>NC_134108.1:83335000-83960000 GCF_040939455.1 Microcebus murinus
ATCATTATATCCTCTTGCTGAATTGATGAATTAATTTCCTTGTCATTATATAATGACTTTCTTCATCTTTATGTTTTCTATTTTTGCTTAAAGTCTGTTTTATTGATATAAGTATAGCTACTTCTGCTTGCTTTTGGTTTCCATTTGCATAGAATATCTATTTTCAACCCTTTGCTTTCGGTCTATATGTGTCTTTATATACAAGGTGCGTTTTTTGTAAGTAGTGTGTAGTTGGATAATTTTTTAATCCATTGCACCAATCTATGTCTTTTAAGTGGAGCATTTAACTCTTTTGTGTTAAAGGGTTAATATTGATACACAAGGGTTTTCCTGTCATATTATTAATTGTTTTTTAGTTGTTTTGTAAATTTTTGTTACTTTTTTTCTCTCTGATTGTTTGCCATTGTGGTTTGGCAGAATTTTGTAGTGGTGCTATTTGATTCATTACTGTTTTTCTGTTTTGATTGTTTCACCAGTGAGTTTTATACTTTTTTGTGTTTTCATAAGGGTGAATATCTTTTTTTCACTTCCAAGTTCAGGTATCATTTAAGCATTTCTTGTAAAGTAGGACTAGTGATGAATTCTCTTAGTATTTGCTTCTCTGGGAAAGACTCATTTGTGGAGGTTAGTCTTGCCAGATATAGAATTCCTGGTTAGCAGGTTTTTGTGTTTTTCTTTTTTCTTTCAGCACTTTCAATTGTTATTCCATTCTCTTCTGGCCCCTAAGGTTTCTGCTAAGAATTTGCCATTAATGTGATGAGGTTTTCTTTATAGGTGACTAGATGGTTTGCTTTTGCTGATTTTAGAATTTTCCCAACTGTTGAACATCCACAGGGAGTCTTGAAATGTATCCCCTGAGAATAAGGAGGACTACTGTATTTGTAGGAATACAAAGACCTAGCCATGCTGAAAAGGAGCCTAGAAAAGTGAGAGGGAAGAAAGGATATTAACTAAGAACATGGTCTCTGATGTCAGGCCTCTGGATTTTAATCCTGTCTCTACTACCTTGTTTCAGTTCCTTCATATCTGAAACACAATTAGCATCAGTAAATTCTCACAGGTTTTTTAGGAGGTTTGTGAAAGTATTATATCAAAATTTTCAATTGTTGTTAGTATTACTGTCATGACATAAAGCTTGATTGTAATATTGCTTACTGTTTTATATGATATCATAGATTCATTTACCTTCTGTACACTTATCAAATTTGATTGAATTATAAACTTACATGTATACAAAAACTTTGGATTGCGTATGGCTTGCATGATATATTTCTAGGTGGGAAATTATATTCATCAAAAAACTGAAAATATTTGGTGATATAAATTATTCCAGTTAAAATGATTTGTTTTATTTTGCCAAATGTAAAAATGCACACAGTAAGAAAGTAATTGAAATAAATAAACAAAAATCTAAGTTTTCTGATTTTTAACAAAGACAGCCCAAAATACTGTAGCTCAAGAAAGATGAAGATTATTTCTCTTTCATTTATTGGTTGAGAGGTGAGAGGTCCAGAATTGATTGTCTATGAGGTCATCCAGGGAATCTGATTCCTTCTATATTGTCACTCTGCAGTCCTCTAGATATTGTCCTCATTCATATAGTTGAGGCTATATCACAGGTACTACATTCCTATTCTGAGTAAAGCACAGGCAATTCCCTGTTAAATCTTATAGCTCAGAATCTTCACACATCCCTTTGGATCAAATCTCACTGGTTGTTACTTAGACCCAAGTCCATCCTTAGATGTGAATAAAATATGTTTTCTAGATAGATGTCTGTGTTCCAGCTTCAAATGAGGTGAGAATAGATACTGAAGGACAATTTGCTGCATTACAACTCATTTACCACTTCTAAAAACATTAAAATGAAGGCTGCTAATTCAAATTAATCTCTGAGATTAAATTTCAGACAACATAAACTGAAGAGTGAAGTGAAGATACAATAGGGATAGGAAGGTAGTAACGACAACAGTTGGACATATTTACTACCTCCATCAGCTTTCTTAAACTATTTTCATAAAATTTTTATGCACTAATAAACTGATATTTTATCTGTATACACTCACTGGTTTTACTGCCATTGCAAAAAAAATGATTACTAGGTTTCCAAAGAGTGTGAGCTGAAGTAGTTTGGAGGAGACCTTTGGCAAGCATCTTACTTTCATAGGTATTCTAACTTCAAAGAACAAAATACAAGCTCCCTCAAAGGATTGAGTATCTTTAGGGATGTAACTATGTCACAGGCATCAAGACCATTGGGGTCTTGTAGGAATATTGAGGTTGGATATCAAAAAGTGCTATGGAATTTTTTTCTACCTTGTTTGTCATTATGCTTCTTTCTTCTTAGTCAGATATATTTTTTATACTGTACTACCTCTCTTCCCTACAGTTTTGACTCTACTGATGACTAATAGTTTATGCATAGTCATAGCTCTTAGCTTTCATTCCAACTTTCTTTTATCAAATTTCCACATTCTCCATAACTCTTTAGTAAAAATTTCAAAAGAAAATATGATTAGTTATTGATATACATGTACTATAAGACAATTTCTTACAAATCTATGACTATAGGTAAGATATTTCAAAAGGCTTATGTGCAGTTCAGGCTAGATTTAATGGACTTCTGTTATCCTATCATGAATATATTTTGTACCCCTCTTCTTAAATAATTTATAAATTATACATGCTACTTGTTTTAAGATTATAAAAAACCAAAACAAAAAAAATGCTAGACTTACTTTTTTATTTGACGGAATTCATAGCCTATTTTAAATACTTTTTAATTTGAGAATATTAAGGGAGTAAACTGTTTTTGTGACATGGATCCCCTTTATAATGCTTGGCTCAGGGCTATAGGTGTGCCCATTTCCCAAATAGCCTTTACTGTACCTGTTAGGTAGGTTTTAACCTCTATCCTCCTCCACCTCCCCTTCTTGATTTCCAACAATTTTTACTTCTTCTGTGTCTATGTGTGCCCATCAATTAGTTCCAAATCATTACAGAGTATATGTGGTGTCTCTTTTTCCATTCTGATATATTTCACTTAAGATAATGATCTCCAGTTCCATCCAAATTGCTGCAAAAGACATTAAATCATTTATTTTTATGGTTGAGTAGTATTCCATGGTGTGTGTGTGTGTGTGTGTGTGTGTGTGTGTGTGTGTGTGTGTGTGATTTTGGTCATCCATTTATGAATTGATGTACCCTTGGATTGATTCCCCATGTTTGCAATTGCCAATTTTGCTATAATAAACATTCTAGTGAAAGTATCCTTTTGATAAAATGACTTCTTTTCCTTGGGTAGATATCTAGTAGTGACTGAGACCCCAAAGGCAATTATGGCAACAATAAAAATAAATACATTGGACTTGATTAAATTAAAAAGATTCTGGACAGCAAGAAAGTAATCAACAGAGCAAATAGACAACCTACAGAGTGGGAGAAAATATTTGAAAACTTTCTATCTGATAAAGGGCTAATATCCAGAATTTACAAACACTCCAACAAATCAGCAATAAAAGAACAAATCACCCTATAAAAAAGCAAGCGAAAGACATGAACAGAAGCTTTTCAAAAGAAGATAAACAAATGGTCAACAAACCTATGAAAAAATGCTCAATGTCACTAATAATCAGGAAAATACAAATTCAAACCACAATGAGATGTCACCTTACCTCTGTTAGAATAGCTTTTACTAAAATTTCCAAAACATTAAGTGCTAGCATGGTTGCAGAGAGAAAGGAATACTTATACATTGTTGGTAGGACTGCAAGTCAGTACAACTTCTTTGGAAAACAGTGTAGAGATTTCTCAAAGAACTGAAAGTAGACCTACAATTCGATGCAGCAACAGCCTATTTTTTAAAAACCTTCTTTAAAACTGTGGGTTCCATTAAAGGGATGTGGATATGAAAAACAACACTGCATTAAATTACACGTATAAAATATATTTCTTTAAAATATTGATACATCCAAATTTCAGTTTTATTTTTCATAAAAAACAACAACAGAACAAAAAACTACCGTTCCTGGTATGGTGGTCTATTTTGGTCATTCCAGCACTTTGGGAGGCTAAAATGGAAGGATTGCTTGCAGCCAGAAGCTTGAGATCAGCATGGGCAACACAGAGAGAATTTGTCTCTTAAAAAAATGGAAAAATTAGCCAAACATCGTGGGGCACACTTATAGTTCCAGCTGCTTCAGAGGCTAAAGCAGGAGGATTTCTTGAGCTCAGAAGTTCAAGGTTACAGTGAACTATGACAGGGCCACTGCACTCCAGCCTGGGTGAAAGAGCCATACCCTGTCTCAAAACAAAACAAAGAAAAGCAAAACAAAATAAAATAAGACTACTTAATAGATTAATTATGTAGGCACATAAAACTTTAGACATTTTAAAACAGAATAAAAGTATTAGACAATTTTTACCAACAATGAAAAGAAATTCAAATAAGAATGATAACTTTAAAACTACACAGTTTCTTTTAGAAATGTGCCTTAAGTTAGTTGAAAAATTTCATAAAGTATACATTTAATTTTGCTTACTTACTCAGATACATTTATGTATACTGATAGTCATGGCCTGAACTATATACATGATATAGAAAAACATTTTGTGATATTTTGTATTTATGTATTCTGCAGTGTAGTGCTCATTGATGTTGTCAATAAATAGGATTTAAATAAAATCTCTTTATATAAAAAGAGAGCAAATGTTTTGCATCGTATTCCAAAGTGATCAAACTAATTTAGTCTATGTCTACAGAAGAGAAGCGAAACTATGAGGAAAGTCAATAATATTGACAATTTAGGTCAAATATCTTGCTACTGTGAAAAATGCATTTTTATTGATTTTAATTTTCCAGAATTTCTAAAGCTATTTCTCTGAATAAGAACCAGTTTTATAAACATCCTCTATAGTTTTTATGGGAAATTGAAAGTTAAGATCATTTTTTCCTTATATTTTATTGTAACTACAATGTCAAGCATCATATGTTATAAATTCTGGTTGCTAAATAAATAATTTGAAAAAGTGAATATTTTACCCTAAACTTCAATTGAATACAAAGAACAAATTATAATACAATTTATAACATATGAAAAATCGATAGTTTCTGGAACTATGTTTTTAAGAAGATAATAATTTAAAGCAAAAAGGTCACAGGTATCTGAGTTTTTCGAAACAAAATTTGTTGGGTATTATAAATATTCCCAAATAAAATAATTTGGCTGATGTACAGGAAAGTTCATTATTTAGTTCAAAATTTTTAAACAAATATTTGTGGAAAATCTATTTTATGTCAACTACTACTTTAGCTGCTGGACATACAGCAACAATCCAAAGTAAAATTCCCTGATCTTGTGAAGCACATATTTGAGACAATGGAAACAATCAATTACAATAACAAAATTATGTATGCGTATACACATACACACAAAAAAAATAAGTGATAATAAATACTTTATAGAAAAAAAAAGATCACTGTAATAGTGAATGAAGGGACAGCAAGTTTAGAGTTGTCATTTGTCAGAGACCTGATTCAAATGAGGAGAAAAAAAAAAAAAACACCATAGGGATATGTGAAGTGTTGTATGCTGAGTCACAAAAAAAAAAAGAAAAGAAAAGAAATTCCACCCACCAGAACAGCTTGTTCAAGGAAAGCCAGGTTTATTAACCTACTTCAGTACAGTATGAGAGATTCAGAATGGGAATGACTCAGAAGGGAGGACAGAGGTAGTGACTACACATCAACTAGTGAGTAAGTGATCCCATCTGAGAATAGCAGAACTTCCCAGCAAAGCCACCCCCAAATTACCAACATCATAATAAGTTCAATACATTGCTATTGTTTTAACTTTTGAAATGCTTCTTATGCATTATTAGATAAGTGATACAAACAAGAATTTGAATAGGTTGCTTAGTTACTAATGATCGAATCAAATCTGTGCTGATGCAACAATATTTTAGTATTTTACCTTTGTCTATTTTCATGATTTTTCAGTAATATTCCATAACATATACTGAACAATTGATTCAATAATATTTCCAGATCATATTCCCACATGACCATCCTCTTTGCAATTCTTCATCATTAGATGTTTTAATCTGTTTCAATTTACTTACCAGTTAAGTCAAAGTCATTTTGAAAGACTTTAATTAAACAAAAAACAACAAACCAAATTAAAGGTATTCAAAATACAACATATGAGTTTATACAATTCAAAACTTTAATGTTCATAAAAATATTATTTAAAATATAAAATTTGTATAGAATCATTCTACAAACTCTATAATGTATTTAAAATATGTTGTAAAAATTATCAATATAGCAAGTTAAAATGACGTGGTCTTCAAATCAATATTACAAAGAATATACAAAAAAAAGAATGCATACATACCATTTTAATTGTATTTAGCTTTGTGTTGATTAAAAGGTTCCTATGAATAAATTACTCATGAGTTGGATGCAATCCAGTACTCAGGCAGGAAGGTTAAGAAGGACATAATATAGAACTTGTGTGAGTTTGTCTATTGGGGTCAGAAAAATGTACATTTCTGGAAGGCAAGAATCTCAGCTAAGTTTAATTAGCATCTAGATTTGTTTATGAGGTGCTTAAATATTATTTAAGACTTACAATTAAATGTAGACTACTGCATTTGTCAATTCAATGTATAGGGAAAAGTTTTCACCAACTAGCAATGAGAAATAAAAATATGGCTATAACAAACGATATGAAAACCTGTTGAAATTTTGAAGGTGATAACTAAGAATAAGCTAATTAAAGCACTAAGGTTCTTTGGAAGGCAGGATGATAATAATAGACTCAATTAAAGAAAAAATAAAAGTAGAGAAACTAGGTCAATGGTGGATTTTTCATTTGTCCCATGCTAAATAATTTTGGTTCATTAAACATTTTCTTCTTCGCATATTTCCTTTCTTTTTATTCTTTTATAGTTTTTTCCTTTAGGCCTTTCAACACATTGCTCTGTTGTTTTATTAATTTTTAACAATTTATGGGGCCAAAGCATGATCAAAAAAATAATCAAATAAATTGAAAAGGGAAAGTTAGTACAACAACCATATCTATTTACTAAGCTTCTACTTTATGTTTCAAGAAATGTACTGTAGTACAGTGGGTGCCTTGTCTGGTTCCTATTCTTAAGAAAAATCTAGCAAAAGTTGGTAACCGTAAGGGTACCTTTTATAAGTTATTCACTTATTTCTATTACCCTCCAACATTTTACTAGCTAATACACCAAAAAAAAAAAAATCAAAGAGTTATTTGATGTTTTGTTCATGTATTTCAAGGAACAAATACAAAATCTAAAGTAAAATGGAAAAAAAAAAAGAACCTGGTTAGAGACATATCTGATGGTTAAGAAAAAAGACTTCTAATATAAAAGGAATGAAACTATATTAAGAACATATTTACACAGACAATAGGCATTATGGTCAAGGCAATATTGTGGGTAAAAGAGATGATTGGAATTTTATAGCACATGCAGGTATTTGAGTGATATGCAGGCATTTTGTCAGTGACTGTATGTGGCAAACTTCTTGTAGGTCTTAATATAAGGATTAGAAAAGTGTACAGAAAGAAGCATATACCCAGGGCTTCCTGGTAAAAAGCAATGGAAATGCTCCACTCTTTTATAACAGAGATCTTTGATTGGCAATTATCTTTATGAACATAGGACTGCAGATATATGAACATTTTCCCATAAAAAAAAAAAAACTATGTGCGAAGTAATAGAGAAAGGAATGTGGCAAATAGATACTTAGAGTAGAAGAGAGGGAACATTTTAGAATGCTTCTCTGTTTTCTTGTCTCAAATTGAGGCCTTCAAATTAGTAGCTAAAATTATATTTGTTCATTAAAAAGTCTAGTATGCTTATTAATTTCATATTACTAGATAATTTACCCAATTGTTCAAGAGTTAGGTAAATATTTCATGCCAGTCTTCACTAAGATATGCAGGCATGTTCATTTGTCTTAGTAGATTTGCCACTAGTGGAGAGAGAGAGGAGAGAGGAATGACCTATTTACTTTGATTCCATGAGCAGAAAACGAAGTAGTGGCAACACTCTGTTCTCGCCAGTAGTCTAGCCCTTGTTTCCAGGTCAAGTCTTTCTCAAGGATCAAATGATCTCCCTTTGTCTGGAACAAATTTTCAATGGATACCATGTTAACAGCTCCTTTTAGACCACATCATAATTTACTATATCCCCGTCTTCAATTGCTCATCCATAGGAGGAAGTAAATGAGATGACCCATGTCTTTGTCCCATAACTAGGGATCAATAGTCTCACGGTTTACCTTTCCTCAAATCACCATCTTCCCATCTACAGGAAGGGCTTGCTCACCCAATCTAGCTCATCTCTGCCAGGGAAGATCAGAAAGCTTATTACATTGGATTAATTATGCATGCAACTTGCTTATAAAATTGGAGGACAGATAATTATAATTTCAATCATTGTGTCTTTTTAGGTGGATTTTAATAACACTAAGAATTAAAACGACTCTGTGCTTAGGCTAGTGATAGCTAGTGTAGGGTTATTGCTTTTGTTTTCTTATCTAATCATAATCAAACTTGGACGAGGAGCTTGACCTCCCTGGTCCTTGTTTTTAAATGAGGTTGATAATGTGAACAGCTTTATAGGGTTGTTATAAGCTTTAAATGAGTTTATACAAATAAAATTTGTTTGAATTGGATAGTACTCTAAATATTATTATCAGCATGATTATTATCAATATTATTATTTTCTATTAAATATTTGTACTTTTTATGTAATTTTAGTAAATCTATCATCATTATTTTTATGTAATATTATTACCATTGCTTTACTTTTACATACTATCTTACATTTTGATTTGTATCTTACTATTTGGTTAAAAAAATATCTATGGAGGTAGTAGTAACACATAAGCCCATGCCACAAAAAGAGGGATTTGAAAGCCTCCTGTCATGAACTATCCCTTAGAAAGGTCCTTCTTGTTCTTTCAGGGCTTTTGTTTAGTTACTCTAAGGTGGAACCCAGAGCTCTCCAATATTGGCAAGCACCCCAGGTGATCCTGATGCAGGTCATAAGCAGGAGTTGCTTTCAGAAAAGCATCTACACCCACTTAAAGGATTCATTCATCCATTCATTCATTCTTGGCTATATGTTTTATTGATATAAATTCATGGTTTATACAAATTCCCTCATTATTATTATTCAGAAAGATATTTATCATTTACTGCCCATCAATTTTTCTTATGAGCATCAGCATCATTTTTACATGCCCAAAAGGAAATAATGGTGTATTAATTTGTACCATATTCCTCTATATTTTCAGGGTGATTTAAATATTGATATTTTTCAGTATTATATGATATTTTTGTATTTTAACTTCTTTTTAGAACTATCAGTTTTGTTTTGAAGTTTTCTAAATATAGTTCATCTATAATTTTTTCACAATTAATCCTAGGTAATGTTTATTCTAATCATTTTTAAGAGAATAAAAACACAATGCATATATAGATGTAAAACTAAATATACAAAGTGTTACTTTACTTCCTCATTCAAAGTTAACATTCTTATATATGTTCTAGAGTGATTAAAATGAGCAAGTTTTATAAATATACCAAGAAAAGAGGATGATTAAAATGAAAAGAAATGTTTATTGTGTTGCTCAGTGAATCTTGTGCTGCCACACCCTCCTTTCCTCTAAAGCTTTTATTCTCTCATCAATAAAGTTAAGAGCTTTTGAATGCCTGAGATATCTTTAAGGACAAAATAGCTTGTCTTTAATTCATTGCCATCAAAATTTGGGAACGGGGCCCTGGTACTATTACACCATAAAAATTTCTATTCCACAATGTATAATTGTATCCTGACATTATAATGAAGGATATTATTTATAATGTAGTCTAGTGAGCAAAAGAGTATATAACAATAAAGGCAATAGATTTATTCTAATAGATCCAAGGTTTTGTAGGGAGAGATGTAGAGGAGGAAAAAAAAAAAAAAGCACACCCACAGTGTGTTGGAAACAAAAATATTTAAGAGCCAATGCAGGACTGCAATCTATACTTTTCTTTCTGTGAATCATTTCACCATGCTATAAATTCACCTGTGACAGTAAATGTTTACTATTCCTAAAATGGTTTTGTAGGAAACCTAGAGGCTTGCTGGCATGAAGGTTTCTGTGGTCAAATACCTAACCTTCTGTTTTTCTGGAAACAGAAGAACAGATATTCCTGAATTGGGGTGTTAATAGTAATTTGCTCTCCATTTCTGTGGTTTTCCAAAACATTCATTTATTCATTTAGGAACAAAATGCTGCTACATACTTTCCAAATGTCAACCACACTGATAAATTCACTTGTGTGACATAGACCAAAGGACACTAGATGGAACAGATATATTAATTTATTTAATAAAGCACCTCACACAGTATTAAGGGCCAAGTAGAAATGTATATATATTTAGCTAAACTTGTTAATTCAAAAGTGAAATTGGTTATATTAAGCTAAGGAAAATTGGGCAAGAAAAATAAGTTTTGAGCTAAGTCATAAGCAAGTCTGTGGGGAGCATCATATGATAAATGATATATTGTAATTCAAATTTTATTATTTTAAATTTCTTTTTTTGTAATATAAGTAAAACTATCTCTGACTATATCTAGAAACCTTCAAACTATGGTCATAATTTTTTATCTATTTTTTATTAACTATCACATAGTCTTTAGTCTTATATCTTACTTTTGATTTTTCCTTTTTTTTTTTGAGGCTACCATTTTACAAATATTACCTCTCTTTGATATTTCAACTCACTTCCTGCCTATAGCCCAAGACGTTTTAATGTCATTCTATTTTGAAGTATTTCAGCAATTAAGTTTGTACTCGCTAATTTAATACAATTATTTACTGTCTTGTTTTGTTCAAAACTGTTTCCTGGTTTATTTGAGAGTTCTCAGGAAAGAAATCTGGCAAAATCTTTTCTACTTCCTTTGCCATTTCTCACAGGCTGTTGACCTTGGATGATTTTTAAAGCCACCTTAATCTGCATTCACAGCTCTACTGACAGCTTAATGGTGTGAAAAGTTTAGTGATTCTTAAAACTACGACGCCAGCCATTACTTGCACTTGTAGAATTTTCAGCTTTTCCTGAATACCTTCATGTGTTACTAAGGCTTTCTTTTTCATTGTGAAATAGCTTGTTACTGATTACTTCAATGCATATCTTCCTGGGAAGCATGACATATGAACCAACGTGACTTTTACATTAAAACTTGCATCACTTCCCATATGACAATTTTGTATGACTCAGTTCTCACTAAAGAAACACATGTTGTAGCAGAATATATTAAATTGAGTTTGTAATGCCTTTGAGATGAGTGGTTAGACATATGGGTTTAGAATTCAGAGGAACATCAGAACTAAAGATATAAATGCTAATTATCTGAGCACGGTTAGTTATTGAAGGCCTGCTTGTGAATGAGATTATATACTCATAAATAGAATGTACGGTAAAAAGACAAAGCCTAAGACTGAGCTGGAAGAACTTCATTTTTTATAATCATATTCCTGAAAATGAAATAGAAAAGGAGTGACCAGAAAATCTAGATAAAAGCAGAAAAATGCAGAAGCCAAGGGAAGAGGTAAACCCACAATTCCAACATTTTCACTTAATTAGTATCTTCCTTTCTTATGCCACCTCAAGAATACTTACAACAAATAATAGTAAAATTAAAACAATATAGAAAAATCATTATTTTACCATGTTCATAAAATTCATCAATATTGATATATGTAGGAATTCAAACATACATGTTTATTTCTTGTGTATGTGCTTATGCATATATGTGTACATGCATTTTCATATACTATTTGTGATCATATTATTGTGGATTTTTTCCTTTAATTTCTCCTAGCAAAGGGTTGAATACATGACACATGTGCAGGCTAGTAGGAATACCATGTGGGCATGCTAACTTTGTGAAACAGGGTAAAGGAGAACTTTTATAAAGGTTTATTTATACACAGAAAATCCAACGGATGTGCCAAAGAAGAATGACTATAACTTGGTTTACAATGATAGATGGGATTTGAAAGGAACAGAGAAGCCATCGGTAACTACTCAAAAGTATGTGCAACAATTCAAAGATATGCACTGCTGCTGAGAAACCAAGAGACACTACTAAGGAAATGGAGACTGGTAGGTAGAAGACAGCAGCTGTGATAAATGAGAAGTAGGAACAGTGGCGTGAACTGAAGGAGGGTACCGTGTGAACTTTTTATTCTCTGATAAAACAGAAACATACAGAGAAAGGCAGTATGTGAAAAATATTTTTTAAAAATCATGTTAAAGTACTTTCTGGATAGTAGAAATGACTAAATCTACAGTGAAAGATGATTCTAAATTAAAAGAAATCTTATGAATCAGATTTAAAACCAGATCTTTGAAAATCAACTGTGCAACTCCCATGTAATGCAATCTTGGTCCAATTTTATTAGCCTCAGATTTCTGAAACAAGACTAGTATAAATCTCATGTGAATATGAGCTGATGGGATTTTCTAGTCTCTCTTTCCTAGGTGGCTCTCAAGTCCTACACTTAAAAGTAATGTGCGAGCTTCTTAATACCACCCTCCTCAGAGCCTTATCTACAGAGAAGAAGGAGTGAAAGGTATTGAGGATGAGCAGATATTCTTACTCCTTCTTCAGAGAACCCCCCAGCCCCTTTTCAAAATTGACTGCACAATATTAACAAGTTCTATTATTACCTATTGCCTCCATGACTCCATCAGCTGTATAATTTATGCTTCAGCTAATATCTGTATATATACACATTAAACTTGCTTTGTTTAAAATTATTTTATAAGTCATATAACTTGAGGACTTCAAATTACAACATGTTCTATAACAGGTGAAGCTCCTTTGGAGTTGAGCTGTTTATTATTTAAAGTAGGCCTCATCAGAACTTTTCTACTGGTCTCATTCTATTCATGACAAAATTACTGAATGGATTAAACTTGACAGGCCGTAATGCAAAAAGTGGTTTTATTTTTTTTATCAGTGGCTTTAAAATATGCTGTCAGATTTCCCTGTCCTACACTAGGGCACTATTTTCATGCAAATTCCATAATTTTTTGTTCTCTTTTAGATATTAAGAAATAGTTCTTTTAAAATATTATTTCAATGATTATATCTATCATTCAATTTAATACTTTTTTCCTCTCCACGTAAGCTGAGACAGGCCTGGCCAACACTTAGCAGATGACAGTGTGAGAATTGTGGTAGATATCAAAGAAAAATAGCAAAGTTTTATATAGCTAATGATATCTTATTCTAGCTTTGGCATCCCTTTTCTGGAAGAGTTTCATAAGCTTACTCAAACCATGCAGTTACTTTGGTAGGCATTTTGTAGATGAATGATGACTTTTAATATTGCAGTAGTCCCTAAATCAGTGGTCCCCAATCTTTTTGGCACCAGGGACCAGTTTCATGGAAGACAATTTTTCCACCGAGGGTGCAGAGCTCATCCAGTGATGTGTGGCCCAATTCCTAATAGGCCTGGGACTTGGGGACCACCACTGCCCTCAATAGATGATGGTGCATGGTTTAAAATTCTCTTTTCAAATCCTGCATCCAATGGGACATTCTGCCAAAACTCTTAATTGTTGCAGTCATCTTACCTGGGATTGCAGAGCTCCCCGCTGGGTTGCCTTGAAGATAACTTTCCAAACTAGATCTCTATCAAGTACCTCTATAACTCTGAAAAAGTCTAGAAGTACACATTCATCATAGTTCTAACAATAGAGACAGATGTATTGACCTTCTTACCTTTAGATTTTTACTAAAGGATGTCAGATGCCAGTCCCTGTGTTGTTTAAGAAAAAGTTAAATATATAATGACTGAGAGGGTCTCATAAAGTCAGTTGACTTGAAACGGTAGTGGGAAAGATTAGTAGAGAAAGCACGGCACACAGATTCTTCAGATAATTTTCTAACAATACTCTCCTTACATTGATCTCCTGCTTTCCCCTATATACCACTGGTGGGGGGATGAATTAAATTTCCATTTCTTTAAGATTTCTATTTGAAATTTGGGACAGAATTTTCACATAATGTTCTCAGGTTTGTATTCTCATTCAAATGGGGAAAACAGGAAAAGGGGGTTTTAAACATCCCATTGTATTTTTAAAAATTATTTCTTAATCATTTAAATCAGGAAAAGGTTATGATGATAAAAATATTAGTTGTTAAAAAAAAACACTATGGGCAGACACTAATGATTGAATAAGAAGAATGGCATAGAACTAAAAAGAAGGGTGGAATTATTGTTTGGAGGTAAAGTTAACTGATTTGATTATTGGTGGATTGCCTGAATATTCAGGAACATATCTCATTTTAATTCATTTGAATAAAAATGCTTCACAAAGTAAAATTAAAAAAAGGAGAGATATTTCTAAATTTTAATACATAATTCATTTTTAATATTTGAGCTCAATATTTAATGTTAATATAGTTCCTCACCAAATAGTATTTATTAAATGAAATGGCTATACATATTATTTAAATGTTTGATATTAATACCATTACTCTTCTAAGTGATGTTTAAAAATTATGATATCCTGAAGACTCTGTGAAATGCTGATTCTAATTAGAATAGCCTTTGTGTATGCTGGAAAGCAGTATGCTGTTTCAAAGACAGAAGAACATTTCCATTAAACAACCCAGGAAACTGTATCAAATACTGTATTTTTCATGTCCAGTAACATTCACAGCTTGATATTATAGAAGCTGCACAAAATCAGTTCATCATATTGCAAAAACTGAAAAGGAAAGGTCTAAATATTTCATGTTTTATGCTTTGCAAAACTATATCTTTAGTAGCTACAGGCACTGGGTAATGAGAGTTCCATTTCACCTTCAAATCTAGATTAATTTAGAGTAGAAAATAGAAATTTTAATAAACAAACATATCCATATCAGAAGTGAAATATGAATAAATATGGCAATAACTGAACTACTGCAAATCAAATGCAATCTAATAATAATGCAGACTTGGAAAGATAAATACACCTATAGAAAAAAATCTAACACCCCACTTAAATTTCCTCTTTAGATATATTATACATACATACTCCTTAAATTTCTATCACATATAAGATGAAAAAGCAAATAGATCCTTGGAAGGATATCAAAAAAATACATATGTATTCCCAAAAGGAAGCAGCCTCAATATTAAGAGAAACAAGTGAGGACAAAACCATTGATGGCTGTTATTTTATTTTCAGCTATAGATGACCTCACTAATTTTTAATGGAATCAATCATGATTACAAAGGGTAAATAAAAAATGTCTAGACTGTCTTTTAGAGTTTCAAGCAATTTCTATTAGGCTTAATTTCCAAGATTGGGAAAACAAAACAAAGCAAAACATTTAAATATTTAAAAATATATTTAGTGACTTAGAAATTCTGAGATGCTAATTTTAATTGATAATTACTTTTTTTTTTTTTTTTTTTGAGACAGAGTCTCGCTTTGTTGCCCAGGCTAGAATGAGTGCCATGGCATCAGCCTAGCTCACAGCAACCTCAAACTCCTGGGCTCAAGCGATCCTTCTGCCTCAGCCTCCCAAGTGGCTGGGACTACAGGCATGCGCCACCATGCCCGGCTAATTTTTTCTATATATATTATTTGGCCAATTAATTTCTTTCTATTTATAGTAGAGACAGGGTCTCACTCTTGCTCAGGCTGGTTTCGAACTCCTGACCTCGAGCAATCCGCCCGCCTCGGCCTCCCAGAGAGCTAGGATTACAGGCGTGAGCCACCGCGCCCGGCCGATAATTACTTTTTATATATCCTTTATGTGTGTTTGTATTTATTTATTTATTTATTTATTTATTTTTTTGAGACAGAGTCTCACTTTGTTGCACAGGCTAGAGTGAGTGCCGTGGCGTCAGCCTAGCTCACAGCAACCTCAAACTCCTGGGCTCAAGCAATCCTTCTGCCTCAGCCTCCCGAGTAGCTGGGACTACAGGCATGCGCCACCATGCCCGGCTAATTTTATATATATATATTAGTTGGCCAATTAATTTCTTTCTATTTTATAGTAGAGACGGGGTCTTGCTCTTGCTCAGGCTGGTTTCGAACTCCTGACCTTGAGCAATCTGCCCGCCTCGGCCTCCCAGAGTGCTAGGATTACAGGCTTGAGCCACCGCGCCCGGCCCGTATTTATTTTTAATCATATCAATATATGGCCTTACTCATGATTACCTAGTCTTCTCAAATTGCCAATTCCTTGACAATTGACAGGTAACAGTATTCTCATTGGTTATACTCTTCAAGGGAATGTATATTGAAGATAATATTATCCTCTGATATATTCTGAATTAAAAATTAACCTGTTGGCCTTAAATTCTTTTAAATGTGTTCTTTACTAATGTGCTAACCTGGACAACAATATAAATTTGTAAGAATGACTTTACCATTTATCCCAATAGCTTAAGACAGGCTTAAGAAGCATATTCAACTCTATGAACCTGGCCTTATACTGATTGTAATTGACCTTCTAAATTTTGGAGGAGAGAGTGGCCTCCCAAATGAAATTCATCATCCCAAGTAGGATATAGAAGTTACAGACATACAAGAGAGAAAAGGAAAATGCGAACTAAATATCCCACCCAATTGTTTTTGCAAACCATTTTTGCTGATTAAAACTCCAGTACCTAGGACAGCGGACTACTGGCATTTTACAAAGGACATCATTTTGTTGGTGATCTATAGCAAAAGACTCCCCCTAGTGATAGAACGGAGGAGGGGATCTGTGAGCTTTCCCTAGAGCAGTGATTATTATACTGTGGGATACTGTTAAGTTTCTAAGGATCTGATGAAAAAGCCCTGAACATGCTTTCTATAAAAATAAAAATAAAAAAACCTATATATATATATATAGATAGATAGATAGATAGATAGATACATGTAAGAGAATACTACTCAACAATAAAAAGGACAGAATTATTGGTACAGCAATACAAATAAATCTCAAAAACATTTTGCTGAATAAAACAAACTAGAAATAAAAAAATACATAACATATGCTTCTATTAGTACATGCAGGAGGCAAAACTAAGCCATAGTGATGGAAAATAAATCTGTGGTTACCTGGACCAAGTTTTAATACCACTGCAAAGAAATAAAGGAAACTTTTTAGAGCAGTGAAAAATTTTTATATGTTAGTAGTGGTTGTAATTACACAGGTGCATTATTTTTTGGTCAAACCTCATTTTAAGGTATATAAGTTAAACCTAAGATAATTTATTTTTTTTAAATCATATACCCCATAATGTTGTATTTAGATTAAAGGGGTTCACAGACTCCAAGAACTTCTACATATCTCCTAAATATCTTTGAATGCAAGTCTGTATAATAAAACATAGTACATTAAAAATTGGACTAGATTTTGAAAGGCCACAATAAGTTAATATTTGCTCTTAAATAGGGTGAGGGGTATATATACTTTATACAGATGTAACATATTCACAAAATTTTTGTGTTCATTGATTGTATAGATTTGACCCCAAATAGAGATAATTCTGGAGTTAGTTCTAAAGATTCTTAGCATAACTTATAACGAGAAACATATCCTTTGCATGTATTCTCTAATATTCTGATAAATTCTAAAAAATATGTATTACATGCACACACACACACACACACACATATAAAATAAATAAAAGCAGAGAGAAAACAAGAGGATTTAGATACCAAGTGTTGGAGTTGAGGAGAATTAGCCAGATCCTCTATTTCACTCTAGAAACTTAACAGATATAGAGGGTGAGCTGGAGGAAAGTGATAGAAGTTTGTAGTAGGTGCTCAGAGAAATGAGGGGAATGATGAAAACAACAACGACAAAAGGTATGCAGAGTAGCACACACAATCCAGCTAATTTGGGAATCAGAAATTTCATCAATCCAAAAAGTTAATGACTGTTTTCTATGCTTGTGCTCACTAGCCTAGGAGGCAAGAATATCTACAGGTGTACTGATATAGAAGTAGGAGTTTAAACAGTGTGTATGAAAGACAAGAAGAAAACATTGCTTGTGGGACTCAGTCAAAGCTACTGAGCTTCAGATCCATGCTGAAAAGGCAAGGAAGAGAATCTGGGAGGAGGAAGCTTATAAACTGGGGGTGAGGGGGGGCATGGTTCATGGCACAGGTATTCTGAGAAGGCAAAGAAGTGTGTATGCCAGAGCTCTGAAGGGATAGGATGTTGCAGAAAGGGATGGTATATTTGGTTTTTAGTATCTTAGCGGTGCAACAATGTGTTCTCTAAGAGATCTGTGCTTTATCATCTTCTGAGGCTGAAAGTGAGCCTCTGTGCTTTCAATTGAATCAGAAACAGAATCAGTGGACGTGACCTACTTACTAACTCACCAGACAGAGATATGGAACTTGATAGACAAAAATTACTTACAAATTTTCTAAAATTTGTTTTACCAAAGATTAACCAGGAATAGAATATAAGAGTTAGGAGAGGTAAGAAGAGCAAGAAAGACCAAAGAGCATAAAAATAAGTCATTGTTTTGTCTTTTCTGGGACATCTAATTTACCATTTCTATTTTGCCATTTCTATTCTAAATTCTAACCACCTCAATGTAAATATCTATCTTACAGTGCAAGGAAATTGGGACTGCTCCCAACTGGCTGATTATTTCATTGTCGTAACACTAGTTTAGATTTGCTACCCCAAGCCATGTTCTAGTTCTGACATAGGAATTTTCTCAGTGAAAATTCTTAGCAGGCTGTCCACAAGTTTGTCATTCAGGATTAAAGCTGTGTTATTTTAAAAATTAAAGAGAATCTGCTCATCTTTAGATTAAACTCACCCTGGTCAGGTTTCTTTCATAACAGCAGGACTAACGATAGAATAAAAATAACAAAACAGGTAGAGGCACTTTCTTATGGTCAGTTTTTTGGCAGCTCAGGGATTTTATTTTTGTGTATTGTAAATTACAGCCCCCCAAAATGCTATTATGGATGTAAATGTCTGCTTCAAAGGGTTTTCATTTTAGTTATTTAAAACATAAAACATGACTCCAAAACACTAAAAGTGTGAAGTGCATTTGCATATATATACTGATATATCTGTATGTGTGTATACATATATATAGAGAGAGACAGAGAGAGAAAGAGAGCGTGCATAAGTAAAAACGAATAAATTCTGAAGTAACTATTCTTGACTTCAGAACAGGTGTGGTCATTTTGGACTGCAATAGCCTCTATGAAAAAGGTGGTCCTGAGCAATAATTATAATAAATAGGAGAGACAAAACCAAGTGACCCATGGCTTTCGAAGGCGATTCTTCCAGGCTATTTCCTGAAAGTCCGAATTCTAAAAATAGAGTATGATAAATAAAAGAGACAAAAGTAAGGCATTAGGTTAGTTCTCTAAAGGGTCATATAGTCTAACTCAGGAGGAAAAAATGTACATGTTCACAGGATCCAGGTAGACCGACTGAATCTGAAGGAAAGGGGGTGAGGTGGGTAATGGAGTCTATTGCAAATGGAGATGCATTAAGCTACCGGAATGAGTAATCATTGTTCCACTTAACTCATTCTTGTATGTGAAAGGATGAATATTTACAAATAATTTATTTATCTAGCAGAGGTTACAATAAGAATTTTTAGATGAAATCCCCAAATATGTAAATTTTGCCACATCATTTAAAAGTGTATGCTTATACTATGTGAGCCAGAAAGAATGCCTTCAGGCCAGATATAGCCTTAAGAATAAAGCATTAGATTAGTAATTTGGAGGCTCAGGGCTTTCCCCTGTATTTCTCTGGCCTGATGTGTAATGTTATATAGTAACTCAAGGGCTCTTTGATTTCATTTACTCAACAGAACAATGCAGGTTATATCTGACAGCTTACATTTTAGGATTGTTATGAAGGCCAAATGATATAATGTAGAATGGGATCTGAAAGGGTCAAAATGCTACTGAAAAATATTTTTATTATTTACAAATGGTGATTTATGAGCCATGACAAAGATCTGTCACTGATGAACAAATAGTATATTGTTCCTGGATTGTCATGTCTGTTTTCAGCCTGGAGAACTGTTTGTTTTACTGTCTTCATAAGAAGCTATTATCACTTTAAAGTGTATAAAATATCACTGGGCAAGCACAATTTATCACTTTGCCAGGCTCATAGGAAGTTAGTGGATGTGTTAATTTAACAAGTGTTATTTAGGCTATACAGTTCTGAAGGGCTGTCTAGTCCCCTGAGATTTGAGGTAATTTTTATGTGACTAATACCTTACTCATTCTCTTTATTATAACTGGTTACTAAACTGAATATTTAGAAACTATCTAAATCACACAATGGTGACATTAAGTGCTTATAATCTTATAAATGAGAGATGTTGAAATAATTTAAATATAAGCCCATGGGGAGGGGATGAAATTGGGACTGATGATGGTGGAAGCTGACAAACTTGAGTAGGTTGTACAATGGTTTTATAGACAGCTGGACAGTCCAGTCTTTGTGTTCAGGGGAATGTAACGGATTTGAACTTGGTTTGGAAAGTTGCCAATAGCAGAGTTAAGCATTCACAAGCAAGGTGTAGCAGCTTTATAGAAGCCTGTGTTGAATCCTCAGAGTGACTCAGTTCTTTGCAAATGATCAATTTATAGTTGAATGCCACTTGTACTTGGTGTGGATAACAAGACTCTAGAAGTCATACTTAGAAGTGACTGCAACTAAGTCAATTCTGTGATTTCACTGGTCACATCTATTTTGTTTTTAAATGATATATAATTAATAATGTAAAACCTACAAGTAGTGAAGGTATAGTTTGATGAGCTTTTGGAAAATACCACCCATGTAAACCAACACATGAATTAAATGTAGTGAATGTTTCCATGATTCTAATAAGTTACTTATGCACACCTCTGGCCTGAGCAATTACTATCCTGGGTTCTATAACTACAGATACTTTTTGCTTGTTTTAAAATTTCATGCAAATACAATCATGGCCTATGCATTCCTCTTGTATACAGCTTCTTTTGCTCAACATGTTTTTAAGATCCATCGATGTTGTTTACTATATCAGTTGTGCATTCCTATTGATTTTTTTCTCATTCATTTTCTCATGCTCTCTTGATTAGGCTAAGATTTTATTTAAAAAATTCAACTGATAGCTTTATTGATTTTTCTCTATTGTTTGTATTTTATTGATTTTATATCCTATCTTTATTATTTTATTTCTTCTATTTATTTCGGGTTGAATTCACTAATTTACTAGCTTTAAAAATTCTTAGCATTATTAAAATATAGAAGAAATACACAAATAAAAATTGCATATATTTATCATGTATAATGTGATGTTTTAATACACACACACACTTTGAAATGATTAAATCAATCTAATATGCCCATCACCTGAGATATTTACCTTTTCTGTGCTGAGAACATTTAATATCTACTCTCTTAGCAATTTTCAAGCATATAATACTTTAATGTTAACTATAGTCACCATGCTGTGCAGTAGCTCTTTAGAAGTTATTTTTCCTGTCTGAGACTTTTTACTCTTTGACCAAAAGTGTCCCATTTTCAGCCCTTAACCCCAACCCCTGGCTAGCATCATTCAACTTTCTGCTTCTATGAGTTCAACTATTTAGATTCCACATATAAGTGACATCATGTAGTATTTGTCTTTCTGTGCCTGTCTTATTTCTCTCAGCAAAATGTCCTTCAGTTTCAGGCATGTTCTTGTAAATGACAGAATTTTCTTATTTCCTTCCGTTAAGGTTGAATAATATGTCATTGTTACATAGGTTATATATGTTTTATACACACACACACACACACACACATGCACATAGTCATCCATTCATACTTTGATGGACACTTAGGTTGATTTCATATCTTGGCTATTAGAAATAATGCTACAATGAACATGAGACTGCAGATATCTCCTTGACATACTAACTTCATTTGCTTTGAATATATACCAAAGTGGAATTACTGGATAATATGGTGTTTATATTTCTAATTTTTTTGAGAACCAACATACTGTATTCCATAATGCACTAATTTACATTCCCCAAAACACTGCACAATATTTCCCTTATTCCACATGTTCACCAGCACTTGTTATCTTTCATCATTTTTGTATTTATATATTTATTTTTAATTGACAAATAAAATTCATATTCATTTATTGTTTACATATTTTGAAATATGTAATACACTGTATATTACCTCATATAATGATCATTTTTGTGGTCTTTTGTCTAACATAGATGATGCAATATCTCATTGTGGTTCTAATTTTCATTTCTCTGATGATTAGTGACATTGAGGATTTTTTCATATAATTGTTGATCACCTGTATGTCTTCTTTTGAGAAATATCTATGTAGGTCATTTGCATATTTTTTAATTGGGTTATTTGTTTTCTTGCTATTGAGTTGTTTGTGTTCCTTAAATAATTTGGATATTAATCCTTTATAAGTGTATGGTTTCAGTATATTTTCTCTCATTTCATGAGTTCTTTCTTCACTCTGTGGATCATTTCCTTTGCTGTGCAAAAGTTTTTTAGTTTGACGTAACCTCATTGATCTATTTTTGCTTTTGTTTTCAGTGCTTATAGGGTCATATCCAAAAATCATTTCCCAGACCAATGTCAAAAAGCATTTCTTTATTTTTTTAATAGTCTTAGAGTTTCAAATCTTACATTTAAATATATAAACCATTTTGAGTTGGTTTTTATATATAGTGTGAGATAAGGCTCTAATTTTATTCTTTTTCAAGTGGATATCCAATTGTATCAACATCATTTATTCAAGAGACTATCCTTTTTACATATTTGTGTCCTTGGCTTGTTTGTCGAAGATCAGTTGACTATAAATTCATGAACTTATTTCTGGGCTCTTTAATGGCAATATGATGTTGTTTGATTACTATAACTTTATTATGTATTTTAAAATCAGATAATGTGATATCTACAGTTTGTTTTGTTTTGTTCAAGCTTTCTTTGGCCATTCAAGGTTTTTTGTAGTTTCATGAAAAGTGTGAGATATCTTCTGTTTCTGAGAAAAATGTCGTTAGAATTTTCATAAGTTACAATGAATCCATAGATTGCTTTGGGTATCATGAATATTTTAATAATAATTTGTCCAAACCATGATTGTGTGACATCTTTCAATTTATTTATGTCTTTTTCAATTTCCTTCAACAATATTTTATATTTTTCAGTATATATATTTTTCACCAATTTGGATAAATTAATTCCTAAGTATGCTCATGTTGAAGGCTATTGTAAATTAATTGTTTTCATAATTCCTTTTTCATATAGGTCATTGTTAGTGTGTAGAAATGCTACTAATTTTTGTATGTTAAATTTGTATTTATAACCTACTGAATTAGTGCTAACAGTTATTTGATTTGTTAGGATTTTCTATTTATAAGATTATATTATCTGTAAACAGAGATAATTTTACTTCTTTCTTTCCAATTTTGATGTTTTTTATTTCTTTTTCTTGCTTAATTACTCTGGCTAAAATTTATAGTACTATATTGGAGTAGAAATGGCAAGAGTGCTTATAATTTTCATGTTCCTACTGAGTACAATTTTAGTTGTGTGCTTTTCATATGTGGATTTTATTGTGTTGAGTTACATTCTTTCTATGCCTAATTCACTGAGAGTTTTTTTTTTAATGAATAGATGTTGGATTTTTGTCAAATGTGTTTTCTTCACCTCTTCAAAAAATCATATAATCTTAATGCTACTTTCTGTTACCGTGGTGTTATCACATTGATTGATTTGTGTTCATTGAAACATCTTTAGAAAACATTGAGAAAACATCTTTTCTCAAGGATAAATCATATTTGATTATGTTATATGATCTTTTTAATATCATGTTCAAATTTGTTTTGTGGTATTTTGTTGAGGATTTTTACTTCTCTGTTTATCAGGGATGTTGCCATGTAATTTTCTTTTTTTGTAAGGTCATTCTCTGGCTTCAGTTAGGGTAATGCTGACCACTTTAAAATAATTTGAAAGTATTGTCTCTCTCCTTAACTTTTTGGATGAATTTGAGAAGGATTAGTATTAGTTATTCCTTAAATAATTGGGAGAATTCACCAGTGAAGTCATCGTGTACTGGGCTTTCTTTTGTTGGAAGGTCTTTGATTGCTGACTTTATATTCTTCCTCTTTATGATCTTTTCTGGCTTTATATTTCTTTATTATTGAGTCTTAGTATGTTGTATGTCTTCAGAAATTTATCCACTTCTTCTAGGTATCCAACTTTTGGAGTATCTGACTCAGATCTGATCAATAAAATGTATAAAGAAGTCTTCCAGGACAGGCAAACATGGGGAACTGTTTTCTTCCTAATAAAAATAGCATCTTCCAAAAGAAAGATATGGTTCTTTGTACTTATCACCTTTTTCTATACTTGTGGCCCTATTATATGAGGATGGAATATGTCACAGTGTGACTACCATTAGGGTAAATAATTACTAAAATATTGAAGAAAGAGGGAAGACTTTTGCTCTTTGAGGATAGAATAAAATTAAAGATCCAACTATGAAATTGGACTTTTCAAGACTTCTTATAATCCAACTTTCTAGATTAAGATACTCCTTGTAAAGTATTATAGAGAAAAAGACATCTTAACAGAATCAGAGACCAAAAGAGAGGCAAAGTTTATCTTAATCAAAAAAATTGCATGGAACTTTCATATTTGCACATTGCCTTTCCATCTCCATTTCCTTGGAGTTTTTTATACCATTCAAATAATGAGCTTTCAGACTTAGGAGTGAGTTTAGGAAAAATACAGACAATTGCTTGGGTTACGTCTGGTAGCTGGATTACTCTCAACTTTGATAAAGATCTGTGCTATGTAGTTCCTGTATCCAGGTAACAAGAGTTCTGCATTGAAGTTCTGAAATTTGGGTTCATAGCACATCTTGACTGGTGGAACACTGTTCTGTTAACTGTTTTCCATTATCTATTTATCCATCCATCTATCTAATCTATGTAACTATCCCTTATAGACATAACTGCAATTGAGTTAGATTTAGTTGTGCCATTCTAGATTTGCACTATTCCTTGGTCTCCTGAATAACTATTATCCTAACCCCTGTGTCTGTTTACCGACAAGTTGGGTATACTAGTAATATAAATATAAAATATGCAGTTCCTTGAGCCAAATTAAAAACAGTCATTATAATTACCAGCCAAACCCACAAATCCTGTTTTCATTTTAAAGCAATTATTATTCTGTCAAACAGGATATCAATCTATTTCTAAGGAGGAACTCTCCATTCCTGCCCCTGTCTTTAAGTATCTAAATGCTCGAAGATAATTATAGAGTAGTACTAAGAGTTTGATAGGGATGTTGATTTTTGACAGGGCTATTGAATTTAGAGTCCCTGAATAGAAATGAAAGACATTTGGCTTCAGGAAACTCACATAACTGGTAAAGATTTTTATAGACTCAAGGTAAAGTAGTGAAAAAAATATTTCACACAAACAGAAAGAAAAAGCTAGCAGGAGTACTTTTACTTATAGTAGATAAAAGAGACTTTAAATCAACAACAGTAAAAGAAAAAGACAAAGACGGTTATTATATAATGATAGAGGGAGCAATTCAATGAGAAAATATAAAAATCCCAAATGCCTATGCACTTTACACCATAATATACAGATTCATAAAAATAAAAACTACTAGACCTGGGAAAAGAGATAGACAAAAATACCCTAACAGTGGGGCACTTCAATACCCTAGTGACAGCACTATACAGATCATTTAAGCAGAAAATCAACCAAGAAACATTGGACTTAAACTGTACTCTAAAACAAAGGGGCTAACATTCATTTACAGCATGTTCTACCCTAAAACTGCAGAATATACATTCTTCTCATCAGCATGTGAAACATTTTCAAAGATTGACCATATGTTAAGTCACAAAACAGGTCTCAATACATTTTTAAAAATCAAAATCATGTCAAAAATCTTCTTAGATCACAGTGCAATAAAACTAGAAATCAATTCTAATAGGAACTCTCAAAACTATACAAATACATGGAAATTAAACAACCTGTTCTTGAATGACATTTAGGTCAATGATAAAGTCAAGATGGAAATTTAAAAAATTGAGGGATGAATGATAATAGTGAAAGAATATATCAAAATTGTTGGGATACAGCAAAAGCAGTGCTAAGAGGAATTTTTATAGTGATGAATGCCTCTATCAAAAAGACAGAAAGATCACAAGTTAGCAATCTAACAACACTCCTGAAGGACCTTGGAAAATAAGAACAACCCAAACCCAAAGCTACGAGAAGAAAAGAAATAACAAACATCAGAGCATAACTAAAGGAAATTGAAGCAAACAAAAATTACAAAGGATCAATAACAAAAATTAGTTATTTGAAAAGATAAACAAAATTGGTAGACTATTAGCTAGATTAACCAAGAAAAGAAGAGAGGATTCAAATAAGCTAAATCATAAATGAAAAAGGACACATTAAAATTGGTACCACAGAAATGCAAAAGTTCATCTGAGAGTACTAGAAATATCTCTATACCTATAGACTAGAATATGTACAGAAAAGAGTTATTTAAATCCCTACAGACATAAAACCTCTCAAGCTTGAATAAAAAGAAATAGAAATTCTCAATAGATCAATAACAAGTAGTGAGATTGAATCATAAGAAATAACCTCCCCCCAAAAAAAAAAACAAGACCAAGATAGATTCACAGTTGAATTCTACCAGCCATACAAAGAAGAGTTAGTACCAATACTGTTGAAACTGTTCCAAACAATAGAGTAATATATTTAACCAAGGAGGTGAAAGATTTCTGCAAGCAAAACTGCCAAATACTGACAAAAAAATTATAGATTACATAAACAAATGGAAAAACATCCCATGCTTATGGATTGGAAGAATCAATATTATTAAAATGGCCATACTGTCCAAAGCAATTTATATCCATTGCAATTTCTATAAAAATACAAAAGCCATTTTTTAAAAACAATTAGTAAAAACAATCCCAAAATTCATATTGAACCAAAAAAGAGCCCAAATAGCCAAAGCAACCTTAAGCAAAAAGAACAAAACTGGAGACATCCCATTACATGATTTCAAATTATAACACAAGACTGCAGTAACCAAAACAGCCTGGTACTAGTATAAAATTAAACAGATAGATCAATGGAACAGAATAGAGAATCCATAAAAAAAGAACCCAGAAAAAAAATAGAGAACCCAGAAAAAAAAAAAAACTTCAACAAAGCAGACAGAAACCTGCAATGGGGAAAAGATACCCTGTTCAATAAATGCTGCTGGGAAAATAACCACATTAGACCCCTATCTTACCATACACAAAAATTAACTAAATATGGATTAAATACTCAAATCTAATACTTTAAACATAAAAATTCTAGAAGAAAACCTAAGAAAAGCCATTCTGCCCATTGACCTATGCAAAGAACTTATGACTAAGATCTCAAAAGCAAATGCAACAAAAACAACCATAAAAAATGGAACTTAATTAATTTAGAAAGCTTCTGCACAGCAAAAGAAATAATCAACAGAGTAAATAGACAGCGTGCAGAGTGAGGGAAACTATACACAAACTATAAATCTGCATCTGACAAAAGACTATATCAAGAATGTACAAGGAACTCAAACAACTCAGCAAGACAAACACAAATAACCCCATTAAAAAGTGGGCAAATTACATAAACAGGAATTGTTCAAACGAAGATACCTAAGTGGCCAATAAGCATATGAAAAAATGCTCAACATCACTAATTATGAGAGAAATACAAATTAGAAACACAATTAGATAACATCTTACTCCAGTCAAAATGGACACTATTACAAAGTCAAATACCAATAGATGTTGGCACGGATGCATTGAAAAACAATATGACGATTTCTCAAAGAACTAATACTAGATCCACCATTCAATTTAGCAATTCCACTACTGGATATCTACCTGACAGAAAGAAGAGTAATTATATCACAAATATGCCAGCACTCATATGTTTATTGCAGCACAATTCACCATTACAAAGATATGGAATCGTCTTAAGTGTTCATCAACTGACTAATTGATAAAGAAAATGTAGTGTGTGTGTGTGTGTGTGTGTGTGTGTGTGTATATATACATAATGAAATACTACTCAGCCATAAGAAAAAATGAAATAATGTCTTTTGTAGCAACTTGGATGGAACTGGAGGCCATTATCCTATGTGAAGTATCTCAGAAATGAACAATCAAATACCACATGTTCTCACTTATAAGTGGGATCTAAGTCTTGGGTATCCATTGTTATATAGGGTAGAATAATGAAAATTTTATACTTATAGGGAGGGAGGGTAGCAGGAGGGTGTGAGATGAAAAATTAACTTTTGAGTACAACGTACACTATTTGGGTGATGGGTACAGTGAAAGCCCATACTTTACCAGTATACAATATATCCATATAACAAAACCTCACTTGTACTCCTCATAAATGTATTGGAGTGGAAAACAAAAGAATATGCCATTACAACATGTTTCTTTCTCCATAGGGACCTAACAAGCCCAGTGGAGAAATACAGCAATAAAAGGCAAATGTAAGCATGTTTTATTTAAAAAAAAGACATTTGGACAGAATGATAATGATAAAAAATGTAGGTATATAAGATAGAAGACGATTCTGTCAAGAGCTCCCTTGTCTACTATGCAATCTGCTAAAGTCAAGAAGGTACTTGAGTAGAGAGAGGTGAACTATAACCTGGCTACCTCTGGCACACACTCCACTCAGAATGAACCTCTTTAAATCATTATACTGAGTTTAGGCTTTTTTTCCATTGACAGTAAATCTAATCAGATCAGGGAACTCATTCCAGAAACCCAGAACAGATTCAGAAAATTCATCCTTAAGACTTTGTTCCTTTAGCACCACTTTTGGTACCAAACTGTATTAGTCAGGGTTCTTCAGAAAAACAGAGCAAATCAGAGAGAGAGACAGAGAGAGAGAGAGACAGAGA
Organism: Microcebus murinus; assembly: GCF_040939455.1. NCBI lineage: Eukaryota > Metazoa > Chordata > Mammalia > Primates > Cheirogaleidae > Microcebus > Microcebus murinus. The sequence goes on from NC_134108.1 coordinate 83,364,051, forward strand.
CAGAGACAGACAGAGACAGAGACAGACAGAGACAGAGAGACAGAAAGATTTATTTATCATATGAAATTAGGTCACACCTTGACTGAAAAATGGATGATCCAGTGTACTAGAGAAAGTCTGCTTTTGAAATTTGCTAAAAGATACCTTGTCAGGTAGTCTTAACTACTATTACCACAATTAAATTCTAAGGAATTGAATTTGGGGTCCATATTTTTCAAGGATTCATCTATTCAATAAGAATTGGCAATAATTGGAAAACTAAAGATCTCAAACTCAGTTTCTACGACATCTTCCAAATGGTCCATGGAGCTTCAAAGCTTATCTGGATCCTTGGAGTCCACTAAAGAAGGCTGGAACAAAATTGTTTTGTATGTTATGATCTGAAACAAAATTGTTTCATATGTTGCCATCTCCTTTATTTACATAACCTTTCTTCATTATTTTTTTGGCTGGATTTTTTTTTATCTTTACTGATTTTAGCCTATATATATTTTACTTAGTCTATCATTTCCATTTATAAATAATAAAATAAATGTTAGTTAATTCAAGACTTCCTAGAGTAAGTCAATATCCTAGTTCTTTAATTGAGTTCTCAGTTATTAATGATGCAGCCAATTAGAAAGTCTGTTGATTATATCATCCCCTGTCAAATCCTGAGAGAATACACATGATAGCTGTGTCTGAAATTAATACTACTAAAGTGAATTTTGATCATGGGTATTCTAATGAATAAATAGCCTTATGTATTATCAGAATGATATTCAATTAATAAACATTTAGGATAGGGTTGATACAAATACACTTATATAACCATTACTGACCATGATTCACTATGATAATATGCATTGTTCCATCTGTCATCCATACTTACCATATATCATTTGTATATACTCTTTCTCTTTTGTAATATTTCAAATAAAAAACCATACATAATAATGACTGAACATTTAAAATTATGAGTTATTTCTATAATTGAAAAACATATATATTTGGAATGTACAAGTGTCCACTTGTTACCACAACCCCAAAGATAATATACAGTTTCACTAGGTTTTATTGATCATATCTAATATCATTTTATTATGTTTTTCTACTCAGGAATACAACTCTCTTCTATGTCTATCAGGGGCTGATTTTTCTGTGGGGATATTATTAAGACAATTTCAAGCATATGAAATACTCATAGCAAATAATTACTCTTTATAAAGTATATGAAGGAATGATGACTTTCTCTGAAGTATACATACTAACTGATGAACTGATTTCTTTGTACATGGATAGCATCAATTTGAGTTGGAAAAATTTGGCTGCCATTATAAGTATGTCCTTCATTTATTTCTGATATAAAACATTGTGAATTCTGAAACCTGAAAGCACATAAATTCTTTAGTCCAAGTAGTTGTAGATAATGGATCAGCCTAAAATTTTCTTTTGACAAACTGGGAAGTTGAGGTTTTTGCATCATTATTAACACTTCATGCTGTACCTCTATTAACACTGCAGTTATGATGTAATGATTTGTATCTGAGTTCAAAGAAAAGCAATGTTGTCTGTTTAGATGAAGTCAGGGAGTCTTTAGGACTTCTTTACACACTTTGGCCTGGGAAATATTGGTCATGGTTAAGAATATTATCCAAGCCCTTTTTTATTTCTAGTAATAATTGTTTGTGTCATAGTTTTTCAATGTGTGTTACTCAAAATTTTAAAGGTTTCTTCAGAGTCACGCCTTGACAATAAAAAATTATTAAAAGACAAAATTAGACTGGAATAACTCCAAAAACACTCAAACAAAATACTGAACCCTTGTACATAAAACCTCATATTAAAGGAGAAACAACAGTGGCAAAGATCTGGACATACTTGATAATATTTCTTGCAGCTTTTGTTGAGTGAAAGCCAAAAAGAATAAATAATAATTATAAAATAATATGTCTAACACTCAAATAAAAAACTGATTATATGATAGTTATGGTAACAAGTATCACCATACTGCTTTTAACTTCATAGAATTGATCAACTAAAATTGTCTCAGTAAAAATATTTTGCTAGCCAAACAATGTCAGCTTCTGATTTCTGAATGTCAGCCAATCAGGAGCACATGCATTCCAGTGCATATACTTCTAAGTGTTAATCAATCAGCAGGATTCTCACACAAGTAACCACATTTTTACAGAGGGTGTCAACCCATTTACATCTCTAAAAGACTGCCAACAATTACACTCCTCTCAAACTTAATATAATATCAGCAGTCTCTTCTGCTTGAAAAGACTATGCCTGATCGGCATGGCAGTCCCTTAATATAAGTTCAATTTTGCTTTCCTTATTTTAATTTTTTATTCATACATTGAGTAGAAGAAAATACATTGGGTGCTTGTAAACTCACATATGGTAACAGGATCCTTGACTTTGGGCAGATAATTTCCTTAAAAGTTATTTTCTTTATTAGTTTAAGGGTGTTGAACTAGATCATTTTTAAGTTTCATTAGCAATCAATATTCTATTATCTTATACATGAATATGCCCATTGAATTTCAATCTAATGAATAATTTAGGCATCAGTACAGTCTTATATAATTTGCATATGAAATAAATTTTTGAATGAGTCATGTTAGTATTAATAGTTCAATTTACAGATTGGTATTAAAGGAAGGGGACAAACCTGAAGGAGAGAATATTGATTAATTACATTTAGGAGAATTATTATTCTGGTAAGTATTTTATTTCAAAATTACTTAATAGATTACTTTCAGGAAACACTTCCTGATGCTATTAAGAAACAATTCTCACAAGCATTATAAAAGAAAACTGAAAACTATTTGCATGTTCTAATCTCTTTTGATATACCAGAGAACAGGGAAGAGCAAACTAGAATAGTTGATTATACCTCTTTGGATCTTATTTCCACTTTGCAAAAAATAAAATGAAAATACTTATAACTTAATTGGGATTAAATGGAAATATAGATCTTCCTACACAGTGTTTAACACAAAATATCTACTATCTATTTTATCAGGATATATAAGTTCACATTTGATCTTCATTATCCATTCTTTTAATAGATAATTCATCCAAATACTATGTTTACTATTCCAATTTATTATGTGCTTACACAAAAAAATCATGTCTGGTAAAACAGCTCTACTGAAATAAACCTGTCCTAAAACCTACATCCCATATATTCCTTTCAGGATAGAGTCGGCATAGTTTGGTTCAGCTAAATAAGATCTCCTGTTTTAAAAACAATATTATATGCCACCATTCAGAACTTTCTATGTTCTCTCTCTCTCTCAGCTATATATAACGTAACTATGCTATTAATATTTTGATTTTAAATAAGAAGAGAAGTAGGTGCTGACAATAACGATCACTTGCTATATGTTAGCAAGCATTCAGTATTATCATTCAAATATAATTTTATTTTATAAACAGTTCAGCATATTGTGGGGTACAAACATTTAGTTTACATAGCCTTCCCTCCTCCTCCCCAGTAAGAACCTAAAGTGTATCCACCCCACAGATGGTCATCCCACTCATTATGTATTTATATACCCATCCCCTCCTCAATTCTATTCAAATAGAATAATCCATTTAAACTCTTTTTATCTCATACTCACTCTGATTTTTCAACTATAGTCTTTGGTCTCTGGGTTTGTCCATAATTTCAAATAACATTTAAGTTTAAATCAGGAAATATTGTAGCATTTACTGAATTCAAAGTATCAGTCTCTCTCTCTCCCGTTCCTTCCACCCCCAACATTATGTTCAAGAAGACATTAACATCAATATTTTGGCTTACTCATGTACGATAGTCTACATGATCATTGAGAGAAAAATCTATACACTCAGTTTCTATGTTGGTTTAAAATTGGTCAATAGATTTAATATTCTTTTCCTAGCTTTGAATCCTTTCACAAAGTTCAGAAAGAATACTGCCAATCATATATTTCAAGTTTTACATCCTTCAGCCTAAGTTTGTGTTTCTACTTTGACGTGCACCTATTGCATATTAAAAGTGAGCTTATTTTTTTCTAAATCCTAAGATGAATTATTCTGCTTGAACGGGCCAAGCTGTTCTAAAATGCCTACTGCTGACAGTGCTTAACTAAAGTCAACAAAGAAAAGATAAGGCTTACTGGTATTGTTTGTTGAAATATTAATACCAATTCCAGCTGTAAAAATGATAAATACTTTAATAAAGATAGCTTGTTCCTCACCAAAGTTTGCAGTACTCTTTATTCTATCCATGCAGGAATATTCCCAGCAGACAGATTTAATCTCACAAAAGATATGTGTTACTAAAATGTGGCCATCTTACAGATGTCCCTAAAGCTTTTAAAATAAGCAGCCAAATTATGTTAGCTACATTCCATATCCTTTAAAATCTCACATATCTTTTCCTAATTAGTTTTATTTTAAAGAAACACATTCATTTTGTTTGAGATACTACTTCATATACCTATAAAATGTCTATTTGTACACCAATTGTGTGGAGATTTTTCTTTAGTTTTTGTTTGTTTTGTTTGGCTGTTTTGGTTTTTTTTTTTTTTTTTTTTTTTTTGGTTGTTGTTTGTTGTTTGTGTGGAAAATACATTCACATGAATTGCCTGGAGTCAGGCAGCAGCATAAATTATGGAGGATTACAGAGTTAAATTGCTGAACTGAACTTGGATGGTAGAACCATTAGGTGCTAATTTGTTGGCAGAGTTACTGTGTGCCATGTGCTATGTGTATGCTGATTAAAAAAGCATTATGTGGGTTCAATGCCACTTCAGTTTCATGAGCTTTTTATGTGACATGGCACATCAAATCTGCCAAACACAGGACCATCTGGAAAGAAAGTACCAGTCAGGAATGTGATTTTATTTGAAGGAAAATAATTTGGTTGAATATTAGGTATAATTAAAGGTCAAAAAAAGATTCTCACACAGAAACAGGGCAATTTTGTGTATATATATATGTATACATATGTATGTATGTAAACATAATTATACCTATGTACACACATTTTATACACATTTGTTTGTCAATATATACAATAGCATTTTAATAAATAAATATTTTTAAAATGTTTATGTGTGCAAAATTAATCCTCTTTGTATAACTATGAAAATATTATACAATAAATATTCTATTGAAATATATCTTAACATTTAAAAAGCATTTTTATAGTTATTTATTTAGTCATTCAATAATGAATTGAGCACATACTATATACCAAACGTTGTCTTAGACATTGGATATTTCATGGCAATCAAAATATAAAAGACTGGAAAGTAACAAAACTGAAAAATAACAAAAATGGTTGGAACTGAAGTGGCCACAAGAAATACTGGGAAAATCAAGACTGGAAGCATGATCCATGAAAAATGATGATGGTATTTTAATAGGGATTGCATTGAATCTGTAGGTCACAGGTGGTGCAAAGGCAGTATATGTAACCTAAACATTTGTACCCCTGTAATATTCTGAAATAATAATAATAATAAAGACTAGAAGCATGGAGGTTGAAAGGATTGCAGCCAAAAGTTACCTTCATTTTAGGAGACTTGCAATACTTTAAGGTGGTGTGTATAAAGAACCTATTTTTTTGTTGTTGTTGATATTTTAAGTCACTATCTACAATATAACAAATGCATTGAAAGTAACTTACAGAAGTGGAATAATTTGTTTTGATATTTGCAGGTATATCAACTTAAACTTTCAAAAATGATGTGTGCAAGTGTCCATTCCTTATAACCAGCTAATAGTCTATTTATCATTTTCTAATATTTTACCAATTTTGATAGAAGAAAATGATACATTATGTATCTCTGATTAATAATCAGGTTAACAATTTTTCAAGTATTATATTGGTCATTAGTAATTTTATTTCTGTCAGTGTCATGTATGCCTTTGCCCATGACATCCATGGGAAGAGTATTTCAAGCTGAAGTGAAAACAAGTGCAAAAGCCCTGAGACAAGAAAGAGTGGGTTACTAAAGACTAAGGTAGAAATTGCTTTTTAAAATTTTATATCAAATTTAAGAAAGAATTAATATTCCAATTTTATTATATTAAAGGTTTTCAGTTAATATAGTATTATTGTTTTAAATTAATTTCAAATAGCTAAAAGTGATAGTAACTTGCTATACAGATATACTTTTATATGTGTGTATGTATATATTTATATCTATGTATATATACTCATGGCTATGTGTATATTTATATATATTTACACTTATATATTTATATCAATGTATGCGTATATTATACAGTACATATATAAATATATTATGTTTATATTGATACATATTTTTATTTGTGCATGTATATATTACATATAAATACACAAAAACATATGTTTACTTATTTGTTTAGAGAAATAATATCCTATCATATTATATTACATGGTAGCATGATCTTCATTCTAGGCTAATATCTAGAACTGTAATCCATTATTTAAAAACAAATTATAATAGTTTAAGTTATGGATGCACCAAGACATTTAACTTGATTTTCCCAATATTCCTTGTGGCTACTTCAGTTCCAACCATTTTTGTTATTTTTCAGTTCTGTTACTTTCCAGTCTTTTATATTTTGATTGCCATGAAATCTCCAATGCCTAAGATAATGCTTGGTATATAGTATGTGCTCAATGCATTGTTAAATGACTAAATAAATAACTATAAAAATGCTTTTAAAATGTTAAGATATATTTCAATAGAATATTTATTGTATAATAGAAAAATAGGCTTAATATTGTTTTTCCTACTCCTAACAATTCTGCATTTAATATATGTGCAAATACATACTTATGTCCTAATATTCTAGATACATTTTTTAAAATAGTATTTTTTTAAATAGTATTCTTTTGTTTTGCATTTGTCTGATATACTGTGGTAAGCTTCCTGTACATTGGAGGTGGATGTTAATTGTGTCTTCTTCTTTAAGTCATTTCCTCCAGAATCATGGTAAAGAGAGCTTTTTTATGCCCTTTTTATCTTGGATGTGAGCCAATTGTGAAACAGAGGGCTTCATTGTGAGGTGATGTTTTATTTGAGACTTACTTAAATGATAGGCCTAGGTAAGCAATATGATGATCGAAGTCAGAGTTTTAGGGAAAAGCAAATATATGTGCAAATTGTAGTATATACTGTGATGAAGAATAATGGTGATATGTTTGGCAAAGCAGAGACAAAAGGCTACAGAGCCCTGAAGGGGCAGATGGAGTAAATGCAGCACATGACCTCCTTGCTCTTGGTTTCAGTGCTGTAGAAAACTTGTTGTACTGTTGTACGTGTGTATGGGTTCAGAAGGATAACCCAGTATTACTTTATCTAAACATCTCCCCTTTTTTTAAGGTAGTGCATGGGGCTTATACTAAATATATTATTGATTACTTATGAAATGCTTTAGAATAGGCTTTTTTTTTTGCCTTTTTTCTTTTTGTAACTGATTAAACAAGGCAATGTTTAGATTCGATGTTAACATTTTGCAATGTTCAACTGAACCTTTTTGCAGAACACTTATGGCATAGTTTTCTGTGAGATGAAGTAACACTTAAAGTTATATAAATAATTTTTGTGAGGCTGACTACTGGTCGAGTCAAACTGATACTTTTTCAATAGTTCCTATTTTATCTGTCTCATCCTTGGTGCCAAAAAGGGTAATTATAAGAGTTTTCTGACTTGAATGGTTGATAAAAGCTAACAGAGCTTTATAGAAAAAAGAGTGAATCAAGAATATATTTTCAACTTTTCCTAACAATTTATGATGCAATTAGAATTCTCTTTTGAGATTCATCCTAACATCATCTAAAAGTACACTTTTGTCTATTTTTATTTTCCTGCTACTTAGGTTGGTTTATATTAATAAAATCTTTTTATATTTCAATAGTTCTGCACTGAGCATAAGTCTCTTTTACCAATATAATAGAGTAGAATTCATTAATTTTAAAATGACTTAGTGTATTTTAGTTAATCTGGTCTGGAAATCATTCATAAACATCAGATAATTGGGATAAAACTCATGATCCCTTATCAAGAAAATGTTCTAAGAGAAGTAATATTTAAGATTCATATAATCTCAATCATACCATTTAATATATTGATATTAATTCATTAATACATGAAACCTTAAATTGATATAATCACCCAAAACTTCATCAGATATTCATCAATATAGGTAGTTGTAATTTAAAATATGCCTGCTTTTGAAGGAAAAAAATGCTGTATTTCACAAAAAGTAGAATTTGTCATATTGGTGTGTGGAATTATTTCAGCAAACCTATTTCAATCCTCTTCTTAGCTCTGTAACTTTGAAAGATTTATTGTTTCAGTGATGATTAGGTAGAAATGGTAATATTTCCACAGAAAATGTAAGGAAGTATATTAGCTTATGTAAGGTATGAGTTTGACAGCAAATTAGAACTGCCTAAGATAATGTCACTTCAGATTCCCAGATCATTGAGAAAAGAAAAATAGTATGATTATTAGGTTATAAAATATTTTTTTCGTGTACTTACTTTTATGAGATATCTATATTCTGTTTTTATCACTTTCACTTACATGCCTGATAGCACACTAATTTTAGACATATAAAAACAGCATGTTGTATTATAATGTTTCAAAAGTATGGGCAGAAAGCACTGTGACTTTCCCATGTGAAATTGTGTTTGAACATACAATGTGAGCACGTTTTATATATTGTAGTATGTGTTGATGGAATGTATAGCATCACACTGAAATCAAAACATCTTTCTTTCAGAAAGAAATAAACTGTAGTGGAAATGCTTTTTCTACAGAAAAGAGTATAATAAAATGATATTAAGAATATATAAAATTTATGATATAATTTGTAATGTTCCATAAGTGGGTTGCTTCATATCTTTGAGCAAGAATGTGAGTCCTAAAGAAAATTAAAATAAAGATTCATTTGGTTTTAAAATTCCAAAGTCAACATAATATTTACTTTTCCAAGTTCTTATCATATTTTAGGCTACCATATGCTAATTAGAATGAAGCATACTCAGCTCTTAAATTTTAGAGTCCTTTAAAAACATACAACAGGGAAAAATTTACTAATGATGGGGAAATTAATATACAATAAACATAGGAAGATATAATTTGGATCTCAATATGTCTATTTTTTCATAGATTAAAAATTTATCAAATTTTGCTTCTTTAGCTTTGTGTTGAAAGTATCTCAGATGTTGGTACTTTTCTTGCTTTATCTAAAATATAGGATATAGGAATTAGGGGGTGTATGTATGTCCAAATAAATAAGTAAACATATATATATATACATATTTTTACATAATTTGGCTAACATAATTGTAAAATATTAATGCCTATCTTTAAATCAGTTGCATCCTGAAAATGTAATAAGAACAAAAATTCCTTTGTAATAAAAAACTTACTGGTATGTGTAGTGATAAATTACTACAAAGAAAGAATAGCAAATACAAAGGTCATTAGACCAGATGAAAATTCACATGCAGGAAGAAGAAAAGAAGGTATTGTTTAAGCAACATGAGAGATAAGTGTCTCAGGCTGGGTTTCTGGAAGCTGTTTTTTGCATGGTTTCTTGAGAAAGTGCTTTATGGAGGAAAAAATAACCTGTATGTAAATTAGGTAGATTGAAGAGGGAAGGGGAACACTGAGCAAGGATGTTGTCTCTGGAGCACACGGTTGTACAGTTTTACAGCCCCATGAAGTAATGGGGCTGGTGAAGCAAGTATACCCAGTTTCAGTCAGCCCTTGGCTTGAGGAAGCATCCATCAGGAAGATCTCTTTCCTGTCGTGATAGCTCCTATTAGCTGAGGGCAGTTCTATGGAGGGCAGTTCTACATGGAACTTTAAATCCATAGCAATCAACAATTACATGAGCTGGGGTAGGTGCCCCACCTTCCATTATGGTGGGAGGAGTTCAGGAGGAAATCAGAGATGCCAAGAACATGCATAGCCTTAAGACAAAATTAATAATTTAGATTTTATTCTAAGGGCAATAGTAACATTTGCTGGGCATTAAATAAGAGAATAGCATGATCTGGATTACATTTTTTAAAAGTTCTTTTTGAATGGAGAGTGGAAAATTGGATTGGTAAGAGTGAATGAACAGATATACATTATAAAATAATTGCAGGTTTCTTGCCAAGTGTTAGTGGTGGATTAAATGACTTGATATTAATGGAAATGGAAAAAATGAGGTGCAATAATTTCTTGTAAAGAGATATGGAGAAATTAGTCCAGTCATGAAAGAGGATGTGGCATCAAGGGATTTTTAAAAATTAATTTTTAAAAGTTAATGTAAACTTTTAGAGCATATTTATTCATAAGAATAATATAGTACAGAGGAACAATTGATGTTTCTGAAGAAAAGGAGAATAATTTCAGAAGACACATCTTAGATAAAGCAAGAGACAAAGAAATGTCAGGTATAAGTGGAAGGGTTGACACTTTAAACATAAAATGAGGGTTCTGTGTGAGTGAATGAGATGGTAGACCTCTGAGTATTATTTTGAGGGCCCCCAAAATAATAATAACCTTATCATTTTTTTATCCACACCTAAAATACCATTTAAAATGAATTAATGGGTGGGTTGATGGATGAATGAATAAGTCACACATGTATATTAAAAAATACATTTAAATGTAACTTATTTGAAACTAAGTTATCATTTATCAATCATTTTACTTTGCTTGAAAAATAGACATCTCAGGTACAAGTTTAACTGGACTAAAAAAGGAGGAAGACCACTTGTTGATTATATGATAGAAGCCAGAGTTTAGATTTACACATATCCAAAAGACATTGTTTCTTTCAAGAGTTCTCAGTATAGCAGAAGGGACAGGCAAACATGCTGGAGATTTCAATGGAGTATTATATATGCTAGTAGTACTAACTATTAGAGCCCATTGAGTCTCTTATAAATAGGTCCAAGTGTTAAAGTTTAAGAAATAGCATGAAGCTGAGTAGTAAATAACACATTACATTCTTAGACCTATGATTTGTTTTGTCTTTTCAGAACATGCAAGGAGAAATGAGAAGTAACAGAAGGTGAAATTGGAGGCATATTCAAGTATCAGGTAATAGCTTCCTAAGCATGAGAAGAGTTTCTAGGCTGAGATGGCCATGGGAATTATCCTAGTAAATACCACTAGAGATGGATTAAAGTTTGAAAATGTGAAGAATTAACTTTTCCTGGGAGTGTTGGTGAAAAACACTCCAAACCATGCTTTTCATCAACACTCATATTGACATAACAACAATCATTACAGAATACTTCTGTGACCAATGTAGAAGGGAGGTGATTTCTCCACCAATAAGCACTGGGATATTCTCCAATTCAATTATAATCCTATCTAACTGGAAATAGTGTTAGATCCCACAGGTTGAGGGCTCAATCCCAAAGACTCCCACCCCCTTTAGATACCAGTCACAAGTCCAGACCTTTGAAACTTCTGACTGGCCTGTTTCAATTTGGGGTTCCCATGGCCCATTCTTTGTGTTTGATTAATTTGCTGGAGCAGCCCACAAAATTCAGAAATATACTGAAGTTTACCAGCATATTGTAAAGGATATTACAAAGGATACAGATGAAGAAATGCATAGGGTGAAGTATGGGAAGAAGGGATGTGGAGATTCCATACCTTTTCCAGGTGCACTGCCATCCAGAAACTTCCATGGGTACAGATATCCCAAAGCTCTCTGAACACAGTCCTTTCAGGTTTTTGTGGAGGCTTTACTATGCAGGCATTGTAACCAACCCCAGGTTTGGCTGTCTGTCATCCAAAGTCAAACTTGAGAGAGGAGATATAGTAGAAGAAAAAGAAGTTTTTATTCATAAGTCAGCAGCCTGAGGAGATGACAGACTAAAGTCTCACAGACCATCTCGAATTTTCAGGCTGATTGGAGAATTTTTAAAATGGGAGAAGGTCTTGAGAAAAGTTAGGCGTAAGGGTTAGCTATACGTGGTTCAGCATGCTCTGTTCTAATAATTATCTTGAGCAATGGGCCAGCTGAGGAAAGAAAATTGGGGGAATTACAGATAATGAGAAAAACACTTCTACAGAGCAACTGCGTGAATAATCTCAAAAAAATCATTAATCTATCACTGCCCTGGTAAGCATCTTTTAACTTTCTGCTAGTGCCAGCAGACTCTTCTTATTGGGTACTCTAAACTGTTGGTTCCTATATTTTTCTTTTATCTTTTACTGAAGGTCCTGTTTTTCTGAGACTATTTTGTTCTTAGTGGATAATCTGCAACTCAAGCAAAGCACTAATTAAGCTCAAGCAAGTAAAAGTTTCCTTTAATATGGCGGGGACTTAAAATGGAGTTGGTGCTGTTACAGCATGATTGATTAAACCATTGGCTATTGGTGATCACTTAACTTTCCTCACCTTTCCCTTTCCCTGGGGTTGGGGGATAGGGCTGAAAGTTTCAACCTTCATAATCCTGCATTTGTCCTACTGGTGAACAGCCCACCCTGAGGCTATCAGGTGAATCATTAGAATATAAAAAAATATATCACTTTAGAGATTCCAAGAATTTTAGGAGTTGTATGCCAGGAAATAGGGATGAAACCAAATATATATTTTCCAATATCAAAAGGAGCTCCATAATTTTTTCTATGCTATCAAAGGCATCATTATGTAAAAGGAGAAGAATGGTCTTTTTACTCCACAGGGTGCAAAAACCAGTAGGCAAAAGAAAAAGAAGACAGCTAATCCAGAGCTGTGCATATTTAACAGTGAGCCAAGAGGGAAGATACTGAATAAGACACATAATGGTTATTGTGGAGCCAAATCGCCTACTTGCCAGTTCTTTTGCATACTTTGGCTGCCTTCAGTATTATATATCTGGTTGTAAGACATTCCTTACAGCTATCCATAAATACCTCGTCAATAAGCTAATGAGTCAGAAAGAAACAGAACTTAATATTCTTCATACCTCTGGTGATTGAGAGTAGATTATGAAACAGATGTTTTGCATTAAGGTGCATCGTAAAATTGTGATCTAACATAACCTCTAGGATTTTACTATGAAAACAACAGCAATTTATTTACCAACCTTGCAAATCATAAGCAGTAGTTCAACACCTGGCAAAGAGATTATAGTCAAGGAGCAACAATTCTATCCTCTAAGCAGTACTAACCTAACACATTCTCAATATATTTATTTAGACAAGGTAGCTTTAATTCTATATGCTAAAGAGGATTGATATTTGGAGCCCTAAGAAAAACAAATGCTCCACTGATGTGTATATCCAACCCAATTGTTGGGCAAAGGCAAGCAGATTAGAATTTAAAAGCTACACGTGGTGATAGCAATGATTGTGCAGTCCTCAATGATTTATAAAATCAAATACACCAATAGATCAAGCTGAATCAAAATTGTCTGAGAAATCTCAGCACAAATATCAAGTCATTACAAACCCTGTTGAAAGTCCCTCTGCCACAATGACTAGGCCTAAGCCCAGATTGGAAACTTAAAAACGATTGACTCTGAGGGAGAGGGTGATCATCTGTGCTGCAAGTTTTATATAAAACTCTTGCTGAAGTGAGTATATTTTACATGGGAACATTGGAATAGAATTGTTCTTTAAAAGATGGATGATATACTTTTTCTGCTATCACAAAATAGGATTTATATAATTAGTATTTCAGATAAGATTAGGAATGGTCAAATATCAAATGAAGTATGCTTTTGGAATGCCATAAAAGTTTTTCCATAAAAATTGGAAACTAAATAACAAATATTAATATCCCACATATCCCACATGTATAAAGACATACTATACCCCTTTAAGTTTACTCTATCCCTAATGCCTTTGGGATGTGTGGAGCTTAAATTTACATAAATTTATCTATTCTATGATAATCACATAGTCATACATCTTCATTTCCTAATTTAGTCAAAATAATGTCTTTTCTCTCTCCCCTCTCTTTTATCTATGTTAAGCAATAAGTTACTGTAGGAAAAACAGTGTTTCATTTTTCCTGTTTTTTATTTTTTTTTAAAGATCCTCAATTGTTTTCCTATTTGACTATAATGAAAATGTTGGCAATGACTCTACAGTGTGATATCTAGCTTATCTTAGAAAATTGAAATCATGTCTTTCATAAGCTTGGGCCCATAGACTTACTGTGTGAGAAACCAAAACAAAAATATAATATCCACATTACTGAGATATGATGACAGAGCAGGATTTGACCCACATCGTACACCTAAAGAAAAACATGGAACGTGGCAGCCACAAGAGAAATGAGGCAGATTCAGGAAGATATACAAATGAGACTATTAAAGATAAATCTTAGAGATTTTAACTTTAGTATGTACATTGGAAAGTCAATGAGCTAAAAGTATTTTGGTGTCATTAATGAGACAATTTCCAATGTTAGAAATGGCTACAGAAAATCACCTCAGTCTAAACAATTACATTTCTGAATCATGTAACTAGCATCTTGCACATTTCCTGCAAATAAGTGATTAAATGAATTATCTGTTCTGATTTTATACTTATTTGGTGAATATGCCCTTATATATTGGCTTACCATAAAATCTACCTCAAGGAGGAAATAAAGTATGTGTTCAACATGAGTCTTCCAATTTCACTCTAGTTATATTTCTTTTTGAGAATTGATTTGAGTTGGGTTGTTGGTTTATTGACTAGTCTCATGAGCTTGGACAACTCACTCTGTCTTTGATAGATGTGTCTGTTCCTGGTCCTTTGGAACAATCATGTTTTCGAGTTGGTAATGCTTGATGATGGCAAATTCTCTATAAATAATACTACTCTTGAAATCTCTTGACAACTGGATTGCTTCTCATAGTGATTTCTGCCTTTTATAATAGCCTTTTTGGACTTTTACAGGTGGTTTTGTCATGAAGAAACCAAAGAAAACTGTTAGAAAGGAAAACTACTTCAAAATTATAAAAAATAAATCCACAATAGTTATTATTTATTAAATATCCACTATAAAGTGTAAGATAGTGTGCTAAGGATCTTAAGCACATTTTCATTATAAATTACAATATTTCTATTGATAGAACTTATTACAATAATTTTATGTAGACAGGAATTGAGGATTGATATAATTTACCCTGATCAGTCAGCAATGGAGCTAGAATATGAGCCATTTTATTTCTGATTCTGAATCTTGTCCTCTGAAAACTTACCACACTCAAACAACTAAACACAACTTTATTAGTGGTTCATAATCTATTTGCTAGTATTACAATGCTATAAGAGAGTATTTTCCAAATTTTTGAGGAACATTTCTTATGATGAAAATAATATTGAATTTAAACACAGTTTCCCATAGGATTCCTCAGAACTTTTAATATTGTAATAGATATTGTACATCTATGAGAAAAAGATGTCAAATAAACCCTTATCAAACTTACTTGGGTTGAGTACATTATTTTCAAAAGGCATATCATAGGATAAGAGTTTCATACCACATATATTGAAAAATGCTGATTTCAAAATGTAATAGTGAAGAACAAGAGAAAGCCATAAGCTATAAATTTGTAATTTAAATAAAAAATAAGTACTTATATAAATAGAAATGAATCAATCCAATAAGTATTATTAAATTTGTCCAGTATGATGTAGAGTTTTATAATTGTTCTCTCTCCTCAGAATTTATAGTATTTCTATTAGGATTAGAAGAGCTTTAGTTTCAGAAAAAGGCCACAATAATTTTTTTCCTAATAAAAGCAATTTACTTATGAATAATTTATATTTTTAACAACATTCATATGTTATATAATTTAATCTTTAAAATTATTAAAGATATCCCAAAAAGGCTGTTATGGAAGATATTCACATAGTAAAAGGTTTGGCCACATAATATAAATATATATATTTCACATATATTTTACATTATAAGAAACATTTATGGAAAATGTTAATGACGTCAAAATATTTTTAAAGTGTTTTAAACATTGAGAGAAATTTGACTAATACAGAGTTCTGGAATACCATAGAAGATCATAAATTCTGCACGTGCAGGAATAATCTACTAAACTTAAAACAAATATCATGTAGCTAGAAATAAGTATATTGCTTTAATGAGTATTGATATATAGCCAGAATGAGCGTAAGACAATATCTTTTTAAATATACAGGCAGATATTGATGTTAGGATAAATGCTTTAGAAAGCATTTAAAAGCAAATTATAAGTTGAATTTGAATACATTTAATTACATTATACACAAAACAATTCTATTGCACTATAGGCATCCTAAGAAAGGTTACAAATCAACCAGAATGTTGAAACTAACCTGATGATGTTTATACAGGTAGGGTAGATCAAGGCAAAGATTTTCCCAAAACCGATGTAAAACACATTTCAAATAATTCATTTAAAGTATTCCAAAGTCATGTCTATATTCAGCAACAGCACTTTCACAAAATGTTTGTATAGATTAAGCAAAAAGAAAGCATCATATAAAATTACTTTTTCACTGCCATATTTGAGTAACTGGCAGTAAAATAAAAGAATTACAAATGCCTATTCTCTTTTGTCTCAAAACCTAAAATTAAAAAAAAAAAAATCATCATTTCAATGTTGGGTCAGTCATCATCACCAAACCTACAAAACAATATCACAGATGGAAGTAATGATAATAACTGCATTCAGTGTATTAGATACTATACCATCATTAGTCGTTGAAAAAATAATTACCCTCAATAACCCAAAAGGCTGTACCTACCTGAAAAAACAAATGTTACAGGTCCTGCTCAGCACAATGCTGAATAGCAAATAATATTTCAGAGGAAGTAAGAAGTGGGGCACTGCAATTCAGTCATGTCGTTGGGATGCCTCCACTCCATAATTCCCTGGGTGTTCATTTGTCACAGGAGCCACCCTACCCAACCATCATTCAAAATATTGGTCCACCAGGAGGTTTAAGTATGGAAGTTTATTACCTGAGGCCCACAGCTCATGTGCCAAAATCCAAGAGTGTATTTACATAGCAAACTACTGAAGAACATCAATGGTGGGGAAAAGAGAATCCTATTATTTGATTATCCTTCTGTAATATGGGCATATTGGGCACATATTTAAATCAGAAGACTTTGTCATATGTTGATAACTACTGTTTAATTTCTATCATGAAGTCAAGAAAAAAAGTTTTCTTTTCTTTGGCATAAATCAATAAGTTAATATATTATTGTTTTACTTCTGATTTGTTCTCAACTACTAATGTGTATTATATTACATTAATCAGTTGTAAATTATGACTGACACAATAATATTTTCTGTAATTTATCCCCTTGGACACAGTTTTATTTCAGGCAACTTCAAGATGTACTAAACAACTCTTTTCTAAAATTTGTCAGTTTCTAGGAGAAAATTCTTTTGATCTATTTTCCTCCAGCTAATATCGTGCTGATTTTTCCTTTTCAAATTTCAAACTCTAGCTTTGAATCTGCCATCTTCACTGGTATAACTTTCTATTTTTGAAATCCAAATAAGCTCAGTTCAATAGCACCTTTCTGAGAGCCAGCTTGGAGTGGTGCATGTTGCGAACTGCTGGGAGAACAAATGTAATAAAGAAAATAATTTGTGAAGAAACATCAAGAGAAAAGTACAAATAGTGCAGGTGATTAATCTTCTAAAAGAGAAAGAATTGTTCTTTCTATGAAGTCACAGAAAAGAAATAATATAGAAGGTATAAGGACACAGCATTTAGAAAGTTCATGTCTAATATTATGTCTTTTCTCCATTAACTAGTGGTAACATTAAGTGCTTAGAATGAAAGGATTGGGGTTTTGTAGCAGAGTTGAGTAGAGTGGAACAGTCATGGTATGATTTGTTCTTGATATTAGTCCTATTTTCACATTGTCAACAGAAAAGAAACCAAACTCTGTAAAATAATTTAAAGTGGCTTATTTTGAGCTGGATATGTGTGACCATGGCACAGAGAACCACACCAAAGAAGTCTTGAGCAACTGCTCTTACCATAGTTGCGTTACAGTTTGGTTTTGTATGTTTTTAGGAAGATAGGAATTGCTCATACATGAAGTCATAAATCAATAAATGGAAGGTATACATTGGTTTGGCCCCCAAAGGCAGGACATCTTGAATCAGGGCATTACATGTTACAGGTGGGTTTAAAGATGCTTTGATGTGTAATTGGTTAAAGAAACGAAGCTTTGTCCAAAGGCTTGGAATGATTTAAGTTCATGTAAGGAAGTTTGTTAATCAGAAACAAGCCACCAGACATTTACTGGACATATAAGGAGACTTAAGTGATCTGTTTAGTAGATTGATGACCTGCAGGTGTGGTTTAACCTTTGTTACATGGCTTTAGGCTTGTTAATGATTTTGTATCTTATTGTTAGAAAGAATAACTCCAGAAAGGACAGAGCATTACTAGGCATGTGTGACCGCCCTTCTCATGGCTGGCCAGTCAGCCTTATGGTTTTTTGGGGGGAGTCTTCTTGGCCAAAAGGGGAGCCATTCAGTCACCTGGGGTCATAGATCTTATTTTAGTTCACAACAGTAAAATTTTACTTTCACTCAAATACATTTAATTGTTTAAATCAATGTTCTCCCATGAATATCTTATATAAATCAGCATACATTTTAAATATAAATAGATGTTTTTACAAACAATTTATTTTAACTTTGAAAAATTTTTTTCTTAAAGATGTTTTCTTTAGTTTCCCCAGTATTTCCTGGCATACAGAATGAGAAATAGATTTTATGTTTCTTAACCTGACCTTTTTTCTTATTCTTCTGTCTCTCACTACTTAAACAGGAATTTGTTCATCATGCAAATACTTCTGAAAAATTTCCCAGTTTTTGATAGATTAATTTGTGCTATTATTGTAACAAGAACAGGAAGCATGGAATCTTCATCTTTAGATATAAAAATTCAAATTTATTTTGGCAAGAGTTATTTTTAGGGGACTTCTTTTTGCAATGATTCCTTAGCTTGGAGATTTTGTGATAATGTACATCATGACAAATTTTAATCTTAAGCCTACATTAGAGCAGTGCAGTGGTATGAATATAATGTAGGGACAAGGCAGAAAAAGAAGGGCGAGAGAGACTAAGTGCAGCCATTTTGGCCAATACTAGACCCTAATCACCCTGAATGAGAAAGTAACCAGCAAGTCTCTGGCCTCAGATCACCTGAGGATGGATAAATGACTGAGCCAGATGCCATATAATCTGTGCTTACTTTTCTGTGAGAACAGTTTACTATTCACCGTGATGGCCTGACCTCAGGACAATGCTGGTCAAATAAAGCTGTTTCCAAAAGGGGCTTTTTTGACACATACAAATGTTACCATTCCCCCATAAGAGGGCCCCTTCCTACTCAGGAAAGGACTTCTACACGGTCCATAGAATAGGATCTCTTGTCTGTCTTTCTATCCATAAACTTTCTGTCGCCTGTTGGCTTGCATTTGAATTCATTCCTGTGTGAAGCCAAGAAGCAACTTGGTGAGGTTAGGGGGATTTCCTTCCCTTATTGGGGCACCTCCTGCATCAAATTCACAGAAGGGCCTGGCAGAGACAAACATGGTTCTTCACGAAAACCCAAAATCAGTGACTGAAGCAAAGATCCCAATCAGGAGAGGTTTATTAAGTCAAAGTTTGAGAACTGCTCAGGAAAAATATATCCCACAACACAGCTGAAACTGTTTTTTCTGAATGGGGATTTGGAAAAGTCAGTATTTAAAGGGGAGGGGGAATACAGAAAGAAAAATGAGGAGGCGTGGGCAATGAGGCAAAATGGTTACATTCTTGTGAGGCCCAGGGACTCTACATTTTACATAAGATAAGGTGATTGTTTGAAGAGAAAAAAGGAGAGAAAGAAGAATCAATAATGTGGGTGAAAGAATGATCCATCTTGTCCTGTCACTGTTATACACTGGGAAAGGTAAATTGTTAATCAATATTATCTGTGAAATCAAACAGACTTTAGTTTTAGGAACCAGACTTAGTCTAATGACCCAAAATTACAATTTGCATATTCTTGTTTATGGGAGGCCAGCAAAGAATGCCCTTAAGAATGATCTGTGGGGGCAGTCTTTGTAGATGCCTGGGGCCTTTTACCTTCCTGTGGGGATCTACCTGATAAATAATGTCAGTAATAGCCATTCCTTTAGCAGGGAATGTTTCAGGACCAGCCTCCTCCAGACTTGATCATTCTTTTTGCATAAGAAGTTGGGGGAGATGGTCTTGACATATTTCTTTTCCTTTACATTTATATGTCCATATATTGATGGGTATATATATATATATATATATATATTTTTTATTTATTTATTTATTTATTTATTTTTGCAATTCTACTTTTCACTAAGTGATTACCCTTCATGGGCAAAGCCTTATGTGATGACTGAGTAGCTCCAACGTTATGCCTCTGGTCCACGGGTGGTAATTATTATGCAATTAATAATAAAGCATGGGGCAGTGCATTGGAGTGTCAGATTGCAAGTATATTTCTAGTTTTTACCTCCCTTTTTGCTGTTAGCATTCTTTTATTTGCTGGGTGTTCAGCTATTTCCTAAGCTAATTACCTATTGGCGAGATTTCCATGGGGTTTGTAGCAAGATGGAAATAATTTGGCCCAAGTCATAATGTATGTCATAACTAGAGCAGAATATATACTCTGAAAAATCTCTACCCATTATTCTTTGAGATATTTTTCTGCCTAATTTTTAAAAATAAAATATGATTATTTTTCTTACCCATGTATATCCACTTTTATCATATTCCATGCTAATTTGAACATATATAAACATAAAATCACTTACATTTAGAGCCTTTTTTATGTCATACTTCTTTTTTTAAAGTGGGATCATATAACATTTATCCTCTGTTTTGCTTTTCTAAGAATATATCCCAGTTAACTATCCAACTCAATAAATGTATATATCAAACTAAATCTTTTCATACCTGCTTAATATCACATAGTATATATATGCCACAATTATTTAACTATTCCTTTATTCTTGAATACATAGACTTAGTTTTTGCTACTATAGATATAAATGCTTTTTATTTTAGAGCAATTTTATGTCTCCGGCAAAATTAAAAGATTTTTTCATATACCTCCACCCCCATACTTGTATAACCTCCTCTATTATCAACATCCCTCATCAGAGTGGTACATTTGTTGCAATTGATGAATCTACATTGCCATAACATCATCACCCAAATTTGATAGTATACATTAGGGTTCTCTGTTGGTATTGTGCAGTCTATAGATTTGAATAAATATATCCTGACATGTATGCATAATTGTAGTATCATGCAGAGTAGTTTCACTGCCCTAAAAATCTTCTGTGCTCCATCTATTCAACCATCTTCTTCTCCCTGCTTACCCCACTGGCAAGCACATGTCTTTTTGATGTTTCTCTAGTTTTGCCTTTTCCAGAAAGTCATATACTTGAAATCATACTTTATGTAGCCTTTTAAGATTGGCTTCTTTCATCTAGTAATATGCATTTAAGTTTCCTCATCTCTTTTAATGGCTTGATACCTCATTTCTTTTAAGTACTGAATAATATTGCATTGTTTGAATGTATCATAATTTAGTTTTCCATTCATCTACTTAATGATATTATGATTGCATTCAAGTTTTTGCAATTATGAATAAAGTGGCTATAAACATTCATATGAAAGACTATGTGTGGATAATTTTTCAATTGATTTGAATAAATAAAGAGCATGATTTTAAATAAATGGGACCTGATCAAATTTAAAAGCTTCTGCACAGCCAAAGAAACTGTCACGAGAGCAAACAGACAACCTACAGAAGGGGAGAAAATTTTCACAAGGTACACATCCGATAAAGGGCTGTTAACTAGAATCTATTTAGAACTCAGAAAAATCAGCAAGGAAAAAAATCAAGGAGTGGGGAGGAGGAAAGGGATTATGCTTGCACAATGTGTACGATGCACACCACCAGGGGATTGGACATTTCAGGGGGAGGGAGAGGGCAAGAGCAATAATTGTAACCCTAACAATATTTGTACCTCCGTAATATGATGAAATAAAAATCATGTTCTAATAAAAAAAAAGTGAGCAAGGTACATGACCAGAAACTTTTCAAAAGAAGACAGAATAATGGCCAACAAACATATGAAACAATGCTCAACATCTCTAATCATCAGGAAAATGCAAATCAAAACCACAATGAGATATCACTTATCTTCAGTGAGAATGGCCTTTTTCAAAAAGTCCAAAAACAATAAATGTTGGCATGGATGCGGAGAGAGAGGAACACTCCTACACTGCTGGTGGGACTGCAAACTAGTTCAACCTCTGTGGAAAGCAATATGGAGATACCTTAAAGAGATACAAGTAGATCTACCATTTGATCCTGCAATCCTATTACTGAGCACTTACCATAAAGAACAAAAGGCATTCTATAAAAAAGACCTCTGCACTAGAATGTTTATAGTGGCACAATTTACAATTGCAAAGATGTGGAAACAACCCAAATGCCCATCAATACATGAGTGGATTAATACAATGTGGTATATGTATACCATGGAGTACTATTCACCTGTAAGAAACAAGGGTGATATAGCACCTCTTGTATTTTCCTGGATCTAGTGGGAACCCATTCTATTAAGTGAAGTATCACAAGAATGAAAAAATGAGCACTACATGTACTCACCAGCAAATTGGTTTCATTGATCAACACCTAAGTGAACATATAGAAATAACATTTATTGGGCGTCGGGCAGATGGGAATGGGAAGGAGAGGATGGGTATATACATACATAATAAGTGCGATGCACACCATCTTGGGGATGGACCCCACACTTGAAACTCTGACTCTGGTAGGAAATAGGGGGAAATACAACACACATACCCTAAACATTTGTACCTCCATAATATACTGAAATTAAAAAAAAAGAGAATAGGCTGTGCGTGGTGGCTCACACCTGTAATCCTAGCACTCTAGGATGCCGAGGGGGGCGGATTGCTTGAGGTCAGGAGTTCAAAACCAGCCTGAGCAAGAGTGAGACCCCGTCTCTACTATAAATAGAAAGAAATTAATTGGCCAACTTATATAGAAAACATTAGCCGGGCATGATGGCTCATGCCTCAGCTACTCGGGAGGCTGAGGCAGAAGGATTGCTTGAGCCCAGGAGTTTGAGGTTGCTGTGAGCTAGGCTGACGCCACGGCACTCACTCTAGCCTGGGCAACAAAGTGAGACTGTCTCTAAATAAATAAATAAATAAATAAATGAGTATGGTTGCTGAATCATCTTGTAAGAGTATGTTTAGCTTTGTGAAAAAACACTAAAACGTTTACCAAAGTGGTTGCACTATTTTTCATCCCCACCAACAATGAAGGAGAGTTCCTGTTGCCTGACATCTTATCCAGTGTTTACTGCTGTCAGTGTTCTAATTTTGGCCATTCTAATTGGTGTGTAGTCATACTCGATTGTTTAAATATACATTTCTTTAATGACATCTGATATGGAATATCTTTTCATGTGTTTATTTGCCATCTGTATATCTTCTTTGGTGAGATGTCTGTAATGTCTTTGATCCATTTTTTAAGTGAGTTGTTTGTTTTTTTATTGTTGAGTTTTAAAAATTCTTTGTATGTTTTAGATAATGAAGCTTTATAAAATATGTCTTTTGCAAATATTTTCTCCCAGTCTCTGGCTTGTCTTCTCATTCTCTTGATAACACCTTTTGCAGAACATATTTTTTTTTATTTTAATGAAGTCCAGCTTATCAATTATTCCTTTCATAGGTGTGCCTTTGGTGTGTCTGTAATAAAAAGTCATCCTCATACCCAATGTCATCTAATTTTTTCTCCCACATTGCCCTCTGGGAATTTTATAGTTTTGTTTTTTATATTTAGTTCTATAATCAATTATGAGTTAATTTTTGTGAAGGGTAAGATCTGTGTTATTCATTGTTTTGCACATGGATGTCCAGTTTTTCCAGGATTATTTGTTGATAAGACTATTTTTTTCTCCATTTTATTGCCTTTTCTACTTTGTCAAGTTCAGTTGGGTCTATTTTCAAGATTTCTATTTTGTTCCATTGAATTATTTATCTATTTTTCTGCCAATATTACATCATCTTGATTACTATATATTTATGTTATGTCTTGAAGTCAGGTAGTAACAATGCTTTAACTTTATTCCTCTCTTTCAATATTATGCTAGCTATTACAAGTCTTTTGCTTCTCTCTATAAATATCTGAATCAGTTTATTGATATGCACAAAATAACCTGCTAGGATTTTGATTATTCCATTATTTCCTTCATCATACTTTTGTAGTTTTCCTCATATTGATCTTGTACATATGTTGTCAGATGTATTCCTAAGTACTTAATGTTTCAGGGTGGCAATATAAATGGTAAACATTTTTAATTTCAATTTATGTTTGTTCATTGCTGATATATAGAAAAGTAATTGACATTTTTATATTATCCTTGTATCCTGCAACTTTATATAGTTGCTTATTAGTTCTAGGAAAGCTTTTTGTAGATTCTTTTTTAATTTCTACATAGATGAATATGCTACTTGTGAATAAAAACAGCTTCATTTCTTTCTTCCCAAGGTACATAACTTTTATTTTATTTTCTTGTGTTATTGCATTATGTGATACTTCCAGTAAGATGTTGAAAAGGAGTGGGGAGAAGGGATATCTTTGTGTTTTTCCTGATATTATTAGTTTGGTTCAAATATAATTGCAACATATTGCTTTAAGGTATCTTCAGCTTTAAGAAACAATGGTGATATATCACCCCTTGTATTTTCCTGGATAGAGCTGGAACCCATTTTACTAAGTGAAGTATCTCAAGAATGGAAAAACAAGCACCACATGTACTCACCAGGATCAACACCTCAGTGGACATACAGGAATAAAATTTATCTGGTGTAAGGCAGGTGGGAGGGGGGAGGAGTGGATGGGTATATACAAACATAATGAGTGAGATGTGCAACGTTTGAGGGATGGTCACGCTTGAAGCTCTGACTTGAGGGGGAAGGAGGGCATGGAGAATATATGTAACCTTAACATTTGTACCCCCATAATATGCTGAAATAAAAAAAAATTTAAAGTAATTGCAATTTTAGTATTCCTAAAATTTACCGTTTGATATTGGAATACATTCTTGAATAAATGTGGTTATATTATACATCATTTTAATGTGCATTTCTCACTTTATATTTTTGCTAATGACTTATTACTTGATTTTTATTTTATATTTATTTTAGACTATGGAAATGATGTTAGACAAAGATAAAATTTGAGTGATTTTCTTATTCCAGCTCAAAATGGGTCATAAAGCAGCATAAACAACTCACAACATCAACAACACATTTGGCCCAGAAACTGCTGATGAATGTATGGTGCAGGTGGTTCAAGAAGTTTTGCAAAGGACATAAGAGCCTTGAATATGAGGAGCACAGTGGCCGGCCATTGGAAGTTGATAATGAACAACTGAGAGCAATCATTAAAGCTGATCCTATTACAGCTAGAGGGGAAGTTGCCTAGGAACTCAAATGTCGACCATTCTACCTTCGTTCGGCATTTGAAGCAAATTGGAAAGCTGAAAAAGCTCTATAAGTGGGTACCTCATGAGCTGACCAAAAACCAAAAAAAATCATTGTTTTGAAATGTCGTCTTCTCTTCTTGTACACAACAACAACAACAAATCATTTCTTGATCAGATTGTGACATGAGATGAAAAGTGGATTTTATATGACAACCCTGGATGACCAGCTCAGTGGCTGGACCAAGGAGAAGCTGCAAAGCACTTCTCAAAAACAAATTTGCAACAAAAAAAGGTCATAGTCACTGTTTGGTGATCTGCTGCAGGTCTGATCCACTACAGCTTTTCTGAATCTCAGTGCAATCGTTACATCTGAGGAGTAGTTCAGTAAATCAATGAGATGCATGGAAAACTGCAACACCTGCACCCTGCATTGATCAACAGAAAAGGTCCCAATTCTTCTCCATGACAACATTCAACCACAGGTCATACTACCAATGCTTCAGAAGTTCAATGCATTGAACTACAAAGTTTTGCCTCATGCACCATGTTCACCTGACCTCTCACTAACCAAATGCCACTTCTTCAAGCATCTCAGACAACTTTTTGCAGGGAAAATGCTTCCACAACTAGAAGGATGCAGAAACTACTTTCCAAGAGTCCATCAAAGCATGGGTTTTTATGTTACAGGAAAAAAACAAACATTTCTCATTGGCAAAAATGTGTTGAGTGTAATTGTTCTTATTTTGATTAATAAAGATGTGTTTGAGTCTAGTTATAATGATTTAAAATTCACTGTCCAAATCCACAGTTACTTTTGCACCAACCTAATAGCAAAAAAGCTTTAAGCTTCTCACCATTAAATATCATGTTAGTTATAAGTTTAGGTAGGTGTTCTTTATCATATTGAGAAGTTCCCCTCTTTTCCTTGTTTACTGAGAATTTTTATCATGAATGTATGCTGGATTTTGATAAATTTTTTTCAAAATAGATAAGCATGAGCCCATTTATATAAAATTTAAAATGCACAAAATTGACAGATATTTTATAAGGATACAAACATACATGACAGCTATAGAGAATTTCAAGACAATGATATGCCTTACATTCAGGACAGTGGTCATCTCTAGAAGGGAGAGAGGACATGAAATCAGGGTGAGGAACACAGAGGGCTTTAACTGGGTTTGTCAAGTTTTGTTTCCTCACCACTTTCCATCCTCAGTTTCTTCATCTATAAATAGGAATTACTAATAATAAGGCACACCTATCTCACTGGATTTTTATAAAGATGTAAATAGTTACTTCGTGTAAAATGCCTGGCATACAATAAGCATTTATAAATAATGTTTTTCATGATTTATACAAATCATCAGTCTTGGAAAGTCTATTCTGAGTCTCTTTCTTGCTCTTCCTTCCTCCCAGATGTCTGCCATTGTCAAATTTGCCCTGTAACCAGATATTTTCATTCAAATAGCTTTCCTGAATCCTATGGTAACATGAATCCTAATTCACTGTTTATATAGTCAATTTTCTAGTTATTTCTAAACTTAGCAACAAAAGAAAAGAAATTAAAATGTTCTATTTATTTATGTTTCTTTCTTACTTAACATCACTCATTTAGGCCATGAGACCATTACCTCAAAGTGCTCAGACATTACTAAAACAAATGACTCTGGGCCAGTATAAGGGCAGTCCTAACACTCCTTCCAGCAGAGGAGGTTGGGAGGCCCCCCAAGAAGGAGTGAAAGAATGGGTCGCTTGTTGGCTCACACAAGACATTATTTAGAAATGGTTTGTTTTGCTAATATGACCATATGGCTCTGCGCCATATATAAAAACACTCCAAATCACACCGATTTGCTTGACAAGTGTCTTACATAAGGGAGTTAGCCTAGACTGAAAGGCATGTGTCTATGTGGTGGTAAATCTTGCTCAAGAATTGTATTGTCTGCTGATGAGAGCTCTTCCTTGGGAATACTAACATCATACTAACATCCCAACGCTAGAAGGAAAAGCATTTGGTTGAGCCATAAGTTGAGTGTCTATTGATATGATTATGTGACTTTTTTAATAGCCTGGTTATGTGATGAATTATATCAATTTATTTTCAAGTGTTTAATTTTGAGTTAATCAGTGCTGCCTACCTGGATTAATTCCTACTTGTTCATGGTGTAAAATTTATTTTATATATTGTTAGATTTCATTTACTAACATTATGTGGAGAATTTTTAAATCTATGTTTATAAGAGATATTTAAATGCACATTTATTTTCTTCTAATGTCTTTGTTTGACATAATATTTAGGTAATGTTGGGCTCATAGAAAGAGTTAGAAAATATTCCCTGTGCTCCCATGTTCTGAAAGAAATTATAGAAAGTTGGTCTAATTTTTTCCCTAAATGTTTAGTACAATTCAACATTGAACTCAGCCTGTCTGGTGCTTTCTGTTTTGAAATATTATCAATTATCGATTCACCTATTAAATAGATATAGGCCATTCATATTATCCGTATCTTCTTGTGTGAATTTTGGTAATTTTTTTCTTTTAGGAAATTGATTCATTTTGGCTAGATTTTTAAATTTTGGGGCATAGAGTTGTTCATAGTATACCTTTATTACCTTTTAATGTCTATTGAATATGTAGTGATGTCCTCTTTTCATTTATTTTATTAATAATTTGTGTTTTCTATATATATTTTTAGCTGGCCTGGAAAGAATTTTAACATAATATTTATTTTTATAACCAAAGAATGTTAGATTTCTTTCAAAAAATGTTGTGTACAGTATGTAGAATCTCACATTCTCACCAGTAACATGTGAAGTTTTTTTCCCCCAATTTGGTAAAGTTTGGATAGTGTTTCAGTGTTTGTCAATCAAGTAGATGAAAAATACCCTACAATTTTTGCTGTAGCTTAGTTATCTGAATATTAAAATTAAAAAATTTCTTTATATATTAATGGAACATGTGCATTCTTAAAATATCTTGCCCATTTTACATTTATTTTTCTATCTGTTTTATTAAAAATATATATTAATAAAAATCTACATTATAAATGTCATATTTTTTGGCTTACATATTGCTTTTTTAAGAAAAAGGTTTTTCCTTGTTTTAGATTTCCTGTCTTGCTTAAGATGTTCTTCTCCATATTAAATTTGTTTTATGAGTTCAGATTACATCATTTCCTTTTTAAAATGCAAAGATTATATTTATTTTTTAATTTATTGCCATATCAGATACAGTTTTTCAATGTTAGAATAAACAACGCAGATATTTGTCCTATTTAATTTTTATTGATTAGTTTAAAAGCATGCTTTAGCTTTCTAAAATAAGGAATATTTGATCACTATTACAAATATTTTGGTATATTTAATGTTTTGTGTTTTATTTTTGGATACATGTTATGTTTGAACATATATCAATTTTCTTTTTTCTTTTATTTCTGCATATATAAAATAAATGTTAATTAAATAAATATAGATTAAACATAACCACCAAAATATTGTGTAAATTTGTGAAATACAGAAGCAAATTTATGAAGCATTTATTCAGAAAATTTATTTTTATTACTACATGTACTTTTAAACATAATGAACGTTACTCTAGCCAACAATTTAGTGACATAAATAATTCAATGATAACTGTCTCTATGAAGAAATTTCAATGATCCCTAAATGTTTTTTAATAATTTCTTCGCCTAACTAACAACTTGAACTTTTTGAGTTGTTTCCCAGAAATGGCAGAGTTTTTCCAAGACAAAGGAGGTGGTATTCTGCAGGTCGCTGAGTAAAATTCCTGATGCCAAGGATCACCATCTTCCACGTCCTGCCCTAATGCACATCACCTCCCCCAATGAATGTGGCCTCTCCTTAAAAAGCCCATGATCTATGTTGGTGAAGGCAATGGATTTGAGACTGTTTCTCCGGTTCTTCTGACAGACTATTTCACATTAAAATTCCTGTCTTTCTCGGCAATCATTCTTGCTCAATAGTTGAATCTTCATGTGGTGAGCAACTAGATCTAGGCCAAAACCCCCTTGTGATTTTGATAACACTCTGAGAGATATTTCCATATGCCTTTTTACATCTTTCACTCTTTTTCTACACAATAAGTTTGTTGGAAAAAATTTCTGAATCCAGGGTGGGAGATTTATTTTTCAAGTCTTTTGATACATATTTCTAAATTGTCATTTCAAATATTTGTGCCAATTTATCCTTTTGTAAGTAAATATATGACTGTGTATTTTCTGATTCACAGCATAGAGTATTACCATTGCCAGAATGAACAAGAACAAAAAAAATAAATGTACCTTATTGTTTATTAACATGCTACTTTGGAAACAATGAAAATACCCATTAGGGAAGTCACTAAATAAGTTATGGAACAAAATAAAACAAATTATACAAATAAAATATAGAAGTTTCCATTTTCTGACATGTCAATACATTCATAAACCTTTAAGTCATTTATAGTTTCAAAACCATATGCCTAGGATTTCATTTTTGTCTTGTATATATATATTTTTCATTTATATGTGAGGCTCTGTTTTTTTGTTGTTGTTGTTATGCATGCAAATAGGATTCTAATACCAGTCTCAGGTATGGCTTTTCCAACTTGTACACACTGGATAGCTCACAGACTAAGAGAGCTATGAAACCTGATTGGCAATTCAGAAAGTTTTCTTATATCATTTTTGCGGACGGAGGCAGCATTTCAAATTGTATTATTTTGTGTACTGTAACAGATTTCATTAAGCATCATGTATAGTAATGACATAGGAAAATTGCCCCTGTGTTTTGTTTGTTAAGAAGATAGTATGTGATAGATCCTGCAATAAATGTTACATTTTCTAGTAAATATTTCTTTCTTTCTCTCTCTCTCTCTGACACACACACACACACACACACAAATAAACATACACACATATGCACACACACACGCACCCCTACCTTCACTTCACTTAGCTTTTCTATAGACATAATTGTTTTCATTATATACAGAAAGGTACTCTGGGCTTACAGAAGCCAGATAACTCCCATGTCCTTAGCTTAATGGTCTCATAGGTAGAAGTGAAAGACATGATTCTAATTCAGGTATGTCTTTCTCTATGCCAATGGATTTCCAAATTATGTGAACATAAAAATAAATTGAAGAATCTGTTTAGAAAAGGCTTAATCCCATACCCAGAGGTTCTGATAGTAAATCAAGGGTAAGGCTCCCTATTTGCATTTCTAACCATTTCCCAAATGATGTTATTGTGCCAGTTCAGGAATCACATTTGTCCATATTTAGTCCTCACACCAATCTGCATATTTTGATTGGCAACAAATGTTTTTGGAAATCAGAAGGCTTAAGCCTTATATATGTTCATTTTATCCTATAGTGCATGACTGTCTATATTCTAATACACTCAATGTATTTATTGTATTTGTGGACTATGATCCTGAAGAGGCATTTGATGTGAGAATGGCAGTGGCTCATGGCATAGTTAACCTATGACAATGTGAGATGAAAAAGTTTGATTTTAATCAGTGATTTCACACTGGATAAAATAGTATAAAATAAAGTGTAAAGTAGTATAAAATAAAGGCCCTTTGAAAATCACTGGTTTATTTTAGAGAGTAGAGTGCTCTATTAATAAAAAGTGAATATAAAGTAATGGAACTCAAAGAGGAATACTGGAAAAGTAAAGAAGACATGATATAAAAAGCAAAATGATATTTATGGTTAAAGACTCTGACTTTTGTAGTTAATATATATGGGATGCCTGTATAATTTTCTAAACAAGAAATCAGGTTTAACTTTTAATACTGCTTCAAAAATGCAATCAAAATAAGAAAAGTTAATACATTTCAGGATATAGTAAAATAAATACATATTTTTGAAGCCATCGATAAAAATTTGCTACATGATTTTTGATCTTCATTCTCAGAGACCTACTTACTAGTTGACTTTTATGATTTTCCTGCATCACAAAGTACTGCATCAAAATCAAATTCCTGATCACAGAGAAAATACTTGCATCCATTTTTTGAAATCAAAATTTTTAAAAGTTTTCTGTTTGAAAGGAAAATTTACAATAATACATATTCCAGAATTGATTTAAAATAAACTTGTGCTAAATTGACATAATGGCAGATAGTATAGAGTCTCAAATTTTAATGATTCTACTTTGAATTCATCGGGAAAAAATAATTTCAGAACCAAGGAATGATATTTGCTTAAAATGTTATTTGATTTCAGACCCTGTAGAAATGTCACCAAATCTATCAAAAAGATGTAAAAATTATGATGAACTAATAAAAATCATGAGTTACAATGAAGGAAAGGTGAGAATTTTATAATTGGGACATAATATTGGAGAACTTGGTCTGGTAATGTGGAGAGGGTATCTAATGAAAAATGTGGCCAGCCTGCAATTGTCAATACCTAAAACTGACAGGCCTGGGAAACCATTGCATTGGGAGTAAGGTTGGATGGTATAAGTTGCAGACCCATTTGGTGCCAGCCTCTATTTTGCTCTGATGGGTAATAAATAAGTTATTTTTAATTCCAAAATTAACCTAATGAGAGTGATGCCTTCAGCAAACATTTGCTGAGCACCTGCTATGCTCAATACTATTCTAGGCATTAGTTTTGCAGTAGGACACCACAATAAACAACACAAAGTAGAACAAAATGTTATTGCCCAGTGGAACTTAAAATTTAACAAAAATGAACAAAAATAATGAGTACGTATAATAAATAAGACCCTTCTCCCCACTTCCATGAGTAGAATAGGAAAAATGGAATTGGAAATGTTTTCATAGGTAGGCAGGCCATATGAATTAGAATAATATAGGTGAGGGTTTAGGGTTTTATTGTAGTTATGGAATACAGCAGTATAAAGACTTTTGAGTGGGGCTGGTTGAGGCTTGTGTTATTATAAAGGTTGTAGTAAAATAAAGGTTTATTGTGTCTGTATGAATACAAAGGCAAGCTGTGGCTAAGAGTTTGTTCATACAGGCACTGAATAGAACATAACTAGATATATGACTACAAGGTGCTTAACAGTTGATGATTGAATGGAGTCAGTAATTTAAACAATATTGGATTTGGGAGACCTTAGTTTGTGTAATAAAGATGTTAGCTACTGATCATATCATAGTTCTTGGACTGATTTGTGTATTCATTAATTTATATGATAGCTTAAATTTGTAAACTAGCATAAATATTATTTGTATTATTTTTATATATCAGATAGTATATTGAAATGACATTATAATTAATAAAATAAAATCACTCAATATCTTAATGAAATGTTAATGTTCTCCTTGTAGTTCAATTTCTGTTTTATATATTTTGAAAATATAACACTAAGAACATACAAATGTATAGCTATATTTTTTCTATAAAGTTCCTACCTTTTAGTATATGTAATGATTGTTTCCCTAAAATAATTTTGAATATTACTAATATACCTATATCATTTCCTTGGTGATATATCTGTGTCCTTGGAAAAGTAATATCTAATATTATAGAGATATATTTGAATGGAAAAGTCAGAAAAGATGGATGAAAATAAAGATGAACAGAGAAACAACTGTCTAATATGTATAAAGACAGTCTAATATGTATAAAGAGCCCTCAAATTGTGTATACTTGACCATGTAATTTGTTTCTATGATCTTATTTTAAGAAAATAATCAACATGAATGAAATGTAAGTTATGTTTCTCAGCAGATGGACAAGCCTAAATATTATGAATTTTTAGGAAAGTTTAGAAGGTCAAGAAGGCTCTTAATTATTGTTTGGAAGGTTTCTTTGAAGGGTATAAGCACTGCCACTGTGCTGAAGTTCAAAAACAGGTCAATAATACTCAGGCAAAGAGCCTACACAACAGAAATTACTGGACCTAAGCAAAATAATATATGAGTAACTGACTCAGGTAGAGAGATGAGAAGCAGGAGTCAGTTCTATGGAAATGTGGTCTTGGTTTTGGAAGTACAAATGGTGTTAAAGACTGATTTTAGTGAGAGAAGAAGCAGAAAAAAAAAAAAAAGGAGGAGCTGAAATAAGACATTTAGGGTTGTGATGATTCCAAATATGAGTGAAGATCAGTAATATATGTTGATATTGTTTATTTATCATATAAAACTATAATATAATAGTCTGCATTTCATGTTACAAGAAAAAATGGCAACATATTCTGTTAATATAGTCAGCATTCTCAAAATCATCAGATCAAAACATCATGTTCTCAGTTTAATGTTCTTATTTGGCATATTTCCTTCTTCGTGGTATTTGATTCAAGGAGCTATGCCAACAATTCTGTATTTGAGTGACACTGTGGATCCAACGTAAGAATCTGAAGGAAGACAGAACACTGGGAAATAACTTAGTAGTTTTGCAGTTGATTTGGGGAAACCAGTGAAAAAAAATTCACTCATCACTAATAAGTTTCGTCTTAATTGTTTCTGCCTATAATGTTTCATTGATGTATGGCACTGGCAAAAATATATTCCTTTTATTCTTCACCCTCAAATCATACTGAAACACTTATATAACATTCAGAATTAATTTGAACAATGTGGATGACACCTTAGTCTAATAAAAATGTAAACAATGCTTTCTAAGTAAAGAAAATATCAGTATTTTCAACTAACTGGTTATTTCAAGCAGACTAAATAAGCAAAATTATATTGAGACCAGTATTTTATAAATTGCACAGTATCAAACTGTGGGTAGGCAATTAGGAATTATATGTCATATTTCTAATCCACCTTTTTTTCAATAGGCATTAATATTAAGAAATTTACAAACACAATGTGGAGATTTTTGGAATTTGGGGTATTATAAGAGGGTTTAAGATTAAAAACTAAACAACTAAAGATATAAGGACAAAAAGTCCAAAACTGTCATAAGTAAAGAGTAACCTGTGTCAAATTATAATGTATTATTTTAAGGTTTATAGAATGTGTCACAATGAATCTTTCTATCCTTTCTGCTTTTGTAGATGTGGTAGCTAAATTTACAATTCAGTTGAAAATTATAATTCCTAAATTCACCTTGGCTCAGCCATTCCCTAATTTTCCCACCACTTATTTCCTGCCATAATATACTCTTTTCTTCTCTGTATAAATATAAGAGGCATCTATCCCCTAATTATTTTAATTTCTGTGGCAGAGATTTTTTTTCTAGAAAGAAGATTATTTATAGTCCTTTTATAAAATGTTCTTTTAAATTTGAACCAGTGTATTGAAATGGAAAGTTGGTCAATAATCTGGCTACTAAATCCAAATGAAGTTCAAAAGAGAAACAGATATTTATTGTGCATATGTTATTTGCCAGGCCCTGTGCTAGTGCTGAAGGTTCAAAGAAGAAAGAAACCTTTATTTAATTTGTTTGCTCAGAACTGATAATAAAAAATAGAGAACCAAAGTAACAAAATGCAATGTGATGTGAACTGTGAAAGTTGGCAGATGCACTGTGTATTTTGGGGAGGAAGAATATCAGTGGACCTTAAAAGAGGTTTTGATGGATGAACTGGATTTTGAAGGATGATCAGTGACTTGCTAGTTAGCCAAATAAAGAAGGGCATTCCAAGCAAATATTAATAATACAGTGTGTATCAAATGCAGTAGGAATGGAATACACAGTTTTCTCAGAAATACTAACCAATTAAACATTGCTTTTATTATGCTTTTATTATAACCTGCTGGTTGCAGGTTACAATGCAATCTTTCTTTCTTCATAGGTGGCAGAAGTATATTTACTTATGCTCTTCTCTCTTCTTTTTATGAGTAGATAGTTTGTCAGAAAGCTGAGTCCTTGGCATGTCCACTACTCAGACACAACACCATGCAGTCATTAGTTTATCTTTCTTCTTGGCCGCATTACAAAATTACATTACTCAGAGCTCTCTCAACTAGGTGGTTACTATGAAAGAATCTTCAGTTACAGGTACAACAGTCTCTGGCAGACACAATGTTATGTGTTTCCTGAATAGTTTGATTTCCCCAGTGAACTCACAGGAACACATTTTCCAGCTCTCTTGTAGCTGGATGGGTCAGTGGCCATGCAAAGTATGGCACCTCCAACTGAACATGAAGTGCCCCATGGTATCCTCCATTTGTCCCTCTGTCTCCTGTTAGAGAGAGAAGTTTCACACAACAGCATGGGCCCAGATCTCTGAGTCACCCCTTATTGGAAAGCTGCCAACAAAAAAAATCTCAAAATGAGATTATGTGTCAGAAAGAAATACACATATTTTGTCATGTCACTGAGATTTCATGGTTTATTTTTAAGGTTAAATACTAACATAACTTACCTGATTCCATTTTGCATCCCTGTGGGTACCCAATAGGAACAGATTGTAGGATATTGATTTCACATGGGTCCTAGAATAAAGTTACCTTTATTGGCAGAACAACACGTAGGTCAAATTGTAAATTGGATGAGGTCTGAGATTTATCTTTAGCAGTTTCCTAGCCTCTTCTGTTTTGTTTTGTTTTTGTCTCCTTCAGCCTCATGTCCATCTTTAATCATCCATAGAGTTCAGATGGTACCCGGGCTGTACACTCTTTCCCTGTCTTTCTATAGTAACGAATTCTCCTGACATCTCTTTACTGCTTAAAACACCTTAATTGATTGTTACTTTCTGTGTATGGAGTCACATCCTAGACATCTATGAAATGGAAAAAATGTTTTCTCTTTACTCTGAGCTGTACACAATCACCCTGAAAATTCAGAAAGAACCTGAGGCCAATACTACCATGAAAATCAACAGCCATAAATGCAAAAATAAAAGGAAGAGGATAATAATAAGAAGAAAATTAATATTCATTTGGCCCTTATGATACACTAGACACCACCCTAGATATCTTGGGGGCACAAGATTATTTAATTTTTATAAGAATCCTGAGAAGTAAAAAAATATTGTGATTAAATTTTTACAGAAAAAGGATAAGGGGCTCAGTAATATTGAATAACTTACTAAGTCACAAGAATTCATGCTTATGAAGGAATTTCTTATATAAACAGAATACTTTTAAAGAAAATGATATTTAAAAAAATATCTATTGATGAAGGGAACAATTGGGTTTTATATTATTTGCTTTAGAAATTATCATACCATATATATATGTGTGTGTATATGCATATACATATTTAGTGCTTTCCAATTTACAAAATGAACTTGTATAAATTATCTTATCTTTAATATTTAGAAACGTTTTGAAGTTGATTATACCTTCATGGTATAGATGAGGAAACTATGACTCAAAAATTTCACATCACATAGGTAATAAATGGGCTACACAGCAGGAGAGCTAGGACATTCTGATTACACATCCCATGCACATTCTGTTATCCTGCTCTATGCTTGTGCTTAGTTTGGGTAGGTGCCATTTTTTATTGGGTATTCACATATTTAGATCCTGGTCTTGTCTCTCCCTCAATATTGTGTGACTTTGAAAAAAAGGGACTCATCTGTAGTGTAGCTTTGTCATCTCTAATATTCCTTTTGACTTCACTTGTCTTTCTTTCTAATTTAATCTTAGATAGGAGGAACTGATAATGTCTCACATCATTAGCTCTTCCCTATATCACTTGCATTTAAACTTTATTTTCCTAATACAAGTTGAATATTCAGGTGACAGTTTTAGACAGGGTCAATGAGAAAGCTATTTTGATACTAGATTTTTTTTTGGAGGGGGAGCCACTGAAATCACATTTCTTTCCACAATACAAACAGTTCTGCTTGTAAAATAAATAATACATAAAAAAAAAGAAAGTGTGTTGATTTATATTTTACAAGATTTAAAAACTATGACATTCTTTTTCTAATGTTGCTATGATGGAACAACTTATGACTTTCTTAGCAGTGGGCAGAAGTAGCTGTCACTTCTATCATAATTTATTTGCCTCCCTTTTTTGGGTGAAAAAGATGATAGGCTTATATGGAACAGGAGGATGTATGCCAAGTCATTGCCCTCCACCTGGGGCTCAGCCTGTTGCTAGTCTCTGCAGAGCATGCACAGTAATAAATCAATACTGATTAATTAAGTGGTGCTGCCCATTGTTCTTCTTGTCAAAAAGACAAAAAAATCCATTGTGAAATTCCTGGTTCCCAGTAAAACTATAATTCATTTGTGCTCAGATTTGTCTTTCAACTTTCATTCAGCAAACATTTATTGGGCACCTTCGATGTGGCAGGCGAAATGCTAGTTGGGACAAATACAAAGATAAATAATCTCTGACCTCTGAATGTTTTCATTTTAGTGGAAAGAAGAACAAAGAAACACATGGATATAGCACATTGCAGAAAATGTTAATATAGAGTTGAAAGAGTATCCAAGAT
Organism: Microcebus murinus; assembly: GCF_040939455.1. Lineage (NCBI taxonomy): Eukaryota > Metazoa > Chordata > Mammalia > Primates > Cheirogaleidae > Microcebus > Microcebus murinus. The sequence goes on from NC_134108.1 coordinate 83,401,876, forward strand.
GTTATGTTGGAGCATAGAAGAAAAATTACCAATAACTTTGTCTAACTTGATGCAACTGATAATGGGATGCATAAAATAGGACAATATGGCTTATGAATATGAGTCAGAGCTTATTCATTTAGCATTTTCTGCATGAGAATGCCATATTGCGGATGCTGGTGGGAGAGAAACATTAGTTGCTTTGGGAGTGTCCACAACTCATGCATTTCAGATCAATTTTTGAGATTTAGGACAGGTGAACAGTAATATCAAAGTTTTGGAGAGTTTTTATTCACTCATTTATCCATTTATTCATTCATTTATTTGTTTACAAGATGCTAGGATAAAACCGAGCATATCAAGTGGCTAAAAAAAATCTATAGCCATTTTAAATCATATGTCGAATTGTTTTGGTTAAGTTTCCCTTAATCCCAAAGAGGGTCATAAGAAGCAGCACTGAATGGGAAAGGGAGGGAAAAACTCAACATTAACAGTGTGAGAACACAGCAAACACTAATACTGTTTAGTTTCATTCCAAATTGAAGTGATGCTTCTTCCAAGACTGTATTACTCTGCTGAGGAATGAGCTGGCTGATCAGTTCCATCTCTGATCAGCACACCACCCACTTTGCACATTAAGTTCATCCTTCAGCCAAGCCGGTTGCCTCCGCAGGAACAACCCAGCCCAGCTTGTGGCTGGCTCACCCTGCCCAGAGCACATTTCTTCTGCTCAAATTGAAGTCAGCTCTACAATTGCAGATCACAGCATCTAAATGGATCTCTCAGCTAATGCTATTACCAACCTCTGCCTAAACGGGGCTTTAACTCAAAGCCTTTCATCTGACAACCTTGCACACTATAAAAATATATTTTCAGTATCCTTTAATTGTGTCGTACCTCCCACCCTTCTAAGCTTTCTGTCCCAGGATACATCTTTACCGGTGAGAAGGGCTTTTGTTGTATGAACTAACTGGAAACGGGTTTTGCAATACCTGTTAAATATAAGTAAGGGTAGGGGATTCCTCGTGATCCCATCATTCCTACCAAGATTTGGATGATCGTCTGTAATACAATGCAAGCTAGTAAAGCACTGCTGAGGGGTCAAAAGGCCCTACTCACTGTTTTGCTGAGAGTCATCACGGTGGGTTCGTGACTGCCATGTGTGATATGCCTAGAGTAGGTTGATATGTGACCTCTGCCTCATTCAAATTACAGCTCAGTGTCACTTATGAAACAATCAAACACCAGCTGTAATTCCTCCTGAGCTCTTGCCTCCAGGGCACCAGTTCCGCATGTAATAACTCCTGGATAACTGTTTCAAAGCCTGCTACAGAGTTCTACCTTCCGGGTGAGCACACGTTAATCTTCATATAAGGACTCAGATTCCTTTGGGTCTCAGCTATATAGGCTTGTTTGACGGGAGAACTATAATTTAAAAAGAAAGGAATAGAACTGTTAGCACCTTTAAAGGAATTCTGAACATGTGCCAAAATGCCTACAAATATGGCAGAGTTTAAATACGCTGGTTTCCAATGTGAAAAAAAAAAACAAAAAAAAAACACCACACTGCCTATGATGTTCATCACAATCCCTGTGAGGGTCCTTTATGCATGAGGATTTGTTGGAAATGTTGCTGATAGGGTTACTTACTTAATGTGGAAGCAAGTCACAAGCAAGTGTGTGGTATGTGACCAAATCTGCCTTTCACACTGCGGTTTCTTGTGGAGGCTGCCATTTTTAAGGGCTGTAGCTGCTACCTGCAAGCTCACTACACACCTGTATGCTTTTTACCCAGTGTGGCTTTTTAATCTTTTCCTTTAATGAATAGAGGCTTTCTAGAAAAGTTAGCTGTAAGGAACATCTTATTTTCCCACTGACATCTGCTATATAATCAGAGATGTATTTTTTCAAAATACAAAGAAATGTCAACATGCCTGGAGAAGGAGGCAAGACCATGCCTTTTCCTCTTGGCATTCTTGACATTGCAGCATGCTGGTAGTGTTCTGTCAGAAGAGAGTTGGAGTTTATTCTTACTTTTAGAACTTTCGCAACTTTAAATCTCTATTATGAAATTGACTTTCCTCTCCAAAAATATCTATAGACCGTGAACTAGAAGGACTTTTTTTTTTAACTTTAATGCTGTTCATTTTAAATATAAATCTGAAATTTGATTCTTCTAATTTTTTTTTTTTTTTTTTTTTTGAGACAGAGTCTCGCTTTGTTGCCCAGGCTAGAGTGAGTGCCGTGGCGTCAGCCTAGCTCACAGCAACCTCAAACTCCTGGGCTCCAGTGATCCTTCTGCCTCAGCCTCCCAAGTAGCTGGGACTACAGGCATGCGCCACCATGCCCGGCTAATTTTTTATATATATATCAGTTGGCCAATTAATTTCTTTCTATTTATAGTAGAGACGGGGTCTCGCTCTTGCTCAGGCTGGTTTTGAACTCCTGACCTTGAGCAATCCGCCCGCCTCGGCCTCCCAAGAGCTAGGATTACAGGCGTGAGCCACAGCGCCCGGCCATCTTCTAATTTTTTGAAATGCACAATTATGTTGGATTTGAGGCACTAGGTATTTTGTTATACCCATCATTTACTGAACTCAAGACTTTTTGTTTTTCATGCTTCAGAATCTATAAAACAAATTTTGAAGACATGATTGGACGTATGATCAGTCATTATGACTTCTACTTACCAGTTATTCCTTATGAAGGTCAAAATGTAATAAGGAATATAGTTCACATTCTGACATTAAGATGTAGTCCAAGTCACAAGGTCTTGATTGGCTTAAAATAAAACATTCCAAGCTGTTTGACCCATAGTATGTGACAATTTGTCAATGACATCATTAATAACCAGTGATGCTTAAACACTTTTTCAGAGATCATCTTGGCCTATTTTCTTAATTCCCAAAGTACATATGACTCTTTTCACCTTATCATATGACCATTAAAGAGGTCAGGTATGAAGAAAAGGCTCTACATGAGGTGTTTGAGTAATTGATTGACTACATAGATCTGTGCAGAAATTATTAGGAAAGTGGATATCTAAAACTTTTGAAATAAAGAGTGAATTCTCCTAAAGTAAAATAACAGTTATATCAAGAAATATGTGTATTAGGAAATCAAAACTTCTCTGAGTAATGTAGCACTCCTAATCAAAGGATTTGGTCTTTTCATTGAAGACAATTTGAAGATACAGGGCATAGTGGCATACAAACAAGAATCAAAGAAGAATGCACAACTAGAATGATAAAAATCAGATACTCTAGAAAAAGCCAGTTCAGAGAATACTTTGATTCTTTGAGTTCACTAATGAACAGTGATTATAATCAATATCACAATTACATTCATTTGGATGTTTATATATATTCATAATCCATTATATACTTGAGAAATATATTAATACACAATATATTCCATAGAATTTGTGATAATTAAAAACTTCTTTATTAAAAATTATTTATGTGAGGTAAATGTATGTTAATTAGCTTGATTTATCCATTTCATAACTTATACATGTACTATTTTAAAACATCTTGTTGTATGCCACAAATGTAATAATTTTTATGTCTTAATTTAAAAATAAAAGATTAAATGGAACTTCTCAGGTCTCAGCAGAAAAATATCATTACAATTGTATTTTATATACAGCTTTTAAACATGACTTTACTTTGTTGTAAATTAAATATTACAAATATATCTGGTTAATATAATTTAACAAGTTAAAAAATTTACTTAAAATGGCTACCTGTATGAATCTTCATATAGATATTAGATTTTATTTTTTCAAATGTATGTCATATTAAATATTTGGCTATTTTTATTTATATAGTCTGACAATTGGTACATGAACATAAGAATACTTCTAGCATAGAAAGTGTAATTGTTATCTGATATATGCTGATATAATACATTTCAAAGTTTGTATGACAGATGATAGAGCACAAAAAATTACCAATGTATTTACTACTCTTGCTTAAGGAAAATTAAATGCTGAACATGAAATAATAAGATTTTAATATTTTCTATCTAATATCAGACTTAAAAAGGAAATGTTTCATAAATATTCTACACAGTCAAGTATTAAAATAAAACTGAAATTCAGCTTTTAGAAATGAAAAATTTATTGAATAAACAGCATTTTTATCTTACCCTTTTAGATGAAATATTCAAGAGTAAGGACACACCAAATTCCTCAATTTGCAGTGATAAACATGCCAAATGTTGCCATTTGTCTCAAGTAATTTATATTAAAGTTAATGGGAACCAAACATCTGAAAACCAACATTTGTCATTTTATACAAATGTCTGGCAAATTTTCATTGCACTTAATCTTCATGTTGTTAAATTATAGGGTTTTTTTTTTTTCTTTGCAATTTACTAGTCAGATAAATGAGAGAGGATTACTTCTACTGGAAATTTAACTGAGAATGATTTGGGTTCCTGATATTACTGAATAAGACCTTGCAAGAAGCTAATGCTGTTCTGAAACCCATAGTAGAGAGAAATTATACCTATAAATTTAGCATAAAAAATAGTAGAAAAATAGTGAGTCTCTGATGATGAAACTGTACCTATATGCAACAAAATGTAAACAGAAGAAAAACAAGGAGCACATCCATTCAGGAGTATTTTTCACTCCATCTTCAGGTGATTAAGTATTTTTATTGATAGTATTTGAACCTTAATTTAGAAATTAAATAAAACATAAAATATATATTTTCAATGTGAATTATCCCAGCATGATTATCACTATGGGACAGAAATGTAGATCAGCTTTTACCAGAAGCCGCACTTTCAGAATTGACTTGGTTGTAGTTGAGAGTGTTCTATCCAAAAACCATCATAACCAAAGCCATCACACCTTGAGAAAGGGATTCAAAAGAATAAACTTATTATTGCTTATTTTTTTTTTTCTAAAATAGAATAAATGCCACACCATTTGACTCTGTGCAGGGCCAGAGATACTTTCTACAGTAGAGATTACATAATGGCTTTTTCAACGAGTATAAAACTGAATTGCTACACTTTACTTCAGACATATTGTATTAAAGAATCAGAAGGTAGATCCCATGGATTTATATTTTCTACGGAATTATTAAACGGTGAAAGAATAAGTTGCCCTCCACAAGCATATATTCTATTTCCTAGAATTGCTGCTGACACCTCCATTTGAGGTTTATTTGTAGCTTCTTAGCTCCTTTGGCTTTCATACACTGCAAAATCATAAGCCAAATGTCAGTTGAGGAGCTCCCTGTCCCCTGAGATCTTGAAGATACTGCATATAAATCCATAATCAAGGATGCATAAAATCATGTCAACCTTCAAATACGTTTGCTAATTTCAGGGATCTTGTGGTCTCTGGGTCTTTTTTTGACTTTTCCAGTGTTTCTCAGTCATTGTCTCTGTTACTTCAACATACGAACCTTTCATCATCTTCCAATTTATTCTACCACCTGCATCCCTCATACCACTGCCACTATCAAACATGTTACTCACATAGAACCTATGTTAAGAAAAGTCGGTGCTAAGAATGAAAACAACTGATCTCCTGGAGATAGACAATAAAGTGATGGTTACTGGATTCTGGGAAAGGTAGGAAGACTGTGGGTATAAAATGGATGCAAAAACATAGTGAGATAGTTAGAATGAATACTATTTAATAGAACCAAAAAATGACTATAGTCAACAATAAGTTATGATATTTTTTCAAAGAATTAATAAAAAAGTAGAACTGTAATTTTCCTAATACAATGAAAAGATAAATGCTTGAGGTGATGAAGGTCCCAATTTCCCTGATTTGATTATTACACATTTTATGTCTGTATGGGAACATCACAGGTATAAATGTATATAACTATTATGTACTCATAATAATTAAAAATTAAAAAATAAAGACCTTTTCAATATTCAAAATCTGAGAGAATTCATAACCATCATTTTTGCACTTTAAGAATTATTATTTTTTTTTGGAAGAACAGAAAGCACTAGTTTTTTTTTTTTTTTTTTTTTTTATTTTGGCATATTATGGGGGTACAGATTTTAAGGTTTCAATAAATGCCCATTTCCCCCCTCCCCCCCAAAGTCTGAGTCTCCATCATGACCATCCCCCAGATGGTGCACATCTCACTCATTATGTATGTATAAACCCACCCCCTCCCCCTCCCCCCTCCCACCTGCCCAATACCCTATTACTGTAGTACCTATGTGTCCACTTAGGTGCTAGTCAGTTAATACCAGTTTTCTGGAGAATATATCTGGTGCTTGTTTTTCCATTCTTGGGATACTTCACTTAGTAGTATGGGTTCCAGCTCTAACCAGGAAAATATAAGATGTGCTATATCACCATTGTTTCTTAGAGCTGAATAGTACTCCATGGTATACATATACCACATTTTATTAATCCATTCTTGGATGGATGGGCACTTGGGCTGTTTCCACAGCCTTGCAATTATGAATTGTGCTGCTATAAACATTCGAGTGCAGGTGTCTTTTTTGTAGAGTGTCATTGGATCATTTGGGTAGATGCCCAGCAATAGGATTGCTGGATCAAATGGTAGATTCACTTGTATCGCTTTAAGGTATCTCCATATTGCTTTCCACAGAGGTTGAACTAGTTTGCAGTCCCACCAGCAGTGTAGGAGTGTTCCTCTCTCTCCGCAACCACGCCAGCATTTATTGTTTGGAGATTTTTTGATAAAGGCCATTCTCACTGGGGTTAAGTGATATCTCATTGTGGTTTTGATTTGCATTTCCCTGATGATTAGAGATGTTGAGCATTTCTTCATATGTTTGTTGGCCATTCTTCTGTCTTCTTTAGAAAAATTTCTGTTCAAGTCTTTTGCCCACTTTTTAATGGGGTTATTTGATTTTTTCTTCCTAATTTTCGTGAGTTCTAAGTATATTCTAGTTATCAGTCCCTTATCGGATGCATAGGATGCAAAAATTTTCTCCCATTCTGTAGGTTGTCTGTTTACTTTCATGACTATTTCTTTGGCTGTGCAGAAGCTTTGTAGCTTGATCATGTCCCATTTATTTATTTTTGTTGCTGCTGTGATTGCCTTTGGGGACTTCTTCATAAACTCTTTGCCCAGGCCGATGTCTAGGAGAGTGTTTCCAACTTTTTCCTCTAGAGTTCTAATAGTTTCATATCTTAGGTTTAAGTCTGTTATCCAGCGTGAGTTGGTTTTTGTGAGAGGTGAAAGGTGTGGGTCCTGTTTTAGCCTTCTACAGGTGGCTATCCAGTTTTCCCAGCACCATTTATTGAAGAGAGATTCTTTTCCCCAGCGTATGTTTTTGTCGGCTTTGTCAAAGATGAGATGGCTATATGAGGATGGTTTTATATCAGGATTCTCACATCTGTTCCACTGGTCAATATTCCTGTTTTTGTGCCAATACCATATTGTTTTAATTACTACAGCTTTGTAGTATAGTTTTATATCTGGCATATTAATGCCTCCCATTTTGTTTTTGTTGCCCAGAATTGCTCTTGATATTTGGGGTCTTCTTTGGTTCCATACGAAGCGTAAAAATATTTTTTCTATATCTGTGAAGAATGCTGATGGGATTTTAATAGGTATTGCATTGAATCTGTAGATCAGTTTGGGTAGTATAGACATTTTGATGATATTGAGTCTGCCGATCCACGAGCATGGTATGGATTTCCATCTGTTTACATCCTCTGCTATTTCCTTCCTCAGTGTTTCATAGTTCTCCCTGTAGAGGTCTTTTACCTCTTTGGTTAAATATATTCCTAGGTACTTTAATTTCTTTGTTGCTATTGTGAAGGGAATTGAGTCTTTGATTTGGTTCTCAATTAGATTGTTGTTGGCGTATATGAATGCCTCTGATTTCTGTGTATTGATTTTGTATCCTGAGACTTTACTAAATTCATTGATCAGTTCCAGGAGTTTCTTGGTTGAATGTTTGGGGTTTTCTAGATACAATATCATATCATCAGCAAACAGTGAAAGTTTGATCTCTTCTGCCCCTATTTGGATACCTTTGATTCCATTTTCCTGTCTGATTGCTGTAGCCAAGACTTCCAGCACTATGTTGAACAGAAGTGGAGATAGTGGGCAGCCTTGTCTGGTTCCAGTTCTAAGTGGGAATGATTTCAATCTTTCCCCATTCAGTATGATGTTGGCTATGGGTCTGTCATATATGGCTTGTATCATTTTTAGGTATGTCCCTTCTATGCCTATTTTCTTAAGTGTTCGTATCATGAAAGGGTGTTGAATTTTGTCAAAAGCTTTTTCTGCATCTATTGAAAGAATCATGTGGTCTTTGTTTTTGCTTCTGTTTATGTGGTGAATTGCATTTATAGATTTACGTATGTTGAACCATCCCTGCATCCCTGGGATGAAGCCCACTTGGTCGTGGTGGATTATTTTTTTGATAAGTGTCTGGATTCGGTTAGCTAAGATTTTGTTGAAAATTTTTGCATCTATATTCATTAGGGATATTGGTCTGTAGTTTTCTTTTTTTGTTGCATCCTTTCCTGGTTTTGGTATCAGAGTAATATTCGCTTCATAAAAGGTGTCGGGGAGGTTTCCGTTCTTCTCGATGTTGTGGAATAGTTTCTGCAAGATAGGTACTAGTTCTTCTTTGTAAGTATGGTAAAATTCAGGTGTGAAGCCATCTGGACCGGGACTTTTCTTTTTAGGGAGAGTTTTAATTGCTGTTTCTATTTCAGCTGTTGAGATTGGTCTGTTCAGGGAATCTATTTCTTCCTGGTTGAGACTAGGGAGGCTGTGTGTTTCTAGAAATTTGTCCATTTCCTCCACATTTTCCAGTTTGTGTGCATAAAGATTTTTGTAGTATTCATAAATTGTATCTTGTATCTCTTTGGGATCAGTTGTGATATCTCCTTTTTTATTCCTGATGGAGCTTATTAGAGATTTCTCTTTTCTGCTTTTCGTTAGCTTAGCCAATGGTGTGTCAATTTTGTTTATTTTTTCAAAGAACCAACTTTTTGTTTTATTAATCTCCTGAATAGCTTTCCTGTTTTCAATTTCGTTTAGTTCTGATTTGATCTTGTTGATTTCACTTCTTCTGCTGGGTTTGGGGTTGATCTGTTCTTCTTTTTCCAGCTCTTTGAGTCGTTTCATTAAATTGTCTATTTGTGATCTTCTTGTCTTTTGGTTATAGGCATTTATGGAGATAAACTTTCCTCTCAGAACTGCTTTAGCTGTGTCCCAGAGGAGTTGATAACTTGTCTCTCCATTGTCGTTTTCTTCATAGAAGTTTTTTATTTCCGTCTTGATTTCTTCATTTACGAAGTAATCATTTAGTAGGAGGTTGTTTAATTTCCACGTTTTTGTGTAGAAATGTGGGTTTCTGTTAGGGTTGATTTCTAGTTTTATTCCACTGTGATCTGAGAAGGTACATGGTATGATTTCTATTTTTTTAAATTTCTTGAGATTTTCTTTGTGTCCTAGGATATGGTCAATCTTAGAGAATGTCCCGTGAGCTGATGAGAAGAACGTATATTCAGTGGATTTTGGGTAGAATGTTCTGTAGATGTCTGTCAGACCCAATTGTTCTAGAGTTTTGTTTAAGTCCATTATTTCTTTATTAATTTTCTGTTTGGAGGATCTGTCTCGTGCCGTCAGTGGGGTGTTGAAATCCCCGGCGATTATGGAGTTGCTATTAATCCATTTGCTTAGCTCCAGTAAGGTTGCTTTATGAATCTGGGTGCACCTAAGTTGGGTGCATATATATTTAAAATTGTTATCTCTTCTTGTTGGACTGTGCCCTTCACCATTATATAATGACCCTCTTTGTCTTTTACTACTTTTGTTGGTTTAAAAACTAAATCATCTGAAATTAGAACTGCCACACCAGCCTTCTTTTGGCTTCTATTTGCTTGGAATATTGATCTCCACCCTTTTATTTTTAGTCTATATGCATCCTTGCAGGTTAGATGTGTTTCCTGAAGACAGCATATGCTTGGCCTGTATTTTCTTATCCATTCAGCCAGCCTATGTCTCTTGAGTGGAGAGTTTAAGCCATTCACATTTATTGAGAGAACTGATAGGTAAGGTAGATTACTGATCATTCTGTTGGGTTGGATGTTGTTGCTATGATTTCTGTCTTGAGCCATTGTAATATCTGGCCTTTAATATCTTTGGGTTTGGGTTGTTTTTATATTCGTGGGTTATTATTATGATGTTCCGTGCATAACGCTGTTTTAAGTACTTCTTGTAGGGCTGGTCTTGTCTTGGTGAATTCTCTGAGCCTTTGCTTGTCTGAGAGTGTTTTTATTTCTCCTTCATATACGAAGCTTAGTTTTGCAGGGAATAATATTCTAGGCTGGGCATTGTTTTGTTTCAAAAGAGTGAGAATGGGGCCCCAGTCTCTCCTTGCTTGTAAAGTCTCATTAGAGAAGTCTGATGTTATTCGAATTGGCTTTCCCTTGTATGTTACTTGCTTCTTTTGTCTTACAGCTCTTAGAAGGGCCTCTTTAGTTGATACTTTGGTTAGTCTGATGACTGCATGTCGTGACGTCTTCCTGTTTGCGTTGAATCTCCCAGGGGTCCTCTGAGCTTCTTGAACTTGTATATCAAGATTTTGAGCAAGGCCTGGGAAATTTTCCTCTATTAGATCTTCAAACAGCTTGTCCAACCCTTGAGTGTTGTCTTCTTCCCCTTCCTGTAACCCTATGACCCTCACATTAGGTTTCTTCACATAATCCCACAGCTCTTGTAGGCTTTGCTCTTTTCTCTTGTTTCTCTGCTCTATTTCTGTGACTGATTTATTTAATTGGAGGGTGTTATCTTCAAGCTCTGAGATTCTTTCTTCTGCTTCATCTACCCTGTTCTTGAGACTTTCCACTGTATTTTGTAGTTCCTTGAATTGATTCTTCATTTCCAGGAGTTCGGTTACACTTTTCTTCAATGTGTCTATTTCTTTTCTCATATCCTGGAGATTTTTTGTGGTTTCTTGGTGCTGGTTGTTGAGTTGTTGTTGCAGCTGGGTGAGTGTTCTTATGTTCCACATACGAAATTCCTCTTCTGTCATATTGGTTGCCTGATTTTGGTCGGTGTCCGTTTCTAGGGGGCTGGTGCTCCTCTTTGGGGGTGTGTTTTCCGTTTGGTTCTTCATATTTCCTGAGTTCTTTCGCTGATTTCTTCCCATGTCCATCAGTTGTTGTTTCTTTCTTTAGGTTATTGTTTGGGTATTCACACACCTTGTTTAGTTTCTGAGGCGTTAGGTGGTGCCTGTGGGTGAAATTGGACCACTCCCTGTATATTGAGTCAGTGGGTGCCGTGGAAAGGCTGTGCAAGATGCCGTCCCTGTCAGTAGGTGGCGTTTGCTTGGAGGAACAGGCTATGGTGTTGATTTTGAGTCCTGTTATCAGCTCTCGTTCTGGGCGGAGCTGGGTTGGATAAGCCTGCCCTCAGGCCGTTAGCAGGGGTCAAAGTTCTGTTCTCTGCTGTCAGGGCGGGGCTGGAATGGTCCCGCTCAGCCAGAAAGTCTGGGTGTGGGGGTGGGGCTGTCTGAGACCCGCAGTCTGCAGCAGGCCTCACTTCTTTCCACCCTCCCCAACTCCGCAGCTACTCCTGGGCCTCTGCCAGCAGGCCAGACCACAAGCTACCAGGCCTCCCCAGACTGTGATGCCGGCGGGGAGGTTCCCTGCACAGGAACGCCACCTGGGTTGGGCGCACGGCCTCCTCCTGGGAGGAGGGTTGCCCTCTAGGACGCCGATCCGCCCCTGGAGGCACACAGACCTCAGTAGGCTGTTCACGTATAACCCTTCTGTGCCCCGGGCAATGCTAGCCCTTGGTGCAGGGGATCTGGTCTGCAGGTCCGACCTCTGGGTCCCAGAGTTCAAACTGTATTCCCACCAGGGAGAAGATTTCCGGTCCTAATTCACCCACAGGGAGCCCAAGCTGGGTCTATGTCTCTCAGCCTCTGAGTCGGCACCGTTTTCCTGGGAACACGGTGCCAGCAGCACCTGGGAGGGCGGGCGGGGTCCCAAACGGGAAGGTCCCGTTCCCTGGAGGTGCCTCCGGCTGGTGGCTGTATTGTCTCTCTGGGCAGCCGAGGGTAGGGTCGGCGGAGGGGGGGAGGAGGCAATATGGCGCCTGCTGCGCGGCTCAGGTCTGTGCACACGGAGATGCCCGGAGGAAGTTGGGAACCTGGTGCCACGTCTGCTACAGGCTCACCGTTGGCAGGCGGCGGCAGTCTCTGGGCTGGTGTCCGCAGGTCTCTCCACCCGCTGGGGAGCCCACCAGCAGTCCCGAATGCAGGGGGGGGAAACAGCAGATCTACCTACCCTTGCCGCTGGTCTCCGGGCTGCTCCAGTGGTCTCAGCCTCCAGTTCTCCTCCGCAGCCTCCTCCCGTGGAGTCTCCCGGGGTCTCAGGTACCCCTCCTTCCGGCCCTTGTCCGCTGTATGCTCGTCTTCTTGCTTCTTTCCTCTAGTTTCTGCTAGAATCGGTCTTTTCTGCAGAGACCCTCTGTCTGGCGGTGTTATTCGTCCGCCATCTTGCCAGCACTTTAAGTATTATTAAACAAACTTCTTCACAAAGGACTTTGATACCAGATATGAATCTTCACAAAGAAATGGAAAGCTCTGGAATGGTAAAATAAACATAGTTTTCTTATTTTTAATCACACTCTATGATAATTGACTATCTAAAGTAAAAGTAGTAACAATGTACCACATAAAACTTATATCTGAAAATAAAATATATGAAAATAATAGCATAAATGTTTGGAAGGAGTAATTACAAAAAATATTATTTAAGATAAAGTGTACTTAATTATGTTTGTCCTCTGCTGCTTCTGAAATATATTTAATTTTGTGGGAAAAAAAGTAACTCTATTAGTTAGAATAATGGGCTATTCTGAGGGACTTGATAAACCCATAAAACTTACTGATTTTGTGCCAAAAAGATTTATTCTTGTCAGATGTGAACTGGGTAGCTCTTCAAGGCTGCTTGTCTTTCATGCCTCAGTGACTTATGCTATTTCCACTTTGTGTCTCATCATGTAGCCTCCAAAGTTATCATTGTAGATGAAGAGAAAATATGGGATATTGTGCACAGACTTTTATTCCTTTACCTGCCATTGAAATATATCACTTTCATTGGTTAGAACTAGTTACCTGCTTCTACGGCCACTGCTGAAATGTACATGGGCTGGTGAGTGTGATAATTTTCCTGGGAAAAGAACTGGATATACTATACACTCACTTTTCACCCTGGTCTTCAGACTGATTTGATGACTCAGCTCAAAATGGAAAATGGTTCTTTTCAGACAAATCTATGTTCAGGTCCAGCCACCTGGGTTTTCGAGGAGCACGTAGCAGAAGGCTCTGAGCTCATGAAACGAATGTGCTTAAAATGCTGGTAAAAGTGCTGCAGTCCTTTAAAGATGGTGAAATAACTCTTAAAATAATGATTATTTTTAAACTTCTGTTACGTACTCCTCGAGAAACCAGGTGCCTGGGCCTGAACATAGATTTGTCTGAAATTTTTGCCATAGTAATTTTTGCCATAGAGAAACACTAGATGAATTAGTGATTAACATCATTCAGTGTATTGACCTGTGCAATATGAAATTGATGTAACTGTAGTTCTTTGAAAGCATGGAAACATTTCTATATTTGCTTCTCTATTTCTCTATCTATCTGTCCATTCATCTATTTTATCTATATACAGGTTGAGCATTCCTAATGTAAAACTCTGAAATTCTCCAAAATCCAAACCTTTATGAGGGCTACCATGATGCCACAAGTGGAACATTCAACATCTAAGCTCCTATGAAAGTCACAGTCAAAACATAATAAAAACGTTGTTTCATGCACAAAATTATTAAAATTATTGTATAAAATTATCTTTCAGGCATGTGTATAAAGTATACATGAAACATAAATACATTATATATTTAAACTTGAATCCCATTCCCAAGATATCTCATTATGTATACAAAAATAATCCAAAACTGGAAATCCAAAACACTTCTGTCCCAAACATCCCTGATAAGGGATACTTAAACAGTATCATCTAGCTATATCACACTTCATTTATATGAAAAGGCCTGATAAAATGAGTATGGCTAACAAAAAACCCTTAATATTTTATATATGATGCATATTTAGGGATTAAATAGAAGACCACATGCACTGACTTAATTTATTTTGGTTCCTTTTTTAAGACAGCCTACCTGCCTTACACATTTTATTTGATGGTAACATTAGACGTGTACATAGTTTAGGAAACATATATGACATTACATATTCTAAGGCAACATAATTTTTAGATTATGAATTTTAATAATCAATGTTTAAAATGTTAATATAAAATTTCAGATTATTAGATAGTAATGGAATTTTAAGGAACAATAAACAAAAGCCTATTACTTTTATTTCTAGACTGTGAATATTGATGTCTTTATATCAAGTCTTATATGGGTGAAATTATGTTTATATAAAAATATATATTTTACCTGTCTTCTAAACACTTTACTCCATAAAATTGTACTCACTCATTTGGAATAATCATGATGAATATTTTTGGTTTTATTTATAGGTTATGAATCAAGAAAATCAGAAACTAAACTGCTTACTTAAAGTTATCCAACTTGACAATAAAAGTGTTTGTACTTTTCCCTTCATTTTTTCTAATTACAACATAGCCAAAGGGAATTCTATCCTTTTCAAAACATTGAAGTTTAGTATATTTCTCCAAATGTTCTTGTTAAGCTTAGAACTGAACCAATCTTCTATATCAACTTAGTTGTTGGGATATGCTAAACAACTTCCAACATAGAGAATTAATTTCTTAATAAATTTCTGAAATATTATTATACTATGTGTACATAAGCACGACCTGTTCATATTTTGATTAATAGTAAATAGATGGAATATATAGATACTATAAGTTGACCATATGTTCTTCATGGGTGTGGCCTTCTGAGATACACACAAATGCACAAACATGAGCACAATCATGAGTGGTGTCTAGATAAGACAGTACAGAAATGAATAATGATTATCTTTGTTTAAGAAGAAAAAGCAACTGAGGTAGGCCTAGAATATTATGGATAATTGCACAATGCATATCCCCTAAAAAGGCAGTGGATGAAAATTATCTGAATTTGTCTTTCTTAATATTATGTGCAATTCCACTTATTCTCAAATTTGTTACTAGTTACCTTTGAGGAGAGGAGAAATAGAAGAATTGGTTTACTAGTTTCATAAGGATTCATTAAAATTTTTGCATTTTGGCTAAAAATACAATATTCATAATTTTAAAATTCATTCTCATGAAAAAATAGTCAATTTCAGTTTAAGCCTATTTGTAGGCTTGCATGGGGTAAATCTCCCATTGGATTTTAATATCCATAAATGCAGAGACTTAATTTTCTTTTTGTATCCCAGAACATCTAGCAGGGTGCTTACCACATAGGAGTTCTGAATAGATATTTGTTAAAAGAATTAGTAAAAACATGACAACTATACTTAAACATTTTAGAATATATTTAGTTATATATTTCTCTCATGAATAACTTTAATGCAATCCAAAGGTTCTAAAAGAACATTGTGGTTCCCTTTAACACCGACTACAAAGAAATTCCAAGGCCTTTAAATGAAAGTTGGAACATATTGATAGTGTCTTAATTTAAAGATCATTTTCCATGGGATTCTCATTTGCCACTGTGAGGACGTCTGGCAGATCTATTTGCATGAATTTATAATAACAGAGTAAAAGTCAGAAATTATTTTAATGGAAAAAATCTATTTCATAGTCAGAAAAATTATCTTTTATAAAGCATACTATAATTTACAGTACTTTGACAATTAGTATATCTTCGCTGGTATAGATTTCTTCACTAATGGTACAGTTATATTTTTGTTTCAGAAAAATCTTTCTCAGGCAAACATTAAGATATTATTTTCTGTACCATCACTGAATTTTGGAGGAAAAAGTTATTTATATCAAACTCATCAAAAAAAAATGTAATGACGGCAATTATTTAGAAGGTACTTACTGATAGTCACCCTGACTAGGTGAGAGGAGTCATTGCTTTAACTCTCATTTTTTAATACTCAGTATCCACTGTAGAGTTCATGGGTAAAATAAGTACCACAATGTTGAAGACCACTGTCAATAATAATACAAGATGTGTAATAACAAGTTCTATCATTTTCATTGAGAGTTAATTTGTATATGAAATTAACTGAAAAAATAAGTACTCTTGTGTTCCTAGTTATGAAATGTTAAATATCCTTTAAAATATTCCATTATTTTATTTTCTTCAATTGCCAGAAGAGGAGGGCATGTCATGATTCCATTTTTACCATTTAGATGAAGGCCTTCTTCACATTTAGATCCAAAAGGTCTTCTTCACGTGTAGTTTCAAAATTTATATTGGACTGTATGGTACAGCTACCAGGTGAAATATAGAATACTCAGTTAAATTTAAATTTTAGATTAACAGGTAATTTTTTAGTATATATGCATTCCAAATGTTGCATCATTGGATATAGATATATTTAAAAAAACTTTGAAATGATAATTTAATTGAGAATTCTACCTATCTTTTTTGTCTAATTGGTTTTCATTAAAATTGGCATCTCTGATTGTGTGGGGATACGTAGAAGACTCAATGTTAAGAAGCTGAACAAGGGAGATTGCTAGATGCAAAATAAAAACAATTCTAAGAATGGTAGAAATCTACTATAGATCTCTGATGTATCAAAAACATTTTAAATCTGATTAAGAACAAATAAAATAAATACAAAAGCAAATCAAGACACCTGTTGCAAACAATGATCCACAAAATCAATGGTTCATTTTTACCTTATTGATTTCCACTTTTCTCCAAGTAATATCAGTGTGTTCATTTGTACTTTTGATTCTTTTGCTTAGCAGTAACACAGTCTTCTGCTCAGCACAAGACATACCACACTCAGCTTGTGGCCTTGTAGTATTCTGGACACTAAAGACTTAGAGCTAGATATAAATCTAGCTTCACTATCGATTTGCTTTCAATGCCAGCAGTGAAGGGAAATTAGCAGATTTAGACTAAGTCTTTATGAAGTTGATAAGTTTAAGAGCCCAGAGCTTGAAACCAGGAGGCATGTATGCAAATCTTGACTCTGACTCTTACTAACTGTGTTATTTTAGGTCAGTTACTTAGCTTCCCTTTTTACAATTTTTCTTCTGTCAACTGTGGCCAGTATTACACTAGTCTTTTAGAGCTTTTGTAAAGAGTAATGACAATATATCTAAAGTTCTTATAGTGGTTCAAGGAACATGATAAGCATTATATAAATATTAGTTGTTCTTTTGTTGTTATTTATATTATGATTCATTTGATCAACACAACTATTTCTTAAACAAAAGCCCATTTTAACTAAATGATAAGAGTTAAAACATATTCTATTAATAGTAAGCATAATTAAATTTACTTATTACCAACTTAAAAATTGAAGATTTACTGAAAGTAAAAACACCTGATATCAGATGTGATACCATAAATGAATTTAAAAATAAAGCACCTGTTTCCCTTTTGTCCCTCTACTAAGTCCACTGTCTTTTGCACTTATAAGGATGTATCACTCATATAT
This sequence comes from Microcebus murinus, assembly GCF_040939455.1. NCBI lineage: Eukaryota > Metazoa > Chordata > Mammalia > Primates > Cheirogaleidae > Microcebus > Microcebus murinus. Next base: position 83,419,435 of record NC_134108.1, read on the forward strand.
ATAATTAGCACATTTTATTGTTTAGAAATGCTTTATCCATGCATGTTCTGTGCAGTTGTGTTTATTAATTACACCACTTGCCCTGAGACCAGTGGATTATTTGTATAATATCAATGTAATCTTTGAATTCATATCCATGAATATTTTAAGATGTATTTTTGTAGGGTTCACACTGTCAAGTAATAAAATAAATATTGTCAATATAATATAACTAATGTAACCATAGAACTATCCAACTCTATAATTCTGAAGATATATCCAGTCTTAATTAATAGTAATAAGTAGAAAAAAAATATATATATGTATCTATAAATTAGATTTGGGCCATTAAATACTTTGTTTAAATTACTAAGAATGTGTTTACAAAATACCACTTCTAAATAAAAAGAGACAGATAAAAACAGACAGAGAAGAATTGCAATTACACAAATCATATATAAATTGATGCAAAAAGGTCCATACTACAATGCCATTTGATATAAATTCTTGATCCTTAGCACCTCACACAAGATTTCTACATGAAGGGCACTGGTTCATCCTTTATGACACTTTCCCTCCAAATCGATCTATTCCTTCTTAAAGAATATTTTCATCAGGAAGAAGTAAGAGAATTAATATACAGACATACGATTTCTTTTTCTTTTCTCACATCGACTTCTTTTCTATGTCTATGTGTCTCAAGTCCCTCTCTGCCTTTGGATTTAGAGTCTATCCTAAATCCAGGATGATCAGATCTCAACATTCTTCATGTAGGTACATCTTCAAAGATTTTTATAAATTTAATTTTTTATTTAAAAATAATAATTGCATGCAGGAATACCTCAGGGATATTGTGGGTTCTATTCCAGACCACCACAATAAAATTAATATTACAATTAAGCAAGTCACACAAATTTTTTGGTTTCTTAGTGCATATAAAAGTTATGTTTACACTATACTGTAGCTATTAAGTCTACAATAGCATTATAACTAAAAAAAGGGGGGGGGGACATACTGCTAATCATCATCTGAGCCTTCAGCAAGGTGTAATGTTTTTTTCTGGTGGAAGGTCTTGCTTTTGTGTTGATAGCTGATAATTGATCAGGTGGTGGTTGCTGAAGGTTGGGTTAGCCACGGTAATTGCCACCTCAAAACAATTACAATATTCACAATAAGATTCATTGGTCACAGATTACCAGCATCAATATAATGATAATGAAAATGTTTAAAATATTGCAAGAATTACCAGAAAGTGAAACAAGGACATGAAAAGATGCCAATAGCTTTGCTCAACACAGGGTTGCTACAAATCTTCAATTTGTATAAAATGCAATACCTGCTAAGTACAATAAATAGAAGAACAATAAAGCGAGGAATGAGTTTTATTCAGTAGATACTGCATGACTATTCATGAATTTTAATTTCTATGATTTAGTTAAATAATAGCAGTCCTCCAACAACTTCGTTTAAATTTCAAAAATCACAATTTAATACCTGTGAGGAACTGTGTAAGGCACAAACTTGACTGCTAGCTTTTCAATTCACTAATCACTGTCTTAATAATAAATGCACTTCACAATCAATCATTAATGATGTCACTTCTTTCCCAATGTCTGCAATTGGCCATTGCTCACCAGTTGTTTTGTTCAAACATAGACAGCAAAACTTATAGTTGTGTTGGGCTCTTGTCTCCCATTGAAATCTCTCCTGAAACTTTACAAAAATAGGTCCTCGAAAGATGACACTGCTCATCAAAGATGAAAGTACAGCAAAGAAACAAAACTTAAAATTGGGAAGTGAAATTAAAATCAAACATAAATGAAGTTACAGGAGAAATAACGAATGGTGGAAATGTTTACATTGTATTCATTTGAAGAAACTAGATAATGCAGCCGGAGAAACTCAGTGAAGGTGAATTTATCCACAGAAATGAAGAAAGTGATAATGATGAAAAGGATAAAAATGTCTCACAGGAAACAGTGCTAGCAAAACAACTTCACATTAAAGGAGCTCTCAGAGATTTTCATGGCATCAAAAGTTCAAATTTGAAATGTTGGAAACTAATACAAACTTTAAAAGAACTGTGACGATATACCAAGCCATGGAAATGATGCTTACTCCGTATAAGTTGTGTGACAGCAAGAAGATAAGCACTATTTAAACTACCCATTTCTTTCACCCCAAAACACTTCAATTCTCAATGAACTGGAATACAATGGCATTATTCCACCTTCATTACGTTACAGTGCATTAAATAAAGTTCAATTTTATCTTTTTTCATCTCTGTAATACTTGTAATCAACAATAAGATAAAAATTTTAAATATTTTGATAAAAAATTTTAAATGTCATGGATAAATGGTAACTTTTTCCATTGATTAGTAAGATTGTTTTGTAAGGTTTCAGCATGAATCGTTCCACAACACAATGCAAAGACAGCTTTTTGTGCAAGGATAACAAGAACTGTCTGATATACCAGATCATGAGGAAAAAATTGTCTGGGGAAGACCACTTAATATCTATGAAAGTTTTTAACCAGAGCTCAAACAAAAAAAGCAATAATTCTCATAAAAGGATTAGCACATTTTATAAGATATTTTAAGGTGATAGTCTAGAAATACTACAGCAAATGTCTGGAAACACTAAAGAATAACCAAAGCCAGAGCCCAACATCTAACTGTACCAAAGGAAGCATGTAGGATGATGTCTTCTATGTCAGCTATTGTAGTGTTCTTTGCTTTCAACCATTGTTTCTTGATGGCCCTGATTATTAACTATCTGGTAAATATGGTATATGAAATAAAACAACTACCACTTAATAAAACAGTCCCTATTTGACTAATTGCATATGAAATAACTCATACCGCAGAAACATGTTTTGTAGGAAAAAGCTCTTTGTAAGTGTGTGTGTATGTATGTGTGTGTGTGCGTAATGCACCACATTTAGACAAATTAAATTTTGTATTGATTGCAATCAATAGTTTTATGTACTTTAGTTTTATGTACCTTAGTTTTATGTACTTTTTTAAAAGAAACATATATAATGACACAATGCTTTCTTACAATGGCATTTTGATTTGGCATTTACTGGCTAATATTTAGACTTAATAAGTTGGAAATTATTTTCTGTCATATTTGGTATGTATGAAAAATAAAGAATAGGCAAAATTTAAGAATAAACATAGGGAAATACAAAATAAATAATCTGATTAAAATATTCTTAAAACTCATCACTTTCAGAATTTAATTCCTAATTGTCTTTTTGGCTTAAAGTAGCTGATGTTCATGTTTTTCACAAAATATAGTATTTTGTGTCACTGAAAGAATTGGTAGTGCAAATGTTTTAAAAAGAATCTCTAAAAGAACTAAAAGACAGCCTTGAAACTATGTAAAGCTAGTGTACCTTCAACTCTTGCTTGGGAAATTTTGAAAAACATGTCAAATTTATTGCATTCCTTCTCACTTCCCACATCATTTGTCTCCTTGGGCTTCAAAGATTCCTCCACTCTTCTCCTTGGGGTTTTCCTTCAAGCCATCACTCTTTTTGGTTTCGCTTTTCAGAGAATAATCATGTTCTTACCTTTCATTTCTACTACATTTATTCCAAACATATTTTTTCTCTGGAGACTTTGAATAATTTATTTGGAAAAAATAAAAGCACCACGAATTCAGAATTTGGGGCATTTAGCCATCTTGATCTTCAGTGAGGGCTCTCTCATGGTTTTGTAACTTCAATTTTGAAAGAAAATGCACTCGTATTTTTGTGAACATTTTGCTATCATTTCTTTGCTTTTATTATTTTTAAGGAAAAATACCTGATAAAATATTATTTTAAAGCATTATTAAGTTCTACAGTAAATAAAAGGCTGTATTAAAATGCATTTAATTGCAAATTGTGGAGCATATTTTTTGATAGGTTTCTTTAAAGCAAGTTTATATTCTGATGCTAAATCTAGGCTATCGGTGAAAAGTTATTAGTATTTAAGTAGAAAACTCATTCAGAGAGTTATGTTTCAAGCTCCTGCATGCCACAAAATTCTAAATTTCAGGTGGAATTTTATACAATAACCATTACTTAAGACCACTGGATCCTGTTATTAAAGTCTTCTCTGAAATTCTAGCAGTCAAAGCCAAGAAACTGGCAGATGTTCCTCTATAATGTAGCCTGGGAGGATCTGAACTTATGAACATTCTATTTATTAATAGCAATCTTTCTGTTCATGAGAAAATAATGTAAATTATATTTAAAAAGTAATAACAATGAAAGGAGGTCTTTTAAAATGAATGTAGTTATTTTCAAATAGAGAAAAACGACTATTGTGATAATTTCCAAACTGCTAAATTCAAAGAGATCTGCCACTGCCTTAAAATATTTTATTTATTGCTACAAATTATGAAAGAGTTATAGTAGCACCCATGACAGAAAAAGGTATCAACAGATATGTCTGTAGGAGAAAAAATTAGAAATCTGGAAAAATCTATAGGATGGCACTATCACCATAAAAGTAAAAACATAAACAACAGGAGGAATAAATTTTACTGATATATTTAATTTTATAAAATATATCCAAACTATTAACATTTCTACATATAAAATTATCTTAAAGTTATTAATGAAGAATTTTATACTTTTTTCCTGTCTTTATAATTTGGTATGTAAACTATATCTCTTTAGACTAGTTCTATTTCAAGTACTCAAGAGCCACATGTGGCTAGTGGTTGCCATATTGGACAGATTTAGAAATGTATTCTTTTCTGTGTATAAATAAATGCATGGAGACATAATATCCTCTTTGATATATATTGGAAAAAGAGCCATACTATCTTCTCACTTCCCCAATTCCTTTTCACATGCTCCTAACCAAAAGGATGGACAATGCTTTCTTTGGCATTGGGCCATGCATCTGGCATTGGTATGCACTGCACAGAAGTATTTATTTTCTCCTGCAATGTATGATTGTAAAACAATCCTTGCTGTAAAATATTTCTGACTAGACATCATGCACTTCGAGAAGTTTTTCTTAGAGTGATAATCCATGCAAATACTTTATTTTCAAAAAAACTTCAAGGATCAAATAATTTAAATAGAAATAAACACTTTTAAATTCCCTCTTACATTTATTAACAGACAATGATGGATTGGAAATGCATCAATTTTAGGTTATAGTTAGACAAATAGACATGTATTTGAATCCAAACATGCTAATTACATGACCTTAAGTTAGCCATGTAAGTTAGCCATTTAATTTAGCCATTTTTTCAGGGTTTCATTTTTCTAATTTATAAAATTTGATATATAGTTTTATTAAATAATTGTTCAAAGTCACCTACTGGTAATAATTGACTTTTGAATCAGTAAAGAGAACACTGGTAAATATGCATAATTTAAAAATGAGTTAATAAGTAACAAAAAAAAATTTCAACAGATATAACCTGTCGGGACAAGATTTAGTGGTAAATGAAAAATATAATGTTATAGATTTTCAGACAAAGATAATGACAATGTAAGCAGGAGTATTCAGAAAGACATCATAGTGATGGTCAGATTTTTGTCTTAGTAATTTTTTATCTTGCATGAAGACAGTGAAAATAAGGTGCCTTCCACATCACAACAAAACTTGAATAAATGCATTTTGCCATGAAGTCATATGATATATACAGAAAAGAATATAAAAAGTAATCCAACCTCCTTGACTGAACTTTTGGGCAGCAGGGTTAGCATTTTCTGGAAAGTGAATAAAGCCACGTTGTATACATAAATAATAGATTACCTATTGTAGGTTGGTAGTAAGACATTAATAATGAAAGGGACCTTTAGGAAAGAAATTCTAGAAGTGGTGTCCACATTACTTGTAAAATGCCCACATTTTTGTTTGTCTTGCTTTTCCATTTAGACCATATTTTTTTATTTAGAGGGTTTATATGATTAGAGCATTGATTTTTCTATCCCTGCTAGGATCAGGGTCTGAAAACCACCTCTGGATTCACAAAAAAAGGAACATTTTTTATATATAGTATCTCTAATTTTCCCAATGATATTATTAGATTGATATTATTATCCTGTTTAATATATAAAGCAATCCAAGGCATGGAAAGGTTTACAAATTCTCTCAAAGTCACACATTTCATATACGATGAAGCTAGGAGGCTGACTTAAGTAAATTTGATAGCAGAGCTACCGTCTTGTGTTCTATGTTATTAGATATTCCTCTATATTTTGTACAGTTGTTTATGTGTAGCCTTTCTTTGTTAAACTAAATATTTCTATTTCTACCTTGTTATCAATTACATCAATGCAAAAGAAAGCAGCATGATTAAAGAGATTATATCCTATTTGGCTCACTATTCAATTAAAAAGCAAGGAAAAAGGTAGTCTTACTTCTTTGGGAAAATAATTCTTCAGAAAAAGAATTTCCCATTCAAACCCCCAACTCCTGTAAAATGTTTATGTTCTGATTATTTACTCCATACTTGATTATTACTTTAGAAAAAACAGCAATTTTAATTAAGGGGAGAACGTTAAATCACTTGAGTTTGCTTTATTTCTTATAGCTCTTATATTCAAAATTTTAAAAAAGATAAATAGCATAACCTTCCATCTACATTTTCAAATAGCATGATAGCAAAATAGGAAAATTGCACATATTGTGTAAAAGATGATTGTATGTATGTTCTTCCTATCAGGGTCTGTTTGTGCAGACTGGTTGACAAAAGATGAGTAGGATATGAGTAAAAAGTAAAATATCTGGTATTCTCAATAAAATATTATAATTTTCTATTCAGACTCCAAAAAGAAAGAGAAAAGAAAGTTCTCTGTGTTTATTTTGGCTACATTGTTAACTGCATTTGCTGTTTTATAAGATGAAGTAAAATGGCACTCATCATAAATGCACATTTTAGATATAGCCATATAGTCATGTGGATGTGCATAAATTGTGGCTAGAAATAAAATGAAAATCATTATCTTATTCAGCATAATGGAAAATATGAGTCATCCATTTCCTTCTGAAGCTTGTTCTCCTCTTTTGTTCCTTATTTTAGTTAATTGCAACATCCTCCTCCTAGCCCTTTAGCTTATAAAATATGGAATTATTGTATCATTATATTCCTGTATCCCTCAATCAATACCCTACCACTGTTTCCTGAAGCTTTAATGAACTTTCATGTCTCTGTATCATTTTTTTGTGATAATTCCTCAGCCTAGAATTTTACCTTCCTAATTCAACATATATGTATTCTTTGCCCTTTTAGAGAATAGATCAGAGAGATTTTGTCTCATGATGTCTTCTCTCACAATTTTACCTAGCAGTAGTCTCTTCCTCTTTTGCATTCATGTCAGTTTCTTTAAAGACCTTTAACATTATCTAGCTTGTTTTATCTAATAACTCATTATATCTGTTTCTTATCCCACCTCCTATAGTTTAAGATGCCTGAGAGAGTTCAATGTGCAGTATAAAAACTCAATAACAATTAATTGACTGGCTGTACAGTTGAGTGCATTTTTCCAAAGTGGAAACTAAGTGGGAGTAAATTAGTTTTGGAGGCTACGTTGACTTTTTTTATTTTATTTTTTATTAAAAATTACTATAATATCTCTAAATAGCTTCCTTACTACAAATAATAATAAAGTTCAGGTCAGTGACATTTGGTTCTAAACAAAGGTGTATGTATTTATCAGTATATTTCTTTTATATTTAATATTATGTGTCCAACCAGGCACTGATTAACAATGTAATATTTAAAAAGATTCTCATGGGATCTACTCAAAGTCATACTTTGTAAGCATTTATTTAATATTTTAAAATTTGTTTTCCTAAAGCTGATCTACAAGTTGACCATTACCTGGTTATCCTTATGCTCAAAAGCTCTCGAGAGTAACAAATTGACAGGCTGAAATGGTAATGAGCTATAAAATAGAAGGAAAAAAAAAGTAAAACTGACAGTTTGGAAAAGCAAACTAGCAACCTCTAAAGTAAAATACAATGCATAAAAGAGAACCATCCAATGAGGACTGTGGAAACTATTGGCATTTAATTTATCACAAACGGCAGATAAAGAAAATTCTTCTTTCATGTCTCTTTAAAAACTGAGATAAATTTGAGCTCCAATTGCTAAAAATAAAAAAAAATAAAAAATTGAAGAATGGAACAGCCCTCTCCCCACCCTCCAACCTGAAAGAGCATTTAAAGTTCTACTTCCTGACACAACATGTGAAGACAATTTCAGTTTCCTGGCAGATGTGTTGTCTTGGGGCAAAGTCTAAAGAATGGACAAATCTTCCTTAGACCTCAATTCTGTCATTTCAGAATTACATCCCAAAGGCTGTGAACTCAGGAAAGTACTAGCATCTATAGACATCTATCTTGAATGCTTTAAGATACCAATAAAACACAATAAAATGATTGTATTTTTTAATTTTTTAAAAAAATTACAAATACAGGATCTAATTAAAAATATTATAAATATAGCAGAACAAATAGTGGAGTATTTTTCCCAAGAGAATATAAGAAAGTAGCACTTTTAAATAATCAATATAAATGTTTTATATCATTTTTCTTCCTGATTTTAATTTCTCAGTGTACATAATTCCTTAAGTTGTCCAAGTGTTTTCATATGAAATATTTTATAATACATAAACTGGCATTGGGGGAAAAAAGATACTTAATCAAAAACTCAGCCATCCTTATAGTGAGTGAAATACACATACCTTAATGTTATAATTTGAGGTATTTTTTGGCATAGCAGAGTGACTAATTTCTTCCAATAGGGCAAACATAACATCAATCCAGGGATGTAGAATCTCCACTCTTGGTAATAAAAAAGTGATATATAGACCAGGATCACCAAAATTACCAAAGAACCAGTTAGAAATGCAGAATCTCATATCTATCCCTGGACCTAGGGAATAAGTACTTACATTTTTACAAGATACTCAGATGGTTTTTATGTTCCTTAAAATTTGAGAGACTCTGGTCAAATGAACATGGATAGTAGGTACAAAACATTATAATTATCTCTTGCTGACCAAACTAAAGCAGTTTAGACACAGAAAAGAATTTGATAACATTTAACATTCCTTCATAATGAAAAACTCAGCAAATTAAGTAGAGAAGAAATGTACATCAGTATAATAAAAACTATATGTGACAAACCCCCAGCTAATATTTTACTGAATAAGAAAAACCTAAAAACTTTTCCTCTAAGATCTAGAATGAGACAGAGAAGCTCACTTTCAAGACTTCTATACAACATAGTACTGGAAATCTTAGCCAGAGTCATTAGACAAAAGAAAGAAATAAAGGGCATCTAAATTGGAAAGGAGTCTGCCGATCCACGAGCATGGTATGGATTTCCATCTGTTTACATCCTCTGCTATTTCCTTCCTCAGTGTTTCATAGTTCTCCCTGTAGAGGTCTTTTACCTCTTTGGTTAAATATATTCCTAGGTACTTTAATTTCTTTGTTGCTATTGTGAAGGGAATTGAGTCTTTGATTTGGTTCTCATCCATACCATGCTCGTGGATCGGCAGACTCAATATCATCAAAATGTCTATACTACCCAAACTGATCTACAGATTCAATGCAATACCTATTAAAATCCCATCAGCATTCTTCACAGATATAGAAAAAATAATTTTACGCTTCGTATGGAACCAAAGAAGACCCCGAATATCAAGAGCAATTCTAGGCAACAAAAACAAAATGGGAGGCATTAATATGCCAGATATCAAACTATACTACAAAGCTGTAGTAATTAAAACAATATGGTATTGGCACAAAAACAGGAATATTGACCAGTGGAACAGATGTGAGAATCCTGATATAAAACCATCCTCATATAGCCATCTCATCTTTGACAAAGCAGACAAAAACATACGCTGGGGAAAAGAATCCCTCTTCAATAAATGGTGCTGGGAAAACTGGATAGCCACCTGTAGAAGGCTAAAACAGGACCCACACCTTTCACCTCTCACAAAAGCCAACTCACGCTGGATAACAGACTTAAACCTAAGATATGAAACTATTAGAACTCTAGAGGAAAAAGTGGGAAACACTCTCCTAGACATCGGCCTGGGCAAAGAGTTTATGAAGAAGTCCCCAAAGGCAATCACAGCAGCAACAAAAATAAATAAATGGGACATGATCAAACTACAAAGCTTCTGCACAGCCAAAGAAATAGTCACGAAAGTAAACAGACAACCTACAGAATGGGAGAAAATTTTTGCATCCTATGCATCCGATAAGGGACTGATAACTAGAATATACTTAGAACTCACGAAAATTAGGAAGAAAAAATCAAATAACCCCATTAAAAAGTGGGCAAAGGACTTGAACAGAAATTTTTCTAAAGAAGACAGAAGAATGGCCAACAAACATATGAAGAAATGCTCAACATCTCTAATCATCAGGGAAATGCAAATCAAAACTACAATGAGATATCACTTAACCCCAGTGAGAATGGCCTTTATCAAAAAATCTCCAAACAATAAATGCTGGCGTGGTTGCGGAGAGAGAGGAACACTCCTACACTGCTGGTGGGACTGCAAACTAGTTCAACCTCTGTGGAAAGCAATATGGAGATACCTTAAAGCAATACAAGTGAATCTACCATTTGATCCAGCAATCCCATTGCTGGGCATCTACCCAAATGATCCAGTGACACTCTACAAAAAAGACACCTGCACTCGAATGTTTATAGCAGCACAATTCATAATTGCAAGGCTGTGGAAACAGCCCAAGTGCCCATCAATCCAAGAATGGATTAATAAAATGTGGTATATGTACACCATGGAGTACTATTCAGCTCTAAGAAACAATGGTGATATAGCACACCTTATATTTTCCTGGTTAGAGCTGGAACCCATACTACTAAGTGAAGTATCCCAAGAATGGAAAAACAAGCACCAGATATATTCTCCAGCAAACTGGTATTAACTGAGTAGCACCTAAGTGGACACATAGGTGCTACAGTAATAGGGTATTGGGCAGGTGGGAGGGGGGAGGGGGGCGGGTATATACATACATAGTGAGTGAGATGTGCACCATCTGGGGGATGGTCATGATGGAGACTCAGACTTTTGGGGGGAGGGGGGAAATGGGCATTTATTGAAACCTTAAAATCTGTACCCCCATAATATACCAAAATAAAAAAATAATTAAAAAAAAAATAAATAAATAAATTGGAAAGGAGGAAGTTGAATTGCTCCTGTTTGCAGACAACATGATTGTACATATAGAAAATCCTACAGATTCAAACAAATTTAGTACAGTTGCAGGACACAAAATCAATATACAAAAGGCAATATCATTTTTATATGCCAAGAACAAACTATCTGAAAAATAAATCAGGAAGCAATTCTACTCACAATAGCAACAAAAAAATAAAATACCTAGGAATAAACTTAACCAAGGAAGTTCAAGATTTCTATTATGAAAACTATAAAACATTGATGAAAAAAATAGAAGACACAAATAAATGGAAAGATACTCCATGTTCATGGATTGAAAGAATAACTATTGCTAAATTGCCCATTCTACCCATAGCAATCTATAGATTCAATGCAATTCCTAACAAAATACCAATGACATTCTTCACAAAAATAGTAGAAAACAATCTTAAAATTTTCATGGAAACACAAAAGACCCTGAATAGCCAAAGCAATCCTGAGCAAAAACAACAAAGCTAGAGACATCACCCTCCTTGATTTCAAAATAAACCACAAAGTTATAGCAACCAAAACAGCATAATATTGATAGAAATATAGATACATAGACCAATGGAAACAAAGGACAAAGAAAAAAGTCTATGCACTTATAGCCAACTGATTTTCAACAATGGTGCCAAGAACACAAATTGGGGAAAGGACAATTTTTTTAGTAAATGGTGCTGGGAAAACTGGATATCCACATGGAAAAAGCCAAACAAACAAAAAAATCTAGTTCCCTACCTCTTGCCATATACAAAAATCAACTCAAACAATATAAAATTTGAATGTAAGAGCCCAAGCTATTAAACTACTGGAAGAAAATATAAGAGAAACATTTCATGGCATTGGGCTAAGCAAGGATTTTTTGGATAAGAACTCAAAAGAGGAGGAACAAAAGCAAACATAGACAAAAAAGATTACAACAAACTTAAAAGCTTTTGTACAACAAAGGAACATAGTGAAGAGACAACCTACAGAATAGGAGAAATTATTTGAAAACTATCATTCTAATCAGGGGTTAATATCTAGGGTACATAAGTAATTCAAACAATTTAATAGAAAAAAGCAAATAATCTAATTTTAAAAATGGACAAATGACTTGAATAGACATTTCTTAAGGGAAGACATGCTCTGGTCATCAGGTACATGAAGAAAAATGCTCAACAACACTAATCATCAGGGAAATGCAAATCAAAACCACAATGAGATATCACCTCACCCCAATTAGAATGGGTATTATTGAAAAGGCAAAAAATAACAAATGCTGGCATGGATGTGGAGAAAAGGGAAAATTTATATATTGTTGATAGAAATGTAAATTGGTATAGTCATAAATTTTCCCCAAAGAATTAAAAAATAGGACTGCTATATGTTCCAAGAATTCCACTACTGGCTATGCATCCAAAATAAATGAAATCAGTATGTTGAAGAGATATCTGCACTCCCATGTTTATTGTAGCACTAGTCACATTGATGACATATTTTCTAGCAAAATATGTCATCAAATTAAGTGTCCATCAACAGATGAATGGATAAAGAAAATGTGTTATATATGATCTATGGAATATTATTCAGCCATAGAAAATAATGAAATTCTGGCCGGGCGCGGTGGCTCACGCCTGTAATCCTAGCTCTTGGGAGGCCGAGGCGGGCGGATTGCTCAAGGTCAGGAGTTCAAAACCAGCCTGAGCAAGAGCGAGACCCCGTCTCTACTATAAATAGAAAGAAATTAATTGGCCAACTGATATATATATAAAAAATTAGCCGGGCATGGTGGCTCATGCCTGTAGTCCCAGCTACTCGGGAGGCTGAGGCAGAAGGATCGCTCGAGCCCAGGAGTTTGAGGTTGCTGTGAGCTAGGCTGACGCCACGGCACTCACTCTAGCCTGGACAACAAAGCGAGACTCTGTCTCAAAAAAAAAAAAAAAAAAAAATAATGAAATTCTGTCATTTGAGACAACATGAACAAAGCTAGAGGACATTATGTTTAGTGAAATAAACTACACAGGGAATGACAAATACTATATGAGCTCCCTCATTTGTGAAATGTAAAAAGCTGATACCATAGAAATACAAAGTGAAATGTGGCTAACAAAGTCTAAAGTGGGCCAGGGTGAGGGGATGATGAATAGAGTTTGGTTAGTGGGTACAAAATTGCTGTGAGGTAGAAGGAGTAAGTTTTACTGTTTTATAGCACAGTAGATTGATTATGGTAAACAATATCATCATGTATATTTCAAAATAACTAGAAGAGAAGATTCTTAATGTTCTCTCCACAAAGAAATGATAGCTGTTGAGGTGATGTATATGTTAAATACCATGATTCGGTCATTATACAATGTATACATGTATCAAAACATCACACTTTACCCTATAAATATGTGGCATTATTATGTGTCAATTAAAGAAAATGGTTTTAAAAGTATCCTATATCCCATGTTAAATGTAAGTAAAAATGAAGTGGGACTGGGTAATTTGCTGAACACAAAGGAAAAACAAAAATATCCCAAAAGTTGTCTAATAAAACATATCAGAGAAATTAGTCAATATGCCCTGCTGCTAAAACCCCTGTAGTTTTCCAGATGTGGAGATTGACTAGCTTCCAAATTTTTATTTTCCAACATTTTAGTCAAGAAGAGACTTTTGCTGAATATTGGGAGTATTCTTACTGTCTGAAAGGCATCATTGCGGGACCCAAATTATATATTATGCTTTCCTTGAGTCAGTGATTGGCAAACAAGTAACAATCAGGCTTTTGGGATGAGTTCAGAGGGGAGAATTTGCCATCTCATCTGTTTATTTTACATCAGAAAATATATATTCACAGGAGTTTTGTGGTAATAAAGTCTTACCCTTAGAATAAGAGGTAAAGAAGGAAATAAAATGCTTTCGTTTGCTGTTTGGTCATTTCATCCTAAATAAAGAGACTGTCATAATGTTCCTTAATATTAAATCTTCAATGCAAGCCTAGTATTATTCTGGATCAACATTGAACATAAATAAATACATACATAAACAAATAAATAAAACAACCAACTGATTAGGAAGGATTTGACTAAAAGCTTTTCTATAGAGACAATTATTCATTCTATCCTCATAAGGAATTGAGGAATTAAATTGAGGACTCCATTGTTAGATTTCTTAGAAAGCCAAAACTAGGAAAATTTTTGGTCTGGTGAAAAGCCTGGTGCTGACAAGGGAAGTCAAAGTCTCAGACATGTAAATTCTCGTGCATATGTGTTGACACATCCTTCACCAGCTTCACACTTACTTGAAATGTGGGTGTTAACTTTTTTACCTACACTTATTTTAGAGTGAACCAGATGGTATTCAAATTCAGATAACATGTAACCAATATTCTACCCTCAATATTCTACCCTCCCAATGGACTATCAAACTTGAACAAATAATTGGAAGCACTTTAAGTTCCTTATGTTAATCCCATATTTATAGTTTGAAAAATATGTCTAATAAGTCATAGCAAATACTTCCCTAATAAAAGCATATATATAAATATCAGTAAATCCATACTATGGATTTAGTATAAATTTAGTATAAATTTACTAACTGCTGTTACTACATATATATCTTTTATTTATAATCCACATTATATTGAATTCTCATTATATGTGGAAAACCTACATTAAATGTTACTTTTATTCTTTGAAATCAAAGTGATACTTACATTTTATTAAACCTATTATTAGTGCAAAGATATCTATAACTATAATATTAGCTCCCTTAATATACACATTTTTGCAGCAATATAAACATCACTTTTTAATTAGATATTACAGTAAAAGTAAAAAAAAAAAGGGGGGGACAGAAAATAGATCTTTTGGAGTATGCATTACATTTCTTTGCCAAACAATGAAAAGGACAAGTGGATGAGAAAAGTTTCCCAAAGACTTAATCCACAGGTCATTTTTAAAGCACATTTGATTTTAAGGGCAAATCCATGTTACAGGATTTAGTCATCCAAAAGATAATTTAAATTACAGAAGAAGTATATTACTACTAAGAGGTGTTTTATCCATTTTAAATTGCAGAAGATGAAGTTAATTAAATCATGCTCCTTTAACTAGTTTAGTGGTAGATTAAATGCAAAAGTCTTTACCTTATAATGTTCACTATAATAACCATAACATAACAAATGTAAAGTATTTTTAAAGATGTTTGTGTGGTTTATCTTCAGACACATTGCATGACAAGAACTTTTTAAATCATCTCTCAGATTTGACTAAGAGTTAACTGCATGTCAGATGACTCTAGATTCCCATCATTCTAAACTTTCTTGGAATACAGTGAGACGCATTAAAGTATATAAAGTATATACAACATAAAAGTAACTACAGAATCCCTGAAATCGAGGCAGGCCACTTGGTTCCAATTCTGAACTGTATTTGGCCTGTAAATCTTAAAAAGCTGGGTTATCTATTTTTCTAAACTAGAAACTACTGCAGATTAGAAGTTGCAGGCGGACTAGAAGCAACAAACTAGACGTGGGAGGAAGTAGTGAGGGGTGATGGTTAAAGGCATTCTGACAGCATTGAAAAGTTACAGCTGACAGCCTGACATTGAGGGATACAGAAACTCCCAAGCATATGCAGAAATGTGCTGCGTGTTTCAGCATAGAACAAGAATGAGATACATAATGACGGTAATGAGTCATCAAGAATACGACTACATTATGTGCTGTGTCCTCTGTTAAGGAAGGAAGTGAAATGTACTCTTAGCTTTTTGGAAGAATTTCTATCAAAACAAGAAAAAAAAAAAAAGTTAAAATGAATCATTGGCACCTGATGGGACAAACTTCATTTACCTAGAATATTCACTTACATAAAATGTGCTTTCATGACAAAAAAACAAAAAACAAAAGGAAAACCTCTCTATTTCTCCTTGGATTTTATCCTGAAAAAAATTTTTGATTATAAAAATATACAGGTCATAATCTCCTAGAAGTCTGGCTTGAAATTCAAGTTTCATTCCTTAATTAAGTGTGTGACTTTGGGTTTTGGATGGAGCCTCCTTGAGTCTGATCATTCACATCTATAAATGCCAGTTTTATTCACATCATGAGGCTTCCTTGCAGATAAGACAGGAGTATCAAATTGAAAGTGAAGTCACATATGATAAAGGAGTGTTAGTGATATTCTTGCCAGGCCTTCTCTTTTGAAGCTCCTAGCATTTGAGATTTTGGAGTGTTTCATTTTAAAGACCAAGGTCTAACAAGCTTACTGACTGTCAGGAGATTTTATTTTTTAACACCCCTGCTTGGATATTATATAATGTAAAGTAAGGCTTGAACTCCTGGTCAGATGTCAGTCACCTTAAACACTCTGGAAGACAATAGAATACATGAAAGTATGTACAGCATTGGAACAGCTTAAATGGAACCATCGAATCTCTGAAATTAAGAGACTCTTAACCTCTCACACGGAGATCTACTTGGACTATAAATCTTTAAAAAGTTGATTTATCTATTTTCTATCATAATGCAGATTAGAAACAACAAACTAGATGTTGGAGGAGGCACAGAGGGGTGGTAGTTAAATGCATTCTGATGGCATTAAGCAGTTACAGCTGACAGCCAGACATTGAGCAATACGGAGACTGTTCAGACTGACACATTGTTTGGAGGAGATAAAAACATAAAAAGTAGAACCACAAATAATTCCCAAAGATAACCCAATTCATCTTGTTCTTTTACAATTAATTTCTTGAGATATTTACCAGGGCTTGAGTTTTTAATGGACAAAAGGCAATGGATCAAAAGTGCCTCTTCTCTCTCCCTACTTCATGAAGAGTAAGTTAATGATGGATAGGAGTGCAATATATGTTTAAAGAACACGGGGAAGAGAATTCTATAACTGTTGCACAAAGGTCAGTTATAACAACTTTGGTTGAGAAAGTTGGGACCCTGGTAGATCATTCTGAAATTTTCTTGGAATGTCATACACATTTAACTAGACTTCATAAATAGTGAAGTAGAAGTAAATCTTGTTACATGTGGAAGTTTGTTGTTGCTCTTATTCCCATCACTTTTATTTTCCCCATTTGTGGGTACTAAAATGAATGGTGTTCTTAAAAATTAAGTTTGAGTTATATAAGTGTAGTGAGATGCCAAAAGAGGACCTACACTTCACGTTCTCATTTAACTGGTGTACACTCCATTCAGTAGAACTGTCTGTGATGAGGTAAATGCTATATAATCCGGCTTGTCCTTTAGCACATGTGGCTATTAGCCACATGTAGCCACTGAGCGTCTCAAAGGTGGCTAGTCTGACCAATTTTTAATTTTTTTTAAATGTTATTTGATTTAAATTTAAATTAAGTGACCAAATGTTACTTGTACTTATGGTATTGGACAAGAGTGGTCATCATATGATTTTTAAATGTCAAAATAATTCAAGTCAATGCAAAGGTTTTGCAGCCCAAAAACATGTTAGAAAGTCTTTTTGTTACTCAATGTGAAGATCTCAAAAAGTCTGAGAAGCTCTTTATTGCAGATACATGTAAGGAAAATAGTATCAAATAATGCAAGAGTGGTCTCTCTTTCTGTTGCTTACAATGAAACACCATGATATTATTGGGGCACCAGAGGTATCACTGAGGCATGGATGTGGATGTTTATGCAAGAAGAAAACCCATGATGGGAATTAGAATCAAAACATTGTTTTCTTAAGATGAAGGCAGCACAATTTTTTTTTTAAGGGAATAAGAGCTCTCAGAAAAAACATTATTTATTTTAATAATAATCTTTATTATCTCAGTCAGGTATAGCTCATATTGGAGGAAGATAGTAAAGGACTTCTTTCAGAGAAAAAAATAGATGATCAAGTCTCCATTTTTCCTCCTAGAATAAAATAGAGCATAAAGTAAATAATTATTATTAAAGAATGACTTTTTAATGAAAAGTAAGAGATTATTTGGGGCCTATATTATGTATAAATTTTATTTGTAATTATTACAAATATAAAAATGTATACACTTCTAAATTTACTAAAATCTACTAAATTTAAATCTTCTAAATTTACTAAAATTTATTATACATAAATATAATTATGTATTTCATTATGCTTTGCTCCATTTACTGATATTAAAATATCATAAAATAACAATAATTTAAAGATAACTTTAAAGTGAGTACTTTTAAGACAAAAATAAATTGTGGTGGCAATGAAACTTTTTAATAATACATGAAATGCATTGATAGTAAGCTAGGAGGGGATATGACTAATTTTACTGTGACATGGTTTTCTAGGCTGATAGAAAAAAATATTTTTCTTATTTATAATACCTTCTTACCCCTCTACCCCTCCTACTTTTCAAAGATATACACATGGGACTAATGAAACAATTTAGTTAGCATATGTTTAACCAGGGTAAAATTTCTTCTTCAATGATAGCTCCATTGCATCAGCTAACAGAATCAGTTATAATTAACATGATCAACTGAGTTAATTTTGATACATTGTTTGTTCATTTTACTTTATATTAAAATTCTATTTGTCTTTTAAGGGTACATAAGGAAGTTGAAGCATCTAACTATAAAAATAATCACAAAAAGGATTTTAAGACTGATTATATTTACTATTTCAATTTGTTTATCATATATAGTGGATAAGATAAAAAAACATTTAAAAAGAAACAATAAAGTTTTTTTTTTAATTTCATCATATGGGGGTACAAACGTTTAGGTTACGTAGTTTTTATCATAATTTCTAAAAGGAGAATCTGCTTTAAAGGACTAAATACTTTTTATGGAACTGAAGTTTTAAGTGATAATGCTAGCAACTTAATTACTTCCTCCTTAGAGGTGCTGATGGGTGGTAGTTTTAATGCATTTCCATGCCTTAAAACAAAGTTCTGTCCTCCATAAGCACAGAAAAGCCTTAATTCACTGAAGAAGCATAAATCTTTTTAAGTACTGAGTTCTTTAGGAAAAATTTTATCATATTTCCAAAATGTGTGATCTCCATTCATCACCTTTCACCTTTTTTGTTTGTTTGTTTATGCAAAATCATTACTGAAAGGATAAATACTATTTTTATTCAAACTATTGTCAACAGAAGACAATAAAATACCTTAAAACAGACAAAAACTCTGATTCAATGTTCATGAAATAAGATATTTAAAAATTGACTACTGTTTCTTAGCATTCCCCACTAAGAAATTTCTTTCAAACTCTCTAAGACTTTTTAAGTCGAGCTTTGAGTAATGTTGTAACATGGAATATAAAAAGATCCTCAGTGAGACTGGATGGAAATGAAGAAAGCATTTACTATTATTAAATGAACAATTATTGAGTACCTACACTGCTGCCCACTACATCCTACATGCTCTGGATGTGTCAGTGAATAAAACACATTTCAAAAGATATAAAGTTTCAGTTATGCAAGATGATTTAGTTCTAGAGATCTGCTATACTATATTACCCTTATAATTAACAATATTTATTGTATACTTAAAATTTTTAATAGGGTAGATCTCATGATAAGTGGTTTTACACACTAAAAACCAAATAAAGCAACAACAACAAAAAGCCCACACAGGAGTGTGGCTTGGAGTCACATGTGGCCTTCTGGATCCTTGAGTGGAACATTTTGACTGAATCCAAATTTTATAGAATAAAGGGATTTGTTCTGTGAAGTTTGGATTTGGTCAAGGGCTGTACTCGGGTATGTGGAGGGCCACATGTGACATTGAAGTTGCAGGTTCCCCCATCCTGAAGTGAAGGCCCAATTGAGACATGTTTATATATATTTAGTTAATATAGTATATGAAGATTTTATTTCACCAGAAAAAGGTTAGTGATTTACATTGGGCTTTAAAACTTAGTAATTCATTATGGTGGAAAACACTGGTGAAAAGATAAGTATATACAGACAGGAAGGTCTGTTAATAAACTGGTTACAATAATGAGACAAGACAAGATGAGCTTTTGGACTAAGTTAATGTCACTGGATCACTGGATGACGCTGACATTAGTAGATGTATTCAAATGACACTATATATTTAGGAGTTTGAGAAGACAAAAAAATGCAAAGTGATTGAGAATACATGATGCACTCAACATCAGCAACAAAAACAATAACTAAAGCTAGATAATATTGAAGATAGGCTTATTTAAATTGACAATGAATTGTGTATATTTTGAAATAATGGCATCCTGTGTGATGAGTTGTTTAAGTTCATTCATTGTTTCTGATTCTTTATAGTCTCTTATGAAGAATGATAGAGTAGTCCTTTGTCTAACGCTCTTATAATCATCCATCCAATATCCAAAGCAAATCCATCCAATATTTAAATTAAAAGATTTGAAATAAAGAATAGATTATGAAACAAATATGCTTAGATAAGTCAATATTTTGCTTACCAAAATGTAAGAACATACACGTGTGTGTATGTGTACAATTCTTGGTGTTAGAGCTGGAATTCACAGGGCCATGGGACAGAGAGACAGAGTCACTGAAGGCTGTAATTATCAAAAGGAGTTTGTCTGAGCTAGGGTCCAAGCCCGAGAGCGCCAGCACTGTGGCCTTTTGTTTGGGCAGGTACCCCCATGGTGTGCTAGTGAGCCTTTTATATGTAAGCTGTTTACATGCTGATCACGCATCTGCCTTTTACAGTGATTGGTGGGCCCCCATGGATCATTCATCTACCCTCTACAGTGATTGGTGGGCCCCCTGGATCATGCTTTCCCCACCCTTTTACTTCATCCTGCCCCTGATTCGCTCTAACCTGTTCCGGGTCCTAGCCGAGAGGTTCCAGTCTCAGCGCTTTTTCTCTGCATCCCATAATGCACCCATAATGCCCTGCGGTTAGTTGTGGTCAGCAAGCAAGCAATAAACAGAAGCTGAAAGACTGCCGTTAGCTTAATAGCCCAGTATCTTACACTGGGGCCAAAAATATTACTTTTCCCATAATGTAAAAATTATTAAAATTAAATTCATGATTAATTGCTTATAAATAAAATGGCAATGGTAAAGAGGGCAGTAGTGAAAAATGTCAAACTGCATGTCTAATTCCTGAAATCAGTTTTGTTGACAAACGTGCCCCTATTAAACTACATGTATTTGAATTATGGCAGCTTTCAAATTTACTATTTCTCAACCCTTATGTTTAAGCAAAAAGATTATAATTGATAATATTAAATAAGCATAATTTTATCAAGTAATCAAAAATGCTATAATCTAGAAATGTCTTATTCTAACAAATATTTGAATCTTTCTAACTTCAATATTGTTTATCACTACTAAGTTACATTAAGTTCAAGAATTTAGCAGTAAGTCTAAGAAAAGTAGAACAAATTCCACTTTTTTTTACATTTGAAACAATAATGTGCATGATATAGTAAAATCTAGATATTTTTGCTACAAAAGTAAAATGTTAACTTTTATTTTTCAAGAAAAGTTAGAAAGAAATGAGGAGAGTTAAGAGAAGTTTGAAATAAAACTGGCTATGCTTGCTTTAAATTTTAACTCATTTCCAGAGGATGATATGTTGATTAACATACTTTTTACTGTTTTTACTATTTTAATATTATATTATACTTTTATATTATAATGTAAATATAAAAAAAAATTTGAGATAGATGGATCTGAAGGCTAATTCTATAAACAGTTGCAAATGTTTTTGTTATATTGTGTGTCTAATGAATATGAAATTATATTAAATTTTCAAAATACATCAATTTATACATGTACAGATAATGTTTTAGAGTATTTTTATTCTACATGTCTCATTTCTTTGCATAGAAAAAAATTCCATTAAGTTGGGAAGCCCCATTCAAGGAAATCATAAAATAAATGTTCTTGTTTATTTGTTTAGCAAATTTATATTTCTTTTTACTCCCAAGTTGGCAATTTGTTTCTTCTTTTTCTGCATTTTTCTTTGATTCAAATTCTACTTTTCTTCCTTTTATATATGTATAACAATTTATCATATGATTTTATGGATATGTATGTTATAAGCTAAATAGTTTTAAAGTATCAAAACTCTAGTGCCAAAACTCTAGCAAAGCAGCTTTTACAAGAATTTCTCTCCCATGGTAAGTTTCACGTCTTTCATGACCCTTTTGGGGAAAATTTTCCATGTAGTCATCCGTAAATAGATGAGCAATTTCCATTATTTTTAAAGAGCACTGTGGTGTGATTGCATTCCTACTGAACATAAATTTACTCTTTGATAATTAGGAAATGCCTCAGGAAAAGATTATGTAATTGATATATTTGATTTTTCTTTCATAATTGAATAATAAGCATAATGAGAAATTTAAAAAGCTTGGTTAATCAAATGATTAATAAAATTTATAAATTGAAAGTATAGATTTTTCATTGTATTTGAACTGTTCACTCTCAATTTTAAAGAACTTTGTTTCACATTGAAACAATGAAATGAAAAAAGAAGGCAGAATATTTAATAACCAGACACTGATAAAGACTAGATTAAACTACACTACCTTATTTTTTATAATCTTAATAATGTATTTGTTTTCTTAATATCTTAAATCATTGTGAAAACAAATATCTTCAGTTTGATTTTTAGAGGGAAAAATTATGCTAACTCAAAATAATTATTAAGAAAGTAATGCAAAATCTTTTAGAACACATAACACGAAAAATATGTTTATATTTCCAGTTGATTACTTTTACTTACTCATTATATAAATGACTTAGCCCTTAATGATATTACTTACAATATGGTCACCTGGCTTTGCTAGTGTACTGAATTTGATATCAATAAGACTGGCTTTTTAAATAAGCAAAACATTTGTGTCTTCTGACTTGCTAACTGTCTAGCTATGATACAAAATATAATTTACTGTCCTATGCTTGCAGTCATATGAAGGTGTCTCATTAGGTCCTAAAGCAGTGATAGGTCTAAATCAGTGAGCAAATTACATAAGTTTCTTTATCCTGAAGTGTGCATATTCTAGTTGATTTTGACAGCCACGTTAGTAACAACTTTTCATTAGCAGCTTCTCAGCCTTTTCATCTGCCATCAAGCATCTATCACCTGTCTATTCATTATAAATTGTACAATCTCTTCATGAATAAAACTCAATTAAAATCCAAAATCAAAGCATTATACTTTGCAAGAATGCCCACAAAAAAAAAAAAGAACATAAATGAACGTGCGAATAAAACATTTACTCATTCATCAGCACGTGTATTAATTCAGCAAATATTTACTGGGGATATACTTTGTACTAGATGTTCTTCCAAATATTGGGGATAAATTGGTGCCAAGTAAGTTTCTTTTTCTTCCAGTGTGTATATTACAGTAAATTTGGAGCACCACTTTAGTAGAATCTTTCATTCATAGATACTTAACAGTAGCAATATCATACTTTTTATTGTGATATTCCCAAAGTTTGTGTAAGTATTCCCACAACGTGTGTATATCTATATTTATACACACACACACACACACACACACACACACACACACACACATATATATATACATATATATATTTGTGTGTTTATATATGGGTGCACATCTATATATTTAGATTGCTATCTATCCATCTATCTATGTGACCTCTCTCACTTCTGAACTGTAGACACATTTAAGTTTCAAACATGTCATTCACAATGGACTTAACTTAGACCTGTTAAGAATGAGAAAATACAATGTGAAAAACATTTGATTCAATGGCAGGGATCACTAAAGGCAGAAGCAGTTTGCTCCATTAGTCTACAACTATAATCATAGCATCCTGATTGGCAACAGCTCATTATATGGTATAAGGGTAAACCCATTTGTATAGGCAATAGATTTCTTAGACCAAACCACGACGACTGCTGGTATGTCTACTAACAGCTTTCTAGTAAGGCATGAGTCAGCATGCTTATGTAACTATGATGTCACCTCTTATGTAAGCCCCATGTGATCACCCCCTCACTTTAGCATGTTGCCACTATTGTTCCAAGCCATATGTAAGTGCTCACCATATTCTCACTACTGCAGCATCATCCCAATAATAAAGGGTATGTCTCATCTACCTGCTGTTGCTCCTCTCTTCTTTCAGTTCCTGAAACCCACTTGGTACCCTAGGTGGCTGTGGAACTACAAAGTATAATGGTAAAATTGGAGTAACTGGAATTTTCACTGCCTCCAACATTTACCATTTCTTTGTGTTAGGAACATTCCAATTCTACTCCTCTAGTTATTTTGAAATATACATGAAATTATTGTTAACTATAGTCACTGTATTGTGCTACTGAACATTAGATCTTGTTCTTGACTGGTGGGTCAGTTCTATAGTATGGTTTTGAGTTTTCTCAGACCAAAAAACAGGTTAGGGTATCTTTGGTTTCCAATATTGGTGATAGCTACTTAGCTTGGTACAGATGTTTTTACTATGTTTAAATTGATGAAGTGGATTCCACTGTGTTGTTTATGAAAATACCAGCCAGTACTTTAATTGGTTTCAGAAATGGAGTGTTGTATCAGAATCTACAAGATGTCCATGGCATAGTGGAGAAGGTGGAGACTTTTAGTCTGAGCTCACCTAATTCATTTTGTAAAGCTGATAAAGTTAGTTATCAGTGGTACCATATTTGGTCCAACTGTCATCTCCTACATGTTGATAACTCAAACCAAGTGTCAACCAATGCTATAAAAATGAAAGAAATTATAGAGAAAGTCTGATTCTTGCTATATGTCGGCTCTATCTTGTCACTTTCAGCAAAATACAATGAGAAAAATTGAACCAACTGAGCTAATCTGAAAGTAGAGATAGAAGAAAATGCAATTTGGTGAATGGAGATAATATTTAAGCTCTAAATTCTTAACTAATAGCCACTAATAATTAGCCATTAATTGAGGATAAGGGATATAGATAGAGCCTAGAAGCCTATAAGTAAAATATTGTCTTCAAGCTTATAAACTATATCTAGAGAAAGTCCTTAGCTGTGGGTTCATCTGGAAGAAAATAAACTGAAAGCCTTGTAAGTTTTTGGTAGAACACCATTACCAAAAAACTCGAACGCTTCACTGCAAATGACCAAACTTCATCTTTAAAAACTCTATTGCTAACGCTATGCATGTCCTAGGATAATGTACTCTTTTTACCCACCTCATAGTAATGAAAGATAAGGGGTAAAGAAGAGCATCCTAGATGTAAAAACTAGGGTCCAAGGCATATGTCAGACCTAGAATGCAGAACCTATCTACTACAGACACTAACAAAGGAGGATGTCTCACTGCTAGCACAGGGGCCTGAAATATTATCTATGAGAAATATTACCTACAAGATTTTCTCTTTTCCTCTTTTCTGAAATGAATATTTTATTCCTAGCATGCTATTACGTCTTCACATTACATATTACATATTAACTTCGTATATATTAAGGGCAAATAATTTGTCTTTTTAATTACATGATCAGCAGACGTCAGATTTGAACTTGATTGCAAATATTAAACATCACTTGGACATCCTTGACCTTGAACAGGAATGTCAAATCATTAACTTGATGGGGAAATTATATTTATCTCTCTTAGGAAGGAGGTGAGTGTGTGTCTTATGCAGAGGAAAAAATGGGAATAGATTTTTGGCAAGCTGAAGGGGTGGACTCTTGCAAAAAAAAACAAAACAAAACTTGTTAATATCAATTTTCCTTTTATTCTTTAATAATATGACCTTACTTTTATTCAGAGTGGCAATTCACCTAGCACTAACATATTTCTCAGCCTCTTTGATGCGGAAACATGACTATGTTCTGATTAGTAATGTGTAAACGGAAATGCAACCTGGAAATTCTGGCAAGGCTTGGAGCTGGCTTAGCAAGAACGTGAATCCTTTTGCCCTTCTTCCTTTCCCCCTTTCCTTCTCCAAAATGAAAATGTTTCCCAAAGATATGGCATCCATTATGTTGACCTTGGGAATGAAGTCCAAAAGAAGCCCACACTCATAATGGCTTCATGAGAGTTAAAAAGTGGCCTTAGATCACTTACCTCTGGACTTTTTGCTACATGTGAGAAAAATGAACCTGTGCCGTATTTTAAAACGATGGAACACGTTATTTTCAGCCATTGTTACCCTAAACCAAATGTGATTCCTGATTGATACAGGTTGTAAACAACAAATATATACATGAGATGATTTCAGCTAGGACTAAGTGCTAAGGCTGTAATAAAACAGGTTTGTGGAAGAGAGAATATTAGCAATAAAGTAAGTGAAGGCTTGATGAGGAGGTTAAAATTGAGCTACGAAGCAACTAAGGAGCATGATATGTGAAGATCTCTGTGGGTGGGAGTAGGGGGAACACATTGCAAGCAGAAGAAAAAGAAAGAGCCAAGAGCTTGATCCAGGAAGAATTTGCAAGTAGTTGAAAAGTCAGAGGAATGGGAAGATATGCGTGACAGGAAGAGTAGCAGAAAATTATATGAGAAAGACAGGCAGTTGGCTAACCATGCAGAATTATAAAATTTTATTTTCAAGAGAGATTTGAAGCCACTGGAGTATTTTAAGTAAAGTGATAGCCTAAACTGATTTACAATTATCACTTTCACTGCTCCATAGAGAATAAATTTTAGGTGCTTAACAACTGAAACACAAAGGCAATTAAGAGCTATTATTGGACTTTAAGAGAGAAATAATACCACTTTGTTGTAATGGTAGAAATAATGGAAATGGTAAAACTGGTCAAATCAAGATATACTATGGAATTAGAGTCACATAATTTGATAATTTGATGGGAGGATGGGGGATTCTTGAGGTAATAAAAGGAATAAGCTTTAATGTTATTAGTCTTACTGTTGTGTAGATAATGGCATTGGCGTTGAGACATAGGTCCTAGTGTCTCTTACAGTATTTAAATTTTACCTTAATAGAAATTCTTGGAGTTTCTTCAATAAGCATACAAAGTATACAAAAAAATGTAGAGCTTGTGGATTTTAAAAAATATTAACACTTCCATATAAAAACCATCAAATAAAGAAATAGAACTTGACAGTACTGCAGCAGTACCTTCTGCATTGTCATAGATCTCCACACCTAAGATATGCATTATTCCAATTTCTCTCACCAGAAATTAGCTTTATATTTTTAAAAATGTGTATCTAATGTCAATTCTATTTGCATTATCTTATATGTATTTGTCTACTTTTACTATGTATTATATTTAAAAAACTCATCAATTTTCATTACTAATGGTAGTTTGTTCCCATTACTGTTTGATATACCATTATATAAATATACTGAAATTGATGTATACATCTGTTATTGATAAAAATTTGGGCTGTATTAGTTTATATTTGAATATGAGTTGTGTGTGTCTTTTAATACACAAGATATACAATTCTTTGGAGTATATACGTAAATTTGAAATTTATAGAGAATGCATGTTTTTACCTTTAGTAATTCCAAACAATTTTTGATGATGTTATATGTTATGCTGATGTCCCTTATCAGCAACTTATTAGAGTTACTGTTGTTTCATATCTTTGTTGTCAACATTTGTTCGTATTGGTTTTTAATTTTAGAAATTCTGGTAGGTATAGTGTTATCTTTCCATAGATTTAATTTACATTTTCTTAATAATTAATGAGGTTGTGGAGATTTTCACAAGCTTTTTGCCTATTTGAATAGCATTCTGTTGTTTAAAGTTTTCACATTGTTAAATTAAGTTATTTGTCTTTTTCTGATTTATTTAATATCGGAGTCATAAATTCTTTGTTATATTTAGATTGTATTCTTCTTTCTATATGCCCTTTTATAATCTATTGCTTTTTTTTCAGCCTTTGATGATGTCTTTTGATGACTAAAAATGCTTAAATTTAATATAGTACAATTTACTAATACTTTATTATTATAGAGTTTTACATCTTGTTCTAGAAAACTTTGCCTATCCCAGATTATAAAGATAATCTCCTCTATTTTCTTCTAAATGTTTTTTTCTTTATAGTTTATATTTAGATAATACATCTGAAACAGATTTTTGTTTTGATGTATAAAATATATATAGATAGAAATACATACATAGGTGTGTGTGCATATATGTGTGTGTATATATATGTATATGTATATACATATAAACTACAATTTACTCAAATCTGTTTTTGAAAGTATAATTACAATTCTTTCCCCACTAATGTGCTGTGTCAATGTTGTCATTAATTTAGTGGTCATTTTTTGTTCTATTTCTGCACTTAATTCTGTGTCATTGGTCTATTTTCTGTCCTTGTACCAATTTAAAACTTATTATAATTCTATAACATATTTATAACTGATATTATAACAAACCTAAGTTTGTTATTTGCATTTAAAGCTGTGTTCACTACTCTTGGCTACCTAATTTTACAAAATAAATTCAAAAACCATGTTGTCAATTATTTACTAAAATATCCACTATAACTGTAAGTTTGTCTACTTCTTAAGTTTTATCAAATTGATTAATGTTTGTTATATAAGTATTTCATTATTATTTATATTATATTATTAGTTACATAGAACTTTTGATTTTTTTGTAAATAGACTATTTGACCATTATAAAATATCCAGCATTAATTTCCAGTATTAATAATTATGCTTGCCTTGCATTAGTCTTCTTTTGGTTATATATTGGAATTTATTCTTTTTTTTTTTTTTTTTGAGACAGAGTCTCACTTTGTTGCCCAGGCTAGAGTGAGTGCCGTGGCATCAGCCTGGCTCACAGCAACCTCAATCTCCGGGGCTCAGCGATCCTACTGCCTCAGCCTCCCGAGTAGCTGGGACTACAGGCATGCGCCACAATGCCCGGCTCATTTTTTGTATATATATTTTTAGTTGGTCAATTAATTTATTTCTATTTTTGGTAGAGACGGGGTCTCGCTCAGGCTGGTTTCGAACTCCTGACCTTGAGCAATCCGCCCGCCTCGGCCTCCCAAAGTGCTAGGATTACAGGCATGAGCCACCACGCCCGGCCGGAATTTATTCTTTATTATTTTCCTTCATATTGTATGTGTTCTCATATCAATATATACCTCTTAGGAAATCATATTTGGAGATTTTCTTTTGAATCCCATTTGACAAATTTTGGATTTGAATAGGATTAGTTTGCTTTTAATATAATTACTAAGATATTTGTGGTAAATTCTACTATTAGATTTTTCGTTATCTATTTATCCTACCTCTTCTATGTTTCTTTTCCTCTCATTTCTTATATTATTTTGGGTTATACAAATATTTTAAAAATTATTTTATTTTTTTTCCTTTGTTAGCTTCTTAGTAATATGTTTATAGAATTCCTATTTGAATTAATAGAGTCTACCATGAATGACTAATTTTACTTTTTCTCAGATAATATCTGAACCATAACATAACTTAACTCCATCTACCACATTCTATCTTTTGTATTATTTATATTAGACATTTTATTCAATACCTAATAATGATGTACATGATACAGTTATGTGTTTGGTCTAATATAGTTTAGGTTTATCTGCATGTTTAACTTTTTTATTGGTAATGATTTCTTTCTGTATTTCTGATTTTCAGCTGGGCTCATTTTTTCTCTACAAAGAACTTACTTCTTCAACTATAGCTAAGCTGGAAATGAATTCTCTTAGTATTTAGTTTGTATGAATTCTGGTTTTACTTTTACTTTTAAACATATTATCCAGTATAGATTGCTGCTCTTTTATTTTCCACATTTAAAGATATTTATCCATAGCCTTTTGTCTTTCACTGTTTCAACAGAGAGGGGTGCTGTAAGTCTTCATTTTTGCTGACAAGGTGCCTTTCTTCCTATGACTGATACTAAGAATTTCTCTTAAAAAGTGCAGTTTGCTGATTTCTTTCATTGTTTTGGAATATTTCTTGGTCATTATGTCTTCAAAAGTGTCTTTTTCTCTGTTTGTCCTTCTCTTCCTCTGTGAGACTTCAATTATTTACCATTTTTTATTTGCATCTTTCCCCATACATCTTGTATGCTCTTTGTTGTATTTTATATATTTTCCATCTCTTTTTCTCTGTGTGTTTTCATATGAAAACTTTATACTAATCCATTTTCCAATTCACTAATTGTCTCTTTAACTGTTTCCAATCTGCTATCAAGTCCATTTGTCATATTCTTTATTCTAATTACGATAATTTTCTGTCTCAAAATTCCAGATGATTTTTAATAGATTCTAGTTCTACTTAAATAAGCTATCTTATCTATTTTCTGGAACATATTACTCACAATTATTTTAAACACCCAGTAAGATAAATGTAATATCTCAAACACATGTGTATATATGTATGTTATCATATTTATCTTTTTTTTCTTAAGATAGACAACATATATGAAAATTTGAAAAATATCTAGATGATGTTACTTTAACCTATGAAATATAAGCTCTATGCTTTGGCAAGTTTATAGATTGGGAGATTTTCTCAATCCAGTCAGTAACTGAGATAAGGCTTTTATTATTCCAGCCACCTGCATACTTCAGTTTTTCACAAACACATAAATATAAATGTAATAACTTCCTATGGAATGCTTGGAATATTTATAGGTCATTTAATGAGATTAGGTACTCAATGCTTGAAATTTTCTCCTTTTCATTACCTTCCTGATAGTCTCTAACTAAAGCATGATATAATATATATAATTATGTGATAAAAATGTATATGAAAGCTAATTGATTCATTTTCTGGCATATAAACTTTCAGAACTAATGCCAAATAAAAATAGACACATGCTAAAAGCAAGTTCTTAATTTTTACAAATTTAGTAAGTGGTTTATAAAGATATAAGAAGAAAAAACAAAGACTACACATGGATAGCTGGGACATGATATGACAAATAAGAAGGAATAATAAAAAAAAAAAAAATAAAAAAAAAAAAAAAAAAAAAAAAAAAAGAAGGAATAGAATCAGAGTCTCACTGCCATTTATATAAACATTAGAAATCCTTATATCCATTAAATACCTTAAATGTTAAAAGTACATACTTTTAAGATTAATATATAATTTTTAAAATATATAATTTTTAGATGTTTTGCAAATTTTCATATATGTTGTCTATCTTAAAAAAAAGAAAAGATAAATATGATAACATATACATATATACACATGTGTTTGAGACATTACATTTATCTTACTAGATGTTTAAAATAATTGTGAGTAATATATTCCAGAAAATAGATAAGATAATTTATTTAAGTAGAACTAGAATCTATTAAAAATCATCTGAAATTTTGAGACAGAAAAGTATCATACTTAGAATAAAGAACATGAATAAAGAATATCTCAAAAATCTTTTACTTCTTTTGTATTCACACTTCCAAAATTTCCCCCAAGCTAATATAATAGCTGTTTTCTTTCTATTGTTTATTTTAAACTCATCACCCATGCTATACTGGATATTATAATAAAATTATATGTGTTCAGGTAAATTATGTACTTGTTATAGACTAAAGATTTCTGTTTCCCTAAAATTCATATGTAGAAGCCCTAGTCCTCAATGTGATGTGTTTAGAGGTGGGACTTTTGAAGATAATTAGGTTTAGATGAAAGTAGGATCCTCATGATGGAATTAGTGCTCTTATAAATAACAGATTAGAGAGCTAGCTTTTACTCTCTCCACCATGTGCCATGCAGCAAGAAGGCAACAGTTTGTAAGCCAGGAAGTGGACCCTTATCTGAAGTCAACCATGCCCACACCCTGATCTCAGACTCTCTGGCTCCAGAACTATGAAATATAAATTTTTGTTGTTCATGCCACCAAATTTATGGCAGTCTGAGCCAATTAATACACTACTTAGAATAAATATGCATTATATATAGATGCACATACAAAATTTCTGAGTTCCAGGCCAATTGAGGACCCCTAAAAAGTATAGAGCAGTAGTTTTTGGAATTTAAACTGCTGAGGAATCACCTAGAACATTTAATAAAATATAGATTGACAGGCCCCACCTTGAGTTTTTGATTCAGTGTACCTAGTATGTTTTTCAAGGATTCACATTTCTGCAAAATTTTTAGGCCATGTTGGTCCTGCTAGTCTATGGACTCTGCTATAGAATATAAATATAAAAATGCACTTCTTAAAAATATTTTAAAACTTGTCAAGCATTTATTTTTGCCTGGCTAGCTTTGTAATTCAAAGCAGTTAGCCAGAATCTGTTCTTAAACATTCTGCAATAATTTAAAATGTTTCTCTTGTAAAATATGTCACTTTAAAATACAAACAAGAGAAAAAGAGACTCCTCAAAAAACTGAAAGTATTCACTTTAACATTTTAACCCTCTTATACATGAAAAAATGTTTACTATTAATAGACCTTTATCTCCTGCTAACTTTACTGCTAGAAACATAAACTAGAAAAACAATAATGCACAGTTGATTTGATGCTTAATTGTCTACCTTTTTATAATAATATATTTATACAGAAATTTGAATTTTGGATTAAATATTTTGTTTCTTTTGTTTGGAGTACTCAAAATATTATAAACACTTCAGTTTTTTTGGAATTTGTCGAATGAATGATAAATGTGTGTACTTCCCTTTAGACCTATCATTAAATATATGATCAAATCACCAAATAGGATAGTACCTGAATTGATTGGACATCATGCACAGAGAAAAATCTGCTCAAATTAAAAGTTGTTTGATCATGAATGTGTTTCCAGACCTACTTCTAAGAGAAAGCGCTACTGATAAAAATATGACATAAATGTTAAAATAGATATGTGATAGACAGGATATATCTACTTGCCACTTTTTGAAAAATTGCTATGATACAAGTTACCATTACAAAAAGTTATCATTATAAAATGATAAAGAATGATAAGACTATAACGGAAAAAAATGAGCCAAGTTGATGAATATGGTAGGCTAAAGAGGAAATGTAAATGGTCAATAAACATGGATAATATATATTCCCACACTAATTATTTCAGGAAGGAAAACCAAACAAAATGTTTTTCAGTGCATATGAAATACAATGGGAGTTATTTTTTCTACCTTTCAAATGGTCAACAATTAAAAACAGAAATATGGATGAAATCTGGTTCTATCAACATATTGGGAAGTAAAACAATTTTAAAGGGCATTCGGATAATATTTATTCAAATTATATTTTAAATGTGCGTGTCATTTATTCCTACTTCAAACTTTTAGAAATCTAGCTTACAACAATACAAGCAAAAATTTAATCAATATCTGCACAAGCACATTCATGAGAAGTTTGTAAAGGGTAAATGAAAAGACAAACTAGGAACAAACTGAATATTCATCAAATTGGGAAGATTAAATACATTATGATCTATCTAATAAATAATGCATACTATTGAATACTACTATATATGTGATATCCCATCACAAACACACACATATTTGCACACAAATAATTACAGAGAGAAAAATGAAAGATTATTAATTCTATACTTCAAATCTTCAAAATCTTTAGTTAGAATATTGTACCTCCCATGTATGTCCTCCAGCACTCTATGTATTATGAAATTTTCTGGACTTTATATTCTAGGCATCATTTTTTTAAAAGGACTTACTTTTTAAAATATTCATCAGATTCTATTATATAGCTCACTCATGGATTATTTATCATAATAATAATTTCATTAATTTCCGTGCTCTCTTCCATGGAAAGAATTTCTAATTGCTTCTTTTTTTTATAGCATTCTAATCTTGCCTTATGGATATCAGACCTAGCTGCTCTATTGCTTCATCTTAACCCTCCTTTGTGTTTTCAGATTTAATAAAATGTCCAGTATTTTTTATTGTCTTCATATTTACAAATAAAACATGCTCTGATTGAGTTAGGTAGTTGGAGAATTTTTTTCTACAGCTGTCTGTCATGATTGGGCAATGCCTATAGCAGAATGTGGATAAGAGGACCAGGCTTGCTGACATGTGGCTACAACAGAGAGTAAGTTGGAACTACGGAAGCCCATGAATTGTTAAAATAACTTTTTCTTCTAGGAATTGTGAACTATATTGTATTTACCGGTAAGCAAAATTGCATTGCTTTACCCTGCCTTTATTCCGGCTCATCTCTTTTAGAGGGCCATCAAACTGAAATTCAGTATCTCCATGAATTAATTTGATAATTTTTATTAAATCCTCATGTCCTGTCTTTCTTGTTAGTCAATGAGCCCTTATTTAGTGCACTTTTGGCAATCTTTTATGAAGAATCTTATTTATCTCTGGAAAATTTCCCTCTGCTTTCATTTTTTCATCCATGTGAATCCACAAGCTGTTGAACTGAAATTTCTTGAAAAATATCTTCCACTCATGGCTCTCCTTCCAGTTTTCAGCACTTCAACTGAGCATTCTACATGTTTTTCATTATTTTTTTTTTAATTTTTTAAGCTGCCAAGACCACTACAGACACATTCATTAGGCAACACTGCCTTCTCTTACACAGTATGATTTTCAGTCTGAAGAGCTCCACTTTTCCTGTTTGTCATACATAACTGTGTGAACATCATTTTTCTAGCTCCTGACTTTGCTTATTCCTCTGTTTACAGCCTTCCGGGTAACCAGTTTTACATTTATTGTCATCTCAAGCCTGATTCAGATTATTTCTATTCAGTTTCCCTATGTGAAATGCTACCGATTGTCTATGACCACAGAATCTGGGTGCCATCCATTTATGGCTAATGTTTTGTGCAAGTTAATCACTGTCCCGCAAGCTAAAACTATTCAGTGGTATCGATTGCACCACTCTAGGGAGTCCTGCCCTGTGTAAATACATTAATTATTATTTCCAGCAATGTCCTGAGGCATAGTATTTGCCAAAACAGTATTTATCCAGGACACATCACTTTAGTGGCAAGGTTGGGAAACATATTTTTCACATCATTTTCATAAGTGCTCACTTCACTTAGCAAATCCTTAAAGCATGATTCAACTTTTATTGGTTTTCAGGTGCCAGTGCACAATTATAAAATTTGGTGCCAGTGTTGAAAGGCACTAATCTTACCTAGAAGTTAAGAATCACTGAGCATTTCAATTTCACTGGAAAGGTAAAAGGTTCAAAAAGAGCTTGCAGGTGGTGAGATAGTATCACAGAAAATGCACAAACATAGCATAGTTATCGACAGCTATGGCATTCCTTAGTGACAGTAAAATCTTAAGATGGAAAATTTGCTAAGGGAAATGATAAAAAAAAAAAAAGATGTTGGATTTGCGAAATGAAGAAAAATACCCCTACCAATAGAAAATATAAATGAATGCAATTGGACATATCATATGCATGCACATTCAGAGATGGATGGAATTAGCCTATTTGTTCTATGATTTCTATCTTGCAGTTTGAAATCTGTGCCATTTTTGAATCATTTTTTTAAAGTATAATCAAATTGAATAGGTATTGTTAGTGATTGCTGTTATTTAGACCTCAGTATGTACCACTCTTATTTAAAGAATGATTTTCTACCCCATGATTTCATTTTGTAAATTTGCCAATTGGTTTCCCCACACTGACTAACAATTGTGACTCTCTGTTTTTAAAGCCACTTGCCTCGATTTTTCCACGCCTTTGTGTGGTATGCTCCCTGCTACAAGGAGAGAGGAGAGCATACTCTCTGAGAATTTGCAAATTATCCAGAGGAGGCCCTGAATCCCTGCCCATTCAGGAAGTGATAGAATTTTTTTTTTTCAATTTTTGATAAAATTGAAGTGGCATATTCAATTGTATACATAGGAGTTTAATCATTTCATAATGTACCTGAATTATCTTTAAAGATGAATATGTTTTTCTTTTCTTCCCCAGAAACTGATGGCTTCAGGTTAAAAGCCTTAGGTTGGCACAAAAGTCACTTTGAAGTACTTTGGACTGCTTCCCAGATCTGCTGTACCTCATTTTTTGCTGTATATTGACATCAGCATTTCATATTTCAATATTTATTCTAAGGAAAAAGTAATTTTCAAAGCTAAATAAACAATGATATCATTAAATTGGCAACATTGAGAGAATAACAAAAACATCTATATATACTTTATGTCCTTTTAAAATTGTGGGATAGAGAAACAAATAAAAAAGATGGCTTTATTAATCAAAATTAGTTTATGAAATTTGTAACATATAAAAAATGCTTCTCAAACTAGAAAATAGGCATGTTGCTACTTCTTGCCTTTTAAATGTGACTTATCACTGAATATCACACAATTAAGTCTCTTTTATATTTAAGAAAAATGTTTTACATTTAAAATTTAAGGAAATATCCTTTGTTGGAATTGTATACAATAAAATGTTGCTAAGGTGGCCGGGGAAATGGAATACTTTAGTTCACATATGTTGACAGATAAAACTACTAGGCTTACTCTTTGTGGGATATTATTCATCATACATAATTAAACTCTTATGTTAGTGGTTTATATAAATTACACACGAAAATTATGTTTGAAATGTAAAGACAGAATAATTTTTTCAAGATTCATATATTTTAAGGGTATTTCCTCATCTGTGGTAAAGTGAGCAAGTCAGAAAATATTGAAATATTTACTGTATGCAAATTGGGGTTCATAGTACTATGTTGCTGGTTACTGTCTAATAAGATCTAATAAGAAACGTGGTATTGACTCCTTATTAACCACTTCGGTACCGCGCTTACCAGCTGGGAACCCTTGCCCACAGCGGGCACTCATAGTCCCCATGATAGTTTGTGCTGTGCATTGAGGACGAATCCGTTTTGCTCTTGTGTGATAAAGAAAGCTTTAAAGCACTGAAAGCTTGTTTTACTTTACAGGCAGCTTTACTTATAATGTAAATCAGAATAGGTAACGTATACATATATGTTTTCATTACGTTATTTTTAAATGTTCACAATTTTATTTTGATAAATGAAAAATTAGAAAAATCATATCACCGCTGTCGGCTAAAGTTGGCGGTGCGCGTTCATCTGTGGCTATCGACTATAGTCGATGCTGATATTGAAGTGGTTATGGAGTATATGATATTTAAGGAAAAGAAAAAAAACATTAACAGTTTAAGTGAACAAGCATGAGAATTTTTGTCATATGAGATATACGAATGGATGGCCTATAGGAAACAGATGCATTTTAGAAACTGCTTAGAGCCTTTGTGCTATCAACCACTCTGAGTCAAAACAGTTAAACCATTCTTGATTAGTAAAGTATAAGCTTGAATCATATTCCTTCAAATGTCTTCCCTGACCACAGATTGTCCACACCGACATCTTTTTCACTTCTGAATCCCTAAATAACTTAAGCATCAAATTATGTGTATGATTGTGTGTGTGTATATATGCATAGATATGCACAAATATAATGCA
Source organism: Microcebus murinus (assembly GCF_040939455.1). Taxonomy (NCBI): domain Eukaryota; kingdom Metazoa; phylum Chordata; class Mammalia; order Primates; family Cheirogaleidae; genus Microcebus; species Microcebus murinus. Next base: position 83,456,854 of record NC_134108.1, read on the forward strand.
TATAATTTGCATATAGAATTTTGTCATTATCCATGATTTATGGAAGCATTCAGTCTTCCTAGTTATACTGTACTCTTCTCAAAGTAGAGGCCTTTTATATTATAGCCTAGTTTACCCATTATCCAGCTGAATTTATTATCTGTAATAGGTATTCAGCAAATATTTTCTAATCAAACAAAACATATTGGAATTGTAACTTATGTACTTTGTGGAGTGCGCCCTGCCCAAAACCCCTGAAAAAGGCATTCCATGTACCACATAAACCTCTCTCCAGACAGAGACCTAGGCCTGAAGGCACATAATACATAGATATTCCAATAACCTGTAACATGTAGGAAGAAAGCCTATTAGCTCTATCTGTTGAGAATTTAAACAAAGAGGCTTACCATCAGGAATGAGCTATTGATGACCAGATGCTTCATAATGAAGAATTAGATTGGAGTCATATCGTGCAAAACGAGAAATACTTATGCAGAGGGAGCTGGTTGATAGAAAAAGGAAGATTAAGTAGATATGAAAGAGCAAGAGGCCACAGAGAAATGCTCTGTCTTAAGTACTGGAGGCTTTTGCAGTTTGCATAGGTTCACTTGTGTTTTATCTTCTGCCTGATGGAGTAGAGAACAGATAGAACAGTCTTTGCACAACTTGAAGGAAACATCCCTCTAAAAGATTTTGATGAGATGATCTAGGATAAGCTCCTCCTATATTTGAGAATCATTGCTGAAATACATAAGAATTAATGTGATTTTTAACTTTATTGTTTAATTAACCGAGCATATAAGTAAGGTAGGACAGCTTCTTTCCTTAGTGAAAAAATAGTAGAGAAATTCAAAATAGACGTATTCAAACACTTTGTTTTCTTATCTATTTTAGATTGATAAATGTGTCTTTAAACCTCATTTATATATCCAGATTAATTTCTAGAAGTCAGTTCAATATAGAAAAAGAAAAAATAAGTATAAATGCATGGAATCACATACCTTGCTAAGTTATTGCTATTGGATATCTTCTACTTATGTCAGAACAATCAAGTCATCACCCATGCCTTGTGTAGCTTTTAAAATCCAGTGTGAATTATGAATACTCCAAATTAAAACCATAAGATCCATTAACATTTTACGTTTTTTGTTGTTTTTGTTGTTGTTTAGAATGTATTCTATTTGATTTGACAAAATTGTAACAACTAATTGCTGGATCATTCTGTGAACACCAGTTCAATATCATAACAAGGTATTTCTGATCCAATTACATGTAGATGATTAACATGATCTTTCATACAAGTCATATGATGAATTGTGTATTAAAAAGTTATAATGTTAACAGAATTCTAGAAAAAATATGATATGTTGAATTTGTTTTAAGATTGAAACACTGTGTCCAAAGTTTATACTTCTGGTAATGTTCAGCTTATTAAATTCACTACTGGCCAGAATATGTCAAGAAGAGCCATTTAGAGTGATAAAATTTTCAATTTAGTTCTGCAAATATTTATTGAACAATTACAATCTTCAAGCCACTGCATTAAACTCAGGAAGACAAGATGAAAAAGACAAGATCTTTGCCCTACATTCCTTAAAGAAAACATAAGCAACAATATAAAGTTGCCATTGTTATCTTCAGAATTGGATACAGACATCTCTCTTGAATTGCTATTACAGTTTTCAAGGTGTAAGCCATATTTTTCAAAACTGTAATTATCTTTTGTGTCCCAAAGAAAGTAAATGACAGGAAAAGATTCAAATTTAGTTTGATTTTTTTTCTTCAAGGAAACAAGTCTTATGAGAGCTGTTATAAAAAAGCCAACTTGAGAAGTCAAGGATTCTCACTGGTGTTTTCAGGTCTTCCATGTGATATATTCCTTTCTGCTAAATTGCTATTTTGAGAAATGAAAGTGCATTGTCTTAGCAGCATGGAGAGGATATTAAGAAGAATGGTTACTTAGGGGTAATTGGAGAGGGTCAGCTTAATGAGTATGGCCAATTTGAGAGAGAATAGTGGGCTGGTGCCATTTACAATGAAGAAAAAGGAAAAAGTGGTAGAGAAATAGCAGAAATTCTCCACAAAACATTAATATTCTTTTGCTTTCCGGTTATAACAAAGTGTTGTGAGGACATTGAAATTCTTTTATTTAGACAAGTGTGTTTAATTCCACCGTTGAATCTTGGCGAAGTTGAAGTTCAGCGCAGTTGAGGTAAGATGTTATTATGGCTTATGTGTTGAGTATCATTTTCAGCATATCTTTGGCTAAAATATGACAGAAGTCTAAACAAAATTATTAGATTAACAAAATTATTACAAAAATAAATACCACCTATAACTTTGCTAGGGTTTTTTTATGCGTATTTATGTGTTTATAACTATGATCTTTATGCTACTATAAAATATTATTTTCAAAAAAGTAAAAAACAATTCTAGAAGACATGGCTATATTGACATCTTATTTAAAAATATATATGATAATTGTATTAGTTTCCTAGGGTTGCCATAACTAAGTATTACAGACTGGCTTAAATAACAGGCTTAAATAACAAAACCATTTTTTTTCTTATAATTCTGGAGACAAGAAGTCAGAGATCAAACTGTCAGTAGGCTTGTTTTTTTCTGATACCTCTCTTTTAGGCTTGTAGATCTTTGTGTTTTCCTTGTGCTTTCACAGGTCTTCCTTTTGTGTATCCTGATCTCTTTATATAAGGAGACTAGTCATATTGGGTAGGACCCACTCTAACGACCTCATGTTCATTTAATTGCCTCTTTAAACAGTCTAGCGCCATATATAATCACTTTCTGAGGTACCTGGGGTTAATACTTCAGCACATAAAAATTTTTGAAAGATAGACACAAGTCAGCTCATAACAATCTGAAATATTTCCTTCTATAGATTAACATGATGTTTTGCCTAAAGATATCTTTCTTTTTACCTAACACAAAAATTATTTCTATAAGTAATACTCTTTATCTAGGTAGAAAAGATTATTTCTTAGCATATGTCAAAATCTAATTATTATATTTTATAAAACATGTAAACACATTATATTGATCAACATTTTCAAGAAAACATAATTAAATAAAATTTAAATCTAAAAGTATACTTTAGAATTTGAATTATGATCAAGTAATATTTATTCTAGCAGAACAAGACTGGGTTTGATTCAGAAAATGTATCAACATAAGTTGTTAAGTGAACAAATTTAAGTATATATAAAACTATAACAAGTCACACCAAAGAAAATTTAGTAACCATTCCTAAATTTAATTTCAAGTGAACAGCAAATGGAAGGAAATAAACTATGATAAAATACATTCTCCTAACCAAAAGCAATAAATAACTGAGAAATAATGAAGTTGCAATGATTAAAATTGGAAAAGATAGAGGGATGTCTATTACTTTGGCCATTGTTTAACTAAAATCTGGAAGGATGTTGATGGTTTACAAAAACATATCCAGTTATGATACTTTTCATAAGTCCTGAAGAGAATGACTCCCATATGAATGAACACTCTTAAGATGTCAAGTAATTTCTATGCCTTTGACCTCAGTTTTGTGTCCTAATAGCCACTTCTGGGAAAAAGAAAATAATATATTACATACTATAAGCATTCTATTTTATTCCAGTAACAACAATTACAATTTTTTTAAAATCCCATTTACAACAATAGCAAAAATATAAAATGCCTAGGAAAATTATATAAAACATGTAGAGGACCTATACACATAAAACTATAAAATTATTAAAGTAACTAAGTGTATCTCTAAGTTATATGGACAGGCATGTAATTTTCCAGGATTTGAAGGCAATATAAAAATACCAATCCTATTAAATTAATATAGAAATTTACTGAAATTGTAACCATTGCTCACAAGTGGTTTCTTGGAATTGGTAAAAATGATTCATGAGTTAAAAAGGAGAAATACATTTCTGAGAATTTCAATTGAATTTTGAAATAAAAGGCTACATCAAATATTTAGAATCAAAATAAAGCTGGTGTAATGAAATCAATTATCACTGTGTAGTAATAGGCCAAATAGAATGGAGAAAAGATTCAATATCAGTGGGGAATAATGGTTGATTTATTTGAGCATACTTATTAAAATAAAACTAAAAATATTTAAAAAAATTTTTTAAATCATTGAAATTTTTTTCAATGAAGGCCTGATGAAGAAAGACAGAAAATACAAAAACCATAAAAATATTGTTAATTACCATTTTCTTCATGAAAGAAGAGCAAAATGAAATCAAAAGAAAATTTATACTCCAAATGAAATGCTTATACATAACATTAAGCAAAAAGTACAGTACAAAAAGATCACACAAAAAATCTTAAATAGACCTATTAGCAAAATGTTAATTAGGCAATTCTTATTAAAAAGAAAAATATGTAAAAAAACCCAAATATTTGTACTTTGCATATATATTACTTTAAAATTATATTTTACTTTGTGTTTTAATAATTTAACTTAAACCACAATAAAGCAAAGCTTATAAATAATTTTTTACCCTAAAAATATCAAGATAATTTGTATGCTGGTTTGATTAATTAAGAAAAGATCAGTGATGTCATTGTTAGTGGGTTCAATATAACCAAGTTGATGGATGATTCAATTTTCTCTAAAATTATCCACGAATGCATGTAATTTTACACAAATGTCTAAATACCTTTCTGTAGTAATCCTAATCTCAAAAGTAAAAATTGCATTGCATAGTAGATTGAAATGAATTCATTGAGGTTAAAGTTCACAAAAACTTTTTACCAAAAAATAGCCCTGAAATCTCAATTAATGATGAGATATGTAATGTGTATAGATAAAATTAAAACAGAACTTTTTGGCTATTGGCAAGTGCTTTTCCTGTTCATGCAGCAACTGTGTTTTAAATTTGCCCATTTAACTGAGTGAATCTTTACAGTAAAAATATCTTAGTGAGTATAATGCAACTTATATATTTTCAATTATATCTTCAGCCAAGGGTGAATCAGTATATTTGGCCATTTTTTTTCTATTTTCACATAACATAATTTTCATTAGTAGGACATTCAAATATCTTCTTTATTGATACATAATAGTTGTACTTTTTATGGAGTACATGTTATATTTGAGTATATACAAACAACATGTAATGATCAAATCAGGGTAATTGGGATGTACATTACCTCAAAAATGTTTCTTTTCTTTGTGTTGGGTATATTTCAAATTTACCTTTCTAGCTATTTTGAGATATACTATAAATTCTTGGTAACTATAGTCACCCTATTATATTGCCAAACACTAGATCTTATTCCTTCTATCTCACTGAATTTTTGTAACTGTTAACCAACTTCTCTCCATACCCTTCTCTCCACTGTAATTCCCTGCTTCTGATGGCCACCTTTGCACTCATTACTTTTGTGACATACTTTTTATGATGCCCACATATGAGTGAAATCATGTGATATTTGTCGTAGCGTGTCTGCCTTATTATACTTAACATAGTGCTCTCCAGTTCATCTTGCTGTAGAAGATAGGATTTCATTTTTCTCATGGCAGAGTAATAGTCCATTGTGTATATACACTGCATTTTCTTTATCTATTCATCTGTTGGCGGACACCTAGGTAGATTCCGTATGTTGGCTATTGTGAATAGTGCTGCATGGCAGTGCAGATATCTCTTTGATATACTGATTTTCTTTCTTTTTGATATATGCTCAACAGTGGGATTTCTGGATCATATGGTAGCTCTATGTTTAATTTTTTGAAAAATCTCCTTACTATTATCTGTAGGGTTTGTACTAATTTGCATTCCCACTAACAGTGTATGAGCATTCTCCATTCTCCATACTCTCATGAGCATCTGTTATTTACTGTCTTTTTGATAATGGTCATTTTAAATGAAGTGAGAAGATATCTAATTGTGGTTTTGATTAGAATTCTCCTTATGATTAGTGATGTTGAGTGTTTTTTCATATACCTTTGGGCCATGTCTTCTATTAAGAATGTCTATTTAGATCTTTTGCCCATTTTTTAATCTGATTTTTTTTCTATTGCATTGTTTGAGATTTTTACATATTCCAGGTATTAATACTGTGTCAAATAGATAATTTGTAAAAATTTTTTTTCATTGTGTCACTTGTGTTTTCACTTTGTTTATTGTTGTATTTGCTGTGTATAAAATTTTTAGCTTGAAATGAACTCATTTGTCTATTTTTGCTTCGGTTGCCTTTGCTTTTGAGGTCTTACTAAAAAGTCTACCAAGATCAATGTCCTGATGTGTTTCCCCAAAGTTTTTTTTTCATAATTTTATAGTTCCAGGTCCTACATTTAAGTCTTTAATCCGTTGTAGTTGATTTTTTCATATGATGACAGACAAGATTCCAGTTTCATTATTCTGCATATAGATATCCAGTCTTCCCAGAAACATGTATTGAAGACATTTTCCTTTCCCCAATGTGTTTTTGGCATCTTTCTTGAAAATTAAGTGGCTGTAAATTGTGGATTTATTTTTGGATTTGCCTTTCTATTCCATTAATCTAATTCCATTAATTGTGTTTGTTTTTAGGCCAGTATCATGCTTTTCTGGCTACCTTAGCTTTGTAGTACATTTTGAAGTTAGTGAGCATGATGCCTCCAGCTTTGTTTTTTTGTTTCTGGTTGCTTTAGCTACGCTGGGTTTATTATGGCTCCCTACAAAATTTTGGATTGTTTTATCTATTTCTGTGAAGAATATAACTGGTATTTTTATAGGGGTTGCATTGAATTTGTAGATCACTTTGAGTGGTAGGGACATTTGAACAATATTAATTCTTCCAATCAATGAACATGGGATATCTTTGCATTTTTTGGTGTCCTCTTCAATTTTTTTCATCAGTGTTTTGTGGTTTTCATTTTTAAAATCTTTTGCTTATTTGGTTAAATTGTTCCAAAAACTTAAAGAAGAACTAGTACAAATTCTACTCAAGAGATTCCAAAAATTAAAGAGAAGGAACTACATTCAAACTCATTCAATGGGCCCAACATTATCTCAAGATACCTAATGATATCAAATTCAGACAAAGACATAACAAATACCAGCAAACTATAGGCCACATTTTGTTAATCCACTCATGAATTGATGAACACTTGGGTTGATTCCACATCTTTGCAATAGTGAATTGTGCTGCAATAAACTTTGGGTACAGATGTCCTTTTGATAAAATGGCCTCTTTTCCTCTGGGTAGATAGCCAGTAGTGAGATTCCTGGATTCCATGGTAGGATTACTTTTAGTTCTTTGAAAAATCTCCATACTATTTTCCATAAAGGAAGTACTAATTTGCAGCCCAACTAACAGCATATAAGCATTTCTTTATATCTGCATCCACACCAGCATCTATTGTTTTTGGACTTTTTAATAAAAGCCTTTTAACAGTGTTAAGGTGATATCTCATTGTGGTTTTAATTTGCATTTCTCTGCTGACCAGTGATGTTGAACACTGAATATTTTATTTTAGTTCCGGACCAGGTATAAGCAAACAGTGACTTCACAGGGTGTATCCAGCCAGCAATTTGCTTTAGTCTGGCCTAACAGCTAAGAGTGTTTTTTCATATTTAAAGTACTGTAAAAACAAAAACAAAAAAATGTAAAATGGAAGATAAATATACTACAGAAGTATATGGACTAAAAAGCCTAAAATATTTACTACTTGACTCTTTATAGAAAAAAAAATTACCAACTTCTTTCTTAAATAAATATTTTATTATTCACCACATTGAAGCTCAATTATTTTCAAAAGTTTATAAACATTACATCTTATTTATATGTTGATATCATTATGATTTCCACACAATTAATATAAAGATTATAAAAATCTTCAGGCTCTTTTCATAGTTGAAAAGAGCCTGAAGTCTCAACTATGTTGAGTCTCAACTATGTTGCAACATTCAAATAGCAAATACTTGTCATCCAATGCAGTGTAGTACCAGTTTGTAACTGAGTGAATTACTCTAGCCAAAGCTTCATTTTCCTCATCTGCAGCATGGGGATGATACCAATAACCTCTAGTTGGTGTTTTGAAGTTTATTGAAATAATATAGTAAAATTAGTTAATACAGTGACTCAAACATAGGAAGTATCCCATTAATGTCAGTTTTGCTTCCTTCTTTTTGCATTTCATGCAATTTATGTATTCATTTAAATTAGATATTACAAAAAACTATAAAAAATACAGCTCAAAGCAGGAGTGATTGAAAGTAGCACCTTTTGTACATTGCAAAAAAATTTAAAAAATAGTGCTAATGACAAAATGTAATTGTATTTATTATATTAAAATTAAAAAGTTGATTATATGACTAATGTACAGTATTTAATTCATATAGGTAAAATTGGAATATTTTGAAATTATTCTGGTCAATAAATTCATATATTTGAGAGACCTAAATTTACCTATAATCTTAGCCACTCTTAGTATGGAGAAAAATTCTCTTAGTGCTTCAGTCATTGTTAAACTGTGTATGGAATAATAATTAATGACAATAATTGCTCACAATTGTTAAATACTTACATATTAGTCTCATGCTGTACAAAATATGTTTCATGCATTATTGCACTTAATCTTCAAATATCCTTTGAATTAAGTATTATTATCCTCATTTCAAAGATGAGAGAACTGAAGCTTAACAAGTAGAGGTGATTTGCCCTGGATCTCACAGCTATTAACTGATTTAGTCACAGAATTCAAACAAAAGCAATCTGACTCAAAAGCTGTGCTCTTCACCACTACGTCAAACCATTGCCGAATAGATAGCAATATACCAATAGTAAATTTGACGTTGTTTGTTAAAGCTCATTACAAATTTTCGACAGTCGGCTAATTTTAAATTGTTTGGCCATAAGATTATGGGGAAACTTAGGAGAGACGAGAAAAATGATTTACAACATTTGAAATAATTCTAGGCATATTGAGAAGAATGAGGCAGAGCAGAAAACACAATTATAAAATGATAGTAGGAAAGCATAGAAGAGTTTTTTATTGTTGTTATTTGTTTTTAAAAATTGGTTAGTAGGGTATTCTTTAAGGCATAAAGAAACACGACAAATCAAACATCTATTTTTAATTTCTACTTTTATATAGGGAAAATCGATTTTCAAACACCCAGAGGAAACTATTATATCGTTTCAGTAAATGTATTTATCCCACAGATTACTTCTAGCTATTTTTATAGAAAATAAATAATTCCTTGTCAGCCAGTTACTCCATGAAAATGTCCCAAATGACAAAATTTGTTTTGTCCTCATAACTGTACTCAGATAGTGAAAAGTAATTATTACTAATTTTCAATCATAAACAGCTTAAGTGACTTTTTAAAATAAGGACACTAATAGGATGTTGAAAGTAATAACGTTATTTGTGGATTTTACAAAAAAATATTTATAATATTAGTCTGCCCGGTTAATTTTCTGGCTTATAGAGACATCAGGTCAAATGGTGAAACTTAGGTATACATTAATTAATATTAGTAGGCTTTGGAATAGTGTCTACTCTCCAGACTATTTCAAGGATTTGGCACATCTCATTTTGAGATGTTAAGAAATAATAACCAAGTTAAGGAAGTTCTCTAGAACTGAAGCAATCCCAGCTGATTTTGAAGTATGAATTTTGTTCAAGAAATAATTGCTTTGCTCTTGCCTCACTCTATATTTAGCAATTACTACCAAAATATGAGAAATAATCCCACAAACTATTTTAGTAAGAAGTTAATTCCATACAGAGCAAGATAAAGGGTTTTCAGGGATTCTCACATTATTTAAAAACCTAGCAAAAACAATAGCAAAAATTATCAGTCTTCTTCTTCTTTCCACTGCCTGGCTATAGTTTTTACCATCCTTTGCAACAAAGGGCAAATAAGTTTTTATTTCTTAATTAAAGACAATCATATATTTTATGAAGTACTTAATGTAACAGCAGTATTAAAGATTAAGATTAATATAATAACATATAATCATGCTTAGAATCATTTTAAAAGCATAGCAGAAACAAGTAATGGAATTTAAAATCATATTCAATGGGAGTAAAGGATTTAGAGTTATGTGATTTGGAATGAGACGCTTGGTAACTAGAGGTTAAATCAAATGAATTACACAAACGTAAAGGATACTCAGCAGAGAATCACAGTAAGAAAGTTATATATTAGTTCTTAAAGTTATGAATAGAGATCTAAAATAATTTTCTTCTATCGATGTCTTAGTTGATCAATGAGGTTTGGTATAAATGTTCTAGCTAAGATGACAAAAAGCTATTATTCTGTAACCTATTATTGTTTCATAGCAACAAAAAATAGAGCTATCTCAATATGATATTTTGAGTAACCTCAAATGTAAAGAGATATAATATTGTTATATCAGATGCTGAATTTATTTAAATAATGAGAATAAATTTAAAATTTTATCTCAATGAGAAGCCAAGCTCATGGAATTATTTAACTCTAATTAAGGTAGTTTTACTACATTTCTACGTATGACTAGAACTCAAGAAAGGAAGATTAAAGTTTCCATAAATACCATTTTTATTTGTTCTTATTTTATCATTATGAATAATATTATTAGGTATAAAGAGTGAAAAATTCTCTCAAGAAAATTACTAAGGGTAATTGCACCAAAAGTGTAGGCAGACAAACAAGCAGGGAAGACATACAACACTTATCAATGTAAGTAATGCAATTACATAATTACTATTTTTAATTCATGATATGGTTTATCAAATATAAAATATTTGAAGGGATAAGCAAATTTTTTTGTAAAATAAGTATTGAAAGTCAAAGTCTATTAGTGGGAAAGATATCAATAAGTTATGTGGCTCAGTACCATTAGGTTTATAAAAATAGAGATTTTTCACTTTAGGTACCTAAAGCCTGAAATTTGTCGTAAATCATCCTAAGTTTCACTTAAACACATTATTGCTTTAAGTATCAGAAGATCACAGGAAACATCTTGTCACATTGTCCATTTCTAGAACTAATCATGTAAAGAAGGGTATTATTATCACAAGAGTTAATTCATAACCAAGACAGTTCCAATCTTATTTTAGTTCCAACTCAATTCAAATAGAGATCCAGCTAATATTGAAAGAAATCATATTTTTGGTGTTCTCTCAAGCTTGCAGAACTTCTCACCAAAAGAAGAACTAAGTTTGTGCTGCCTAAAAGTTTGTTTTCATTTTAATAATTCCCGTTAGAATGTCATTAGTAAATTAAAACAAGCAAACAAAATAAAAACAAAAACAAAAGTAAGAATTATCCAGGTCACTAAACTAGTAAATTCTAAAACTGGCTTAAATGACTTATTGAAATTATAGGTATGAATTTAACTTCATTTATCTTCTGGGACATAGTAAAAAGGTACTGTCTATAGAGATTAAATAATAGTTAAAAATATTCTCTTCTTTTGAACCACTTCTGAATGCCAGGTACTAATCTAAGTGTTAGTCTTGCAAAGATAATAAGAAAGATCTTAATTGCACTCTCATGGAGCTCATTTTCTCATCATGTAGATAGTTAATCTCTAGAATAACACCATGTAACTGAGGCAAAGTACAATGCTCTTAGATCACATGAAATGGACCCCTACACCAAATCTCTGAGTTGTGAGATGAGGGAGTTATAATGTGTTTGCTAGAATACCTCTAAAGAAATTTTTCAATAAAGAATCTATTGTATAACAAGAATCCCAGCCAAAGTGATCATGATACAATAGAGCATATAAAGGGAGATTAATACACAGAAAGATGAGTTATCACAAATAAACAGAATTCTGCTTAGTAATGGTCTCATATGACCTGTTAAGGAGATTTGGTTTTATCTAAAGAATAAATTAGGATGCCATTAAACAGCTTATGTTTAAGCAGGTGATTAAGGTGATTTGAAAATGCATACTTTATAGTTTTTATATTTATAGCATAGGGTTTATTCTAATATATCAAATCTTTGGGGGTATATTTAGATGTGGCACTTGATGCAATGTAACAGATAAATATTGATTTTAGAATAGGATTTACTTTTTAGAGAAATTTTAGGTTCACAGAAAAATAAAGCAGGAAGAATAGAAATTTCCCATATACTCACTACCTCCACATATGTATAACTTCTTCTATTATCAGCAACCCTCACCAGAGTGGTGCATTTGTTACCATTAATGTACCTATATTGACCTATCAAATTCAACCAAAGTCCACAGTTTGCATTAATGTTCACTCTTGGGATTTTACATTCTATAAATTTAGACAAATGTATAATGACACATATATACCATCATAGTATCATATAGAGTAAAACACCACTTGCTCTATTCATCTCTCTCTACCCTAACCCATGGCAGCTAATAATCTTTTTACTTCTTTCATAGTTTTGCCTTTTCCAGAATGTCATATAGTTGGAATTATATGCTATGTAGCTTTTCAAGTTGCCTTCTTTCATTCTGAAATATGCACTTAAGATTGCTCTATCTCACTTTTTTTAATTTTTATTTTTTTTAATGTCAACATATTATGGGGGTACAAATGTTTAGGTTATGTATAGTGCCTTTGCCCCACATGAGTCAGAGATTCAAGCATGTCTATTCCCCAGATGGTGGGTACTGTGCCCATTAAGTGTGTACCATCCCTCCTCTCCCCTCCCTCCTGCTGGATGAATGCTATTACTGCATATGCACTTGAGTGTTGATCAGTAAATATCAATTTTATGATGAGTACATGTGGTGCTTTTTCTTCCATTCTTGTAATAATTCACTTAGTAGAATGTGTTCCAGCTCCATTTAGCATAGTACAAGAGGTTCTGTATCATCATTATTTTTGTGGCTGAGTAGAATTCCATGGTGTGTGTGTATATATATATATATATATATATATATATATATATATATATATATCACATTGTATTAATCCACTCCTGTAGTGATGGGCACTTCAGTTGTTTCCACATGTTTGCAATTGTAAATTGTGCTGCTACCATTTGATCCAGCAATCCCATTTCTAGGCATCTACCCAAAAGAACAAAAGACATTCTATAAAAAAGGCATCTGCACTAGAATGCTCCATACCTCTTAATGACTTAATATCTCATTTCTTTTCAATACTGAAAAAAGATTCCATTTTATGATAGTTTCATATTTTATTTATCCATTCACCTACTGAAGGGCATCTTGGTTGGTTTCACATTTCAGCAGTTATGAAAAAGCTGCTATATGTCCATGTGAAGATTTTCATGTGGATATAAGTTTTCAACTCCTTTGAGTAAATACCAATATGTGTGAATGCTAGGTCATGTGGTAAGAATATGCTCCGTTTTATAAGAAACTATAAAACTGTCTTTCAAATTGGTTGCTATCCTGGATTGAGCTTAAGCCTGTTATCCAAAGTGAGGCATCACAAGAGCTGAAAAATGGGCTCCACATCTACTCGTCATCAAATTGGTACTGGCTGATTAAAACTATGGTGCTCAAAGGGTGGTAGTGTATGCCAGGGATGGGGGGGTGACCCACATCTTAGTGATGTGTTGAGGATTATGGTGGGGGGAGGGAATACCTCTAACCCTTCTTAGGGAGAGGCAAAGATATACAATGTAACCAAAATGTCAAAAAAAAAAAAAAACCAAACTTTTATCGGGTGGTGGACAGGTGGGAAGGGGGAGGATGGGAAGGGTGTATACTTACATAATGGGTGTGGTGCTCACCACCTGGGGGTTGGACACGCTTGAAGCTCTGGCATGGCAGGGGTGGGGGGTAGGGGGTGGGAAGTGGCAGGGGCAACATATGTAACCCTAAAAACATTTATACCCCCAAAATATGATGAAATAAAAGGAGAAAAGAAAAGATGAGTAAAGAATATTTTTAAATATCTTGTGGTTAAGATTGAGCCTTTAAAAAATAAATATTTTGTGGATATTGGTGACTTAGATAAGAGTAGTAACAAAGAGAATAAATGAGTTCAAAGTATAATATGAATATAGAAACTGACTTCTGTCACAGCACCATGAAAAGCTCTATGGACCAGATCCCCAGAGAAACAAGCAATACTGGTAAAAAATTATTTTAAAAAATTAAAAAATTTTTAAATTTCTCTAAGCAGGTAGAACAGATGAAGAAATACTCAAAAAAATCTAGTAGAACTTGCTAAAAACAGAGAGAATCTACAGAATTAAAAATGTGAGCAGCTACCTTTCCCTCCCTTCACTCACACTTCAACAAAATTCTATTCCAGGCATGTGCAGACAAGAAAAAAGAGCATCCTCCTTCAACTCCCAATTCTAGAGATATATTTTCCCAGCAATGGAAGACCACCAGAGCAGAATTTTTTTATTCTCCAGAGAATGACAATAACCAAACAAATAGGGGCTTTCTTCCTCTTCCTAACCCAACTCAAAGGGCAGAGCTATACCCCAGGTGCAGTATCATAAGAATATTGTGCATAATAATCTTTGCCACAATTCCTTTGTAGGACAGAGGTTTTGTGCTTGGGGGAATGTAAGAAGAAAATTTTCACTTACCACCCTGCTCCTGAAGGATATCATTAAGAGAGCACTGTGCTATGGTACCCACCACCACCTATGGAGCTGTAGCCCCCAGAATTTGCTCAGGGGAAAAGGAAGGACACAACACAGAGGGCTCCAAAGCTCTCCTCAAAGGGAATGACTTTATATGAAACCAAAGTCTTGGGAAGTTCATATTGAAGGGTGATGTCAAATACAATGGAGGTTTTGGTAGCAAGTGAATTAGTAAATACTAGTAGCATCATGAGACATAAAGCCTAAAGGATCAGCCAACTGGTTCATCAGAGAGAAACAAAGCTATGATAAGTCCATCCAAAGTGAGAACAAACCTCAAACATTTACGTCAACTATTGCAGCGTTATGAATAATTTATCAAAGGGCAAGCTTAGAGGTTGTTTTAGTAACCTAAGAAAGTAATGATGGTGACCTAGATTAAGGAAATAGCATATGAAATAGCAGTAGACTTAAAGAATTTTTTTCAAAATAAAGATATTGGTTATTATGTTTTAGAGGTGAAAGAGAAAAAGAAATTGAAGATAATATTGAATTATTTTTAGCTAATATTTATTAAGAGCCAGCAATTTTCCAGGAATTCTGCTAAATACTTCAAACCACCTTACAACCTCATAAAAATATTTTAATAAGCAACTTACAAATGTAGAAAAAGGCTAAAGAAGTTAAATGTCTTGCCAACTGTCTCACTGCCAATAAGTGGTGGAACAGGAATCAAGATACTAATTTATTTGACTCAGAGCATATATTCTTATCCACTATTACATTTTAAAGAAGTAGCAGATCTTTTGAGTCATGCTACATTCAATTACCAATTATAGACATGTATCATTTAATGAATAACCTGAGAATTATGTAATTTGAAATAAAGTCAGCTATTCTAAATCTTTAAGCAAAATTTACAGATGCCAGGGAGCTAGAGTTGTGTAAATTTGTGAATGAAGGTAGATAGAAGCAATGCTAGTCTTCATTGTTCTGGTAGTAGAGTCAGTGCTAATAACTGAAATGGCAGTTGTGGCAGATAAAGACAGAACAGAGTAAAATTCAATATATCTGAAGAAATGGCAGCAACAGCAAAGATAAAGATAACTGAAGTAAATCAGCAAGGAAAAACAACCCCATGAAAAGTGGGTAAAGAAATGAACAGAAGCTTTTCCAAAGAAAATAGACAAATGACCAATAAACATATAAACAAATGTTCCACATCACTAATCATCAGGGTCTAAAATAATGTTCAATTCAAGGGCCTTACTCTTGCACAGGTCCCCTCTAAATTGTCTGATATATTTCCCAGATAATCACCAAAATAGTGTTATTATTTGAACTCTTTTATGGGAATTTTGCTGCACAGAAAAGGGATCTAAAACTCACAAAATAAAGGTTATTTCATGTTGATGTGTAGAGGCCCTTCTCTGTGAATTTTTTTTTCCTTTCCAGAATTCTGGACTACAACTTCCATTTATCTGAGAAACTTGATACTAACTCTGATACCTCAAGAAGAGATAAAACTTTCACTGTTTGCTGAAGACATGATATTATATTTAGAAAACCCCAAAGATTCAACCAAGAAACTCCTGGAACTGATAAATAAATTCAGTAAAGCCTCAGGATACAAAATCAATACACAGAAATCAGAGGCATTCATATACGCCAACAATCAAATTGAGAACCAAATCAAAGACTCAATTCCCTTCACAATAGCAACAAAGAAATTAAAGTTCCTAGGAGTATACTTAACCAAGGAGGTAAAAGACCTCTACAGGAAGAACTATGAAACACTGAGGAAGGAAATAACAGAGGATGTAAACAGGTGGAAATCCATACCCTGCTCGGGGATCCGCAGACTCAACATCATTAAAATGTCTATACTACCCAAATTGATCTACAAATTCAATGCAATATCTATTAAAATCCCATCAGCATTCTTCACAGATATAGAAAAAATAATTTTACGCTTCATATGGACCAAAGAAGACCCCGAATATCAAAAGCAATTCTAAGCAACAGAAACAAAATGGGAGGTATTAATATGCCAGATATCGAACTGTACTACAAAGCTGTAGTAATCAAATCAATCTAATATTGTCACAAAAATAGGAATATTGAACAGTGGAACAGATCTGAGAATCCTGATATGAAATCATCCTCATATAACCATCTAATCTTTGACAAAGCAGACAAAAACATACGCTGGGGAAAAGAATCCCTTTTCAATAAATAGTGCGGGGAAAACTGGATAGCCACTCGCAGAAGGCTAAAGCAGGACCCACACCTTTCACCTCTCACAAAAATCAACTCACGCTGGATAATAGACTTAAACCTAAGGTATGAAACTATTAGAATTCTAGAGGAAAATGTTGGAAACACTCTCCTAGACATCGGCCTAGGCAAAGAGTTTATGAAGAAGTCCCCAAAGGCAATCACAGCAGCAACAAAAATAAATAAATGGGACATGATCAAACTAAAAGGCTTCTGCACAGCCATAGAAACAGTCATGAAAATAAACAGCCTACAGAATGGGAGAAAATGTTTGCATCCTACCCATCTGATAAGGGGCTGATAACTAGAATATACTTAGAACTCACAAAAATCAGCAAGAAAAAATGAAATAACCCTATTAAAAAGTGGGCAAAGGACTTGAACAGAAACTTTTCTAAAGAAGACAGAAGAATGGCCAACAAACATATGAAAAAATGCTCAACATCTCTAATCATCAGGGAAATGCAAATCAAAACCACAATGAGATATCACTTAACTCCTGTGAGAATGGCCTTTATCAAAAAGTCTCCAAACAATAAATGCTGGCTTGGATGGAGAGGAAGGGGAACACTCCTACACTGCTGGTGGGACTGCAAACTAGTTCAACCTCTGTGGAAAGCAATATGGAGATACCTTAAAGCGATACAAGTGAATCTACCATTTGATCCAGCAATCCCATTGCTGGGCATCTACCCAAATGATCCAATGACACTCTACAAAAAAGACCCCTGCACTCGAATGTTTATAGCAGCACAATTCATAATTGCAAGGCTGTGGAAACAGCCCAAGTGCCCATCAATCCAAGAATGGATTAATAAAATGTGGTATATGTATATCATAGAATACTATTCAGCTCTCAGAAACAATGGTGATGTAGCACATCTTATAATTTCCTGGTTAGAGCTGGAACCCATACTACTAAGTGAAGTATCCCAAGAATGGAAAAACAAGCACCACATGTACTCACCAACAAACTGGTATTAACTGAGCAGCACCTAAGTGGACACATAGGTACTACAGTAATAGGGTATTGGGCAGGTAGGAGGGGGGAGGGTGGTGGGTATATTCATACATAATGAGTGAGATGTGCACCGTCGGGGGGATGGTCATGCTGGAAACTCAGACTTGTGAGGGAAGGGGGGTAAGGGCATTTATTGAAACCTTAAAATCTGTACCCCCATAATATGCCAAAATAAAAATAAATAAAAAATAAATAAAATAAATTTTAAAAAAGAAGATCTGGTGAACTCTGATTTGTTTTCCATTATTCCATGTACAGTCTGTAAATTGCCTCAAGTAAAATATATATGTGGGGTGGTTTAGGATTCACATCATTAGTTTCTTTTCTATTGTATTAGTGCTGTTCTGTACTTCTTTTGTTTAATATTTGAAATTATTCTTTTTCAGCATTTCCTAGCTATTGATAGTGGGAGGATAAGTTTTAATGTTGTTCCACAATTGTTTAATTAGATTGTTAAATTATATTCATGGGAATCTAATTATATTTATTACATTTATTATTTAATAAGACTATAAACTTGATCAAAGCAGGGTCTTATATGCTTTCTCACCAGTAAATCTTATAAATGAGCAGAAGGCCATTAAAACAAAGAGATTCAATAAATATTTGCTTAATTAATATCTTCTAAAATTCATGCTCAGAGAGGTTAAAATTTCAGGTCACTTAGTTGCAGACAGATGTTTATCAGGGTATTAAGTCCAGTTCTTTCTAATTTAAATATCTGAACAGTTACTGTCAGATCAAGGTGACATGTTGAGATTTCAGTATAAGTCTTCACGACAAAATAATTTTTAATTACTAGAAGACTTTTCCTTTACAATCTGAAAGTAGCTCCTACATCTCTCATGAGATGTATTAATTTAAAGAAAAAACATAATTTTCTATGTCTTTCATATTAAGTTAGATCTTCAACAGACTTAATTCTCTTAAAAGAAAATATTTTATATTTTATTACTGATTTTTAGAAAGAAATGCATTTATGAAATATTTCTACTTGGAAGATATATGGCCATTTGTACGAACCTTTTACTTCCTCTCTTTTAAAATCAAATCTCCTTTAAATATGTGAAAGATAGCACAGGCCTGAATAAACGAGTGATATTAAGCTTCAGGTTCAATTTGTGATACTTGGGTAAAACAGGTCCTGTTCTAGCTCCATTTATAATCATTCTCTTTAGGCAAACTATATATTTTTAAAATGCTGATACATGAAAAATGACTTTTTCCTAAATTTCCTTTTTTTTTCATTATTCCAGAATCATTTTATTTGATTAATTTATCTTTCTTTTTTTATTAAAAAAAACTTAAGGGGTTAAAATGTTTTTTGTTATGTAGATAAATTGTATCATATTGAAATCAGGGCTCTCATTGCACCCATCACTGGAGTAGTGTATATCATACCCAATAGATAGATTTTTTTAAAAATTTTATTTCAAGAAAATATGAGAGTACAAACATTTTGGTTGCATTTTATATCTTTGCCTCTCCCTAGCAAGGATTAGAGGAATACCCTTCCCGTCCACAATGCTCACCACATCCCTCAGATGTGAGTTTACCTCCACAACCCCTGAATCCCTGGTGAACCCTACCACCATTTGAGCACCATAGTGTTAATCAGTCAGTACCAATTTGATGGCGAGTACAGGTGGAGCCCATTTTTCTGATCTCATGTCACCTCACTTCCGATAATGGGCTCAAGCTTAATCCAAGATAATATAAGCAGTGGCAGCTCACTGTCATTTCTTAAAATTGAGTAATATTCCATTGTAAACATATACCAAATTTTAATAATCCACTCATGAATCGATAGGCACTTGGGTTGTTTCCAAGTCCTTGCAATAGTAAATTGTCCCTCAACCCCTTCCTAACCTCCCCTCTTCTTAGATTTCAATGTATATTACTGCTCTTTATGACCATATATCTTTTGTTTAGCTTCCACTTCTAAGTTAGAACATGTGGTATCTGTTTTTGCATTCTTGAGAAACCTCACTTAGGATAATAATCTCCAGTTCCATTCAAGCTGCTGCAAAAGACATTATTTCATTTCTTTGTGTGGCTGAGTAGTATTCCATGGTGTGTGTGTGTGTGTGTGTGTGTGTTTGTGTGTGTATCACTGTTTTTAATCCATTCAGCAGTTGTTGGGCACTGAGCTTGATTCCATATCTTTGCTATTGTGAATTGTGCTGTGAAAAACATTCAGATACAAGTATCATTTTTTATAAAATGTCTTATTTTCCTTTGGGTAGATACCCAGTAGTGGGATCGCTAGATCAAATCATAGATCTATTTTTAGTACTTCGAGGAATCACCATATTGCTTTCCATAGCAGTTATGCAACTTTACATTTATAAGCATTCACTTTTCATCACAACCATACCTACATCTATTGTTCTTTGACTTTTTAATAATGGTGAGTATTAATGGGGTAAGGTGATATCTCCCTGTGGTTTGAATTTCTATTTCCATAGTAATTAGTGATGTTGGGCATTTTTTCCATATGTTTTTAGGTCATTTGTCTATCTTCTTTTTAGAAGAGTTTGTTCATGTGTTTTGGCAACTTTTTAATGGAGTTATTTGTTTTTTGTTTGTTGATTTGTTTGAGTTCTTTGTAGATTTTGTAGATTACAGATATTAGTCCTTTGTTGAGTGTATAGTTTGCGAATATTTTCTTCTATTCTGTTGGTTGTCTATTTACTCTGTTGATTATTTCCTTTGCTGTGCAGAAACATTTTAGTTTAATTAGGCCCCAATTATTTATTTTTGTTGTTGCTTTATTAGCTCTTGGGATTTTGTTCATTTGGATTATTTTGTTCTTCTTTTAAAACTTCTTTTCCTGTACTTGCCTAAATTCTCTAATAGAGTGTAAATAAAACTACATACTGGAACACCAATTACTCTCAAATGCTGCCCTCTTTCCTACCTTTCCTCTTAATCATGCTTTGGATAGCAGTTCAAATATTTGCCTTAGACACAGAGTTTAGCCCAAACCTGTGAATGCCCAGTAAGTTAAAATAAACATCAAATCTATGAGGTAGATTCTTTTATTTTCATATGCTGTTTTGAAATTTTCGTGGGTTACTTGTTTTTTATTTTGTTGTTTATTGATTTTGTTTTGTTTTGTTTTGTTGTTTTTTACCTCTGTTGTGTCCTGAGCTTAGAAGGCCAAGCAAAATATAAATAATAGAAAGTCAGGAAAGGCCACTCTTTATGTTCCAGACCACAATAGCAAAGGAATTAGCTCATGCTTGTTTTATTAGATAATGGTAATATAGGGGACATTAGAAAATACAAGGGAAACTAAGAATTTCTCTTCTTTTGTTTTATAAATATTTATTTAGCAACTTCTCTGTACCAGGTATTATAGTAGATACTAGGAAGAGTGGAAACCAAAGCAAGGTTCTCTATTATAATAAAGATAAATAATTAAAAATAAAACAGATGTATAATATAATGTCAGATAATCATAAGAATAAAGTAGGTTAAGGGAATAGAGTAGAACTACAGGATAGAATTCTCTATAATAGTGGAAATATTTTATATCTGCTCAATCCAATATAGAAGCCACTAGCTACATTTGATATTGAGCAGTTGAAAGATTGACAGTAAGACAGAGGAACTAAATTTTTTTTTAATTTTTAGTTTAATATTTTGTTTAAATTTTCAAATAAAATAGGCACATTTAGATAGTGGCTACCACATTGAGCAAAACAGACATAACAGGGACATTCTATACCTAAAAATAAAATGTGAGTAAAATCTAAAATGTGGGAATTATTCTTCATATATCCTGGAGAAATACACTTCATTTGGAAGGAAGAGCAAAGATACTGATCCAGGGGCATGCTCTGTTGCTATATAATGTTTTAAGAAGCTTGCTTGTTCTAATATTTACACATTTCAGATTGATCAAAGTAAATGCTGTCTTAGCTGATTGAAAAAAGCAGAAAAGTGGTTCAGGAAATAAATCTTCTTGCCTCAGATTCATCATATCATGCATATTATACGTTATTTTAGTATATACATGCAAAATATATATATTTCATCAGACCTAAGCAGAATAATTTTTTGGACAAATTCATGATGAAATTGAATTCCACGTGCTGTGACCTACCTCAGTGGTTCAGCCAGATAAATCAATGGATTAGTAATGCATTTGCCACTACCCTTGAAATATTTGGATAATCAGAAGCAATTGCTTACTCTCCTGACTTCTCCAACACAGGGAGACAC
Organism: Microcebus murinus; assembly: GCF_040939455.1. NCBI lineage: Eukaryota > Metazoa > Chordata > Mammalia > Primates > Cheirogaleidae > Microcebus > Microcebus murinus. Next base: position 83,478,862 of record NC_134108.1, read on the forward strand.
TGAAAGTGCCATGGCTTTAGTTTGGAAAGGAAAAGCAGTTACATATCTCTTCGTCTCACAGTGTTTAGATTATTAAAGATTGTAATAAGAGAATATTATATTGAATACATTATTTTTAATCCAATTTATCATATATGGTACTAGATCTATGTGCCTAAAGCTATGCATTATAGAATATAATTTTTCAAATCATTTATGGCCATGATTGAACAAATAATACAATTAAGAGTAGTACATTTATATATTTTAATCTAGGGTGTTAAGTTTTATTTCAACAACATCAAATTTCATAAAACTTTGAAAAATTCTTAACATATTTTGGTTGCAGAGAAGTTTTATTGTATTACAGATGATTTGTTTAGCAGAATGCTTTCACAATAGTTCATTGAACTGAGCTAGCATTGTACCATTCAAATTTATTAGAATAGTTTGGAATACATTTTCCTTTTACTGAAAATGTACTTTATTTGTACTATTTATAGTTAAATAATTATGAATAACTGATTATTCTTGCAATATTTATTAATTACATTATTTCCCACATTCTTCTGGAATTTTATAAGATATCTTATTGAGTTTATTCTTGGGGGATAATTATATTAATTCCCTCAGTTTCAGACAATGTTTATAAATGGCTGAGGAAAAGTCACTTGACAAATCACATACATAGATGTCGCCCAAGTCTTAGATTCCAATTCTTATAGTGACAGCCACAATTCTTGGAAAGTGTTAACTTCCATGATCTATTGGCACTAACTAAGCAAAGGAGAACATTTTCTATGCCCCAAGAAAATCCCAATGTACTAGAGAAAACAGGAATTAAACATTAAAAATGATTATTTATTCAAAGATCTGCAACAATAAGTCCCTTTTCTCTTAATAACTTTTTTTAGTGGCTTTGCACTTAAAGTTCTTGTCGAGTTCATAAGTCTGAATGCTATTTAAAGTATTTCAGAAAATATAAAAATAAAGCATCTTTCTTATTCTATGATATTAGTATACTATTAATACTGAAAATGATAAAGATATTCTGAAACAAACTGATGATTGACATTTTAATAGATTGAAAATATAAAGTACAGCAAATGGAGTTTGGCAATTGGCAGTATATCAGAAGAATTATTTCCAAAGATCAAGTAAAGTACAGACCAGGAATGTAAGAAGTATTAATCAATAGAGAAGTTTCCATCTTAATTCATTATATAAAAAATAATCAGGGTAGAAATGCATGATTATATCAATTAATATAGAAAATTATAGTAATGAAATTTAGTATTCATTTCTTAAAAAGTAAATAAAATAATGGAAAAAATTAATTATTAAAGATAATCAAGATTATCTAAAGCAACAAAATTAAACTAAAAGTGTAAATAAAAAATAGACTGAAAATTATTTCAGAATTTCAAATAATATTTTTAAAATATAGAAGAGAAAAAATAGGTACACATTTTTAGATAAAGAAAATATTATATTAATATCAATGTTTACATAAAAAACTAATTGATTCTAGAAAAAAAATTCCTGAGTTCTTTTACATTTGAAAATATTAACTTCTTTTTGAGTCTTTAAAGTATTTGGAATTTAAAATATAGCATTTTTCAAATACTATTGAATATTTAATATGCATAAAAGATCCATCAAGTAGAAACATCATAGATTATGTAAACTTAAATTTTAATATTTGGATAGATTCCAATTATGTATAAGAAAAAAAGAACACCTTTGTGTATTTCTAAATCTAATTTAGGGTATAGTACCCTGTGATATGTCTCAAAAAGTGGGCTAAACTAGATAATAATTTATATGTTATGGTGACATATTGATATCATAAAGCCCCTAAATAAAGTTTCCAATAATATCTGTAATTTACTGTAAAATATTTTAGCACATACAGCATGATATTAGGCTAAAATTTCATCAAGAATTAATAGTCTATGAGTGAGCTACTAGCTAACAAAATGATCAGAAACGCATTGTTGAGTATTGATCATCTAGTGTTAAATCAGAGTTACAAACAAACCAAAACAAAGAAATAAACAAAATTCAAACATCTTAATAATTTATTAAGGTAATTATCATCCTAATATCTCAAATGGATTTGTACTTATAAAATCAATGACTTATTGATTAGTGTAATGGATATTTATAATGGGCTTCTCAATTAATTTTTTAAAGCAAAATATTGGACTGCAAAGATCTGTATTTCACTTTATCACCATATGTAAATATTTCAAATTATGATTTAATTTTCTTATTTGAAAGTATTAACCCCTAGAGGTAATGCCATATACTAGATGTGGGGATAATTTCTCCTCAAATTTTTGCATACATTAAATCCCCCTCTAAAGTTAGAAAGTTTGAAATCTAATGAACCATCTAACTTATTAAAAAAAGATAAACAGTTTACTGGAGTACTATATACCTCTATGACCTATTTCATTCAAATAAATATTAGCTGATGGACAAATTATTTTTAAAAATTAGAAAATGATAATACATAATTAGATTATCTACCTAATACATAGATGGAGATAAGAATTGAATAGATAAATAGAATCTATAGATATAGATTATCCATATCATATTTTTCCAAATAATAATGTGAGCAATATTTTAATTTTTTCTCTTAGTAAAATAAAAGGAGCAAGATATGTCATTTTAGTGATATTTTAAAAAATATCTTCCTCATTCAAAATAATTGAATGGTTTAATGGTATTTTTCTTCTATGCATAATGCTTTTAGCATGAAATCTAGCATGAAAGTTGACTACATAAATATGTTTTATTTTAAAATTATTTTAGGACTACAAAGTTATTCTTTGATATGACTGCTCAACTTTAGAGATTGCCTTATTATTATTAGAAATTTTCCAGTGAGAGAAAATGCTGTCTTTATTCATATGCTTTATTACTTTTTAAAATGAAATCTCCTTAAGTAATATTTTTCAGCATATTAGGAGGAAACCTCTTAGTATTCGGGATTAACTAAGAGAAGGAATTTCATACTTTAAAATTTATATCGACTCAAGTAGAGCTGGAGGTAATGATAATCAAATATATCTACATATTTTAAAAGAACTATTTCAACTTGTGTTTGCAATCATACAATTTATTCATGCTCTATCAGCCATGTGATTACAATGAAACTACTGTAACCATTAAATCTCATTAAACAGGCAGATGAAGCAACTGCAAAACAGAGACTCACTAAAGTTTAATTTCAAAAGCATTGAATGGAGCATTTAGATTATATTTCATAAATTTTCTAAAGCATGTAGGATTTGAGGAAAAATATTTAATATATATATGTAAACCTTTATGTTTATAATTCTCTATGTTATTACTTTATAAAAACATCTTTGATTGTAGGTGCTCCAGGACCATTGAAAGATTTAAGGGCTTTTTAAATGGAAGAGATAAAAAGAAAAGTAGTATATATATTGTATATGATATATGTAAGTACATATAAAATTTAGGCAGTAAACTTCGTCCTTCAATTCATTTGCATAGTGCATAATTCCTAAAGATCAATACTCTTACATGATACAAAAAAGAGTTTTTAAAAACTAAGTTTTTAGGCCGGGCGCTGTTGCTCACGCCTGTAATCCTAGCTCTTGGGAGGCCGAGGCGGGCGGATTGCTCAAGGTCAGGAGTTCAAAACCAGCCTGAGCAAGAGCGAGACCCCGTCTCTACTATAAATAGAAAGAAATTAATTGGCCAACTGATATATATATATAAAAAATTAGCCGGGCATGGTGGCGCATGCCTGTAGTCCCAGCTACCCGGGAGGCTGAGGCAGAAGGATCACTCGAGCCCAGGAGTTTGAGGTTGCTGTGAGCTAGGCTGACGCCACGGCACTCACTCTAGCCTGGGCAACAAAGCGAGACTCTGTCTCAAAAAAAAAAAAAAAAAAACTAAGTTTTTAAATGTTAAACTAATACCAGTTCCTTATATTCATATTATTATGAGACATCTAGCCAAAAGGGAAAAGGCTCAGTGCAGCTTGTCTCTATTTTTGATCACAACTCAACACTGTTCAGCAACCTGAGGACCCTGAAAAGTAAAACAAAACAAAGCAGATTGAGACACAGTCAAAAGTGGATAAGTCAGCAGCATGGGTTGGATCTTGGTTGTAAGTGTTAATGCTCGCTCTCTCTCTCTCTCTCTCTCTCTCTCTCTCTCTCTCTCTCTCTCTCTCTCTCTATCACACACACACACACACACAACCTGTGGCAGTGTCCCAAGCTGCCCTTTGATGGGAGCAGGGAAGTCAGTGGTGATAGCAACTAAATCTCAAATAAAAATATTATTTTCCTGGAAAGACGTTGGAGAAGGCATGTCTGTGCTCCAAAAAGTGAGGAGGGGAATCCACATGTTTTTATCTTTTTTCTCCCAGGGAGAACCTAGTTACAAAGATGTAGCTGGAATAGCCATTTTGTCTGTTTTTCTAAGATGTTCTATTTGCATTTAGTGAAGAATTGTATTTAGAAACCAAGATTTGGCCTAAGCTTTCTTATTACTATCTGTGTATATGCACAAGCACACACACACACACACATACCCCACACACAGAAATGCAGGATATAGGTATAGATATAGGTATCTATATCTACCTAGGTATCTAGGTAGGTATCTAGGTATCTATAGGTATCTAGGTATCTACCTATCCATCTCTGAGTTCCCATTCTAATTCTAATCCATTGTTGCAGGGTTTATTGTAACCCCTCTCGTTTTTCTTAAGTGTAATTTTTTTCTGATATGTAGAAAATTAGCTACATTATTTTCAATGTACTTAATTATTTCATCCATCTTCCTTATATTTAACCAAACTCTTGACCACAGTAGCTAAACTTTAACACATATATGTGAACTACCTCAAAACTGCCTCCCATTATCAGTGCTTAAAGGAGAAAAGTTAAAAAAAAGGAAATACATAAGGAGAAAGAAGGAAGTGGGGAGATGAGGTGGGAAGAAGATGGGATATATTCGGAGAAAAGTGGGAAGATGAAAAAGGATGCAGGAGGGAGAAAAGGCAAGTTAAAATTGTGGCCATAGGCACAACGCTTATTCCTCCTGGATTCCCTAGCCCAAAGTTTGACTGTAGCATGCCACTGTCTCTCACTCTGGAAATAAATATCTGTCTCAGAATATTTTTAAAAGTATATTTTCATTCTTCTGGACAGAATATTTTGGGTGGAAAAATTATTAAAATTCAAACACACTTCAAAGCTCTTGTTTAATGCTGTCATATTTTTTAGTGAATTTGGCAGTTGGATGCGATTAAGGAAAGTACATAATAGTTCTCTGATAAAGGGGAAGGATGGGGGATGAACAAGAAGGTAAAAAGATCAGTTAGGAACATTGTTCCTTCCACAGCTGCGCCTGCCAAACCAGTTAGGTACTGTGCCCTATTTGTGCCCCCATGATGCCATTCCAAAACCATGTTCCTGATACTTTGGCTTCCTCTCAGTGCACTGGCTAGAGGTTCAGTCCTGTCTTAGTCCATTCAGGCTACTATAATAAAATATCATAAACTGCATGGCTTAGAAACACGAAATATTTAATTTTCACCATTCTGGAGACTGGGAAGTTGAAGATCAAGGCATTGGCAAATTCAATGTCTGGTTAGGGTTCCCTTTCTGGTTCGTAGTTGGATTTACTCACTGAGTCCAGACATGGTGAAAGGCACTAGCTAGTGCTCTGCAGTCTCTTTCACAGGGCACTAATTCCATCAGGATAGAGCCCTTGTGATCAAATCATGTCCCAAAGGCACCCACCTCCTAATATCATCACCGTCAGGGAAGGATTTCAACATATGAATTTTGGGAGAACAGAAATGTTCAGACCATAGTAACTCCCTAAAAACACAAGGAAGGAGAAACAAGGAAGCTTACAAGAAATATTTCCTCATTTATAGCATACAGTTGGATGAATTTTGTAACCACTACAGTCAATATTTAGAACAGTTTCTTCACTCTAAAATGTTTTCTTACAGATTCATTCAGTCGTTCTCCATCAACCACAACTGCTGATTTATTTCTGTCATAATAGATTTACCATTTCCAGAATTTCATATGTATGTAAATCTATAGGATGTAATATTTTGTGTGGTTCCTTTTAAATGTTGAATATTTATATATTACAATGTTTTCACCCATTCATTAAATGATACCTATGTGTTTTGCTTTAATTTTTTAAATTATTATAAATAATACTTCTATGAACATCCATATTTATGTCTTTTGGTGGACCTATGCTTTTATTTATCTTGAATAAATATCTCTGAATTTTCTGGTTGAATGATAAATGCTTGCCTATCTTAAGTGTCTGTACCAGTTTGCATTTGTACCAGCAATGGATCTCCACCTAGATATGCATTCCAAGAGTGAGTATTCAATGAGGTTCAGGTAGAAGTATAAATGCTTCTATAATTTAGCCTTGGAATTGCTAGCACATCACTTCTACCACAATCTATTGTTTGAACAAATTATAAAGATGGGATAAACCGAAACGGAATTCTAAACAAAAAAGAAAGGAAATAAGGAAAGAAAGCTCAAATAACGCAGAGGAAAGGCCAGAAAAAATGAAAACATAAAATAGAATTATAGAGAACAAATAGAAAATAAATTTGAAATGGGTAACTTAAACCTTAACACATCAATAACTATATTAAATATGAATAGTTTAAATATATCAATTAAAAGATATTACCAGACTATATTTAAAAATGACCCAACTATATGATGTCATTAAGAAACTCACTTCAAATATAATGATGAAAGGAGAATGAAAATAAAAAGAATGAAAAAACATATATCATACAAACATTAACCAAAGAAATCAGGAGTGATTATATTATAACATATCAGGTAAAGTAGACTTCACAGCAGTTCAGTAACAGGTCTGGAGTGGCAGTCTCACAAATATGCACGTGATAAATTGCAGAGGTTTAAATACACCCGACCACACATGCTGCATACATAAATGAGTGTATATAAAACTGGCAAAATCTGAATAAGTTTGGTGGATTGTGTCAATGTCCACAAATATCAATATCATTGATACAATGATTGATTGTATCAATCCCATTTGCAATATTATTGTACTCTGACTATGCAAAATAGTAGTATTTATAGGAAGTTGGCCAAGAGTATATGAGATCTCCCAACTTTATTCTTTACAACTACATGTAAATCTACAGTGATACTATAGTAAAAGGCAAAAGAATGAATAAATAAATCTCCTTTAAAAAAGAATGAGAGTGTTTTCTATATATTAATGTACAGAGATCTGCAAATTATAGTGTTAAGTAAAAAAAAATCAAGGTGTAGAACAATGTGTATAGGTATAATCACTTGTGTTAAAATGAACAAAGGTAATTCATATTAATTTTTGAAAGTATAAGTATTAAAGACAAACTTTGAAAGGGTACACAAGAAATGCACAGCATAGGTATAGGTTGAGATGTGGGAAGTTAAGGTCAAGGTGTACCATTTTATGATATATAAATCATGTGAACATTTGCCTATTATGAAGTTAAGTACATTAAATAAAAAATAAAACAAATTAAATTTACTAATGATCTGGAGAAGCTCAATCTTCTTTCTCAACATAATTATAGAACTTCATAGAACAGCTTTCAAACATTAATATAATCAATGTAGATATAGTCCCATTAAATGAGACACAGGAGAAGCAGGCAAAATGTCACAATTTCTACTCAACATTTTATTTGACTTCTTACAACTAGTCTTATATTGAGTTATAAGAACTAAGAAAAAAGTGAAAAAACTAAACAAAAGTTATTGGCAACTTATATGATTGTCTCCTTGACAAATACAGGAGAATCTACAGATAACCTTAGGAAAACTAAAAAGGCAATTTCAGCAATATCAAAATTAAAGATTAAAATTAAAAAGCAATAATGTTTCATATAAATGAATTAAATATTAATAAAGTAAAAAATTGATTAACATAGCAACAAACCATATTGCATAAAGAAATACAGATTAGTTAGGGTAAGATCTTGGAGGTCTCTAACTGCTGACAAAGGAGCTTACACAATAAATAACAAGGAGTTGTGCAAAATTGTGTATCAGGGAAGCAACATGTTTAGAACTCTCCTATAAAAAGATTAATCTAGGGCTTATATGCAAATAGATTGCCAAGAGAATATAGGGTAGATTGTAGCCTTGCTTATTATGCTACTTTCATACTCTAGATTAGAAATATTAAAGGTCTACAGGGAAATAATTAATGACAATTAGAAATAAAGAGGAGAACATAAATAAATATGAGAAATAACATGGAGATAGAATTTTAACAACTTAACAACGTGTTGGTTATGTGATGCAGAATTCAAATGCTCTCCCTGGGTGACTCAGAATGCAATTAACTAAATTAAAGAATGATAGAGATATAAGCTGGTAATAAAGGCCAAGAGAATATAAAGCCCTTGGAGGAGAAGAGAATGGGGCTGAGAAGGTGTCACGGTGGATCAGAAGCAATTAAATAAGATTTCTGTTTGTGTTTATATGTAAATGAGTCAGTGTACAAAATCAGAGAATAAAGAGAAACTACTAAATCCAGTAGAAGAATTTTAGTTATTAAGACATTAGGCTTTCTTCTCTAAGGGTTAAATAGAAACCAGCCCTTTGGAAAGATTTGCTCCATCACTGATTTTAACCAGCCACCTAATTCTGCTGCTCCCCTTTTTTTTATTTCAAAACAACAACTGACCAGCATTCTGTTCTTTCCTAAGAGACCACTGGCCATGGCCACGGTATGGCTCTGGCCAGTCTAAAGTCTTCAGCCTACAGACGGTTTGGTTTTCTTATCCTCCATCTTTTGTCATCAGAGGGTCCAACACGTCAGCCTCAAATCATGCTTAACCCTGCCATTTTCTGACTGTGGGACACATGAAGAGGCATGAAGCTCAATTGCATATGAGCATGTTTTTCCATCTATAAATATTCATGACTCTTCTTATAGCTTATTAAATATGTATATTCCACTCCCCTGCTTCTTATTCCTTTTATCCCTCCCTAGAAGTGCTTATTCTAGGCTTCGGCCCAAGGCTATGCTTCCTGGCCTGAAAAATGGCCACCTGCAGCCTACAACCCTTTCTGAATAATAAAACTCTCCTTTCCAAATGTATAAACCTTGTCATTCTTCAGTTGACAACAGGCTTACTGTATTTATAAGAATGTGCAATATTTAGTTGAATATTTCACAAGGGAGAAAGTATTGACAAAGAGAGTTTACATAAGAAACATCAAATTTAACATAAGAAACTCATGAACTTGTAAACAGCAAGTTTAACATAAGAAACATCTTGACATAGTCCTGCAGAATAATTCTTGTTAAGATTCAAAGATATTAAATTCTGGATTCAGAAAGATTCTGAAATGCTGGATTAGTTTAACAAACGGGTTAAGAAAGTTCTCCTTATTATATTCTCTGTGAGGTACTAGAATGTACTTTCTTCACTAAGACTTTAATTAAGGAAGATATTTGAAAGAAAAACACAGATTACCAAAAATGCAGCCATGAATGATGTAGTAAGCAGTTCCAATTGAAATGGGCTCTCTGACTGCACTGTGTCTGGCTGGATTCCACATATCAGAGTCCAGATATAAGAAATATAGCAAAGTTTTAAAAAGAAGCAAAGTTGATGTGATTAACATGATGAATACATGGATAGGCACAGTAATCTAATCACTAAGAATGGCCTGACTGTAGAAATACCTGAGAGAATCTAATTAATCATAGGTCCACAGGAAAGAAATTCTTAGGCCTCCCTCAAGGAATTATTTACTTAATATATCAAAGTAATCACTGTATTAATTATATTATAATTATTGCTATTGTTAGGATATTATATTCTATAACATACTTAACAAAGGTCTGACTTGACACATTACAGAGTCACAATGCTTTCCCCAATTCATGTATCTGAGTCATGACATATGTCCAAGTCTTGAAATGAAGAAAACTAACTTATACTCTAAAAAAAAAAAAAAAACTTATGTTCATACTCAACTTTAGGGAAAGGGAAAAAATACAGAATTGTTGGAAAATATTAGACACTGTGTCTAATCCTCTTTAATCCTTGGGGATCCAAAAAATACTATTATCTTCTAGTGCAAGTAGGTAGTGTCAAGAGATAAATAAAATTTACATGGGTGCTACAGAGTAGGCACAGTTGAATTCAATTCTTTTTGGTAGACCCTGATTACAGAGTTAAAATTGATATACTCCCAATTATCAAAAATTTTAACATGGCTCCTGATCTGATATATATCAGAATTTTAACATGGCTCCTGATGATATATATTTATAGGAAGGTTCAAATGGTATTAATTGATGCTCCCTTCTTTTAAAAATAGTCAACCAAAAGCCATATCTCATCCTTAAAAGAATTGCCCAGTTATACAATCATCACTCACTTGTAAGATTGATTTCTATCATACTGCTTTTTGATACTGTAGGATATTTCATAGAAAAGTCTGATGGTTTGGGAAAATAAAACGTATTTATCATATGCTTAATCAAGTTCTGATGCTAAATGGAGCATGTGGCAGAGGAAATGACATATTTTATCAAATTGTTTTACTTACTTCCTGAGCACATGGAAAGATTGCTTTGTCCAACTCTTTTGCATCCAGGTGGTATTATGTGATTAACTTCTGGAAAAGTGTGGGTAGAAATGAAGCATAATATATTTAGGTCTGAATACAAAATGGTCACTACAATCTTGTATACACTTTGCTTGCATGGCTGAAAGTGACATGCTCTAAAATGGTGGGGCCTCAAAATGGAAAAACTCCACGTCCTTGAGTATAGCCACCCAAGAAATATAGTATCAATTAGAGTATAGCCACCCAAGGAATCCACCAAACCAGGGCCATCTACATCAGGTTATGCATAAACAATAAGTAAATCTTTATCATGTAAAGACATTGGAATATTGGGGCTGTTTGTTATACTAGTTTATCCTGACAAATGGTGAGTTATTTCTTAGTTCCTTACTATAGTTACTCAGCTCTCCTGCTATTAATTTTTCATTCCATTCATACTGAATAAAACAAATGTCTGATATTTACTGGTTTTTATCAGGAACACTTCCATCTTGCTTCAGAGGTATATCTGCTCTCTAGTTTGCCATGTGCAATATAGGCTCCAAGGAACTTGACTATCTCACACTTCTAACGGGACATCATACTTGTCTATCGTATCCACTACATTGATGACATTATACTGACAGTTTCTATAGATTGGGAAATAATAGTTACCTCACATGTCTTGGTAAGACACAGAGCTTCCCGTTGGTGGGGAATAAATCAAACAGACACACACATATGCACACACATACAAACACACACACACACATTCTGAGACTTGCCACTTAAATTAAGTTTCTTATAATGTAATTATGTGGAATTTAAAGAAAGTGCCCCTAAACTGAAGGAAGAATTTTCTATAATTGTGGACCTAAATTATTACATGTGGCACATTTGATGAGTTTTCTTAGATAGTATTGAAAGCATATAGATGTTTTGGATCCCTTGTTTTATCTAAGTTACCAATTAAATAAAAAATAAATTAGCTCTTAGTGTAGTCCAATGCAAGGGAAGACTCACCAGATGCTTTTGACTGTAGGACCAGTGTTTCCGTGTCATGACCCTTTTGATCCAGAAGGTAATGGTAAGGGGCCATAATCTGAAGACATTCCCATCACTCATACACTGGATAGTACACTTCAGATATCTTTCTCCATGCCATCAATCGGCTTCAGTTAGACTGTTATGGTGAAAGTGACTCAAATTATTGTTTCAGGTTTCTTTTTAAAGTGCCAGTTTCAACACCAGAACATATATTTATTTCAGTGTGAGTCTACATTACAACTGTAGAGAAAATGCAAGGGAAAATAGCATATGGAAAGTTACCCCACATCTCTCCTTTTCCTTGCTGCCAGCCTCCAAATGCTGTAGTATTCCATAGTATACATATAGCATATTTTGTTAATCCACTCATGAATTGATGGGTACTTGGGCTGATTCCACATCTGTGCAATTGAAAATTGTGCTTATGCACTGCTGGTGGGACTGAAAATTAGTGTAATCTCTATAGAAAACAGTATGGAGATTCCTCAAAGAACTAAAAGCAGACCTACAATTTGATCCAGCAATCCCATTACTGGGTATTTACCCAATTTATTGTTTTTTCTGTGTTTCTGGTAGATATTCTTCTAATGTGGCTGTATGTGAGAGGAAATACTCTATAATTTAAATGCTCTTGAATAATTTTCTTTAATTTTCTCTTTTTCTTTCTATCTTCCTTCCTTCCTCTTTCCCTTCTTCCTTCCCTCTCTCTTTCTTTCCTTCTTTCTTCATTTTTCATTGATACATTTGTGTCTTCTCTACTTCTTTTCTTCCTTTCTTCATATTTTTTTATTATTTCAAAATATTATGGGGGTACAAATGTTTTTGGTTACATGGATCAATTTTGTTATGCTTGAGTCAGGGTTATAAGTGTGCCCATCACCCAGATAGTGTTCACTGTACCCATTAGGTAGGTTTTTCCTCATCCTTTCCTTCCCCTTCCCACTGCTTGATTTCCACTCAATTTTACTTCCCTCTGTGCACATGTGTGCTCATAGGTAAGTTCCCACTTAATAGCGAGTACATGTGTTTTTCTATTCTTCATATACTTCACTTAGGATAATGGTCTCCAGTTCCATCCAAATTGTTGCGAAATTGTCTCATCCTTCTTCATGAAAGAGTAGTATTCCATAATATACATATAGCATATTTTGTTAATCCACTCATGAATTGTTGGGTACTTGGGTTGATTCCACATCTTTGCAATTGAAAATTGTGCTTATGCACCACTGGTGGGACTGGAAATTAGTGTAATCTCTATGGAAAACAGTATAGCGATTCCTCAAAGAACTAAAAGTAGACCTACAATTTGATCCAGCAATCCTATTACTGGGTATTTACCCAAAGGAAAATAAGTCATTTTATCAAAAAGACATCTTCACCTTTATAAAAACATTTTTTTTTTAAGTTTGGTATAGTTTTCTGGCATCTCTCCTGTTTATTCAGTACTGATATGAAGCTGTTACTCACCTGTAGGGTACACTAATAAGTGTCCATTCTGATTGGTTTGCACCTGAGATACACTAGTCACATAATTTTTACATTCCTTCTCTGTGTATCCAACCCCTTTGCAAAAAGCATTCACTACATGGAGGTTTTCACAGACAACCCAAAGTGAACATACCCTAATAAAGCACATCATAGCTTGCCCAACAATCTAATTTGGTTTACATTCTCTAATAATAGCAGCACAAGAATCCACTCTTTCCAATCCTTTTACATGTGAACAGTACTGGATATTCTATACTTTTAAAATATCTCTTTTTACTGCCTTCTGCCCCCCATTTCTTCCTCATTAGTTCAGACACTGATTCCCTAGTACCTGAGACAAGACAGTAATATTCTTACTAGTTTCCTTGCTCCTCTTACAGATCTCTACACATGCATTTCCCAGTTGAATTTTTCAGAGCTATCGTCCAAGGAAATGCTCTAAAAAAGTGTACTTTAGGAGGTCATAATATGCATCAGTATATTAAAGACCCCGAGATAAGCTACAAGGAGAAATCTATATAGACCAGTATTGCAGAACATGTGTTCTCTGATCAGACTGCCTATATACAAATGTCAGCACTTCCCAGTACATAGAACAATATTGTCACATAATTTGTGCTCAATATTCATGGAGATGAAAATAGAACTCTCTTAATAGATAAATATTATGGGAATGTTAGCTAATCTTAAGTCTCATTTTGAATCTTATATTGGTGGTTAATAATAGTACTTAACATATCACCTAGCAATGTGTTGAGCTGCATACATTTTCTGAAACTAACCAAGAATGAATTAAAAGAAGAGGTGAATTATTTTTGCCATGTGAAAAGCATGCTAGAGGCAGGCACTTTGAATAGATGCAGCTGGGTCATCATAAACACAAGCTGCTTCTAGTTCACTGCTCTTCTATCCAAAAATATGTGGCATATCATTTCTTATGAGATCTTGGTGCATTTCCTGGCATCTCATATATTCCAAGAAGAAAGAAGTCAGAAAGAACAAACGATAAAAAGAGACATCCCTTTACATTGGGAAAACAACCATCTTCCTGGATGCCTCGCTGATTAGACTCAGCTCACTTCTCGCCAGCCAGACCTGGGATACATAGCTATGCTCAACTGCAAAGAATCAAGGGAAATAGTATTTTTAAACTGTGCATATGCACATTTTGCTACAAATTATGGCTTGTTAGTAAGGGAGAATGAAAGAGTAGATATACATGGGTATATCACCTTTCACTATTAAATGAACCCAGGTATTTGCAGTTTAGTTAACAATCATTTGTTTATTATTCACATACCTATGGGTCAACTGAGCGATTCCACTGACATTAACTTGATGACAGGCTCTGCTCATGTTTCTGGGGCCTGGATGGTCTGGAAGTCAGCTCACTGTCAATACTGGTAGCAAGGGATGGGGGTAGTAATTGGGTTACATCTCTCATCACCCAACAGGGTAGCCTGGGCTCACAAGGCAGAATGATTCTAAAAGCAGCAAAAAGAAAAGTCCCGATATGCAAGACATTTTCACACCTTTGCTTGTATTACTTTGGTACTATACCTTTATGCATATTAAATCATACAGTCAAGCAAGCCTAGAGTCAACGTAGAAATATGCTACCAAGCAGTGCAGCCAAAGATGGGAAAAACTAAACAAACTTGGACCATCACTGTAATCAATCCAACACAGTGTCTAGCTGTGTCTGCCTCAAGATAACCATAAGTGTATCAAGGGAAATAAGTAAAACAACTCCAATAAAATGCATAGCACAACATCTTCACTACAATCAATATTTATCAAATTTAGTTATACTTTTCAAGCATTTTAAATTATTTTCCCCAAATATACTTGATAATGGAAATCTTTTCTTCTTTTTTTTAACATGACATATTATCCCACTAACTTATTATTATGTATAAAGACATCTTGCAAAATCCTATTCTGAGCTCTTCTTCACATTTCTGTTAGCTTAACCTTTTCAAATAGAAATCTGATCCTGTCATTCTTTTCAGGAACCCTTCAAGGACTTCCCATGGTTACCTCATAGAGAACAAACTGTGAGCTTAACATGAAGGGACCTCTATCATTTTAGCTATGCCTAGCTCTTCAATATATTAATTACTTTTGATATTGACCTTCTATAATCAGTATATTTTTAATTTATAACTTGAAACATCTTAAAGATATTATAAACCATTAGAATCATGTTATCTCCTCCTTTGTTAATCCTTAGAAAACTGGATAATGTTCTTTCTGGATAAAAATCCATAATATTAAAATCACTAATATGACAAACTCTAGTGATATAAGATTTACATTGGCAAATGCACTTTGATTTTTAATTGAAATTTAT
This sequence comes from Microcebus murinus, assembly GCF_040939455.1. Lineage (NCBI taxonomy): Eukaryota > Metazoa > Chordata > Mammalia > Primates > Cheirogaleidae > Microcebus > Microcebus murinus. The sequence goes on from NC_134108.1 coordinate 83,494,369, forward strand.
ATTAATGACTTAGAATCTATGATATATGTGTTATTTCTAAACTATAACACATCAGTTAACCTAATTAAGTGGACAATATGTGACTTATGAGTACCAAGAACTAATTTCAGAAAGAGTAAAATGATCCAAAATCTAGATTAAAAGTACTGTCAATGGATGGATTACCTAGAGAAATATTAATTTATTAAACTGGCATTTAAATCTGTAGGTCTAATCCACTCCACTGGATTAAGTTAAGGTGGATTAGGTTACTCCACTGGATTAAGGTTAACTCCACTGTGCCCCAAATATGGTGAAATACTTGTGGGTCATTATCCACCTTGGGCTTAGGTCACCCACATGGCTCATTTTCAACATTAAAATCACCAGAATGAAACTTCTCAAACCATCAACACACTGTGCATTCATTAGCCACATCCTTCCCAAACATTTCTTTGATATTTCAAACTCTCTGCGCTGCATTATTTCCATGATGGAATTTATATTTGAATACAACACAAATTTCTGACTTATCCATGGTTTCACAAAAATTGGTTTAAAATAATTTTTGAAAGTTAATCACAAATCAAAAGCTGCATTTGAAAGATGAAGGATGTACCTTCACAATAAGAATAAAACAAGACGCATCACAGTGAAATGTCAGAGATGTCAACTGACAAACTTAGTACTTAAGGAAATCGAACATCCATACTTAATAATAACCCAATAAATTACCTCTTTAAAGGCCTTATCTCTAAACACAGTCACATTCTGGTACACTGCAGGTTAGGGGTTTAACACATCAATTTGTAGGGCACACATTCTGTCAAAAGCAGAGGGTAAACTCCATAAGGGTTGAACATGTGACTGATTTCCTTGCAATTGTATCTTCAGAACTAGTACAGCATTAGGCATATAGAAGATTCTCAATATAATTGTGTTCATTTGATGGATCATTTGGCAAATAAAATATTTACAATGTTTTTCTTTATTAATATAGGCTTTTTAAAAATTTTGTGTACTCACCAAAGTCAATAATAAGAATTCCTAATACAGGGTAAATAGAAAGCAAGGTTATGGATTTTGCTAAGGGATGAGATTACTTCTTAAGATCTAGTTACTAAGTTGATATGGAAAATCAGTATACATATTGATAAAATTCTTTATTAGGAATCATAAATTATTTTCATTACATGTGATATCATAAAAGTATTTGACATAGTATTAATTCCAAGGGAAATCAAGAAGTTGGTGTGAGTGATGGAGTCTGTAACCAAGGGCAACAAACTTAACTCTGGTAATATCAGAGGCTATTTATTAAAATAAGAATTTGGTAGTTTAGTGAAGAGACTATTTCTGAATATTAAGATATATTGCATTAGACTGCTTGGGCTGCTGTAACAAAATAGTCTGGGTGACTTAATAATAGACATTTATCATTTTTGCAGTTATGGAGGAAAGGAATTCTAAGATGAAGTTTGCAGCAGATTAAGTTCTGAATGAAGTTCCTCTTTCTGGCTTGCAAAGAGCCTCCTATTTGCTGTACTCTAATGTGTGTTGGGAGGGAGAGAGGAAGAGAGGGGTCTGGTTTCTTTTTATAAAAGCACTAATATCATTATGAGGAATCCATCCTCATGACCTCATATAAACCTAATTACCTTCCAAAGATCCCCTTTCCAAATATCATCTCATTGGTGGTTAAGGCTTCAAAATATGAATTTTGGGGGAACACAATTTCACCCATAGCACACATTATGTAGAAATATATAATAAAGTAACCTTATTTCTCAACACATTTCTAATTTGTCTATAATTCATTTCATTTTTCTCACTATAATTATATTAGTACCTGAAACATAATAAGAAATTAATATATTTTCAATAAAAGTATGCATTATTTAAATACATTTAATGCTGGCTTTTAACATTTTATATCCAAGACATAAGATTTTCTGAGATAATTTTACTCCGGAAAGTATCTTATTCATCACACATCTGTCTACTGTTTGTTCAAGAAATCCTTCAGCATTCATTTGACAAGTGCATATTTTCTATGTGCTAGGCATTGGCACAATTATGTACATAGCACTGTAGTCTAGAATAATTATTTCTGATATTTTTCAAACATTCAAAATACTTCTGCTAGATTGTACACTAGGTTCTGAATGATATAGGAATAAGGAAATGAATAATGAAAGTGTGGTGTAACAACTATATTCATACTGTATTTTTAAAAAAAATAGCTTTAGGGATACTAATATAAATTGCATGTAAGTATAATCAGATACTCTTAGGAAAAAAATGGGTTAAAAATAGTTGAACAAGAAACTTTAGTGAAAATTTTCTCAGTCTTTAATATGTTCTTTCATTGTGACTAAGATTCTCTAAGAGGACAATAGAAGACTAAAAATTTAATAAATAATTAACCAAAACTTATGGGCACATATGGAAATAACACTCATCAGGAATCAAGCAGATATGAGTGGAAGGAGGGGATAGGCAAATTCACACCTAACAAGTACAATGCACTCTATCAAGGGGATGGGCACACTTATAATTTTGACTTAAATGGTCCCAAAGCAATCTACATAACAAAAACATTTGTACCTCTATAATATTCTGAAATAAAATAAAAATTAATTAAAATAAAATTTTAAATTAAGAAAAAAAAAGAAACAGCCATTGATAGAACCAACTGCCAAAAGCTGATCCTGGCCAGGACTGAATTGAGACAGGCAAAACCAGAAAATATAGATGTTTTATGCTACAGTATATGCCTTTAGCCAAACCTGGGAGATGAAGCCACAGTCAATGTGTAAATGCAAGATTCTCTATAATATATGATTCATCTTGTCTCTTTAATATTGCAGATGCATTTTATTATGATCAGATATCATATTGTAAAATGCTGTCTAATAAAATCCTTGGCAATCAACATTTTTTAAAGAAAATCATACTTTGTAGTCTTCATAAGTTACTAATTTTAATAGACATAGTAGGACAAATATCAGCTTTTAGCAAAAATATTATCATTGGTGTAGAATTTTATAATCCTGTTATATTTAATGCAAGAGCACAACATTATTAATAAACAAAATTACTTCTTACTTTAATATATGAACTTAATTTATCATTCTATATAATTTTCTTATTTTTGGTTGATGTTTTATTGAACATATTTATGTGAATGTCCTGCTGAGAAAGTATAATGCTATTTTTTATCATTTAGATTACTCATTTATCATTTTCATTTCCTTAGTAGATTGATTTCCAATTTTTCAAATTGTTATAATTTTAGAAAACAGAACTATTCTTCATCACATACATTGATTACTTGAAGTTAGCTGCAGTTTCTAAAAGAGCAAAGATACATTTTCTATATAAATCAAACTTCTGTGAAAAAATTACCTACTGACCTTTAACCCTTCATTTAGTTTGCTGCATACAACTCTGATAAAGCCATCTATGAGGTTTGTTGTAACAAAACAACAATACAATACATATAAAGCATGAAGGCAATGAAAATTGTTTATTTTCAATTATCTCCCTTCTACCTGTGGTACCAGGAGATCACTTTGCACTCAGCTAAGCGTAGAAAAGAAATAGGACGGTCATGCAAAGAAGTCAGAAGAGGCTATTTTACAGATAATGATGGATTCTCTTCTCCCCTTTATCTTCCTTTCTTACAGGCTTTCTGAATCACAGCCAAGGAAGAAAAGAGCTAGAGAAAAACTGTGGTTTGAATGCCTTTTCCAAAACTCATGTTAAAACTTAATCCCCAAAGTGGCAGTAATGAGAGGTGGAAACTTTAAGAGATGATTGGAACAGGAGGGCTCTGCCTTCATGTGTGCAGTATTCCATTCATGAATTAATGTATTAAGGGTTAATGGATTACTGGGTTACCTTGGGAAGGAAACTAAGGGCTTAACAAGAGGAGGATGAGAGACCTGAGCCAACACATCAGCATGTTCAGTCCTCTCTCTGTTTGATGTCCCGTACCACCTTGGGAGACCAAGGCAGAGTCCCACCAGCAAGAAAGTTCTCACTAGATCCATCTCCTCAACCTTGGAATTCCCAACCTCCTTAACTGTAAGGAATAAAATCCTTCTCTTTATAAATTACCTAGTTTCAGGTATTATGTTATAAGCAACAGAAAACTGATTAAAACAGATGAATTTGAAGATCATAGATAGAGCTTAAGTTTTAAAAGATTCAGCATATGTTAAGTCCTTACTTAACATGTGCAAAGCATCCTAACAGAGCAGAAAATGCATTGTAACAGATGACACCCATGAGGAATGCAGTCTTTGTGTTCAGTAGAGTTAAAGCTGACTGGAATAACAAAATAAGTGCTTACTTACTCTTAATTCATTAGTTTATGTAACAAATAATTATTGAGCACCTATTGAAATCTCTCAGGTGCAACAGGAAAGTTTTTTTTTCTTTTCTTTTTTTCTGTCTCTGATTTACAATACCCTATTGGATCATGTTGTGGCTAATTTAATCTACTATCCAGACCACTCAAAATTTCTCTACATCAGCAATAATGCCGTTTTGCTTTCTTAATTATGTGTTTACTTTCTTAATTATGTGTTTACTAGAGTAGCACTTTTAATCTTCTTTAAGAACTTCTCGATTGGATTCACCACTTGGCTTACAATTTGGTGCAAAAAACCTAGCTTCCATCCTATCTTGGCTTTTGACATGCCTTCTTCAATAAGCTTGGTCATTTCTAGTTTTTGATTTAAAGTAAGAGACATGTGACTCTTCACTTGAACACTTACAAGCCATCATAGTGCTATTAACTGGCCTAATGTCAATGTTGTTTTTCAGGAAATAAGGAGGCCTGAGGATAAGGGGAAGAACAGGAATAGCCAGTTGGTGTAGCAACCAGAACACACACATTTATTGTTTAATATTGCTGTCTTAAGTGGGCATAATTTGTGGTGCCCTAAAACAATTACAACAGTAGCATCAAAGATCACTGTCACTGATCACCAGATGTAACAATGTAACCAGATCAACAGATGTAACAATGCGGAAAAAGTTTGAAATATTGATAGAATTACCAAAATATGACACAGAGACACAAAGTGAGCAAATGCTGTTGGAAAAAAAAAAATGTTGTCAAAAGGCTTTCTTGATGCAAAGTTGCTTGATGAAACCTTCAATTTGTAAAAAATATAAGTAAATAAACAGCAATAACTGCAAAACAGTGTAATAGAGCTCAATAAAACAAGGTGTGCCTGTAAAAAGAAGACCAGTAAAAAAAGGTGATTTTGTGATATCTGAGTTTAGTTTAAAATAATGGCTGCAGTTTCTTTTTTTGTTTGGTTTAAAGTGATCAATCTTAACTACTCTTTGTTCAATGTGTCTGTCTAACAAAATGTCCCTCCTTAACACTATCTCAATATTTTATAAAGTCTAAAAATACAGAATGTTTTTTAAAGACTTTACCAAAAAGTTGGGGTTGGTAAAATTATAATAGATTGCTATGAAAGACACAAGTTAGGTTTGTATTTTTAAAAATGCTTGAAAATTTCATGACAAGGATAGTATACCATGGTGTTATTCTCTGTGGAAACCATGTGTGTTAGAGACAACCCATCAAACTGGAAATATTAAGGGTCCAATATTAGCATGAAAATCTTAAATTTCTTGCTCTTCCTGTTTCCATTCCTGTAAGAGACTTTTTACTTTTACTGGTTCTACTAACCTTTCTATGATTCTTTGATGCTGTATTCAGGTGATTTTCTGCCAATAGAACGGAAAATTACCATCTTATAGTTTTCATTAAACGTACTTTTATTTTTCTACTTGTAGTTCATACTTAGTTTTTCTTAAATCAAAGATAAAAATAAAGTAGAACTTTAGAATACATGAGCAGAACTTTACTTGTCCCTCAAGGCTTAAGAAGTTTGTATGTCTATAAAACTTACTTATATCTTTAAATGCAAAGAAAGAAGAGGAAGAAGCAAGCCTATGAATGCATGACCCTTTAAGTCTAAGATATTATTGCTAGTTTCATTTTTCCTAAAGGTATGATAATGAAGAAAACATATTTCATGTGTTGCAAGTTGTGTTCATAGGAACCTGCAATTCTGTGTTGTATACTAAATTAAGTAATGAACAAAGATAACTCTTTTATTAAAAAAATCAGAACATAGATAGAATAATGGAATAAGTAATGTGTGTTTAGAGGGTTAATAAAATTTCTGCTTTGTCAAACTTTAACTATAAAATGTAGAATATAGCATTTTTGATGCTTACCATTTTAATTAAATCATCATACATTAATTATTCTTTAAAAATGTTTTCTCACACCACTAATATTATGTCAAAAAAGTCCACATATTAAACGTATACAGATTATAGACTACAAAGTTGTTTAACTGAAATAATTAGGTTTAAAAAAAGAGTCTATTGGATTTTGTTTAAAATGATTGCAAGTATTAGCATGGTTGTTTTCTATAACATTTACCTTTTATTTGGGGAAACTCAGTTTGGCATTGTCCTAAAACATTATCAACTAACTTATTTTAAAAGGAACAAATAAAAAGAAACTGTAAAAACAATATTTTTTATGGGGAGCAGGGAACTAGACATGATTGAGTATAGAAGGGATTTCTATAGAGGAAAAAGTCTTTCCTAGTTAAGCCTCAACTTCAGTTCATTTCCTGCCTACACTATTTTGCTGGTTCTGAGCATGGACTGGTGATCAGGCTGGGCTCAAGCACAGTCAAGATTTAAGTTGGGGGAAAGAAACCATTGAGTTTGGGTGGCCATACAGACGTGGTGTGACAGACTGGAAGCTAGAAGAGCCTCAAAACACTGTTCCTATTACAGCACATCACTGACATTTATAGACTTTCAATAGACTGGAGGAGGAAGGGTTGGCCAGAAAATTGGAAGCAAAGGTCTTACATAGGAGACAGAATGCTACTAGAGGAAGAAGTTCTGCAGCAAGCATAGGGCATCGTATTTCTCTCAGGAAATTTGCCAGGTTTTGAAATCAGGAGGGCTTGCAGGATAAAGAATTAAGCTTGAAATCCCCAAAGGACAGAATTTCCAGGGCCTAGGTAATAAAGGCCGATTTAAATAAGATAGCAATGCCAATACTAATACATTTACATATAACTGCCATAGAATAAATATTTGAGAATGCAATAAACAAGAAGGAAAATAGGCTTCATGCCAACAAAACTTTGGTTTAAAAAGAGTAAAAATACATATGTGCCTACTTTGCATCATTAAAATGCCCATGAAAATCATTTAATGATCCCTTGTTGAATCCAGGCAATATGTTAACGCAGACTAGGAATATTTTTCTACTATTTTGTGACATCAATTATGATACCAACTGTGAAATGATTGTAATAAAAATGATATGCTCATTTTCTACAAAATTTGAAAATAGTAAAAATATTATTCTGTATTTTGCCTTAGCCAGAGGTCACGGGTGAGGGAGAAAAAAAGGACTGAAAAATGTGCCAGATACTGAATGAATTTTTTTATATGCATTTGTCTCATTTGAGCCTCAGAGCCACCTGATTGTTAACTGTGAGTACTGCTCTTTAGCTATTAATGATCTACAAAACCATCAGCGAGGCTATTTTGTAGTCTCAATAAAAGTAATAATGACTATCATTTATTGAGTTCTCATTATGTGCCAGGCAGTCTGCTTAGCATTTTACTTACACTGTGTTATTTAAGCCTCAAAACAACTCAATGTTCTCATGAAAAAAAATGAGTAAGAAAGGATAAGTAACTCTAACTATGGATTCATAGCTAGGCTCCCTTGACTCCAAAGTTTGCTATTTCTTAGCCTCTATATGCCACTGACTACTGCCAATCTTCCAAAATTAGTTGTAGCCATGGTTAGGTATGGAGACATGAAGAATTGGTGATGAGCTTACTTCAAGCATACCAGAACCATTGTTATTTTTCCTTTAAACTAAATATGTTAGGTCACTTTGTGTGTGTGTGTGTGTGTGTGTGTGTGTGTGTGTGTGTGTGTGTGTATCTGGAGAGAAGAGTTAAATTCTGCAATAAGAAACTCTTTAGTCTGGGTATTAGAATTTGAATGCAGAAGGCTAGGTATTAGAAAATCCCAACCACCATAAATTCCAACCATCATAAATTACCCCAGGAAATATATTACCATTCTTTAGAGAGTTTATCAAAAACCAAGCACACTAAGAGTCATTCTATATCTATATAAATATATGATCCAATATATATTTTGCCATTCTTAAATTTTATAGGAGAGCACCCAGTTGAAGCAGCTGAATAAATTGATATATATACTAGTATGTGTATATGAATATACATAAATATTCCACTTACTGTCTCTTTAGTATGTGCCAAACACACACATATATACACCCTCACACACCTACTCCAAAAGGTTCAATAAGGGTGAGAACCAAACTCATAACTTTTGTACTCCATCAAGTGTTAAGAATAATTACATGAGAAAATGAAAAATAGATTGTGGATAATACTGTCACTTTCAGGAAAAATCTGTTCTTTCATAACCACCAGTTCAGAAAATGAGGAGAGAAGAAAAATCTATTAAAAATCTGCTCTGTAGTCTTAGTATTGAAAGTATTACCTACATTATCTCTTCTCCTCATGCCTAATGCTATAAAAATTGGGGGTTCTGGCACTTACAGCTCATAGCATTAGACAAGTTATTTTTCCCTCTGTAACTATTTCCATACTTATCTACAAAAGCCACTCTACAAGTGGTTCCTTATATATTCATAATATTTTTACCAATGTCAAAGTGTTATTGTTAATATGAAGTAGAACGATCATAGTAAAATGTGCTTAGAACTGTGCATGCTCATATTAAGTTCAAAATTAGTGTTAGCCAGGTTCTTTATGTTCAGATTTAGCATAGCATCTGTTATAGAGAAGATCTGCAAGAAATATTTGCTAGATCAGTGATTATAAAGTCTATGAACATCTTACTGTTTTTTTCCTTAGTCTCATTTCAAGCTAGTTTTCTTTTGAGCCAGAATTAAGGACAGAAGGAGCTATATCTCTAGACTCTTTTTTATAATATAACTTAAAATAAGTACTCAATCTGTTTAAAAAAATTGTCTGGGTTTTAGAAGTTGAATGGGGCAGATTGGGCATGAGAAAATCCCAACCACCAAAAATTCCAACTGTCATAAATTACCCCAGGAAATATATTGCCATTCTTTAGAGAGGTTGTAAAAATCAAGCACACTAAGAGTCCTTCTCTATCTACATAAATATATGATCCAATATATATTTTGCCATTCTTAAATTTTATATGAGAGCACTCAGTTGAAGCAGCTGAAGAAATTGACATATATGTGTTTTATATATATACATTTATATATATAAATATAATCTGTTTAAGAAAATTGCAAAAGCTTTAGAAATACAAACATTATTTATAATTTTTGAAAATAATTAAGTGTTCCATAATGAAACTTCCAGTTTTATAAATTTCAGAACTTTCCTTTTCTGTGATAACATATATGATTTATTACTTTATTTAAGTGTATTCTATTGGTTTAAATGAGTTGTGTAGGCTCAGAAAAAGAACTAAATGAAGGCAATCCGAATAAACAATCTTATCCTTTGCCACCGCCCTATTGTAAATGAGTGGAGAGAAGGAGAAAGAATGCATTTGATTATTCTTTCCCAACTGGCTCTGTTTCGTAGTGGTGGTGAATATACAACTGAATCCAAAAGCAAGAAACACAGTCTAATTCTCCCATGAACTGTTCAAGGGATTACAGATGTTTTCCTTACAGAGCAGTTATTTCAACCCTTTGAAATGGTGTGCTTATAAATTGTGCAACCTTTATCCACTTACCGGAAGTAAAAAACATTAGTATGAAAGACCCTTATGTCAGAAGGGCATGCAGTCAGAACTCTGGTGTGACATTTTTCAGTGTTTTTCTATCATTTCTAATGGCCAGCAGCAAATTTCACCCTTGGTATAATCTTGAATGACAGAGAAAGATAAATCTAGTACATGCCAAGTAAGTATCAGCTTCATGTTTTCATAAACATTGTGCATTTCTTAGAGGAAAGAGTGAAATTACACAAGCAGTTTTATAATTTTTTTTCACTTGTACATTCTTTAATAAAGATAAGCTGACCAATCACTGAGCATTACATTTGCATATTTTAAAGGAAGAAAAACATTACAATGGATTGATTCATTACAATTTAACATCAAGCACATTTTCATCACACCAGAAACCAATATAATTTGCATAAGCTGTTATAAGTCATATAAAAAGAATAAATTGTGCATACTGACCATTACATTATCCCCCAAAATCCATTTACTTCATTCTAAATGAGACATATACAAACTTGTTTTTCTTATGTTATCAAATCTGTAATAAACAATTAAATATGACATATACCTCAATGTTTTTATTTTACAAAAATTATGCTTTATGTACAAACTGATACGTTATTTGTTGAAATAACCATATAATGTGCGAAAATAAGTTAGATTTTATTTAGTCTATCCTTTGGAATTTTAAATATTGAAATTACCAGATGAGCTTACAAATCCTTAGGTCTCTGTCTTTAACTGGACATTTATAAGAAAACATGCCTAATTGTAGCCAAAATATATAGATAGATATAAAGAGAGATGCCAATCTTTCTTTTTATTACATTTAAAATTTATCTTAAACAGTATTAAATACTACATCGATTTTTTTTTTTTTACTATGGGAGATTTTAAATTTAATTGGAAAAATGGTCTGTGGAATATACATTTTAAAAATCCATTCACTGTAAATATACTTTCAGTTAATGAATAATGTACAATTTGGATTTTAAAAATTAATGCCTTGGCAAAATTATTTAAGGAATCAAATGCTATAATATTAACTGGAGAAAAAATGAAAATGTCAAGAAGTTGTTACTGGCCATTTCTGATTCTGGTTGTTTACATAATGCCAACCCAAAATTGGAGCCATAAGAAAAGAAAATCTATCACTTAAACATCTCATCTGTAGAACATAAAGTAATTAGTTTTACCAGCATTTGGAAGAACTTGCCAATTGTACTGGTATAATTCTAAGAGAAGCTGGTTATTCTTAGGAACAGCCAACATATTGTCATGAACAAACAGCCATGAGTCCACCTTGAATCTCAATGTGGCTTACAAGGTCTTTCTCACAAAAGTGCTGAGGGTCCATTTCACTCACAGCAATGGACCTATGAGTTATTACATGCTGCAGCCTTGGTAATCTCTCTGTTACATCTCCCATCACTTTTCAATTAACATGCCAAAATCATTTTATAAAGTTGATTTATCAAAGCCTAACAAATACACCTCAAAGCACAGAACATTCAAAACAATCCTATTTGTGAATTATAGAAGCAGAAAACCTAGAGAAAATATGAAATTGAACTTATTACCTGATAAAGGAGAATAAATAAAGATCAAGGTGAAAAGAGTATAAAGTCATTTAATCAGTACAAAAAATAAAAATGAAAAATATATACAAAGTAAGGCATATGCTCCTGCTTATTAGAAAAATTATTAAATAAATATAAACCATATTTTTCTTCATATGATAAAAACATTATTAATTTACTCTAAGCCACTTAAACAAAGGTGAAGCACATTTATTTGCATTATATTAAAATATTATTGTATTATATAACAATGTAATGGAAGTGGTATCTAATATGTTTTAAAAGTTTCGGCCGGGCGCGGTGGCTCACACCTGTAATCCTAGCACTCTGGGAGGCCGAGGTGGGTGGATTGCTCCAGGTCAGGAGTTCAAAACCAGCCTGAGTGAGACCCCGTCTCTACTAAAAAGAGAAAGAAATTAATTGACCAACTAAAAATAGATATATAAAAATTAGCCAGGCATGGTGGCACATGTCTGTAGTCTCACCTACTCAGGAGGCTGAGGCAGGAGGATCGCTTGAGCCCAGGAGATTGAGGTTGCTGTGAGCTAGGCTGATGCCACGGCACTAACTCTAGCCTGGGCAATAAAATGAGACTCTTTCTCAAAAAAATAAATAAATAAATAAAATAAATAAAAATAAAAAATAAAAGTTTCATGTTTGAGAAAAGAGGAGACCAATTGTTCACTTATTCACCAATTTCTTGAGCTGTTGCTCTGTGCCTGGCATTTCACTAAGAGTGGTGAACAAATCTGGCATCCCTAATGAAGCTAAGATTATCCACCTCAAAACCCCAAGAATAACAGCTAAAAAATCTTTTTGAACCAGAACAATTAAAATCAAATGAACAGAATACCTGTGTCCCAATATTAAGTGGAAATAGCTACTCAGTACACTCAAAAAGATGTGTACAAACTCATGAAAACCATGAATTTTAGTAAGAAGAGGATAAAAAGCCTGAACAAATCATTAGATAATGCATGTCTCTGATAAGAAATAAAAATTATTTACCTAAAAATAATTAATCATTCTCCTCAAATAAGTTTACAATTTCAATAAAATATTTATAACTAATATTCATCTTGATTTTTTATAGGAATCACTAGACAAAACTTTTCCAAAACTCACCTGCAGAAATTAGTGCTACAAATTTATCAGCAAAGTATGGACTTGCATCATCAAATAATATATTCTGATATGAATAAACAATAATGAAATGGAAACAAAAACAATGAGGAAATTACACCAAAGCCAATTAGAGAGACTCAAAAGTCTAGGAATAAGACTTGGGATACTTCTAATTTATTATATGGCAAGCACAGCATCCCCCCAAAATAAAAATAAATTATGTAATATATTTGTATATCCTTATACGAAAAATTTGAGAAAATAATATTAGATTTACAAATAAAATTTGTTAGAGAAAAGAAAGATGTATATATATATATATATATTATTACTACAAAAGTGCTGCTGAGAAATAAAGATGCCATAAGTTGGGTTTCTTGGGGAAACATTCTGTGAAGGAGCTCTGTGTTCAGGAAGTTTACTGGTGAGTGCTCTTAGTATCAACACCTGGCAGGAGTGAAGGGACTAGGATTATGCATAAGGAGAACAGCACCACAGTGATCCTACTGGGAGCTCTAGCACTCATGTGGCCCTTCAGTGGTGTCTTTACCTGGAGGGCAGATGGACTGGCCTTTATACCCCCACACTGACCAGTCCAGTCGGTAAATGTGAGCTCACTCTGAATCTTAAGTGAGGCAGACCTCTTTCATGGAAACTAAATCCTGGAAAGAGCATATGAAAAGAGAAAGATACTATAAGAAGAAAACTGTCTAAAATCATGAATTTTTTTTTCTCTCTAATGACAGATGTATGATATGATGATTGTCTATCATCTAAGTATCCATGTATTTGTGTTTGTATATAGATAGATAATTTCAAAGACACACAAAAAAAAGACAAAACACTAGAAAATATTATATTTGACAAACAAAAGTTTAATATATAAACCATACTCCCAAATCAGTAAAACATAGAGAAATACCTTAGAAGAAAAATGTGCAAGGGACTTGAGTAGTTGATTCATGAAAGCAATTCAATTGTCTGATAAATATGAAGAGATGTCAAAGGTAAAAATTAATCAAATAAGTGCAAATTAAAACAGTGATAAGATGATGTTTAGTGATGAAGAAATGCTCATGAAGTAATTAGAATATAAAATTTTTAAAAATATATAAAATATATAATATGATACATAGCCACCTGACAAAAGTGTAAAAGGATAAGAGCAATGACCTTTTTATATTTTTGATATGCATATTTTAACATTTAGTCAACAATACTTAGATTAAAATATATTTGCAGTGACTCCTAACTGTTCTTTGACAAATTCCAAACATCTTGGGCTGGTACCTTGGAAAATAAGAATTTCAAGATTTATCATTTCATTCTTTCTGGCCTCATCTCTTGCCATTCTACACTATAAAAATATTAAACTGCTTGCAGCTCCCAGAATTACTATGCTGTATCTCTGCATGACAATTCCCTCTGCCTGAAAACTTCTCCACAATATATTGCTATGTCTTCCTGCTCCTTCATTTGCAAGCTGAGCTATGAGCTCAGAGCTCTCCCTGCTACCTTAAGACAGGGGAGGTGCCCTCCTTCCTTACAGCATTAGCATGTGAGCTCCCCACTGACCACATGGTATGTTAGTGTTCTCTTTTCTCCTTGTCTCTTTGCCTAGAATGTAAACTTTTCAGCGGTCTACTGACTTCACTTTCAAAAGCATTTGATAACGTTAATCTCTCCCTTCTGGAAACACTCTCTTCATTGCCAAAAGTGAACACAGTTTAAACCTCATTTCCATGCCTCACAGGTAACTATTTCAGTCTCTTTTGCTAGATCATTTCTTTGTCTCTCAACATCGGAAGGCCTAAAGACTCAGTTTTCAGATTTCCTCTCTTCTCTATTTGCTCCTGTGGCTGCACCGTAGACATTACTGTCATTTAAAAATAACAGATGCCTAAAATTTATCCACAGATCAATTAAATCAGAAACTCTAGCGAAGGATTCGGCATAAGTATAATTTACAATATCCTAGGTAAGTCCAAAATTCAACAGGTTTAGAAATCATTTGATCTATAATCAATTCTAAGTCAATCTTATCCAATTCCATAGATTCAAAAACTATACATATGCTTATGATTGTCAAATTTAAATATTTATCTTCCTTGAAATAGTCCCTTGAATGTCTGTCTAATAGGAAACTCAGCATCAATTTTTAACAATAGAACTCCTGATTTCCCCTACCCTGTCCCAAATCTACTTTCTCTCAGGGTTCCCAAACTCAGTAATGGACTTCCTACTATTAATAGAAGTTGTTCAGGCCCCAAACTCTGGAGTCATCTTCTTCTCTCTCTCATTCCTATTCTGTCTTCAATCTCTTAGTACATTCTGTTGGCATCTTTAAAATATATGTGAAATTTAATCACCTCTCATCCTCTCCATTCTAATCTAAGCCACAATTTCCCATTCTCGTGCCAAAGTACTTGTTGCAGTTGGGCTGAGATATTGATCTTTTTAGCCTACTGTCAGCTGGTAGGACCTAGGTGACTTACAGCACCAGAGCTTATCATATTAGCTTTAGAGAAGCACTGTCCAAAGCTAGCGTCACACATTCCCTGACTATTGCAATAGTCTCCTATGCAGTCCTACTGTTTTTAGTTTCAGTCCTATTCAGTTTTATTCATAACAGCAAATAAAATGATATTTTAAAAAGATAACCCTAATTATGAAACTCTCATGCTCAAATCCTTTAGTAGCATCTTCTCACCAGGGCCTCTACCTATTTCTCTAACTTCATCTCTTTACTACTCTCCTCCTGTGGCTCTCAGCTTCCTGGTGATCCTAAAAAGTACCAAGCTTGTTTCTTCCTCAGAGTCTTTCATTTGTTGGTACTCCAGATCTTTGCATGGTCCATTCCCTCATTTCATTTAGTTATCTTCCTTATGATACCACTCAGCGAGGCCCTCCCTAATCATATCTCTCCTCTTATCATTCCTTATGTGTTTTTTTTTTCATGATATAGATTCCTTCTAAAACTTTCTAAATATGTTTCCTGATTGCCTAAGAATTAGAAAGTAGAAAAAAATGGTAAATTGATTGTTGTTCTTATTGACACCAGACATTATTCAATCAAAGTATGTTTTTAAAATAGAAGGAAAGTAAAAGGGTAGTTTTAGAATATCTTTTAATTAATCATGTGGAAATTAAAGGAGGAGGACTATATAATTTCCTGAGATGTCTTCCAAGCTGATTTCCCAAAGATTCAACTCCAAATAAACTTAAATACATTCTTTACAGAGTTATAGCATTTAACTTCACTAGAAGGTTCACATTATATTATGGAAAGAAAAGAAATGGTGAATAACATTAAAAATTCAATATGCTTTTTAAATATTCTTGCCACTCAAAATATTTTGTGATTAAAACTTTGATTTGATGGCAGTTTATAAACGATTATACAGACTAAATTACCATTAATCATTTCTTTACAATTTTATTTGTTTACAAGTATAACAAATACACTATTTGAAAAATATAAGTAAGTATCACATATTGTATTATATATAAAACAATATATGCCCAAATGGACACATGGAAACAGCATGAAAAAGAGTTGAGAACAATTAACAAAAAGGATTAATTGCATTTTAAATGCAATAGTCATTTAGTATGGATACTGAGCTGATCCTGTAATCATTATCTTCATTATCTTTTTAAGAATTAAAAATGAAGTAAGTCTTGCAAATAATTAAACATTATTATTCTGGATCCATTTTAATTAATAGAAACAAAGTTAATGATACCTCTAGAGTCCTAACATAATCTTTTGAGGTTTTGGTGTAGCTGAACTTTAATTATTTTGATAATTATTTACTCCCTTACTTAACTATTCACTAAAAGAAAAGAATAAGAAATTGCCTACTAGTAGTGCTAATTTAATATATTCAATTGTATGCCCATATTTTTAATACTTGAATTTATTAATATAGTATTCAATCATAGCCTATGTAATATAGTTTGTTCAATCATTTCTTGACCAAATACAGAGTTGTTTCTAGAACAGTCTAAAAGTAATGTTCCATTTTGTAAAGTTTAATTCATAGGGAATTTTACCCTTAATTTCTACATTATTTTGTTCTTCATTAATATTAGTTTCTTGGTCTCAGATAATAAACGAAAATAAGAGTGAGGACTTCATCATTTTTATTTTTGTACATGCTCTTTTTCTTTCAAAGTATCTAATAATATGTTGAAAATGTATGGTTTATATTAATTGTTTTCTCTTTTTTATGTTTTAGTAATTTGCCACCTATGTATTCTACTATGCTGATTTCTCTTATGGTAGATTTTAGAAGAGCTGTGTTATAAAATATTAGAAGATATTTAGGATTTCAGGGTGAGAAAACTGGGAGATGATAATTATCTTTATTTACTTAGCCAAAGAGGCATACAAAACATATATATTGGCCGGGTGCGGTGGCTCACGCCTGTAATCCTAGCACTCTGGGAGGCTGAGGTGGGCGGATCGCTCAAGGTCAGGAGTTGGAAACCAGCCAGAGCAAGAGCGAGACCCCATCTCTACTACAAATAGAAAGAAATTAATTGGTCAACTAATATATATAGAAAAAATTAGCCAAGCATGGTGGCCCATGCCTGTAGTCCCAGCTACTTGGGAGGCTGAGGCAGGAGGATCGCTTGAGTCCAAGAGTTTGAGGTTGCTGTGAGTGAGGCTGACACCATGGCAGTCACTCTAGCCTCTGCAACAAAGCGAGACTCTGTCTCAAAAAAAAGAAACATATATATTTATGTATGTCTATAATGTATATATCCATGTGCATATGTACAAACATGCATCATGTACTAACACATTTGGAGAAGACAAGTGTGAATTTTATAAATTTGTGATGATGTGATTTAGCCTTAGGAGATATTTGCACAATAAATCTTGACAAGGGTAAAGAAGCTCAGAAGATTATCACAACACAGATCAGATAGCTTTGGTTCTAAGCAATGCTGGACATGAAGAAAAGGGTAACTGGGTTACTGACAAAATTAATCAATATAATATCTATCCATATAAAATAGCAGACATTTATGAAGAGACAGACTGTCAACATTGTTGGTGACCATGTATCTGTGAATGTTAGATGAAAGAAGGATCACAAAAATAAAATTGACAGTATTTACTATAGCAACATATATGACCAGACACTATTTTTGTAGACTAAGCAATTATGTTAAAATCAATAAAGTTTATTTATGTTCAAGTTAATATTTATCTGATATATATCTGTTATAAGGCAATTGAAACTGTCAAATATTTTTGTCCAACGTTGAAGACTCAGTTCTTAGTAAATATATTTAGTAAAGAGTAATAAATTATTTTATCTATAATGAATATTAGCTATTGTGATTCTTTAACAATAATTTACTACAGAGTATAAGTGAGTGGAGCCAAATGATACATAAACCCTCCCTGTTTGTTAGGCAAAAATATATCACCTACCTTCCAGTGAAGGTAAATAAATTGTAAGAATGTTTAATATGCTTTTATGTGAGATATTAAACACAAAATTAATTCAATCAGGAAATAAATTTTTCTATGCTTTTGTTTCAACATTGAAATTATTGAGTCAAAAGTTTATATCATTACATCTTCAGATGATTCTTCTTATATTGAAAATTTAAAAATTATTAGCAGTATAAATAACAAATATATAGGTGGTTTTATCATGGCAATAGTCTCTTTCATATAATATTAATATTGAATAAATTATAAATTAAAACTCACTTTAAGTTAAATAAATCTCTACTGAGTCCTTTGATATATAAAATACAAGTTGAGCTTCCCTAATCTGAAAATCCAAAATCTGAAATGCCTCAAAATCTGAAACATTTTGAGGATGACATGATGCCACAAGTGGAAAATTCCACATCTGATCTTATAACTATCACAGCTAAAACACAATCAAACTCTTATCCCATGCAAAAATTATTAAAGATATTGCATAAAATTACCTTCAGGCTATGTGTATCAAGTATCTATGGTAAATGAATTTTGTGTTTAGACTTGGGCTCCATACTCAAGTTATCTCAATATGTATATGCAAATATTTCAAAACAAAAAAAAACAAATGTGAAATTCAAAATATTTCTGGTCCCACACATTTTGGATAAAGTATACTCAATCTTTGCAGAGTATAATACCCTGACACTTCATAGAATTCACAGTATTAAATTCTAGCCTTATATTACAATTACGACTAAGTTGGAAAACCTTTGCATACATGGCTGGACCACTTGATTCTCTCCCCAAAATGACCATCCTGTACACACTCTATTGATTTTCTGACAAATATTCAAGAAAGAATACAGAAGAAGATAGAGGTCAAATGGGGGCATATTTCAGGTCAGAATAAAATTAAGCTCTGTTCCAATAGTTAGGCCAGCATTATATCAAATTATCTGTCACTTGTGTTTGTATTCCTGAATATTGGGTATTCAACGGAAAAATGACAATCAGGAAATATTTCCCAATGAATCTTTAACGTTTAAGAACATGTTGATTTTAGATTGAGGTTAAGCTGACTTAGAGATTATCTTAATTATGAGGTGACTTTTGCAATTGGGATCAGTGTACACCATGTTTAACAACTCCAGATACCACACACCAAAGTTTGCATCTTAACTATTGCATTTCAGCAACTATGTGATCTTAACTCTGTACTTAACACTTTTTTCCCCAGGTATAAAATGCAATAACCATAGTGATTTGTGAAAGGTAAATCGAGTCATGTACCTTGTCTAGTTGTAATACTTCACTGATTTCCCACTGTTTTCAAAACAAAATAGAAATTTTTAATGTCTCTGAAGCTAAAAATATTCCCATAACACTCATCCTATACTTTGTGGTTTTTCCATTTTCACCATGTTCCCAGGTAAACTAAGTTTAGTTTTTTTGTACAGACTCAGCTTTCTTTCTGACCTGTGTCACTTGAACATGATTTCTCCCCTGCCTAGAAACCTTTTTTCTACACTGTTGATATTTGTTACCTTCTAATCATTTACTTTACAGAACAAATCTTTCCAGGCATGCTGCCTTGGACTCACCTTTATAAAGTGTCTACCCTATGCCTATAATTCTTTATCTCAGCCATTATTGTCTTCTTATTATAATAGATTCTAACACAACTAAAATCTTCAAATTTATTTGTGTGTATCTGTCTACTTATAACTGTATATTCTATCATTTTTCTCTAGGCTGCAAGTACCATCAAGGCAAAAACTATGTGTATTTTTTGAGTTTGAGGACACAAAAACTATGTGTCCTCAAACTATTCTCAGCAGCTAACACAGTGTCTGCTCCTACTTGTTAATGTGACTGAACACATACTGATGTGTTTACAGAATGTACGACTTTCTCAGAAACTGTTGTAAAGAATAAATGGGTAAATGTATTGAAATAATTTGGCATCCAACAGATGCTCAAAAACCACTAGGAAGAAGCAGTAGAAACAGTGAGAATGAGAAAAAGAAGAGTAAAGTGCATGACAGATCTTAATGGTAAGAAATGAAAGTCCAGCTGTGGAGTCTATAGAGACAGAGCGTAGTCAAATGTTTCTTGCTCACTTGTTGACCTTGCCCAGTCACTCAACTTTTCTGTGAATCTTAATCCTCTCAAGATAGGAACAGAAGCTTTTCAAAAAATAATAGACAAATGACCAATAAACATATGAAAAAAATGCTCATCACTAATCATCAGGGAAATGTGAACATTTATTACAGCACAATTCACAATCGCAAAGATCCAGAATCAACCCAAGAGCCCATCAATTCATGAGTGGATTAATGAACTGGGGTATATGTATACTATGGGGTACTACTGAGCCACAAGGAGATGAATTAATATCTTTTTTTAACAATCTGGATGGCACTGGAGACCATTCTTTTAATTGAATTATCACACACAAAAAAAGAAAGAAAAAGCAAACACCACGTATACTCAATATTAAATTGGAACTGATTATTACTCAATGGAAACCCAACAGGTGGGTGGCGAGAGGTGGAGCGGGTTGAAATCATACCTAACGGATACAGTGTACATTATCTGGCTGATGGCACACTTATAATTACGTCTCTAATAGTACAAAAGTAATCCATGTAACCAAAACAATGTACTCTCATAATATTCTAAAATAAAAAAAGAACAAAAAATAAAATTAAAGTTTTATAACTGCCTTAATATCCATGTATTCTTTTTCTATTTTTAAAATATTTCCCTAGAGTATACATTCATATTTTAGACTCATTAAAATAAAAAATATAAGTTTTATACTAAACTTCATATATTCCCCTTGTAGTATACTTCATTTATTTGTGTAGATTTCTTAGTTATATCATATACCTGAAGAATTTCCTTTAATGTTTATTATCATATAGATTATTTTTCTTATTTTTACTGTAACAAAATACCACAAACTAGGTGGCTTAAAACAATATTTTATGTCCTCAGAGTTCTGGAGGCTTAATGTCTGAAATCATTATCAAAATGTTGACAGGGCCTTCCTCCATCCATAGGCTCTAGGGAAGAGTCTTTTTCTTGCCTCTTTTAATTTCTGATGGTTGCTGGCCTACCTTGGCTTATGGCACCATCAATTTCGTCTCTTCCTCCACAGTAATATTGCTTTCTCCTTCCTCCCTCTCTCAAATCTTTCTCTGCTTCTCTCTCATAAGGATAATTCTGATGGCATTTAGACTTAACTCTCATAATTTAGGATAATCTTCCCATCTCAGGATCCTTAAGTTAATCATATAGGTAAACCTTTTGCTATAAAAGGTAACATTCACAGATTCTGGGGATTAGTACATGGACATCTGTTCTATATTTTCTTCTTTTTTTGATACTACTTTTCCTCTTCGAGTTTCTTTTATGTGATTTCTTTTGATTTATTTGATTTATTTTCAACTCCACTGATCTTTTCTTCACTGTTTCTATTTCATACATGAATCCCTCAAAGGGGCTCATCATATTTTATTTTTAGCATTTCTATTTGATTCTTTCTTATATATTCCATCTGTCTACATAAGTTATCCACCTGATCATTGATGCTGGCCAATCAATGATGCTGGCCATTGAATCAATTTATCCCAATAGAAATTTTAATATATTAATCATAACAAGAAAGCTATGTCTGATAGTTCCAACATTTTATTATACTCAAGTCTTAGTCATTTGATCAGTCTTATCAGAATATGCTAATTCTATTGCTTTTTAAAATACCTTGTACCTTTTTGCTGAAAGGTATGCATATTGTGTAAAAAAAGTGGAGACTGAGTTAAGTAGGCATTATTTCTTAAATTAGACACACTTTTTATTTTGCAAAGCTTTTAATATGAGTTATACCAATATATACAGAAATTAAACTCTATTTTGGATGTGTTGTTTTTATTGTTATTCTCAGTGAACAGACTTCCTATTCCTCTGGGATTACCTTATGTTTAGGATGTGAGCTATTTTACCAGAGGTTTTGTCTCAATATATGCTTCACCCTCAGTTTTAGATGTTTCATTTTATGCTATATCTCAGAGTTTCTGTCTATATACTTTTGCTCATTTTCTATCCACGTAGTACTGTTATTTTTTATTTGATGCTTGTTATCCTGATAGAGGAGAGGAAAAGAATATTCTTTGCTATTCTCATTGAGCCTCAATGTTAGATATATGTAATGCCTGTCTAACACTTAGTCTTAATCATAATTAATCAGCATTGCTTTTGAGATTAGAGCATTGTCAACGTGCCTGCCCCCAAATCTGATCTATTCAGCACCCAGCATGTATTTCAGCATGAAAGAAAAGTCATTCTTTTGCCAGACATGTACCATGAGGAATGCATTCTCATGACGTTTGCCAGTCTCTTTTAGAAGAGTATAGTAATAGAGATTGTGTGGATGGCAATTATTTTTGTGTCTGTGGCCTCTACTCATTCACTAGCCCATTAGCAATTGGCCATTAACAATTCATTAAAAATTTTAAGTAAATATTTGCTGATGTCCAGCATGAATGCCTCAAATAAGAAATCTTTCTTTGAAGGTTCTCATTTTCTTTACCTTTCAGTTTACTTAATTATTAAGTGACCACAGAATGTTTATGGGTTTCAGAAATATTATGAATTTGCAGATTGTGTGTTGTTGCTGTATTGTTGCTGTTACAAGTATGAGAGCAATGTTCTTTCCAGATATCTAAATCCTAAAGAGAAAGTGTATTATTT
Source organism: Microcebus murinus (assembly GCF_040939455.1). Classification (NCBI taxonomy): domain Eukaryota; kingdom Metazoa; phylum Chordata; class Mammalia; order Primates; family Cheirogaleidae; genus Microcebus; species Microcebus murinus. Next base: position 83,517,113 of record NC_134108.1, read on the forward strand.
TCTTTATAAAATATTTTTTAAACTTACATTTAGGCATACAGTGAATTTTTAACGAATATTTGCATAAAGTATGAATTAAGTGTTATTACTGCGCTTATTATTGTGTGCCACAGATAGTTCTAGCATCAAATATTGAAAGAACTATGCTATCTCTATATTAATAACTAACACATTTGTCAACATCATTTGACGATACATGTGAGAGTCTATTTATGGGTTTCTAATCTTTTGTATCAATCTATATTTCTATTGCTTTTGCCAGGAAAATACTATATTGATTAATATCACTTTTGAGTAATAATGATATCAGGTAGTGTAAATTTTTAATTTGGCATTGGATGTCTTAAAACTAATGATATATTCTAATCAATTAACTTAATATATATCTCCTATTTAAATCTTCTTTGATTTATTTTAGTGATTTTGTATACTTTTCAGTGTACTATTTAGAGATTATATTTAAAATTTATTGCTAAACTTTCTAATTTTTGGTATTATTGTCAATGATATTTTAAAAATATCAGTTTCAGAGATTTTGCTAGTATAAGGAGATCCAATTGGTTTGTATATTGATCCAGTATCCTGCAACCTTGGTAATCTAATTTATTGTTTCTAGGAGCTTTTCTTGTGGATTCACTGGAGCTTTCTACTTGTGTGATCATTTCTTCTCCAATCAAAAATAGTTTAACACCTTGATTTTCAATCTGTGTTTTATTCGTTTCATATTGTCCTACTTAGGACCCTGAGTTACATGCTGAATAGAAATAGTGAGAAATAGTGAAATAAGGTATTTATTCTTATACCTTACCTTAGGAAAAAAGGTATTATTATTCCATGATTTTCAAAAGTCCCTTACATAAGTGTAATTTTTGTTTTACCAGGATTTCTTTCTTTTGTTGTTAGGCTAAGATATTTCATAACCTTTCTACCATCTTTTTCTACTTTTTACTCTTTATATTTTTCATTTCTAATTCTTTTTCTTTTTGTATTTTTCTTCCCCTCTTTTATTTCTTTCATTTTACATAATAACCAGAAGCATAGCATTCGATTGAATTAATTTTAATTCATTTTATTGTATTTTAAGTGCTTTTATTTTCATTTTTTCATTTTCTCTTTATTTTCTGAAATATATTACATCTTTACCTATTATAACCAAATTTCCTGTTAATTTTTAACTTATTAATGAGAGTCATTTTACATTTTTTGTTTTGATACAATATATAATAACTGGTTCTATACTACTATGGTTAGTATTCCATTTACTGTACTTTCTCTACATTTTGTTTACACATCTTTGCTTTTTTACATGTTATATAATATTTTAATTGTTCCAGCTAGATGTTTCAAAAATATGAGTGAATTATACTACTTTTCTGTTTTTATTTGCCTTGCTTTCTCTGATTATTTCTTAATGAGTGTTAGCCCTTTCATCTCTCTAGTTGATAGGCCTAATCTTATAGATTCCTCCTAGATTTGATTTGACCTCTGTCAGGACCACATCATTAATTAGGTTTAATGCAGATGCAATTAGTCAAACGTCCTAATGCTAGAGCTACTGCCTCTTTACTGGTCTTACCGGTAATTGAGTGGGAGGGGTTCACATCAGATTTCCCTCTGCTTTTCAGCCCCTCCTTTACTGATGCTTTTCTAATACAATTTGAGGTTGAACACAAGGATAAAAGAACACTGGGGCAAACGGGTGTGTGTGTGTGTGTGTGTGTGTGTGTATGTTTGTGTGTGTGTATATATGTAAATATGTATATGTATATATGTGTATATATTAAATATATGTATACACACACAAATATTTTCCAGATTTCAATGTGTTCTGGCAGCCTATATTGTCATGTATTATTTGTATAATTTTTTAACCTCAAAATTTTCAAAATAATTTAACTGACATGGGCCTGAACCTTCATCCCATCTTATCCAAATGAGGTAATCATCCCTGAAGTGAAGTTGTCATGGATTTCTGCCACTGTGAAAGTGCTTGTTTGTTTTCTAGAATTCAGCTTATCAAGGCTTTCTCAGATACTTCAGTTTTTCTTAGCCACACAGAAAACTATGTTGTTTGTATCTTTCTCTAGATTTTTCTCTTACAAACCATGGGTATTCTAAATAGTGGGAACATGTATGTCTTATTCACTGTTAGTCCCTTACGACTTAGTAGAGTGGCTATAAATAATAGATGTTTGCAAATATCATTACTAAAAATATATGCTTACAAAGGGGTTTGCATTTGGTTATATTAAGCAGCAGAGTAGATTTCCACCTGATATTAACATAGCAAACATTTTATATAAACCACAATCAAACAATTAGCCATTGAGAAGAAAATCATGAACATTTAAATTAAATTTCTATATTTATATAGAAAATATACATCAAATACATTTAAATATCCACAATTGTAATGTGGATATTTAGAAAATTTACCTTGGCTGTATTGTGTTAGACAGAGAGTAGCTCTGAGAAGCACAGATAAGAATATATTCAAAAAAGATAAACTCAGCCGGGCAAGGTGGCTCACACTGATAATCCTAGCACTCTAGGAGGCCAAGGAGGGTGGATCCTTTTAGCTCAGGAGTTCTAGACCAGCCTGAGCAAGAGTGAGACACTATCTCTACCAAAAATAGAAAAAGTTAGCCAGGCATGGTGGTGCATTTCTGTAGTCCCAGCTACTCGGGAGGCTGAGGCAGAAGGATCACTTGAGCCCAAGAGTTTGAGGTTGCTGTGAGCTAGGCTGACTTCACGGTACTCTAGCCCAGGGAACAGAGTGAGACTCCATTTCAAAAATAAATAAATAAATACAATAAAATAAATAAAAAGATAAACTTGTAGAAGCCAGTTATAAAAGAAAGAGATTGGCCAAGCACGGTGACTCACACCTGTAATCCTAGCACTCTGGGAGGCCAAGGCGTGTGGATTGCTCAAGGTCAGGAGTTCAAACCCAGCCTGAGCAAGAGCGAGACCCCATCTCTACTATAAATAGAAAGAAATTAATTGGCCAACTAAACATATATATGTATATATATATATGTATGTATGTATATATAATTAGCTGGGCATAGTGGTGCATGCCTGTAGTCCCAGCTACTCAGGAGGCTGAGGCAGGAGGATCGCTTTAGCCCAGGAGTTTGAGGTTGCTGTGAGCTAGGCTGACACCATGACGCTCTGTCTCAAAAAAAAAAAGAAAGAGATTATTTAGCAGTAATGACATTCTATACATATGACATAGCTTTAAAAACCCTATTATGTGTGGCACTACTAAAATATGTATTCAGCAAGTCTACTTAAGAAGTAACAGCAGGGCTCCAATAATACATATGGATATCCTAACAATGAGGCAGAGAGTCCCCTGATTGTAGAGGATAAGGTGTGTTTTTTAAAACTCATAAAGTAAGAATAAGATAAGATTTGTGTAGACTACAAATAGGGTAATTATATAATTTTATATCCAAATCAGTGTCATTTATAGAGTAAAAGCTATGCTATTTATAATATGTGGGGAGATTAGATGTGTATTTTGGGGAATGTCCTAGACAAATCACAAAATTTATTCAACTAACTATAACTGACTAATGAGACCCATTGTGAGGGACCTTTTGCCCAGTACTTGCCATGGCTTACCACTGACCGAGAAAGTGACTGCATCTTGCTAGAGAGAATGCCTTCCAGTTTGTGTGCCAGTTATAATTCATTCTGATGCCATCAATTTGCTCTGTTACTTTTGGAAAATCATTTAGAAACTCTAGATCTTAGTTGCCTCATATGAAAATCTGAGATTATCTAGTGATCTGGGTTATAAACTTTAGCCACCCACACATATAAATTTAATCACATGTAGGGCTAGGCTTTTATCGAAAACCTTATAAAAGCTTTCTAATTCTGCAATTATCAATCAATTTTTAGGTTTGAGGCACTCCTCTTTTCAAAATAAGGAGAAATAAAAAGTCAAGCTCTCAATAAAATGAAAAAATCAATAGGTAATATTCAAAAAATTATTTTTAGCCTTCTTATGATTTGTTATCCTTGATTTAATATGACTTTTCTTGAACACATAAAATTTGATAATGTATGAAGTTATTTAAATATAATATGTTTTCATTTATAATTTTCTAATTGTGTCACCATAAAGGTCATTAAGTATCCATTTTCTTTATTGTAGTGATATGATATGACAATTTCATAAAATATTATACATAATTTATTTGTTTATAAAAAGCATAAAAATTTGAAAAAGTATCAGAATATGTTTTATTATTTAATGAATGATCTTTAATAATGGAAATTTGTAATTTAAGTTTATATAATTATTAAACATTATAAATATAAGTTCAACTATTTTATTAAAAGTGACATCACTTGGCCAGGTGCAATGGATCATGCCTATAATCCCAGCACTTTGGGAGGCTGAGGAGGGAGGATCACTTTGGGCAATAGCAAGACTCCATGTCTAGAAAAAATTATTTTAAAATATAGCAGGGCCTTGTGGCATGCACCTATAGTGCCAGCTACTTGGGAGGCTGAGGCAGGAGGAGGAGGATCATGCGAGCCCAAGAGTTAGAGATTTCTGTGAGCTGTAATGATGCTACTGCATTCTAGCCCAGGCAACAGAGCAAGGACCTGTCTCAAAAAAAAAAAAAAAGTACAACATTTAAAAAATGTTTGGCACCTGTAGAATACATAAAAATATAACCTATATGTATTCAATATATTATTAATATCTCATTTAATTCTCATAATAATGGTATGAGGTCAGTATTATAATTTTTCTTTTGTAGATGAAAAAAGTAGATGTAATGGTTTTAAATACAATACCAAAAACTACACCACTAGAAATTTTACAGTTAAGAGAAAAAATCAAGTCTACATAATTTTATAGTATGAACTCTTAGCTACCTTCTCCAGTTCCTCCCAAGAGTCACAAGAATGTAGGAAAGTTAATATTATATGACTCTTCATTTCAGAGTTGAGAAACATTGCCATGGACTAGAGAGGGTAGATGGTTAGCTCAGTGTCAAACTGTTAGTAATTACAGCATTTAAAGAGGAGAGCTGAGTATTCATTTTATGCAGCCTACGTGCTATTTCAGCTACATAATGTTTCCTTAATTGTATTTATGCAAAGTAATTATAACATTAATCTGATCAATAAAGCAAAGCAATAGCAATAATTTAAGCCAAAGCCACATAGAAGCATTTTTTAAATTATAACTTCCATATAGTTATTGAAACACTTTATGCTTTTTGTCTCTGTAAATACAAAGAGAAGTCATGTTCAAAGGATCAATGTAGCCAGAATATGTCATGTGTTATTACTTGGGTTGTTTCAACAACTTAATCTTATAGACAGATGAAGTTCAAAAAGTGACCAACTATATCACATTTGATTAGTCAGTGCTAGCAAAAAAAAAAATACTGTAATCTGCCTAGTAAGCTGTCACCTATTTAGGTTTTTGTTTAGGATCTAATTAAATAAATTGTACTCTGCAGTCCCTGTTCTCTCATTACATATTTTCTTTTCTTCCCTGTCTTTTTATTTTACTTTATTTTAAATTTAACCCTATTGTCAAAATCACTTCTGCACAATTTTTTCTCAAATGTTTATTTTCCACCATGTCTATATTTTCAAAGGATTATTTTTGTCTCTCTTTTTTTAAATCTTGACACATTAAAATTGCAAATTTGTCTTTACCTCTTTTAAATATTCATTTTTCTAGCATCTCCCTTCTTTTGTTACTGGCATCAAAATACTCTTAATTGTTACATCGGTGAAGGTTCAGTTATAAACAATAACTAGTTTGAGTAGAAAAGAAGTCCTTACCTGACATTAGTCTTCTTATAACATAATTGGGAGGCTGAAGTGGTAGGTTTTAGACAAGCTTCTAAAACAGCTCTCTTCCTCCTAAATTACATTTCTTCTGCTGAGATTGCAATAGTTACTCATCAATGCCTGAAAACATGAGTCAGAAATTTGACCATGTTGGCTTAATAATCAAATATGAATGTCACCACTGCTGCTGCAGGAAACCACAACATCATGAAGTTAGGGACCACAAAACTGCATTGCCTGCCAAGATCCACACCAGCAAGACAGAAACCCAGGGCACCTTTTCTTTTTTTACTTAATCTAGATCTGAGTGTGAGTCTTGCATAAGTAAAATTGTCTGGTAGCAACTAAATCATATTCAGAAATTCAACTATAAGGGAAGCTTGGATATATATTTTATAGTTTTCTAGGAGCTATTTATTGGAAAGAAAATGTAGAAGAAAGAGTTTGGAATGAAAGTTGAGTAAACCAATTTACAGCATCCATGAAAGTTTTCCATATTTAGTGTTAGACCTATGTCTGACTGCTTCTTCTATTTGCTATACTCCTTTGTCCTATAAGGCATTGAATCTATACATTTTTCTCTTATCACTTCTCACATATATAAGAGGAGGAAGAGAGAGAGAGAGAGCACATGCAAGTGAGCTTTGGTCTCTCTTCCTCCTCTTATAAGGACAGAACACTAATCTCATTATAACCTCATCTAAACCTAATTACCTTCCAAATGCCCCATCTCCAAATACCATTGCATTGAGAGGTAGGGCTTCAATACATGAATTTTTTTTTTTTTTGGGGGGGGACACAAAATTCAACCCACAGCACTTCCCCAGTGTTGACTGTTAACTAGATGCAACTATATTAACTGTTGCTTCTCTTGTGCTTATTTTAACATGTACAGGAATACAGAAAAGTATAGTTTGTATGTATTTCAACATGTATACAACTGTTAATAAAATTGTGCATTATGTATATTCCTTCTCTGTCCTCAGGATGACTATTGTTGGTCTCTCCCTTTCACTGCTTTCCTTCACTGGTTTGGTCACTGTGGATTACATTCTTCCCAACCCCAGTCACCATTGTCAATTCCCCTGCTGAATTCCATTGCTCACTCCTCTCCTCTTCCATATTCCTTCTTTTTGATCTATACTGAACTTCATCATGTCTTAGAATTTATATCATTATTCTTCTGCTTTATTTTTATTTCAAAAACCTATTTTTATATTTTTGTTTTAAATTTTATATTTTAGAGAATACTAATATAAAATATATTAATGTACAATATATTGAGGATTATACAAGACATTAGGGAAATAGAAAAAATGCACAATACCTTCCTTCAAGAGTTTACAGACTATTTTCAAAGTCAAATTAGTAAATAAGCAATAGTAAAAACAGTGAGTAGGTGCTCTGTTAATACACAAATTCAATTTGGATTAGATGTGTTAGATAGAGAGGCAAGAGAGGTTTTCTAAATCTAATCTGGGAAAACGTTAAGTTATGGAAAAGCTGAAACTAAGATGGACGAAACCTGAAATTTGAAAGAGTCAGCACTACAGAAGTGAGGAACAAAGGGGATTAATAAAGCCTGAAAGGGAAATAAAATAAGGAAAACTCAGAAAAAGGCAATAGTGTGGTACATTAAGAACACATAGCAGCTTGTCTGTGAGGTTAAGGTATGAAACTAAACTTTAAATGGAAATTGAACATTAAAATACTTACATGTTATTCTAATGTATTTGTATTCATGTTGGAGGTTTAAGTACAAAATTTTTTAAGAAGTTTGTATAGGGGAATGAAAATCATATCTGTGGACTTTAGTGATGCATGTTAAGTTTAAGATGCCCTGTGATATCAAAGAAGAAAAGTCCAATGGATAATTGAATGTATGGTTCTGGGGCTAAGGTTAAGGCTAATGATATATATTTAGTATTCAAGTATTCGTCAGTATATTGCTCTATTGAAGCTATGGGAACTTGCCCTGGGAAGTGTTTAGGATGGAAAAAATATTGGCAGCATACGTTCTGAGAAAAATCAATATCATTCCCCATTGTTCCATAGCATAAAATTCAAAATTTTGTCAAAGATGTTACTCACATGTTTGTGAAACTGCTGGGTTTTTTATTTGATTCCACAAAATAACTGCAACCTTTCCTTCAAAATATTTCTTCTAAATTATTTTTCCAAAAGCAACTTTTTAAGAACAATATCAAAATAATGTCTTCCATTATAAAATCTTATTTTCTCTCTTACTGAAATTTTGCTTCTTTAAGTGGTTATATTTGGCTCTTGATTAGTACACAATTTGTTAATTTCTCAAGACTTAGAGTTCTGATTCCAGAAAAATGCATTTACTGCTCCAACCATTGGGTGAATTTTGCTAATTCTCCAGCTTAAGGGTCAAGCAGAGGACAAGTAGTCAAAATGATAAAAAAGGACCCTGAGGTGACACAGAAACCAGAACTGCATCATCTGAAGAATTGGCAGACAAAGCTGGTACATCACAAAGGTTAACTAAGGGAAATGCTAATTGAAAAGAACCTACAGCTAAGGGTATTAGCAGGTCACTAACGCAGGTGACTCCAGTGGAATCTTAATGGTCAAGGGTAGACTGTGGTAGATTGTAGAATAAATGGAATAAGTCAATGAAGGTACTTAATATAGACTTACTTCTAATAAGCTTTCTTATGTGTGAAAAGATGGAGAAAAATGGCACAAGGGAGATTTTAATGAGTAATTTTGCACAAAATTATGCTTGCCTTTATTTATATAAAGTGGATTTTATTTGATTGTTTAACTTGTCCCACCATTATTAATACAGGAAAATATTTGAATATATTAATATTAGTAGCTATTATAGTTGGCTCAGAGAGAGTTCATTTGTATTTAAAGATTTTGGTACTTCTTTTGGTAATTTTCACTTCAATAAGCTGTTTTGGAAGTCTGGGATTTACGGAGTAAGGCAATCTTTACATGACAATTAAACTTTATCTTTTTTATTTTTTTTCTGTCAACTGTACAACTTTTTCCGGCTTGTGTTTATCTCTTAATGTATTCACAATCCTCAAGTTTTCAAACATACATCATCAATATTAATTGCAGTTCTTCTAAAGTAATTATAGTTCTTTGAGAAAGAATTGCTGAAATTCCTTTGAGAAGGGGTTTCCAAGACGCATTATGTAATAATATATACCACTTTGAAATGCATGCATAATATATGGGTATGAGCAAAGTTTGTCTGAATGCTAATATGCATCTTCATGTACTACATACTTCTGAATCAAAATATAAAATATCCAATTTAGCAGCTTTGCAAAACATTTATAAACTAGAAAAAAGATGACTAGTAAATTTGAATGTTCTTTTTAACATTATTAGATTATAGTGATTTTAGAAGTATGACTTCCAACAAAGAATTCTAGCAATTGAATATTATGCATGGTAATTTGTTTCATTATTAGACATTGTCCTGTTTTTATTGAACACGTTGAAATGTAGTAAATTAAAATGATCTTGCTTCTTTGAAAAAAAAATCTACTGATTAGTACTCATGTTCGAATTCCAAGTGCTTATCATTATTGCATTACTTGATGAACACAGATTTGAAATGCAAAGTGATAGCTCGTTTGAAATGATGAAATGAGACAGGCACTTGTATTCATATTTACTAATATGGTTTTGTATATTATGCAATAAATGGCATAATACATTTTTCTATTTTGGCATTTTGTCAGAAGTATTTTGAAAATTTTTATGTGGCTACTAATAACATTCTAGAAAATAGTACAATTAATTTTGTGGCTTTTGGTAAATCTGCTTATCTTTATAGTGAGGATCAGCTATAATTAAGTTTGAAAATTGCCATTCCCTTTCAGTTACGATTGCAAACAATTTAGTATTCATGCATAGTCAATAAACATTGACAGAGACCTGGGAATAATCAGAAGAAATGGCATATGCTCCCTGCTTTACAAGAATTTGGTCTATTATAAGAGACAGATTTGTGAGCAAGTAATTGCTGCTCTACATTGCTATGAACAACGTACTGTGGAAGCCCAAACAAAGGGGAAATTCTGCCTGGGTCAGAATGTGGAAAGAATTGGTGAGATGAAGATTTATAAAAGGGTAATATTTGCATTGGATTAATAAAGATGAATTGTAGCAATTTGCCTAAAATGAAGGGAGGGGAGACCATTATGCATGCACAGGTAAATATCACTGCTTATCAAAGACAGAAGAATTAAACTTTAGAGAATACCAGAGCATGTGTAAATATATACCAGCATAAATACTAATATTTCCATATATAGTATATAATTATTATAAAATACGTATATGCTGGTATATATGCTATTAATTAGTCACCAAGTGCTAATAGAGATAGCTTTTTCCATAGTGCAATGATTGAATATGAAATAACCAAGTTCCCATGATTTGAAGGACACAGGAAATATCTCCACAGCCATAAGATATAAATACCAGTAGTTTGCCAAGGTAACAAAAATATCAAAATTAGAAAATTTATATCCCTTATAAAGTTTTATTTTTGTAAACATATGTTAAAATTATGTTTCAGGTGTTGTAAACATGTAATATGTTAATTTCCTTTAATTATTTCATAAGAATGATGTTTATCAACTAAACAAATAAAAAGTGAAGTAAAATCTAGGTTGGATTTGCCAAAGATATTAATTCATTAGGGAAAAGATTAAAAAGAAAAAGGTGGCTATTTTTCTTTGCAGGAATTAATCAACTGGCACAGAAATATATTTTTTATTGTTCACAAATCTGAAAAAATTCAAATTTAACTAATGTTTATGCAAAAATGAGTCACACAAGGAAATAGTTGTTTTCCTTTTCAAAGTTAGATCTGATTGGAAAGTTATGATACTGTAACAAAAAACAAGTTTAAGTGAATACTGGTCATAATAATATAAGATTATGTCTTCAACAGCTCTGTGCTATAAGACACAAACATATGGATCAAGGAAAAATAATTTCAAGTTATGTTTTAAAAAGAAAACAATATAACAATTAAAAATATGACTCCATATTACTAAAATCAGTCTGTATTTTTAAGTGAATCAGTGCTCTTAAAATGAATACTACATGCATATAACATATATAATTATACTGATGTACCAAATTATACTGATGTACCAAATATCTTGCTTTAAGTCACCATTAAAATAATCAAATTTCACTTTTTTTACTAAAATAAAACTTTCTCCAAAAGTATTAGAAGATTGTCTTAGTCAGTCTATATAGATGAATGTAGGGAAAGCCATGCATAATTATACTAATTATCTAGCTATTCTGGGATATTGAATGTGACCTGTATGATACTCACATCATGTTCTTTCGATAACAATTTCAACAGTTAGTGATATTTTATCAAGTATATTTTTTAGCAACATGTTAAGGCCCTGTCTCCCTTTATTTTATATAAACCTATGCAGTATGATTATACCTATCAATATAGATGTAAACTTAGATATAGAAATATATAAATGCAATATATTAGAATTGGGAACTATATAACTTATCATATGATTTTAATTACATAATAAATTATATGTCAAATTTTAAAAATACATTTGTTAATAAAAAGAGACTCTGTTAATAGTTTTGCTATATAAATTTATGAAGGTTGAAAGGGATTGTCTTACAATCTCCTAATAGCACTTAAATGGGAAACATAATATTGTGGATTACTATATTAAAACCTTTTTATATTGATGATAAGTCTTCAAGTACACGTACATTTGTTTAGTTGTATAGAATAGCAGGATTTGAAATGTATACTATAAAATTGATAGTCTAAAATTAATCATTCCTAGCTTAACAAAAGACTTAGAAGAAAAAGATACAAGTGCCAAAATTCAACTAAAGACAAGAGGAATAGTATTGTTCATTATTGTTCATGGATGCATTTTAAATGGGTCACATGTAAAATATCTATTATTTATACTTACAGATATTTATACTTACCACACACATTGTACCCTGGCTAGGGATTGAGGGAAAGAGAGTAAAATAAGTCACTCAAAGTTGAAGTGACTTCCACTTGTAGCAGTATCCTGTGAGTTTTAGGAGCAGGAAGCTCAGCATATTATTGCCAGAAAAGGGAATTTAGCAATAATAAAGGCTTTATAAAATGGAGAGTATTCCAGGCAATAGACAAGAAAGTAGCCTGATGTCCACTAATCTTGTCATATGAACTCACCTTGGACACATGATTAAAAGGCTAAATAATTGGTTCTAATCCTTTTCAATGATAGTAAATTAAGAACTTTTTAAAATGGATTAATAACTATAATCAAAACATCACCCAGAAGCCCCTGGAATACACTAAGAAATCTTTCAGAAGAAACTTTCATTCTTCATCACTTTTACTAATATTCATCATTTTTTATTTCTTAAACTTCCCCAAGTGGTTTTCCCCTTGGATCTTGAAAATCAATTAAATAAGACCTATGTTGACAAATGATGTTGTTCAATGTGCAAGAGCGTAGGGAAATTTCTATGACATGTTAATTATAAAATTAAAAACAAAACAAAAAAAGACAATTTATGTCATCAAAGCTTTTGTACCCCCATAATATTCTGAAATAAAAAATTATTAAATAAAAATGTTACTGATGTAAAAAAATAAAAATAAATAAATAATAAATTATCTAATCTTTCTTGCCTTCTCTTATGATGGAAATCTGATCATGCCCTACCAAAGACAAACCCTCTACTAGTGTTCTGGATCACATTTGATCATGCCTTCTCTAGGAGTGCTTTTCTACAGCTATGCCCTCCTGCATCTCCGCATGGAGTCCTCCTTTCCTCTGGGGGGCTCATTTCCATCAGAACACAAGTGCATTTTACATGAATCATCTTGAGAGGAATACCTTCATCACATTTATTCTTGAATCTTCAGTTCATCTTCCAACTCTACTACTCTGCTAAAATTGCTTTTGTCAGAACCACCCGTCTTGCACAGCACTGTATTTGGCTATATTTTTCTTAACAGCTACTCTTTCACATTCTCATTCATTGGCTGTTTCCTCCTTCTCCAACATATCTCAGAACATCGGAATTCCTGAAAGCGGGAATCATTGTTCTTAGGTGATTTCATTTAATCAAGTGGCTTTAAATATAATTCATTTGCTGATAAATGTTAAATTTGCATATTGAGTTTCTTATACCATCATCCAAATTTAAAAATTACTGTTCAACTATCAAAAAGACTCTTAAGCATGATATAGTCAAATTTGCACCCTCTATTTTCTCCTCCCAAAACCTGTCTTTTTTTTTTAATATCCTTGCTCTCAAGAGGTTCTCAGCTCAATCTCAAGCCAAAGCTCCGATGGTTCTTCATTCAACCTTTTTCCTCAACAGTCTCACTCCATTTACATCCAATCCACCAATGAGTGCTGTTGCAAATTCTAAATTCTTCCATTTTTTCTGTTTCCAGATTTTTTTAAGCAACCTCAACTCTCACTCTTACTACTATTAATATGATTGCATTCCGACAATTATTCTTGATTCTTATTTTTCCCTCATCATCTACTAAGCAGCCAAAATTGTTTTAAAATTATGAATCAAATCACATAACCTTTCATTTTAAAACAAATAAACACATCAAATCAAAATTATTCCCCATGACCCCTATGACTGAAAATGTCTGTGGGAATTCCACATTTCCAAACTCTTCCCTGAAAGTTTTCTTTTGTTCAATATGTCACAGCCCCATGAGATTACGTTTTTTTCCTGCTCATTTTTCTTTGTAACATTTGCTTGCTGTATTCACTATGACCTGTCTTAAGAAGACTCTTCCACTGCCTCTTCCCATGACTGGATCCTTCTTATAAACTGTGTCTCATCCCAATGAATAAAAGTGAGAGGCCAGTCTCAGCTACATTCTCTAAGAGGCTGCCCCCATCTTACCATTCTAGTCAGTCTCTAGCACACACTTGTTTCTTAGTTCCTCCATTGCACTATGACTAATATTGCCTTATTTGTTTAGCTTTATATATACTGATCTGCATACTCCTTCCTCTCACCAAGGTTTGTTCTATGAGAGTAAGAACTGATTAATCTGGTTGCTGTTCTATCCTTAAGGTTATACAACACTTTCTCATACAGGAATGATGCTCTGAAAACATTTTCAAGTTTTTAAAAAAAGAAAAGTATTAATTTAATCTGCATAAATTAATAAATACCTAGCAAATACTGAAATATTATATAAATTGTTTTAATAGTTATTACTTCATTAGTTATATCTTGAGTTTCTTTCTTGTTTTTCAGAACACTTACAATCTTATACAATAAAAATATAATAATTACATTAAAATAATAAATGTAAATGCTAAAAGTTTATCCTATAGGATATTTTTAATAAAATAAATGAGATAAATGATAAAAGTCCATTCAAGATCTGATATGGCAAAGTAAAATAAATAAGCCACTTTGAAAGATAGTTTGGCAGTTTTTTAAAAGGTTAAATTTACACCACTTCCCCTACCACTTAGTCATTCAATTTTAGAAATTTATCCAAGAGAAATAAAATTATATGTCCATACATAAAGCTGTATGTGAATGTTCATGATAATTTGATTTCTAATAATCAAAAACTGAAACAGACTAAATTTTCATTGAGAAGTGAATGGGAAAATTATTCCATATCCATATAAAGGAATCATACTAATTAATAAAAATTATTATTATGAATTATTAATGCAAGCAATAACATGGATGAGTACTAACTCCTTGTAATGAGTAAAATATCCAAACACAAGAAATATACATACTGTATAATTTCATTTTCATATATGTTTGCAAAGTACAAACCAGTCTACAATAACATAAAGCCAATCAGAAATCAGTGGTTGCCTATGGACAGAATGAAAAGACATGAGGAATATTGTATTTTGAGTGCAATAAAATGTATCTTGATTTTGATTTTGGTTTCATGGGTGTATGTGTACATCAAAACCCATCTAATGTATACATGTTTAAATATGTTCAGGCTATTATACACAAATTATTCTTCAAAAAAATTCAAAAAAATAGATGAATTTAAATAAGAAATAAATTGCCCTCTTAATATTTAATTAGGATACTCTTTAATTGAAAATAAACATGAAGAGGAAACTAATTATTCATTATTAATTATAATACATGTACCAGAAGACCATGCTGATAAGTACTTATTTCAATATACATTATTTTGTGTTAGGTACATATTTTCACATACTTATAATGGGTGTCCTATTCCAAAAATCTTTTTTTAACTGTAGGCGCATTGCACCATACATAATACAGCAATGATAACTTATTCTTGAGTGAAGAGGAAAGTATATTTTCTATTGAAAGTGTTGTTTTCCTGCCCTGTCCTATGAGTAATTTGTATTACTTTTCTTCGACACCTTGATTTTACTTGCCATCATCAATTCCAAACAGAAATTATTTAGATATAAAATCTATAAGCAAATGATGATTTTTGAAAATGTGGTGACTTAAACAACCTGATAAATCTGTGCAAACAAAAAAGGAATGCTCAGTACTTTCTCAAAACATAAGTTCCTTTAATGAAAGCATTTGCTTAATACATATTGGTCTTATACCATTGCTCATATATGTGCAGTTATTTTCAATTAAATTTCTTTTAGTATTTTTCAGAATGACATGGGAGTCAGAACATATTGAAGTGTAATCCTTTCTCTAAAAGAATTTACAGTGAAATAATTGAAATAAAAGAGATAATATGATGGTAATTTTAAAAACATAATATTCATTTGTTGACTGCTTACAGGGTAATATTTATTCATCTATTCATCATGTAGTACTGAATGATTACTCTGTGCTGATCACTATCAAGGATGACACTAGAAATACCAAGATGAATCTGGTAGAAACTCTGCTTCTTTATACTGGCAAAATAAACTATATAAAATTATTAATTATAATAATAAATGTTAAAAACCATTTGCAGAGAAATGATAGAGCATAAAGATTAAAAATACAGGGTTTTTAGAGTTAAAAAAAATTTGCATTCCTACCACAGCCCTAATAGTTTGAGAAAGGCACTTGACATCTCTAAACAGCAATTCACTACCTTAAAAATGTGACTAATAAAACATTCCCTACAGCTAAAGACTAATGAGAAAATATTTGTCAATCCTTACCCTGTTGGAACAAAAGTAAAGATCAATACATTTATATCCCTCAGAGTCTCTAAGCTCTTGAAGAGAAGAAATTATTCACTGGTTATTTGTAGTAATTAGCACAGTGCCGGCCACGTAGAATGTTCTCAATAAATACTTGTATCATGAATTATAAAACAAGTAGATTTTCAATTTTTTTTGCTTTAGTATAACTTACATGCAATAATCTGCACTAATAGTAACTATAGAACTCATTTTTTTTTTTTTTTTTTTTTTTTTTTTTTTTTTTGAGACAGAGTCTCGCTTTGTTGTCCAGGCTAGAGTGAGTGCCGTGGCGTCAGCCTAGCTCACAGCAACCTCAAACTCCTGGGCTCAAGTGATCCTGCTGCCTCAGCCTCCCGAGTAGCTGGGACTACAGGCATGCGCCACCATGCCCGGCTAATTTTTTGTATATATATTTTTAGTTGGTCAATTAATTTCTTTCTATTTTTGGTAGAGACGGGGTCTCGCTCAGGCTGGTTTCGAACTCCTGACCTTGAGCGATCCGCCCGCCTCGGCCTCCCAAAGTGCTAGGATTACAGGCGTGAGCCACCGCGCCCGGCCTAGAACTCATTTTTAATAAAAATTCAATATACTTGTACAACCAACAACTAGAGGAAAATACAGAACATTTTCAGCATCCTAAAATCCTCTTTTGTGTCCTCTTCATGCAGTACCTTCCAAAGGCAATCATTGCTTTCTTCCTTTTTGGTTGTGGACTACTGTTGTCTATTTGCATAATTCATGTAAATGCCACCATATAGTGTGCATTCTTTTGTCCCATTTTTTTAACATCATGTCTGTGAGAGTCATCATATTGTCACATGTCAGTACTATGAAATATTACACTATTTAGATATCTATTCTCCTATTGAAAGAAAGTTTAGTTGTTTTCAATTTGGGATTGTTATGGATAAAGCCTCTATGAACATTCTTTTACTTGGTTTCAGTGCCATAACAATCATTTCTCTTAGGAATGTATCCAACTATAGCATTGGTGGGTCATGAGATACATCTATTTTTAGCTTTAATAGATACTGCCAAACAACATTACAAAATAGGTGCACCAATTTATACATGTGCTAGTAGACATTACCATGTATGAGGGCCCCAGGAGCCAAACTTGTTTTAACTGAGTAAATGTTCAATGAAGAAATGATAAGCAGACATTTCTAAGTAGAGAAAACAGGAAAAAAAAAAAAAGCATTCTATAAAAAAATCAGGATGTACATCACAAAAGAGCATGCACCAGATTTGGTATCATCAATCATGTTGAGTAAGTGAGCAAGTCTTGGGCTGAGGTTATGTGGGTGGATATGGGAAACAAGCCTGGAAAAGTATGAGGTATCCATTTTATAAATCAAGATTCTGCATCTTAAAATTAAAAATTCAACACTTAAAGTCTTCTGAAGTATGTTTTCATTGTTTTCTATTATACCAACCCCTCCTAATGTGTGCACATACTAAGTCCATGTAATATAATATTCATAGATGATTTATAAAAAAAAAAAGGCTACATTACCAAACACATTTGGTGTATTCTGACATTCCGGGTTATACAAAGTATTAAAGTTTTCTTATTACATGACTTCTCAGAGTCTTGCTATCCTGCATTAGGAATCTCCGTTAGGCAAAAGAAGGCAGCCTTTTCAGTTCCAACCATTTTTTCCCTCATCAAGTATCTGGTAAAACAAATAGTTTTAAATCTACATTAATTTGTTGTCCCTGAAAACCTAAAGTTGAATAGAGAAAGAAAGCAAGACTTGGTGGCCTAATCCTTTACTTTATTTGCACCAATTTTTTTCTTTAATAATTTCACAGTTACAATTCAGTGCATATTATTTTTAAAATTATACAGATGAAGAAAAGACTAAAAAAACTTTGTCAAAAGTTCCCAAGTTAATTAGTAGACACTGATGGAATAAAATATCATCTTAATTAACATGGAAAGGGAAGATGATTGCTAGAATGACTATAAGGCAAAGTTGGTATTAATAGTAGTGATTGGCCTTACCTAGTGGAAGGATTTGGCAAATGCACAGACTAATTTGACTAATTTTGCATATAGACTCCTCAGCCACCAACCAAAAAAGCCATCAAGCTGTCCTGGGCAAAGAAATTTTCTCAGGAAGAACGGCGTCGAAAACATAAATTTGTCCCCACTTATCACCACAATAAAATACCCAGCTTTTAAAAGTTTGGCAAGTTACTCAGGATCACTACGAAGCAGAATAAAAACCAGTAACTGCTGCAGTACAAGTAGGATAACATGATCGCTCTGTTCAGTGAAGAGCTTCAATTAAGCTGAAAGTCCAGGGATACATTAAGGAGTGGTACATTGGCCACTACAAGAGGGAAATGAGGCTTATGTACAGTAAAAATGGGTTTGTATTAAAAGAAAAATCAAACAAAGCATTTTTAAGGAACTGAACTGAGCACTTCTATGCTGCTGCAATAGATTCTGGAACTGTGCAAGTTTCTCACCCACAGGTGAGAAACTTCACTCCAGGAAGACCTTGAACACAGAGAATAGCAGGGCATGTTAGAATTTGCAGATGGCCTAAGATCTATAAATCTATCTCTCAGCTTTTTTTTTTTTCTTTCCTGGACAAGATTGGACAGGGAGCCTAACTGGGTGATATCTATTCTCAAAAAGTTGAGGGAGAACTATGATGATACAAAGAATATAATCATATAATCCTTTCAGAACTAACTAATGATGGCCTTACCAAAATGGACTCCCAAGACTGGTGATCAGAGTCCTCTGGGAGTTTGTGCTCCTGGCCACAGCAGTTAGGGTGGCTTAGTGCTGAAGAAGCTGGGTAAAAATCTTGACAAGGTCTTCAAGCAAAAAATGGATGTTATGAGTTCCCCTAGCAGGATAAGAATAGAGTAGTGGAAGCCATATAGAAATTGGCTTATCAGTTCTTACAACCATGAAATCATTAGACTGGGAATAGCTACGGGGACATAATTCAGAAATTACACATAGACTTATACAAGATAACTCCCATCACCAAGCACCGAATATACCTGGGGACTCCAATACTGGTGAGCTCCCTGAATATTCTTAGTATGGCTGCCCTATAGATCATAATGACCTTGTGATCTAAACTGGATCCCTTTCACCTCTTCTGTTCTGGAGGATGCACACTCTGTGTGCTCTGGATGTCTATATGGTTACCATGGAGTTAGGGTGGGAGGAAGAGACAGCTTCTGAGAATTCAGGGCACTTTAGCTAGACCCATAGCCCAGGGACTAATTTTCTATCCTTCTGTTCTCCGTGCAATATTCTATCCTTCTTTTCCACCATAAGTGAGGCCTAAAGAGATTTTCTGCTGCCAGGCTTTGCAAACCAAATAGCTTTCTACTTGTTAAGTATAAATTTAAAATCACTTTTTAAAGGTATGCTGGGGAAGGGAGCATATGGGAAAATAGCCATCTCATTTTTGTAATGAATCATAGCAGCAAAACAAACAAATCAAAAAACACTTAATGGGAGCAGACGCTGTTGAGGTTTCTATGCTGTACAAGGACCTTTCAAAATTATGTTACAGACGTAAATATGTATTTAAGCAACATTGGAAGCATTTCTGATCCCCAGTCATATTTTGAATTTCAACCATTAGCACAGAAAGACAACGCTGTCTGAGTGTTGGGCTTTGTAATGAACTGAATGTTTGCTTTTCCCTAAAATTCCTAGGACATAGGGCCCTTCTGAGATAATTACATCATGAAAGTGGAGACCTCATAATGGGACTAGCGTTCTTATAAAAGGAAGCACAGAGAGCTCTCTTGCTTGTTCTGCCCTGTAAGGATACACCAAGAAGTAGAAAGTCTGCAACCTGTCAGAGGTAACTGATTAGAACACAGCCTTGCTGCCACCTTCATCTCAGACTTCCAGCCTGCAGAGCCGTGAGAAACAAACATATGCTGTTTATAAGCCACCCATACTATGGTACTTTGTTATAGCAGCCCAGACTGACTGCAATAGGCCTTTTTCAACCCATATTGTAAAAAGGATTTAAACCAAATACGTGGATTTTTTTTTTCAGTAAATGAGAATTTCTTACACCCATTTTTTTCTGAAAATGCTCTAGTCTGTTCTCTCCCTTCTTATTTAAATTATCCTCAATACTTTTTGTTCATGTTATAATGAATGATAATAATCCACAGTGAATCTTTTGTGAGCTTCAGTGGGCAGAACTACATCCTACATTAGTAATTAGGTGCCATTGAGATGTTTGTGCTAATAGATTAGAAAGCATCTGAAAAGTGATGTTCTTTATGGGGTTGTTCCCACTCTGAACTTGGGCTCCTGTTTGTGTATGATTAGTTCGTTCAATAGAACAACGCCATTTTAGATGAAATGTTATCACTAATGCTTTAAGAGGCCATTAAATATTTCTCCCTGGAAGGTATATCAGTTTTTTCTAAAGAGTTCATCAGCTGCTCTATGGGCTGAAGAAACTTTGTTGCCAAGTCAAACCTTAGTTATCACTGACCCTTCTAATGCCCATTGTAAGTGCCATAGTTGGCTTTACATGTGTTACCCCATTCTACTAACTCAGCACAGGGTGTCTATTCCCCTTTGTCAAACTCTCCACTTTGTTTCATCTAAAATATAACCACTCTCCTTTGCTGGTGTTCTCACTTCTCCTTGGAAATAAATAGTACACATAAAAACTCTTTTTTGCACAACACAAAGATTATCTAAATGGAATTAATATATTCCAAAACTGAAAATGTCCCTCACTTAAAATCGGGAGCTTAGCATAGGTATCGTATTAATAAAAATAAACTTTAGGATAGAGGTAGGCTTGAATATATGTACTTGTTTGCTTTGTAGTTGTGGCATCTCAGAAGAAATAAAGAGGCACAACTGCTGAACTATCTGTAGGATCAATGCAGTGTGATGATCCCACTGATGTTGAAGGACACAGACTGTCTTTAGTGGTGTTGGACAATTTGGGATCCCCAAATCTCATTTCCTAAATGTGCTTCTTGGGCTGAAACATTGTTATCAAGTTACACCATAAACCAAGGTTATTTTCCATCAGAAGCTGTAAGTGGTTTTGTATACATTATATCCCATAGAACAAATTAAATTCTTTTAAAATGCAATAGATTTTATTTGAATATTTTAACTCTTTAAAATATGTGTACCCAACTACATTTTTAAAACAATCTAAAATACAAAAATTAAAAGAGGTTTATGCAGTAACATCTATTGACCTCAAAACCTTTTTACACATCTCATGCTTTAGCATTGATGCTAGGAAGAGTCAACACAGAAAGGGTATAACTATTTATGGCCAACTGAATGAATTATAAATGATGTATGATACTTCTATGATGAGAAGTATATACATTTGTATATATCCATTCCTCTTTTTTCCTTCTTTAGTTACCATGGAGGCCATCTGTTGAATAGAGCAGCCTCCCAAGGTGAAATGAGTCATAGCTTGGAGGAAAACTACCCAAAAATCCACTCTCCCAGCAACATCTACCTACATTGGATTTTTTCCATGAGTAATGAATAAATAGGATTTGAAGTTGTATTTAAGGTATCAATTGTTATAATTTTTACTAATAAAAGAAAGTGTGATTGCAGAAAGGTATAACCAAAGAGAGATGTTAGTTTCATCATATTGTTTATGAGAATATGAAGAAAATGCTACAAATAATTAAGAAGATATATGTGTTAAAAATCTATGATACTCAAAATTAAGAATTTATTGAAATATTAAGACAATGGGGCAGGTTTTCAATTTAACAGGTCATCACTGAGGACTCAGCAAGAGCCATGCAGAAAAGTGGGGTGTATGCAAGAAAGAGAAGGTGGGAGAAAGGATAGGGAGTGAGGAGGAGGGAGAATGAATTGAGAGAATAAGAGGGGGCATATTCTTTGCATAGTGAACAGCTGAATGTAAAGGCATTTATGAAGCAAGTAAGCCATGAGAGAGTTAGATAAAAGACACCAGAGTGATAGAGAGATTGAAAGGAAAATTAAGAAAGTCATAAAAGAAGAAGCAGATAATAAAGGAACCAAGAATAAAATTGGATAGTTAGTATATTGGGATTAAAGGTATGTTAGTATCTCCTTAAATATTTTGGAGATTGAGGATATTGTGTTCCTTTGGGGAGTTTATTTAAATTAACTGGCTTCAACTTCTTTACCTGTTAAATGAAAAAGGAGGAAATAGAAAATCCGTGTCCTCACCTTTCTAGAATTCTATAGCTTAAAAGTTATGAAACTTCAAAATACATGCACATAATTTTAAATACAGAATTGCATTTGGCACACTAAAACAGTTTTTGAAATCTTGTATTATTTTTTCTCACTAAGTTAAATAAGGCACCACATATTATAATGTATAAATCTCCCGTTAGAAAATAGGTATTACCTCAGCCTTTGTCATGTACTTACTGGAATGATTGCATTTCAGTACCTCTTATGACAGAAAGCAGAAAAGCCAAGCTCAGAATTTCATTTTGAAAATGTAGGGGGAAAATAAAAAAAAAAAAAAAACCTTTTTATCTTCCACCATTTTCTTCTATAGGAAGAGTAAAATATTATCATACTTCCTTGATGAATGCAAAAGGAATAGCTCTAAAGAAGATATATGATTAAATGATTGACACTGTAACTTTCCTGATTTAGAAATATTTAGATAGGCATCATTTTAATTCATATTTAGAAATGACAGAGTTAATGCTATTTCTATCCCTGAGTAAATGAGAAAGTAATGATATAAGCAGAGACACTTCCACTCCTAAAGGATTAAATGGATTCCTAGCTTTTCCAAACCATTTCAGCCCTGAATGCACTTAAGTTCTAAACTCCAACTCTAAAAATTATATTACCATGTCTTGGCTTGGATTCCCCAGAAGTAGGCCCTGAGACAATGAAGTAAAAGCAGTTAATTGGAAAATGAAGGATAAACCAACCAAGAGGGGTGTGGGGAAATCAGACAAGAAAAAGAACTAATATAGATGCATTATCAAGCCAGTAATGCTGAAAGCTATTGCAGGTTAACACGGCTAGAAAACATGTGGTGCTGAGTTATGCCACTGACAGGCAAAGAGGCCAGGATATTTACACAAGAGCTCCTGTCCAGTATCAGTTGAAGGTTGAATTCCAGCATTAATTCTCAGCATTTCAATCTGCTGCATATGGCTGAGAAAGTGATTTCAGTATCAGAGAAAGCTTTCAGGCAAAGAAAGGAAGGAACTGGTGTTTAGAAATGAGGCATGTATACAGATTTCATAAGGCTGATAGAACATAGATGGACAGCTTGTAAATTCCTTCCAAAACTGTGGTGTGTTTTGAAAAACTAACTATAATAGTACCGTTTTAGGGCACAGTTTCCTGTAATTTCTTCCAAATATTTTAGGAGATGTTACAAAGTGATGTGGGGTATAGTCCTCAATAATTCTCATATTTGAGGATTTCACAAATTTTCTACAAAAGACTAGCCCATAGCTATAGGGAAAAGGGTAGGATTTGAATCACCCTCCTAACATATCTAACAGGTAATGCTGTTTATTCATGAAATATAGCATCAGTTCTCAAAAGTATTTGTTAAATAGTTGGGTCAGTTGATGCCTGAGAGAATGTTGGTACCTTTCATAGAAATATGAAAATCAGAAAGACTTTGGAAGTGACCTGGAGGGGGAATGATGTGTGCCATTGTGTACCCCTTGACTTTGTGGTGGGATTCACTTATGTTTGAGGAAACTTTCATAGAGTGCTCATTAGTATTATACATTAAAATACTACATGTATAGAATAAAATTATGCTATATAATCACTTCGTAGCAATTCTTTTTCATAAATCTATCATTTTTTCTAAAAATAAAAAAGCAATATAATTTTATTTTACATATATAACTAAATATATATATAAACCAACATATAATTTATAGTTTCACTATTGAGCCCAGACAATAGGCTTTACTTATTTATAAGAATTTTAGGAGAAAAAAAATGCCTTTACTTTTTAAATGTGAAAAAACATATTTAGTCACAGCTAAGTCTAGAGCAGAAAATTATAATTCTGTATTTCTCCATGATTCTGCAGAGGTTCAATTGATACATCTCATGTACACATCAATGATCCCTATTCCTCTCTCCTGGGAACCCCATAGACAGCTCCAAGTGAAGCCTAGGAACTTTACAAGCCTTTACTGCATGCTGTTCTAACAGCATGTGCCAGAATAATTGCTGTTAGAATACTAGAAATATGTTTTATTGTTTGGGTAAGTAAGTATTGTTTGGGTCAGCTGCATTGGTTGAAAAGATCACAAACAGGTGTGTTTTCAGGCTAAACTGCACTTCTACTTACACATAAGTTATTCAGGTTGCAGGGTTCCTCTGAGAAAGGTAGGACATACTCTATGCAAATGCGCTATATGGTTTCAGTTCTAAAGTAACAGGTGCTGCAAAATTAAGACATAGATATCTCAGAAGAAGCCAAGAGACAATGAGCTGTCTAGGGACTAATACATAATAAATAGTTTCCTATGGGCTTGGATAACATATGGAGGAGTTAGAGCATCATAGAAGCACTGGCAGAGTATTGAATTTTACACTGCCTATAGATATTTCAAAAATGTGTGAAAGACTGAAATGAAGAGATGAGGATTAAAATTTTCAATTGGCAAAAAACATAAAAAATTAAAATTCTTTTTTTTAAAAACCTGGCCTATAGTCTTCCTGCTACAGTGTATTTTCCACATAGTAGAAAGTCATCAGACTTGACACACTTACAGAATTGATAACAATTTTGGTAATGGTCTCAATGAGAAAAGTCTAGGGATAAGTTATACCATCAAGGATCTAGACATACGTATGTTTAATTTTCAATGGGAGAGAAGACACTTTCACCAGCTTCCAAAAGTTATTTGAAATGTTTTCTCAATGGAATGCAGGTGTTTATTCTCAACTGAATTTTTTTTCATTCACTTACTCAACAATTAATAATTAGTTCCAAAAATGTGCTAGGCTCTAGTAATAAAAGACATACACTATCCCTGCTCCTTTGGAAGTGTTATCAGTAGATTATGAGGAAATAAAGCAATTAGAGTAGTTATATTTTAATTTACTATGTGCAGTTTTGACTAATGTTTCAAAACATGGACATAGAGTGAATGAAAAGATTCAGCAGAAATGCCTGTCTATAATCTGTGTGTTTCTAGAAGTCTTCTACAAAAAAATATGACATTTAAGGTGGGACCTGAGAGATGATTAATAGTTGACAACGTGAAGAGATGGAAAATCCTTAGAAGCTATAGCATGTTCAAGGTCTCTGGAAAAGAAAGTTCTTGGTGCATTTTGGGAACCTAAAGAAGTTAAGTGTAACTACATTACAGTCAACCCAAGAGTCTAAATTTGGTGAAGAAGGTAGAAGACAGGTAGGCATCTTATAAGGCCACCCTGTAAAGCATGCTAAGAATTTGAGATATTTTCCTAAAGGTAATTCAATCCATTGGGTAATTTGGAACTAGAACAGTGGTTCTCAGTGGGGGAGATTTTGCCCCTAGGAAACATTTGACAATGACTAGAAACATTAATCATCTTATATGGAGGAGGGTGCTACTGTCATCTGGTGGCTAGAGGGCAGGGATGCTGGTAAAATATCCCACAATGCCCATTACACAGTCTCTACAACAAAGAATTATCTGGCCCCAAATGTCATAAATTCCATTGCTGAGAAACTGGGACTTGCTAGAGAATTACAGAATTAAATTTAAAATCACAGTGTTTGTTTGGAAAAAGGTTAATCTAAGGGGAGCAACAGAAGATGTAAGATGAACAGTTAGAAAGTTATTGTAGTGATGTGAGAAAGAGGTAGTTGTAGGTTGGATTGAGATTGTAAAAATCTTGCAAGAAAGATTTTAAAATATTAGGAAAATAGAATGATCTGAGAGGTGGCATTATTCTCTGTTGCTACTTATGCACTTTATCACAGATTTGTTCACTCACCTTTAATTTGTTATGAGGGACCAACCTTGCCCACAGTTTCTTCAGATCCTGCTGAATATCTTACTTCAGCTTCTCCAGTTATTGAGTCTGCTGTCTGTTCAGCTCCATGATGTCCTGTTGGTCACTCCATCATTGAAGTTGGAGAGATGGCAGCAGAGAGAGACCAATGTGGGTTACAGTGAGGGATTCTAGCTCATCCTCACAAGTTCTAGTTTAGTTTTCTGTTCCTCACTTCCATTCATCTTTTATTCCTGAGAGCTTACCTTCCTGTCTGCAGACCCCAGAACTAGACGTAGACCTAATAGCTTTGTCTAAATTATTCAAACACCTCCCAAAATTGTGCAACATCAAATATCACCTTATTCTTCGTAGTTACACATTTCTGATCAAATCGTGGGTGATAACATTTGGGAGCTCTCAATTAAATTAAGTTGTAAGGTCAATCCCATCACACAATTAGTCTATACCACTGATAGTAGTTACACATTTCTAATCAAACCCTGACTGATATGGTTGGAAACCCTCACTTTCAATTTAAAAAGGGTGGACAAAAATTGGTGCTTAGAGCCAAGCAAGGAGTGAAAATCTACCTTTTAGTTCAGACAAACAAATGGTAAGCTGTTGCAGTAGTGAAAAAACTGGAAATAGTGATGTCTTTGCAAAGCCTGAAGCCTAGCTCTGATTAGCACTCAATTCTGGATTGTATTGAGGTGATTTACTCCTATTATGACTGGATTACAGTAAGGAAAATAAAACTTCTCTTGGAGGAAGACAATGTCATACAGATCCTCTAATGATCTTACAATGTCTAAATTTGTATTTATTCATTTAAAATTTTATTGGTAGAACTTTTGTTTTATTTTAATTTTATTTTCTTCAAAAATGTCTTAGCTGATCCTGAGAATTTCTTTTTCATGTGAAATGTAGAATGAACTTTTAGAAGGACTGTTATATTATGATTAATAGAATTTCTTTAAAATTTTGTAGATCAATTTATGAATCAAATAAGCTTACATTGTGGATATTCCATCATTATAAGATTATATATATCTATATACTTGGATATTTATGTTTGTAAAAATGTATTTTATATTTTTATAATAAATACATTGTAAATATTACATTTAATATAACTATTTGTATAGATTTTTTGTTGTGAAGAGAATTTTGTTACATTTGATAATTGGTTATTTCCCACATATTTAGGATTGCTGATATCTGTGGCAAGTTCTTGTCTTTAGCAAGATGACAGATAAAAGTTATTCTAAGATGGCAAACAAGAGATACATTTTCTTTTAAAGACCAAGAATATGTAAGGTTTCACTCACACAGTAAATGACTGAGAACAAAAAATGATTCTCAAACAGTTGGAAGTGGAATATTTTTCCTGTTAGTTTTAGGGTTTTGGAGGCAGAAAACATAAATAATTACAAGTTTCATTTAGGAAAATATGGTATCCAGACGTGGATAGCAGTATTTTACTTTACTCTTTACTCTTCAGATCACTAGTCTAAAATGCTCATAGCTGAGTGATATGTTTTAAATGAATATTAGTTATAAGATGCAGCAAGAAACTGCAGATTGTAAATGATAGAAAGCATAACTTTTTTCTTTGATTGTTTAATTTACAGCTAGAGTTAGCCATGACAAATGCCATCATTTTATTAATAAAAATAAATTAAAGCAAACAACTTAATGATTTGATGTCTATAATTAAAACATAAAATTTTTTAAAAAATGGAAACTATGTTGCCTGAAGATACTAAAGTACTAAATACATAGTACTAAAATTCATAGCATGCTTCCAATATTTGAGGGAATGTTACTCAGAAAAAGGAATAAATTTATGACACGAGTAAGAGAATTTGGAGGATGTAATACAGGGATTTTTCCGGCTCACTATATAAAATAATTGTTTTTCTAAAAGCTTGAGTTACTCAACACATGACTTAGTTGGTAAGTTGCCTACCATAGAATGTAGTTTCCTAAACTTCCCATCAGCACTTTCCAGAGATTAAACACAAACGTACCTTGTATATATGATGATGATGATGTTACTCTATCATCAATGCTTGCAAACACCCAGCAATACAGAGATCCTTTCAGTGTGAATTGTAGTTCACAACTGCTTTTACGATATCGTTAACCAAATCTAGTACAGAGTCAAGTCGGGATACTACTTTTCTAAATAGCCACAAATTCAAATTTAAAAATTATTATTTTTATTATTATTATTAAACGGTATGGCAAAGACTTATGCTTCATTTATCATTGTATAAGAAACTATCCCAACATTTAGTAGCTTAAAAAAATAAGCATTCGATTAGCGCATGATTCTTGCCCGAGCCACGTTTGTCTGATTTCTTCTGAGCTCTTTTATGTTCTGCAGTCAATTGGTTGGTCAGCTTGAGGCTGACTGGTCTGGAGTGGTCTCACTCACATATTAATATGTAGCAGTGGCCAGGCTTGTAAGACAGGGGCAACTGGTTCATGCATCTCTCATTTTCTATCAAGCAAAGCCCTGGGCTTATTCACATGTAATGGCAGGGTACTAAATGAGAGAAGAAAAATACATAAAATCTCTTAAGGCCTCGTGCCAGTCTGGTTCAGTATCACTTTTGCTGCATTTATTGTTAAAAGCAAATCGCAATGCCAGTCATATATAAGTGGCTTAAGAAGACTCCATCTCATGATGAGATGAGCTGCAATACCATGTTGCAAAAGGTATGATAAGGAAAAGGGTAAAGATTTGTGGATATTTACAACTGATCCACCAAAAAATGAGAATAAGCAAGAGGTGCATGTGAATTTAACATGCTGAATACAATGTATTTATTGGCTCTGCCACAAGAAATTGGATTTCGTGTTATTTCATAAGTCTATAATTTACACTGGCTTCTATACTCACTAGTATGCTCACTTAGTTTCTATGTTATAAATATAATAAATTAGCAGAAAAATGACGACGTTAATGTAACTCTGTCTCTTGTTGAATTCAGTGCTTGGGAATAAATAGGCAAATAGTTCCGAGCCTTCTTCAACTGAAAGCTTTTATAAGAGGAAATTTAAATAAACCTGAAAATAAATTGTGTACATTTCTCTATCTATAATGTGACATGACTTGAAAGCTTTTTGTTTTTATTCTTATAAAAGTTGAAAAATCACAGGATGACAACCATTGCTATTCTATTGTCCTGGGTTGACTGACACTGTAGTGAGGTTAGAGTAAATTATTATTAACATGAAAACTATAGAAAGGTAAGCTCTGAACCTGTTTATTAAAACTGCTGAAAATGGACAAATTCCTTTAAGGAGTAGATTTGGCGTGTGTGGATGTTACTTTCTCCATCATGGCATGTGTTTCTAATATACACATTTGGTAGAAATACGTACCTATACTTGTTTCTATCTCCTTATACATCCTGTCAGAGAGTACAGAGCTAAGATTCATACTCAATTGTAGTAACATTTTTTTATCCCATATTTTAGATACATTTTATTTTCTCAGCTTAAATACTTTATCTTATTTAAGCTAACTTACTTTAAATTTGTGTTATTGAAGCTATGCTCTTGATTTAGATTTAGTTTATTAGAATCATATCTAGATATTGTAGATGAACTATCAGAGAAAAATAATTACAAATTGTTCTGTCACAGTTTTTAGAATTAATTATTAAAGAAACTTTTCTCAGACATAATGAGGCAGATTATATATTTTCAATAAGTAATTGTCCCAGAATTATATTTTTAAAATGAATTGCTTTAGTCAAGGTCTTAACCTCAATTGCTTCAATTAGGTGTTTCATGGAATTCATTATACTCAATATTTGTTGAATTTTTTTCTGCATCCCTAACAAATTTTATCAATGCTATAAAATTTTAAAGACAACGTGAACTCAAAGATTGTATCCCTGAAAATTATTTGAAATACAGCTATTCATATTTCTGTAATAACTAATCCATATTTTGTAGGTTCAAATTGTTAATCGATAAATTTATAAATGTCTTCAGATATTTAGTTATAGTTCATTTCTATCAGAGTTACCGTAATAGACTCTATCTTTCTTAAACAAATGATTGTTCATAAATAAATCCTAATCTTGCCCCTTAAAAAATCACATTATCTGGTTTCAGGACTTGTTAATTTTCAAACTTCTCTCCCATTCTCTTTTCATATATCTTCTGGCTATGTCAAGACACCTGTATCTGCCTAACCGTGTTTCTTTCTCATAGAACTCTAACAGAAAGCTGAAAGATTTATTTTGGAGGGGAAAATGTTTATAAATAATTAAACTCAGTGATGTTTCTGAAGTTTTGTTAATTTTGTAAGTGAACTATACTGTCTTCACAAATAACTGAAAACAAGTGGTAACACTATAGGAAGAAGAAGTGAAGAATATTTTTGTGGGGAGAAAACATATTTCATAATTTTACATATAAAATAAATTCAGAAAATTTAAATAACTATTCTAAATAAAGGAACTAGTAAGTGAAAAAGTCACCAGTTCTGAACTCTCTAATGCCAAAACTTCATAAAATATTTCTTCATTAAATACTGTAAACTAAACTACAGGTACCTTGCTTTTTCTTTTTCCTGCTTTGCCTTTAATACTCTTTTAAAATTTCTATTCTAGAATCCAATTCAGGGCACCACATAGCATTTAATTTTCATAATTAATTAGTGTGATAATACTATGTATAACAATGTATGATAGCATCTCAGAATTTCCTTGTCTTTTACAAACTTTCTAGTTTTGAAGAGTAATAATAAAAAGCATTTTATAAAATGTTCCTCAGTTTGGATTTGTCTGATGTATTCTCATAATTGTATGGAAGCTATGAATTTTTATGAAAAATACCAAAGGTGTGTGCTCTTTTCATTACAGCCTAGCAGGTGATACGCTATATGAACATGACATTAGTGGGAGTAATAAACTTGATGACAGGTTTCTCCATTGTAAAATTACTATTTTTCCTTTTCACTACTCTATTCTATAGAAGAAAATCACTGAGTTTTGCCCAAATTCCAGTGGAAGACAATTAATCTCCATCTCTTAGAGGGAGGTATATTAAACATGCTGTTCTTCATAAATTTTCACCACTAATTTGAACTTTCTTGGATAAATCTCACTTATAGCAACTATTAATGCAGTATTTTAAATGTGAATTTCTCTTCTATGGACCTGATTCTTTCTATAAGTTTTATTTTGATTCTTTTTTTTTCTTTATTTTTGGCAAACCAAATTTGTTCCTGTTCATTTATTTATTTAATAATTTATATCAAATTTTGTATATCTGTGGATTTTATTTCATTCCTTGGTTCATAATCCAATTTGTTTGTTATTTATTATCAATATCTTCCAACCTTAGGCCGAGCGCAGTGGCTCACGCCTGTAATACTAGCACTCTGGGAGGTCGAGGCAAGCAGATTGCTCGAGGTCAGGAGTTCGAAACCAGCCTGAGCAAGAGTGAGATCTGTCTCTACTATAAATAGAAAGAGATTAATTGGCCAACTAATATATATGAAAAACTTAGCCAGACATGGTGGTGCATGCCTGTAGTCCCAGCTACTCGGGAGGCTGAGGCAGCAGGATTGCTTGAGCCCAGTAGTTTGAGGTTGCTGTGAGCTAGGCTGACGCCACGGCACTCACTCTAGCCTGGGCAACAAAACGAGAGCTGCCTAAAAATAAAGAAAAAAAAAAATTCCAACCTTGGTCATTGGGAGTTCTTTTAGGTTGGTTCCTATGTCTCTTCAACAGGCATTTAACTTTTATTATTTTAGCAGTTCTTTAATTTCTTTAATTAAAATACACTGAAGGTGCATCTTGCATTTTCCTTGCCCAGGCCCTAAACCAGGCATTACTCCAAAGAGTTTCAGTTCCTTTTAATGGAGAACAGTATTAGAAATCAAGATCTGAGTGCTTGGTGTACTCAAAGCTACTTGAATGTAACTGCTTCGAGCACTCCCTGTGACCACAGATGGTGCCTTCTGTCAACTTCAATCAGTGGGTAAACCCCTCTAGTAAAATTTTATTTTAGTTATTATATGTTTAACTCTAGAATTTATATTGTTTTTTAAAATATACTTTCTATCTCTCTATTGATAATCTGTATTTGGTGAGATATAGTTGTCATACTTTCTTTTAGTTCTTTTAAGCATGGTTTTCTTTAGTTCCTTAAGAATATTTATAAAGGCTGATTCAAAGTCTCTGTCTTCTCAGTCCAAAATCCATGACCCCTTATAGACAATTTCTATTGACTCCTTCTTTTTTCTTTGTATGGGCTACAATTTCCAGTGTTTTGTCATATCCCTCAATTTTCTTTTAAAACATTTTATATAATTTATTGCAGAAATTCTAGATTTCTAGAATTTCTAGAATTTCTAGATTTCTAGAATTCTAGAAATCAGATTTCCCAGTGGTTGCTGTTATTTTTTATTGTTGCTATTGTTGCTGTTTGATTTTCTAGACTAATTCTCTATACTCTGTATTCTTTGCAGTGGGCAGTCACTAATGCTTCCACTAGCTTTGTTTGTTTGTTCTGTCTTGTTCATTATTACGATTTTTCCTCATGAAGACACCCTAGGGCTTATTTTCAGGGAATGTGTTTTTTTTTGTTGTTGTTTTTTTTTTTTTTAAGTACGGTACAATAATCTACATTTATTCAAATATAATTAAGTCGTCTTCTTCTGGAACATCATCACAACTCTCCAAAACCCGAATTCCATCCTGAATTTCTTGCAACTCTATTTCCTTTAGAACCATTGGTCCCAATCTCTCGTGTTGAGCAACAGAGCTCTCATTGGCAGATGAGAAGGGCTGCTTGTCTTCTTTACTGCTCCTTGTCAGAATGCATGGGTTGTGCAGATAGGCTGCATAGCCACGCCCATCACTAGGTCTTATTTCCGAGGTAGGGTTTATATTGCGCAAATGCTTAGAAATCCTGCTAGGGCTTATTTTATGGGTAGGTCTTATTTTCGGGGAAACACGGTAACCGCAGCCCTTTCCAGTCCTTCTCGAACACGTGTGCAGCTATCTGGATCACGGGAATACCTCAGAATTTTTCAAGAACCGCCGTATATTTCTTGTTCTATTCTTAATTTGTGGCTGTGTCTTGTTTATCCCAACTAGTATTGCAGCCTTAGGCATTTTAAGTTAAATCATTGGAGCTGATTGTTTTCAATGCCTGAGGTTAGGATTTTCCCTACTGAACTGAGTTCTGAGTCAGTTCAAATAATCATAATACCCTGGAAATGAGACTTTTCCTCAGAATTTCATATGAGGTCAAATAATGGCAATACATTGGTGTTGAGGCTTTCATAGAGCTCCAAAGAGGACTGCCCTTTCTTATAGTTGTGAGGTTGTTAGTATTTTGAGGCTATTATGCCATGTAGCCAGGAGTGGGGTTTGGGGGTAGTGCTAAATTAAATTGCCACAAAACCTACTGTTCTTATTGAGCTTTAGTAGTTTTTCTTGAATAAACAACTTTCCTGTTTCTTGTAAACTTTGTGTTAGTTTTTAGAATTCAATGTTTGTGAAATTTATCTTGAATAAATATTGTACTCTTGATGGAAAAATTGAGTTTCAGCTTCAAATGTATTTCCATTAAAAATCATATTTGTTTATTTTTTTCCAAAGTTGAAAAATAAAATTTTTCTATATTTCAACTGGAAGTAAATCCAAGTGTAACTTACACACTTAGATGATAATATATAGAGAAATTGACATCATATATAGAAATAATGATTTGTATAACCATAGCATTATTTTAAAATGGTACAAAAACTAATATCATGTGATACTGACACAAGAACATGTTTTCATGAATATTCCTAATTTAAATTGGAATATATTTTCTTCTTAAAATAATCAATATAAATTATCCACAATTCTAATAGATTATTTTTTCTATTCCCTAATGTTTCATAAAAAAATCTTGAGATAAACATAATAGAAGTTAGAATATTTTACTATTGTATGTTATGCAACTTTTCACAAATTTTATTATTTGTAAATTATATCTTGATACAAATATTTCTTTGACACACTATTCTTTAATATAAGCACATTATTTGGGAAATTAAACCTGACATCATCTTCATTCATTAGTAAATAATATTGTTGTTACATTTCAAATAATAGTAGGAATGTAAGATTGAAAAACATAAACAAGATCCTTAGTCTCACAGAATTTTCTTTTTGGAAGGTAGAAATAGATTAAAGAGGTTAATATTCAGAATGTAGCACAGGAGCAACCAAAATTACCAGTATCAACAGAACAACAAAAATATAATCTTGTTTGCTTTTAGAACACAGACAACATCTTCTATAATCATCACCATATTTCCATTTCATTCAGCTAAGAGCAACAATTAGAATTAATGGGTCATAAGAGATAACATTGGCCAAGGGAAGAATTTGTCACTTTTAGTTCCTCATTTTTCACTGCCTATGTAAAGGTCTAA
This sequence comes from Microcebus murinus, assembly GCF_040939455.1. Taxonomy (NCBI): domain Eukaryota; kingdom Metazoa; phylum Chordata; class Mammalia; order Primates; family Cheirogaleidae; genus Microcebus; species Microcebus murinus. The sequence goes on from NC_134108.1 coordinate 83,551,590, forward strand.
CCTCAGAAGACTTCTTTAGAGACGAGAGTATTAATTTTGCTGGAAATTCAAATAGACACTATGGTGAGTGTTCTAATTAAAATGTTAAGTGTTGCATAAACTGTGATATGGACAAAGATGAAGATGAACAATGATAACTTAATTACGGAAGTAGTCTATACGGACACTGGAATTGATAGAGTGTGACAAGGTTAAGTAATAAAAAGCTATTATAAATACCTTCTATACTCATATCTATAAAAATAAATACCTTCTAAAAATTTGGGTGAATTATTGAACTTACATGATAACATTTTAGAGAAGAAAGCTAATATTATTTTATGTGAATTATTAATATAACACACTGTGAGATTGATAAAAAACATATATATAAATATTACACACATGTCTATATATGTGTGTTGTGAGTATATATGTATATTATGCATATATATGCACATGTATGTATATGCATATATACAGACACATGTATACATATGCCTATTAAACATATACAAGCACAGATACTATGTATGTATGCACACATACTTTGTTTTATAAGGTTTTTTTCTGCCACAATCTTTTTAAGAGTTGAATGAGAATATTATTTTCATTTGTTGAAAGCATTATTTTTCTAGGAGTTAGAAAATGATGATCACTTGAATGAACTCTGTGCCATGAATTATGCATACTGCATAGCATATACATATATATGACTTATTAAGTTTTCTTTTTTAGACTAAAATATAAGTTGGAACTGGATGCAAGATGCATGGTAGTCATGTAAATCAATGGTCCCCAACCTTTATGGCACCAGGCTCCAGTTTCACGGAAGACAATTTTTCCATGGACCAAGGGAAAGATGGTTTCAGGATGATTCAAACACACTACATTTATTGTGTAGTCAAACCTCTCTGCTAGTGATAATCTGTATTTGCAGCTTCTCCCCAGCACTAGCATCATAACCACAGCTCCACCACAGATCATCAGGCATTAGATTCTCATAAGAAGCACATAACCTAGATCCCTCACATGCACAACTTACAGTAGGATCTGTGCTCCTATGAGAATCTAATGCCACTACTGCTCTGACAGTAGGCAGAGATCAGACAGTGATGCAAGCAATGGAGAGTGGCTGTAAATACAGATGAAGCTTTGCTGCCACTTCCTGCTATGTGGCCCATGTACTGGTACCAGTCTGCAGCCCGGGGGTGGGGACTACAGATATAAATAGAAGAGATAAGTTTGTTTTTTCGTGGCACAAGATGTGAAGAGAGTTAGTTCTCATATTTAATGTGTGAACACAGTGACCTCACATTTTTCATTTTTATATTTTATGATTCCAAGAGCACTCTCTTATCTTGCTCATATAATGTATTTGTTGGAATAATATAACAAAATTTTTTCTTTTTTTAGGTAATGAAATATTATCTGTCATTTTCTTGCATGATATTACAACTATCTTCTTTGACTATTTGAAGAATAAAAAACTTAGATAATATTTCTAAGAAAAAATGGAAAAGTATTCACATTTATCTAAAATGGTGAAGTGAATACAATAAAATGATTTGGTGAGACATTCAGTTTGTTATGCCTTTTATATGATTGGTGCTTTACGATAATGGTTAACATCCAGTACTCTGAAACCAAACTTGTTCAGCTAATAACTAGCCATCTAATCTTGTGATGACACAGTTTTATGCCTCTCAAATTTGTTAAAAATTGTAATAAAAGTAGTGAAAATGGGCATCATTGTTTTGTTTTGGACTTTAGAGGAAAGCTTCCAATTTTTCCACATTCAGTATGATCTTAGCTGTGGGTTTGTCATATATGGCCTTTATTGTGTTGAGGTACATTCCTTCTATACCCAGTTTGTTGAAGGTTTTATCATGAAGGACCACTGAATTTACTGAATACTTTTAAAAAGAATCTATTGAAATTATCATATGTTTTTTGTTCTTGATTATGTTAATGTGGTATTTTATATTTATTTATTTATTTGCATATGTTGAACCATCTTTGTATTCCTAGGATGAGTTCTACATGATCATGGTAATGATCTTTTTAATGTTTCCTGATTTGGTGTGCTAGTATTTGTTGCAGATTTTGGCATCTATGTTCATTGGGGATATTGGTATATAGTTTTCTTTGTTCTTGTTCTGTCTTTGTCAGGTTTTGGTATCACTGTAATGCTGGCCTTATAGAATGAGTGTGAAAGTATTCCCTCCTTCAATATTCTGGAATAGTTTACGTAAAATTGGTATTAGTTCTTTTTTAAATGTTGGCAGAATTCAGCAGTGAAGCCAGGTCCTGGACTTTGTTTGATGAGAGATTTTTTTATTACTGCCTTGATATTGTTATTCATTATTGGTCTGTTCAGATTTTCTATGTGTCTATGATTCAATCTTACTAAGGTGTATATGTCCAGGAATTTATTGATTTTTTTCTAGATTGCTAATTTGTTGGCATATAGTTGTGCATAGTAGTCTCTTACTATCCTTTTATTTCTGTAGAATCAGTTATGTCTTCTTTTTTATCTTTGACTTCTTTCAAAAGAAGTCAAGAGGTTTCTCTTTTTTTCCTTAGTTTAAACCCATGCATTTACAAGCAAACAATTTTCAACAAAGGCACCAAGAACACGCATTGGGTATAGGACAGTCTCTTCAATAAATGTTCCTGACAAAACTGGATACCAACATGCAAAAGCATGAAAGTAGACCTCTATCTCTCACCATATACGTAAATCAACTCTAATTGGATTAAACACTTACATGTAAGACCTGAAACTATGTAACTACTAGAAGAAAACATAGCAGAAACAGTTCATAAGTTAGACCAAGCAAAGATTTTTTGAATAAGACTTCAAAAACACAGGCAATAAATGCAAAAACAGACAAATGTATTGAATCAAACCAAAATTCTTTTTACATAGCAAAGAAAACAATGAATAAAATGAAGAGACAGAATGGTAGAAACTATTTACAAATTATGCATCTGATAAGTAGTTAATATCTAGAATATATAATGAACTCAACTCAATAGCAAAAACAAAAACACTTCAGTTGAAAATGGGCAAGAAGTATAAATAGACATTTCTCAAAAGAAGACATACAAATGGCAAACAAATATGTGAAAAAATACTCAACATCATTAATTATCAAAGAAATGTAAATCAAAACCACAATGAGATATCACCTCATCCCAGTTAGAATGGTTATTAATAAAAAGAGAGAAAAAATTGCTGGTGAGGATGGAGAGAAAGGGAACTCAAACACTATAGGTGGGAATGTAAACTGGTTCAGCCATTATGGAAAACAGTATGGAGGTTCTTCAAAAACTTAAAAATAGAGCTACTATGTGGTTCAACAATTCCATTACTGGGTATGTATCCAAAGAAAATGACATCAGTGTGTTGAAGAGACATCTGCAAACCCATGTCTATTGTAGCAATATTCAGTCACAATAGCCAACATATGGAATCAACCTAGATGCATCTACAGATGAATGGATAAAAAAAATATGGTATACACACACGCGCGCGCGCACACACACACACGGAATTCTATTCAGACATAAACCAAAATTTGTGGCAACATGGATGAACCTGGAGGACATTATGTTAAATGAAATAGGCCAGGAACAGAAAAGCAAGCATGGCATTATCTTCCTCATATATAGATTTTTTTAAAAGTTGATTCCATAAAACTAGAGGATAAATTAAGTAGTTTCCAGAGACTGGGGGGTTTAGGAGGTAGAGGGACCAAGAGAAATTGGCCAATGGGTACGAAGTTACAATTGGACAAGAAGAATAAGCTTTCATGTTCCATTGCAAAGTAGAGTGATTATAACAAATAACAATGTAGGCATATTTTAACATATCTAAAGAGAAGATTTTTAATTTCACCATAAAAATGATAAATGTTTAAAGTGTTGCACATAGTAATTAGCCCAATTTGATCATTATACTATGTATTTATGCATTGAAATACCATATTTACCCCATAAATAGTTATAGTTATAATATTCTAATTATAAATTAAAAGAACAAATAAATAAATTGGAATAAAGAAGTGCTGATTCATAAAATAGTTGAGGATTAAATGAATTAATATAAACAAATCATTTACAGTTCATGGTACATGGTAAGTATTCAATACATATTAGCTGATACTATTCCCAAGTAGCAGAAAGAAGAGGGCCCTTTTCAATTTTGGACATAAACATTATTCAAATTTAGTTTGCTTTTCTATGAAAAGTTTTAAGGTGACATTTCAAATTTGGAAGGGAGTATTTTCGTAAATTGTACTTCACATGCATAGACAACTAAAGAAGCCAAAGAAAGACATAATTAATCAAAACCAAAGAAATATAAGCTATATTCCTAATTTGTTTTTTTTTTTTTTGCTGTCACAGTGCCAAACTATGTGGAATACTACCATTTCCATTTTCTCTGTGTATAAACTTCCCACATGTTTGAGTTACAGATTTTAATGCAGCTTCAGTCTCTTCAGCACTTTCTACCTTCAATCAAAGATAACTCAAAGAGTTGACTGTTAGGCTTGAAAGGTCTTTATATATTTCTCAGCTAAAAGCAATACAGTTATCTATGTCTCTTTTCTTCTAAGCAACAGGATTTGCCATACCCTAATCCATAGTTTCTCATTTATAAAATCATACTTTTTCTTTGCAACAGGATATACTTTTTATTCTATCAATACAGGAGTATACATTTTATTCTTTCATGTTTTTATAACATTTATGTTTCTAAATTGTATTTGTTTTGTGCTGCTATAATAAATTTCTGTTCATTATAAATTACTTAAAATGGCTTAGGGTTCAGGAGGCTGAGAGCACTAAGATCAAGGCACTGGCATCTGGTGAAGGTTTTCTTGCTGCATTATGCTAGAGCAGAAGGCAGACTGGCAAAGGAGCCTGAGAGAGGGTGGAAAACAGAGCAAAAAGGATCTGAACTCATTCTTCTATAAAAAATCCATTCCTGTGATAACATAACCATTCTCATGATAACAGTATTAATTCATTCATGAGGGCAGAGCTCTTATTGTATTCACCTATGGAAGTACATATTTTAGTATTGTCACAATGTCAATTAAATTTCAAAATAAATTTTGGAGGGGGCAATCAAAGCAAAACAATAATAAACATTTATTTTAGAGTCGCCACATCAGGCTTAGCAGAACTACAACTCAAATAAACTTGTTGATTAAATCATTTATACTTTATTATTATTTTAAAAGCTGAAAACAGTATTATTGCAGAATTATATATAGTGCAGCATGTCTCGAAAACAATATACAAATTGACCACTCTAACATTTAGAAACTGTTGTGTCACAAACACTTTTTGTTTATTATAGAAGAAACATATATCAATCTAAATAAAAACAAATATAAAAGTACAATGTAGATATAGATAGTTAGCATTCAAAGTATACAGGTAACTACTATTAATTTTCATACCATTATTTAATATAGAAAAATATTATGGGATATAATTTAACACCATTCATGATATATCATATGACAAATATAATATGGTAATATAATACATATTTTCTAACATAGTATTTATATTCTAAAAGCTACTTGGTGACCTTTATACAATTAATAATATGTACTCACTCTATTTCCATATTGTAAAATATTCTTTGAGAAAATTATTTAATCATATATATGTTCTATACACTACTTAAAAATTGCTTTATTGTGTGATATTTGTTTCCAATATTATATTATTATTAAAAGTGATGTTGTACTGTATATACTCATCCATATATCTTATATGCTTCTTTGTAATTTGTATTAAATAAAATTTCCTAAAAGTATACTTTTATGTCAAAAGGTCTAGACTTTTTCATAATTTGAGTAAATGATGTTAGATTATAATTTTGAAGTAGGATTTATGTTCTTGGACATGTGAAAATAATAGTAACTGTAGAGCATTTGGAAATTGTTGAAATAAAAACATATAAATCATTTATAATCTTGTGATTTAATATTCATTTAAATATTTTAATATATAAAATAATTGTTACACATGTGGATATGCCTACTTTTCTGCATATATGTACACATAGAGAGATAAAAAGACATTTTTTATAAATATATATGAATATATATATCCATCTATATCAATCCATTTATCTATCTAGTTTATTTTTGTTATTTGCTATAAATATGTTCTGTAAAGTCACAGTGAACAATGAATTGGTGAATGCTGACTCTTTGCTCCTAGGGATAATCAGGTCCATGCAAGATGCTGATCATAACATTTTCATCAGTTGATCAATGCATAAATTTGCTTTATCTGTGTTGGTGTTTAAATACACCTTATTTAATATATATTGTTGATATATGAACATTCAACTCACCCACGGCCAATACCACTATACTTTATGCACAAATGAAGATCATTTAACAGGTATCTTCTCAGCAAAATGCATCACATCACCATTTTCTCATCTTTAGGAATGCTGCATAGCCCATTAACACTCTGTGTGGGAGCCATTTAAAACAGCAAAATCAACAACAAAAGACAGAAAAATGTGACAAATGTGACACTAAATAGTCTGAAAAAAGTACACTTGCTTTTATAACAGTATAAAAGTTGAAATAAGAAGGGAGATCACCATTAACAAGGTGATTTTTTTTTTTCTTTTCCTGCCATACTTTATTAGAAAGATAAAACAGAATCTATGTACATCAAGGGTCACAGCCAGGACTGGCCACTCTCCTCTGCACCTGGAGAAAAGGGCTTGATGCATGTAGGAACTGGGCTTACAGGCCAAGCAAAGATCTTTGTAGCCCACTACTCAATTCCTTCTTGCTTGTCTTTAATGGCCACCCGGAACCGCTCTTCCAGCAGAGACAGCTCGCTGATGAGGTCGGTGATGGCATTGGTGAAGGCCTCCTGAGGGCTGTAGTCCGGTGTGGTCTGCACGCGGATGATGATCTTGTGCTCCAAGGGGTGGGGGACTTTGTAGCCAGCAAAGAGCACCTGTGGGTCCTTCAGCAGCTGTGATTTAATGATGTTTCCTAGTGTGTGGTCTTCTTTGTTGATAGTGAACAAACAGGCATTGGGTACCTTGGTGTCCTTGTTAATGGTGATCTTCTTCTTATTTCAGTGCTTTGTTCAACCTCATCTGGAAATCTGCATGATGGGTGAATTCAAATACTTTGCTGCTCTGCACAAGTCTATGAATTACCATGAAAGTGATGAGAGTACTGATTTGGGGGTTACAAATACATTTTAATAAGTTAATGAATTGAAAATATGGAATCCTCAAATAATATGGATTGACTACATATATGTATGTATGTAGATATATATAACTATATATGGAGAGAGAAAGAGAGAGGGAGATCAATGCATTTATGTCCACAGCTAGCCCATAACTCAAAGAATATTATCTTTTAGCAGAAAAATGGGTTCACTTTGTTCCAGAGTCTGAAGATAAAATGTGTCCTAATTTTTACCATTAGATTGCCTCTCTGCTTTAATACAACAGTCAAGTGCACCAAAGTTCTTTCTCTTTTGATCTTCATTATTCCTTTTATTCCTGCACCACTAACCCTATCCTCACACACACTAGCAGGTTGATAGTCTCATGTCATTACTTCTTTTTTTTTTTTTTTTTTTTTTTATTTAGACATAGTCTCACTCTCTTGTCCTGTCTAGAGTCGTGTGGCATCAACCTAGCTCACAGCAACCTCAAGCAATCCTACTGCCTCAGCCTCCCGAGTAGCTGGGACTACAAGGCATGTGCCACCATACTTGGCTAATTTTTTCTCTATATATTTTTTAGTTGTTCAGCTAATTTCTTTTTCTTTTTTCTTTTTCTTTTTCTTTTTTTTTTTAGTAGAGATAGGGTCTTGCTCTTGTTCAGGCTGGCCTTGAGCTCTTGAGCTCCAATGATCTGCCCACCTGGGCCTCCCAGAGTTCTAGGATTACAGGTGTGAGCCACCATGCCCAACCTTTCATTACATCTTGAGGTTAAATAGATTTACCCATGTGGTCAAACTCAGTACAGCTTTGTCTAGCCTAGATCTTCAGTCTTCAGTCTTCTTGAGCCTAGCCAATATCAATCATTTCTCTCTCTGCATAACCTCAATGTATGTTATAATATTATCATAAATGATCCACTCATGGATAAAAGCAGCATGGATAAAAAGAATAAAAGAAGAAAACCCACTTTTCTCCACATGCTTAATACATTTTGATTAGGATCTTACTGAAATTTCTTAAATATAAGTTCCTGGGGAAGGAGTACTTAGTCACAAGGTATGAGCGTGTTTAATACATTAAATATGTATTGACTTGAAAAATGTTCTTTCAGAAAGTTGGCATCAGTTTACATTTCCACCAGTAATCTAATACAATAAATTTTTCCATTGCATTCTCATTAAAACTTTCATTTTTAACTTTGTAATTTTGTTATGAAATACTTATTAAAATTCAATAATTATAAATAGTAAGGTTGAATTTATTTTTGAAATGTTATCTTCTTAACTTTTTCTGTCAATTATTGGTTCTTTTCTCCCTATTTTTCTATTAAAATACATGTTTTATTTATAGATTTCCATTAGCACATTGTTGATCGAGACTATTAACTGTCGTTTGCTTCTTTTTGCTATAACCTTGAATTTTAACTCTTCTAAATATTTTATGAGTTGAAAGTTATCTTCCCCAAGAAAATAGAGACAAATATGCACTTGCTATATTTTATCTCTAAATTAAGAAATAATTTTGAATATAATTTTGTATCTAAATTTCTTTCTCACCCTAATTCTCTCTTACAAAAGACTTTTTAAATCAAACATTTACTGTCATATCAAGCAGAAAAGTCTTCTGGCATTTATACTAAGTATAAAATATTGCCTATATGATAATTCAGAAATTCAGGGAAGTAAACTAAATATTAATTTATTTCTTCAACTGTTTTTACCAAGTTTTAATTCTTTGCTCTCGGATCAATTACTACCAGCCCTTTCCTCACCACATTGCTAGAAAAAGTTCTATCTTTTGAAGATTAAGCTTCTCCCAGTCACTCAATTAATATTAAGTCACTATGTTTGTTTATTTAAAACACCTTCCCTAGATATGGAGTCCAAAAATAGATTGCTCCTCATCCTATATCAGATGAGTTTATACCTGAATTTTACCAAACCTACAAAAAAGAACTGGTATCTATACTGAAGAAATTATTCCACAGCATTGAGAAGGAAGGAATCCCCCCCTAACTCATTTTAGGTAGCCAATATTGCTTTGATTCAAAAGCCAGGTAAGAACACAACATAAAGCAAACTACAGACCAATATCCCTTATTGGTCTATAGATGCAAAAATTCTCAATAAAATCTTAGCAAACCAAATTCTACTGCACATCATAAATAAATAAATAAATAAATTCACCATGACTAGGTAGGCTTCGTCCCAGAGATACAAGGATAATTTAACATACACAAATCTATAAATGTAATATACCATAAAAATAAAAGCAGAAATAAAGACTATATGATCCTCTCGAGGCACAAAAAAAGGCATTTGACAAAATTCAGCACACTTTTATAAGAACTCTTAACAAAATAAACATAGATGGGATTTAGCTCTAAATTATCAAAGCCATATACAACAAACCCACGGCCAATATCATACTGAATGGGGAAAAAGCATTCCCTCTTAGAACTGGAACTTAGAACTGCCCATTACCTCCATTTCTATACTACATAGTGCTGGAAGTTCTAGCCACAGCAATCAGAAGAGAGAAGGAAATTAAGTGTATCCATATGGGGAAAGAAGAGGTCAAACTATTGCTCTTTGCTAATGATATGATCTTTTATCTAGAAAACTGCAAAGATTCAACCAAGAGACTGCTGGAATTGTCGAATAAGTTCAGCAAAATCTCAGGTTACAAAAAATCAATGTACACAAATCAGTAGCATTCACATATGTCAACAACAGTCAAGCCTAGAATCAAATCAAAGATGTAATACTTTTCACAATGTAGCAAAGAAAATAAAATGCCTAGGAATATATTTAAGAAAGAAGGTGAAAAACCTCTATAGGGTGAACTACAAAACCCTGAGGAAAGTCATTGCAGAGGATGTAAACATATGGAAAGACATATCATGCTCATGGATGGGCAGAATCAACATTGTTAAAATGTCTATATCACAGTAAGTGATTTACAGGTTCAATGCAATTCCCATTAAAATATCAACGTCATTTTATGCAGATCTAGAAGAAAAATACTTCTGTGTTTTGTATGGAACCAAAAAAGATTTTGAATAGCCAATGCAATCTCTGTAATAAGAAAAGTCAGAAGGCATCACTTTACCAGACTTCAAGCTATATTACATGGCTATAGTAACCATCTTTTTAAAATAATTTCAAAAAATAATTTATATGTTTAAGCTAACATTACATACTGTATAAGCAATCTGACCAGTCGTAATTAAATGATAAATGTGAGTAATCTAATTGTCATAGACTAAACTATTAGTAATTATAAAAATTAAAGCAGAATATTTGGTTTTATTTTCTATTTTATTTATTTATTTTTTGTTATTTACACCATTGTAATACTTGGAAAAAATTAAGAGAAACTTAATCCATATAAAACTTACATTGAAATAATTGGCATGGGATTATTATTTTTTAATATATATCTGTAACATTTTCAGGATAATTATCACACAAATACGTACTACAATTTAACTGATAGCTCTGGTGTGTCACTGCCAGAGAGTGAATATTCCATGAGATCTTATACTTTATATACAAGAGAATTTGCATTTTTAGAGAAAACAAAACACAATTAATTATAAAATGTGCAACAGATGGTAGAACTTATAATCATTCTATCAGACTAATAGTATACTGTCTGTATTTTGGAATTTGCTTTTCCCAAAAGATGATGTTGGGTTAATGCCATATTGACAGTTGGTACTTTCCTAATGTAGTTAGTTTGATATACCTCATCTATTAAATTCTGTACATTTTCCAAAATAACAGATGACAAGTGCAATTGACCACCTGGGAAAAGGCAATTTCAATAGAAAGGGAAAACTTGATCTTCTTTTTTGGTAATTGTAGAGTGCTGACTATTTTTTCTGTTTTGAGTGACATTATTACCCAACATCATATTATTTACTTTTTAAAGTACACATTTCTAAACACAGACAATGATTAAGAGTGATCTATGGATAGATAACAGATGCTTTACTTATCATGACTGTTAAAAATATAAACATGATTTGAAAAATATCAGTTCAGATGAGCATTTACAATATAGGTTTTACAGATGCTACATTGAAAATATCAATTAGATAACTATCTTCACTAATATAAACAGAAAACATATCTCACAGACAGATGAATGTTCTATTATCATTTGCATAGATCTTATTAGTCATTGAAGAAAGCAAAGCTAGATTTTTAAAACAGATTTAAAGTTTGATGTTTTCAGGTTGAATAAAATATATTATGAAGTTTCCTTGGCTTCAATAAGGCAAGAAATAAAAGATAATTAAGACAAGGGAATAGACTTTAATGGTATGAAAAGCTACAGTATAAAACTACAATTTTAACTTGGATGTATTGCTGAGGACTGTATATCTCTCTAATAAGAACTATATATAATTACATAGCTATTCATAAGAATCTTATGTATCTGAGAATTTGTCAAATGTAAAAGCCCTAGTACCATATTCTCACATGATCTATGTATAGCATCATGACCTTATTTCTCCTCTAATTTTTCAATAATAGGTAAAATGTATCTTAATCTTAAATAAATTGCAAACTTAAAATAAACACATTTAAATAATAGAAGACAAACCAATGATGCAATATTTTCATTCACCGCAGATAAATGCTCAATTTAATTGATTCAAAAATATGTGAAACTAAAAATTTTGAGATGGGTAAACTCATTTAACTGAACAATATAGCACTACACTGCCATGGGAATATTTAAATATGAAGCTAATATTACATATTAATTTTGCAACAACATAACCAAACCAAAATATTGAGCTTTATGTTGCTATCATTTCTCAGAATTTTATTACTTATGTCATATAAAATATAAAAGGAAATGGCAATAACACAATAAACCAACTTATGGATACTTACATTTAATACAAGAAATAATTGTTTATACAAGAATATACTATTTCTTCACATTTTTCAATTGAGTAGATGTAATCAAAATACAAATAAAAACTTAGATATATTATACAATTTTCAATCACTCCAACTAAGCATTTCTTCAATGTTTGAAATTCTATTTAAATATAAAACTTATTTTACTTTGAGGTGATAATATAAATCTAATATTGATTTTAGGAAGGTTAAGAAAGCTAATTAAATTTACATTTGCAACTATTTTTTATTACCTCTTGGTATTTAACCAAATGAATTCAAAATTTATGTCTATAAGAACTTGAAAGTGTATGTTTATAGTAGCTTTATTCATAATTTCCAAGACTTGGAAGCAAACAAGATGGTCTTCCATAAGTGAGTGGTTAAATAAACTGTGGTACATCCAGACAACTGAATATTATTCAGTGCTAAACAGAAATGAGCAATTACATTAAGCCATGAAATGATACAGATGAAATTTAAACATATATTACTAAGTGAAATAAACTAATCCGAAAATTCTACATACTGTACAATTCCAACTTAACAACGTTCTGGAAAAGGTAAAACTATAAACTCTACAAAAAGATCAGTGGTTGCCAGGGATTGGGCGTGATGGCGGAAGGAATAAATACAGAACAGACAACTTTTTATCAGAGAAACCATTTTGTGCAATGCTACTAATGATATACACATATAATCATACCTTTGTCAAAACTCATAGAATGTGCAGCACCAAGAGCGAATCTCGATACAAACTATGGACTTTGAGTGACGATGATGCATCATCTTATGTAACAAAGATGCCACTTTGATGTAGGAAGCTGATAGCAGAGCAGGTTGTGTATGGGATGGCCAGAGACATATTGGAACTCTGCATTTTCTGCTCAATTTTGCTGTGAACCAAAACTTCTCTAATAAAGTTTATTATTTTTTTAAAGTGGACATAGCCTAGTGAAGGGTTTCATATTATTTTTATATAAAATGTGAACTAAATTTGTAATATTTTGACATTTATTATGAAATGACTTTCCAGTTAATTTAGTAAGTAACAAGAAACTATTTTAATTCATACCAACCCAGCCTTAACTTCCAACAAAAATGAAGATTTGGCATGTTAAAAACTTAGGAACATTTTTTATATTGGGGTAATTTAGATGAGTTGAAAAATGATAGAAATGGCAACAGTGGTTCATCCTTCCAAAGTATCCTAGAGTAACCAAGGTAGGAGAATCTTAAAATCTGGCTATTCTTTCTGAGGCTTAAAATCTGGCTATTCTTTCTGAAAAATGTGACTAGTTACCCACAGAAGTGAAATTAATTAATCCACTTTGAGCAAAAATTGGCTGTACTATGCCACATTTTTAGTTACATATGTTCTTTTAAAAATTCAGGAAAATTTAGACAGGGTCTATGATTATTACCTAATGAAAAAACATTAACCCTAGTAACCTTACCTTATTATTGTGGATCGATTATCTTTTAATGCCCCTGACATTCCAACTCCCATTAATCAGAAGCCTGCTTGATCTTAACTTCTATTTCTCCCAAAAGATTGTTAAATCAAAAGTCTTTCAATGAAGTGTAGTATCCTGGTTTGTATCCTTGGATAGAAAATGGACACTAGAATTGTGAAATACAAAACAAACAAAAAAAGAAAGAAAACAACCCTGGGCCAGGTGCAATGACTCACATCTGTAATCCCAGCACTTAGGGGGGCTAAGGTGGAATATCACTTGAGGCCAGAAGTTTGAGACCAGGCTGGGCAACATAGTGAAACCCCATCTGCACAACAAATAGAAAAATTAGCCAGGCATGGTTGCATGCACCTGTAGTCTCAGCTACTTGGGAGGTGTAGCCAGGAGGAACACTTGTGCCCAGGAGTTTGAGATTGCAGTGAATGCACTCTATCCTGGGCAATTGAATGAGACCTTGTCTCAAAAAAATAAAATAAAATAGAATAAAAGCCTGAAGTTTAGTTAATATTATTTTACCTATGTTAATTACTCAGTTTTGACAAATATGCCATCAGTATACAAGATGTTAATGCTAGGGAATACTGAGTGAAAGTTATATAATAACTCAATGTAGTATGTTTGCAACTGTTCTGTAAATCTAAAATTATTCCAAAGGAAAGGGGTTATAAAAAATTACTGAAGGTTTGGATATTATATTGGCTTATTTGAAGCTGACTCAGACACAAGACCAGAAATCAATGTATTGGCTTACTGCACTATCACTTTTAAGGAAACAAAGGAAAGGAAAGGAAAGTAGTAATCAAAATATTTTAAGGACAGGTAATGAATCCTTGTATTTTAAAAACAAAGAATCAGTTACATTAACCCAGACTTTGTCCCTATGACTATCATAATCTTAAGGAAAAGTATTCTTTCACAGGAAATATAGAAGAGCAGGACTTAATAAGAAGTAACAATCCTTGTTTGACTTTTATTTTGTAGGTCAATGTACCAAAGATCACCTCTTTGACCTTTTGTAATTTTAGTTTTCAGTTAAATACATCTATATTTCAATATTATGTGATTACAGAATTATATTTTTATGAAATTATTTAGATAAGCAAATTTTACTTCACTTAAAAATCCCAACAAATCCCTCTCTTTCCTTTACCTAGTAAGGATATAGCAATGTTTTCACATTCTCTACGGGCCATTTCTATAATTTCTTGAGCCTTCTAACACAAAATATCCTAATCACTACTAAGCAACATAAAGTATCAATACTTTTACAATAATCCTTCTACTCACCCCTCATTTTGCCTCTGTCAACCAAAATTTATTTTTATTAATAGATTATCCATGTTAAAGTGTACATTCTGCACCATAATTGTAGTAACATTGCTAACATTTTGTCTGTAAATTCATTCTAAAATGTGAAATCTAATATGACTATGCCATATGAATATCATTAATACAGGGTCGTGCATTTCATTCCTTTCCAGAACTCCTAGGTTCACAACCCCATACAAATCAAAGCCTAGAATTCTTAGTGTGAAGGTCCATTGAGACTCTAATCTACATTATAAATTTTTTCAGAAGCATATCATGATTTTAGTTATGCTTATATTAGGAGTTTGCTTTTCTTGAAGTTTTTCTTTGTCTTTTTTCCCTTTGAGTTTTTAAAGTTTTCTGTGAGTTCTGTGCCACCTTGTTTCATCATATTCTATAAATTGTCTAAGATTTCACTCATGCACTCCGATCTCCTGAATCCAATTATTTCCCAAAGTCACCTTTACTGGTGAGTTTTATATTCTGGTGCCAATCTGGATTTTACCGTTCTATACACTCGCTACAGAGTTTGTGCCTACAGATTTCTCTCTACTACTTCCCTGTTTGACTTCATTTGCTCTTATAATTATTTTCTGCTTGCAGCTTCATATACTAGAGCATATATTTAGATAGATATTAAAGAAAGGGTCTTTAAGACTTAAACTTTCTGCATGCTTCTAATATGTTCTGATTATACTTTTATATTTGATTCATAAGTGTATTTAGGTTCTTTCAAAAGCATATCTAAAGACAAAGATTTGAGTATAAGTTATTTTGAGGGGTATGTGTAAGGGACACCTATAAAGAAATGGAGATATGAAAGAGAGAGTAGAAGGAGTAAATAAAAATATGCTAGTAACACAGCTATTATTTATTTATTTATTTATTTTTTAGACAGAGTCTCGCTTTGTTGCCCAGGCTAGAGTGAGTGCCCTGGCGTCAGTCTAGCTCACAGCAACCTCAAACTCCTGGGCTCAAGCAATCCTTCTGCCTCAGCCTCCGGAGTAGCCCGGGTCTACAGGCATGCGCCACCATGTCCAGCTAATTTTTTCTATATATTTTTAGTTGTCTAGCTAATTGCTTTCCATTTTTAGTAGAGACAGGTCTCATTCTTGCTCAGGCTGGTTTCGAACTCCTGACTTGGAGCAATCTGCCCACCTCGCCTGGCAGGCATTAGCCACTGCACCCAGCCTTAACCCAGATATTTAGTGTCACTTGAAGTTTACTCACTCTAAAAACACTGGGAAATTGTGTGAACTATATGCGTCAGAACTATCCTTACAGAGAGGTGAGATTGAAATATTTATATTCCCAGCCCCAAGAGTGATGGCTATGGAAGGTTTCACTTCCTCATTCCCTTGGCCTGCCATGTGTGGGCAGCTTGTACCTGGAAGGAGAGCTCTCAGGAGAGTTTATATGCAAATATCGGCAACCGGAAGAGGAAGGAGGGTAGATGACACGAACGGTCCCAGAGATATTGGTGTGCCACTGACAGTGTCTGTTAAACATAACTTGGCGGAATGCAGAAGCCTGGTTTAGTACCATTATTTTCTCATAATTCTGAAAATATTAGACATACAAGTTATGGGTAGAATTCATATTATATTATTTCTATTTCTTTATTGGTGCACTTTTTTTATTTTTTCCCTTTGATAACTTTTTATTTTTCATGGCATTCTGAATTTCTAGTGATGTATCTAGTTGTGTTTATTTATATTTTTTGCTCACCTATTCTTGCCGCTTTTTACTTAAAGAATCAGATTAAGCACTTCAGTCTGAAAGCTCAAGGCTCCCATTGGTACATTTTCTTATATTATATTTTCTTTTTCTAATAATTTTATTTTATTTTTTTTTAGACAGAGTTTCACTCTGTTGCCCCAGTTAGAGTGCTGTGGCATCAGCCTAGCTCACAGCAACCTCAAACTCCTGGGCTCCAGCGATCCTCCTGCCTCAGCCTCCTGAGTAGCTAGGACTACAAGGCATGCACCACCATGCCTGGCTAGTAACTAGCCAGTTTATATACTAGTAAACTAGTATATATACATATATATATATATATATATATACATATGTAGTATACATACACACACACGCATATGTATGTGTTTTTAAGGTGTCTGGCTTATTTCTCTCTATTTTTTTAGTAAAGACCGGGTCTTGTTCTTGCTCAGGCTGATCTGGAACTCTTGAGCTCAAAGGATCCACCCGTCTCGGCCTCCCAGAATGCTGTGATTACAGGCGTGAGCCATCACACTCGGCCACATTTTCTTACGTTATATTTAAACTATTTTTTCTTTGCTGTCTCCTTCCCTTCTAAAGCTGCACCATGTTGGATATTCACATAATACGTTCAATTTTTTACCTCCTAACTTCCTCTCTTCAAATGTTTTTCCATGTTCAGGAAGATTTATTTTAACCTTAAGGGTCAACATTAATTTTTAATTTTGGAAATTAATTTTAATATTTAGTCTTATTTCCTTTTATCTCACTATCCCCTTTTATATAGCAATTGGTTCCAATTTTATGTCAGCAAAATCTTTCTAAATGGAGAAGGCATGTATTAGAGTCTTTTTTTATTTCTGTGTTATCTTTAATTGCCTTAATTCACTCCCTGTCTTCTAGGGTCAGATCTCTGGTTTGTAGATTTTCGTCCTCTTCTTTAACATTTCCCATGGCTTTCACACTACATATGTAATCCTTGGTTTTTGGACATGTTCATAATACCAAGAATGTTTGGGAGGCCTGTGTGTAGGCATTCTGTGCATAGGCACAGAATGTCAATTGACCACCTGCACTTTAGTGTATATATGAGTGAATTGTACATTATTCTTGGGGAGCCCGAAATGTTCTATAATCCACATAAGCTGTACTGGTTCTCCCAAGATCTTCGCTCCATCTTTTCTATAGAATAAGCCACCAGTTTTCATACCTCTGAATAACAACTTATTATTTAATGGCTCTCAGCATGAAAATATGGAAGAGGGGATAGGAAAGAGAAGTAATCTACCTCCTTTTTAAATGCAGAATTTTTTTTTTAGTTCAGCATATTATGGGGGTACAAATTTTAAGGTTTCAAATAATGTCCTTGACTCCTCTGCCTCTACAAGTCTGAGCTTCAAGCATGACCATCTCCCAGATGGTGCACGTCTCACTCATTATGTATGTATATACCTGACCCCCCCCCACCCGCCCAATACCCAATTAATGTAATTCCTATGTGTCCACTTAGGTGCTGCTCAGTTAATACCAGTTTGCTGGTGAGTATATGTGGTGCCTGTTTTTCCATTCTTGGGATACTTCACTTAGTAGTATGGGTTCCAGCTCTAACAAGGAAAATACAAGATGTGCTATATTACCGTTGTTTCTTAGAGCTGAGTAGTACTCCATGGTATACATATACCACATTTTATTAATCCACTCATGAATTGATGGGTATTTGGGTTGTTTCCATAGCTTTGCAATTATGAATTGTGCTGCTATAAATATGCACAGCTACAAAAAGAACCAAGATGGTATATCTGGGCCCCCAAGAATGCAAACCTATCTATCTATGCTTCTTCTGGACAGTTCAGCTCACACCACAATTTAAGTGCCTTAAAAAGCTACACCTTTTTAGGCTGTTTTATAAATCAGTATTTGTTTATATTCTTAGCATGCTCTAGAAATATAACAAAATCCCTTTTAGCATTTTTCTTATTGTGATTTTATAGATTCTTTAATTATTTACGCTTATTTTAATGTAGCATAACACAGGGGAAAGTGACAAATGGAGTATGAATTTCCATTTTGGTTTCTCAAAGGAGGAATTATTAGTATCTGGCAGAAAAGTGACATTACACAATTTTAAAGTCTAATTTTATTCACTCATCTCTATAACCGAACTAGATAATCATGACCATAACTTTTTAAAACAGCTGTTCAAAATATTTGCTTTTATTTATGAGCTTGATTTCAGTTTAATATTGGTCAATTTGCCATTAAAACATACCTTTTTGTACTCTTCAATCCCCACAATAGCAGCAAGAACTTAGAGTGACTATGAATTCCAATGTATAATATTCCTTTGTGGATATTTTATTCCACAATATAAACCATGAAGCCTCCTTTTGAATCCCTGTGCTGTTAAAATCATGTATCATTGAAGTTTATTTGTGTTGGAAGTAATTAGGTCTTTGTTTCCTTGGAAATTTAACAAAGAACTTGTTTGTCTTTTAAGTAATGGGGTCCAGAAAACTTTAAGCCTCTTTTGAAATATGATTTCATTATCATCTAAATAATATAATTTAAAAGTAATATAATGATATTCACAGGTAGCAGAATTTTTTAGAAACTCTACTTTCTGGTAACAAATCTAATGAATTATATATAAAAAGGAAGTAACTTAATTTTTTAAGTATCTATAAAAATGTTTATTTCCTCAAAATAATTTTCTTTGTTCAATCATTCAGAAAACACATCTATGCTTTTAATTGTTCCAGGGTTCTATGTATTTTCAATGAATTATATTTTATAACTATAAAGGATTAATTATTATCAAAAGTAGGTCTTAATATTATTTTAATTGAGTTATTAATATAATATTTACAAAGGCATTAATCTTATAAATTCTGTTAGCTCTTCTCTGCTTTTGGAAACTAATAATTACTTCCAAATATAGTTTTTCATTTTTTTCCCAACACTTATCCTTGTTCTATGAAATGCATTTTTTTATAGTTTCTGAAACTAGTATGTAGTTTCTGTTTTAGCAACCTACATTCTATTTTCATATGCTGACCTTTGATTATGAGTGTTAAAAATATCTTATATGTGTACCCTTTCCTTACTTAAATCATATTTTTGTTTTCTCAAATTTGAATGAATAATATATGCATCATGCTTTGTTTTGAGAATTAAATGGCCTAAGTCTAAACACACCATATTCACAAAATGTTTTATTATGATGAAAACAGAACATAACAAAATTAGATTTAAAATTAGAAGACTTAAATTCACATTCTGGCATTGATTTTTTCCATTGGGCAAGATCGCAAGGCAAAACATATAGTCTCTTCGGTTTTCAGACTTCTCACATATATAAAATCTCTAATAACACCCAACTCACTGAATTGTTTTGATAATTAAATTTAAAAACACATAAGACTGGCAAAGACAAAGATTGAAATATAGTAAATATGTCAGTACATTGTTAATTATATATTTAAACCAACAGACTTGATCACTTAGCTTCTGAATATTTCTTAATATCTTAAAGGAACTGAGCATTTTTGAACAATGATAAACATTCAGCCTATACATATAAAATAGTATACATATTTTTAAATAACAGTAAAATAATATCTTCCAAATCAATCTCTAAGCATTTTACTACTTTTTTTGCCTTAACATGTGTAAAAATATACTCGACATTTATTTCTCCACACCAATAAATTCTCAGATAATGTGTACCCAAAATTATTTTAAATATATATATATATATTTTTTTTTTTTTTTGAAGCAGAGTCTCACTTTGTTGCCCTGAGTAGAGAGTGCCATGGTGTCAGCCTAGCTCACAGCAACCTCAAACTCCTGGGGTCATGAAATCCTCCTGCTTCAGCCTCCCAAGTAGCTGGGACTACAGGCACAAGCCCTGATGCCAATTTTTCTATTTCTAGTAGAGACAGGGTCTCGCTTTTTCTCAGGCTGGTCTCGAACTCCTGAACTCAAGTGATCCTCCCACCTTGGCCTCCCAGAGTGCTAGGATTATAGGCGTGAGCCACTGTGCCCTGCCTATTTTAAATAATTTAACAGAGAAAAATAAACTATTATCCTGAAGGATCATTAAGCCCAATAAAGTTTAAAAATGTGAATCTTCATGGTGAAAAATAACTTTATAAACATGCATACTAAGTAGCACAGGAAAAGGAGGTTTCTCCATTAGTAGATCAAAATTATAAAGTATTATATGCCTTGAAAATGTTTGCATTATTAAGGAGAATCAATGCACAGACATACTAATATAACAGTTCTTTACAACTTAATTGAAACCACATTTTAATCTCTTCACTGTTTTGTTCATACTGTTCTTTCCATTTATAGTCAGTTTCTCTTTAAACTACTTCATGTAGTCCTAAAAATAGATCTGACTAGTCTGACCTGAAACAAAATATACCATAAATAAGTTGTTTTTTTTATATTTTAAGCACCTCCTGTGTTCTAGAACTGTTCTAGATAATGTTCTAAAAACTTTCCTAGACATGTATGTTCCAGTGTGAAAAAACAGACATAATACCTACTCTGATAAATTCTCCAGTTTATCCAGAAACACATATTATATACTACTTATATAATTTATTTTAAATATATATGCATACAATTATTCATTTTAATTGCACGTTATATAAATGGAACAATGGAATATAACTAGACTACAGTGTTTTAGTACACAAGAGTTAGTCTTTGATATCATCATATTTATATCCATGATTACAATAGAGTTAATTAGCACCACTTATATTTGAAAACCTTGCCAGATTCTATACATATGAAATAGTATAGAACACAGTTCCTAGCCTCAAAATATTTGCAGTTTAGTTGTGAGAATCGATTTCCACAAAAACATAATGCAGGATAATATATGTTACGTTCTAAGAGATTGGTACTTGATAAGACTTGGGGGGAATTAAAAAAAGATAAAATGTGATGTGTGCAGAGGGGTTAATGAATGAACTATGTGTTTATAATTAAAGATTCATGTATGGAATAACAGAAGATGAAAGATAAAAGGCAGTTAACATTCTTGAATATCTGGCCATTTATACTCTATTCTGCAGACAGTGGCAAACCACTAAAAGTTTTAGGGTGTATTCTGTAGTCTATTACAGAAAAAATAATATTCATTGATCTATACAGATTCCTCAACTCAACAATATCAATCCATATTCAGGACAACATGATATAAAGCAAAAGTTTTCTTTTTTAAAAGTAATTTCAGTATGATACAGTGAGAAGTGAGATGGTGATTCCTAAGTAAATGTGTTTTATATACATACAATCAATAATTTCACATTTTATGGGTGTGACTTGCATTAATAGAGATTTATTAATATTTCTTGCTGTACATGTATTTGTTTAAAGTTCTATAAGTTACTGATTTTTCTAAATAGTTTTCAAAATATCTAACCTTCTTTCACAATTAGAAAATAGAAGGAAAGAACAATTAAGACATATCCTAAAGATCCAAAACTACAGAGAGATTAAAGCTATATGACAGACTTCTACCACTTATTTGTTGGTGTTCTCAGCCTTACTCAGATACGTGAGTCTTTACAGGAGCACATGGTAATATATTTTGTTGTGTTCTTCCCTAGATTTTAACATATTTTTCTATGTGATATCATAAAATAATTGTTTTCTAGTGTGGAACTGTGGGGTTATCTATATGCAGGGTTCTAATTTGTTTACAGCCACTAAAATGCCACATGAGCAACTGAGTGGATATAAAAAAAAACAGTATCCTAAATTAAAAGATATACTTAACAGAAAGAAGACAATTTTTTGTTCCTTTTCCTGATTATTGCCTAATATTTTGGTTGAATATTCTAGCATATTAACATGCAAACACTTAACTTTAAACTTTATAAAAGAAAAAATGGCAAGATTAATAAAATCTAAATATGAAATCATAGTTTCAAGGTAATATTGGGGATATTAATACACTCAAATATTAAATAGAGGAGATTTAAATGAATTTAAAATGTTTAATATTATATTGTACTTGGAAGGAAAAGAAAAGAAAATCTTTCACTCGGTCACGTGGATCCTTGAATCAATAGTCTTAAAGTTTAAATAGAGATCTTAAAACCTTACACTCCATGGGTCTTTTAAGTAGTTATTTCTATTCCAGAGCGTTGTTTTTTTTTTACCATTACACTACTAAACATAAATACTTTTGTATGAAAATTCATTTTATTTTTAAAGTAATTTTAAAATTTAAATATAGGCACAAAAATAATGTGCATATCTATACATTTTCATAAAGTAAATAGCTACCACACATATCAAAGTAGCACATTACGAGTAGGTAGACACATTTTTACCTCCTACCAGGATGTTGTAGAGAAATTAGAAAAAGTTTTGGGAGAAGTATCCATTCAAGGGGAAAGCAACATAATGGGGTATAGGAATAAGGAAAGAGAGATCTCTCTGTCAAATTAAAATTTATCTTAAAAGATAATAGGAGTATAAGAGTAGGATCAGATTTAGATAAATCAGAAACTCACGCAGAAGTGTTCAGCATTTTTGCTGAACTCAAGTGTCTTATGGTCTTTCAAGTATTCACATCCTTGAAAATTATTTTGTTCTCTATTTTATTGAAATGTATTGTGATTACAAAACACTTTAAGGCCAATATTGTTAAATATAAACCATTCTAGTTTATTACAAGTATAGGAGTATTGTATGTAAAAGGAAGAGATACTGAAGATGTTGAGATTCAAATTATAACCTTGTTTAAATTAGGAGGCAAAACTGAATTTCAGCCCACATTGTGTATCATTGTACAAAAGCAGGGGAAAGCTCAAGCTAGTAAAGAGATACTCAGTACTAGACCCTGAGTTTGCTTCAAGGAGCTGAAAGCAGGGAGTTTGCTGTTCTTTGTTATGTTTGTGGGTTTTGATTCGTGCTTGTCTATTTTTTTACTCTTATCTCTTTTATCCTGGGCACACTTATAACTTTGACTCAGATGACATAAAATCAATTTATGCAACCAGAACAGCTATACTCCTGTAATATTCTGAAATAAAAATAAATAAGCAAATAAAATCAGCTTAAACCAAAAATTAAAAAAAAAAAAAATCTCAGTATGAAGTGATATCACACAGCAGAGCTGTGAAGAAAATTGAAAGGATGGATGTGCAGAGCCTTGCAGAAGGCAGTAGCCTCTTCTGGGGCACAGGCATTTATCCAGGAAGAAGTGTTGGGTGTCATGGGTCATAAATGAAGAGTATGCGCTAAAATGACTGCAGCTAAAATGTTATATTGTGGAGTGGGTCATTTTAATACATTCTTTGCCTCTCAATGCTGAACTGTGTAGTTTGATGTGGATAAAATGTCTTTCTCTGCTTATGATTTTGTGCCTACGCATACCGGAGAACAGATAAAATCATAGAGTCCTCATAAAAACAGCATATCTTGACAACCACTCAAGTTGTTTCATTTCTCCATTATATCTGTGTATATGGCTTTAAAATGACCGTTAAATCCTATATTACCACTATTGTACTAAAGATTGGAGATAAAACTTAGATATATATTCTATTGAATAGGGATTCTAAAATGGCAGTTAACTAACGAAGCCAAAGCAAACAAGCAAAACTAAACAAAAACTTGTCTTCTTCTCCCACCACCTCCATGCCCATTCTCATCCCATTTAAAGTCTGTTTCTTTTATTTTTGACATTGAAGCAGGAGGAAGCAAGATACAATGTTATTATTCATTTGTTTGTAAACCACTTTTTTTGTAATTTTTAATAGTTTTTTGTTATCATTTTCAAAAGGCATGCTTTTTCATTATTTGTATTTCAGGCACATGCAAACAAACTTCTGGCTTCCAGAAACAATAGAATCCACTCTATGCAAATACTTAAGCACTGCTTTGTCATTAAAATATGGGTAGGTCTTCTCAAAGTTGAACTTTATTTTAGTATGGTCAATTGATTTCAAAACCTGCCTCCTTTAAAAAAATTACACTTTTTTGTTCAAAAATTATTCAACAGAATCAAACCAACTACAAGAATATCATATTTCTTAATAAAATTTACTAAATTAAAAACAAATAGCATATGAAGGATATTTTTGTCAGCATATGAGGCAGTGGTAATCAGGGTGACTACAGTATGCAATACAAAATCAATTATAATTTCTACATTTAAAACGATTCTTTTTTCAAGGATTTATTATATGAGGATACAAATAAATATAATAAAATTTTGATGATCTCCTAACTTTATGTATATATTATATACATATACATACATATAAGCCAGACATATATAATAAAAAGTATATTAAGATATAGTCTTAATTTTTCATATTTTTTAGTTTGATATTCCATTAGTATGTATGTTAAAATATTTAAGAAATAAAAGTTGATATTTAGAGTTTTAATTTCCAATTATTTCCAAAAATGGGAGGTGATATTTCCTATGATTCACTCCAAGTTTACCATTCAAAGACATGTTTAACAAGAGAAAAATTATTCACATTTTGAAAGAATTTTTACAATAAAAAAAATCTATGTATGTATTCAATGTTAAAAGCTTTTTGAATTCACATATGACGCTTTTGTAACAGAGGATATCACCTAGAATAAAAAGGGCATAAAGAGGTTTTCTGTCTTTTTAAAACTTTCCCACTCTTTTTGGGAATTTGAGGCTTGCATTCCTGCCTGGGGGTAGGTAGTCAGGAGAATCAGGAGAATGTCTTTCGTCCTTTTTGTTACAGAAGGTAGTTCAGCTGAACTGTCAGCTGGCACCTGGCTGGGGGAGGTTTGGGAGGGCCTCCAAGTTGGGGCAGAGGTCTCAGTCTTTGTCTTTGCCAGAGATGGGACCATTAGAATCAGTAACGACAATAGCCTAGAATGGAGAACCCTCCCTTTAAAAATTCTGTATTTCTGCTTATGTTCAGGAAATTTGGATTTTGATAGGAGAATCTGCCATTTTTCCTCCTTTGCCAGCAAAGTAATAAACTTTTCTTTCCTTCTCCTCAAACCACTTGTTTTCATTCTTCTGATGTGGCCTCAAGGACAAATGCCCAGCTTTTATTAACACTTTTAGATTGTTTTTGTTTGTTTTTTTGATATCTAGAAAAGTAATAATAATACATTTGTGTATTCATTTAACTGTTTTGGCAATATTGCTAAGTAAATTTTTATGCTTCTCCCTTTGCACAGTAGTGTAGGAGTATAAAAAGCTAACTGCTCAAGTGATATTAATAATCAATTGAAAATTATGATTGTTTTGCAAACTTTAAAAGTTTTTGTGAAACTTTATTACACTTAATAAAAAAAGAAAGTAAAACTAATATTCATTTAGTTCAATAATTTAAAACCTAAGAAACATTGAGAATTAAGTATTTTGTTTTTTTATAAAAAGTTATGATGAGTAATTTAAACAATGCTTATCTTCTTTCCATTGTATAAATTTGTATATAGAAAGAGTTGCCTTGGTTGGTGCATTTTTATACTCTTTTCTAAGTCTGGATTAGCATCTAACACTTTATCTTTTTTGAATTCAATGTCAGAAAATATCTTAGTGAGTTATTTTATTGTAAAGGTTTGTCTCTTGTCACTTCTGAAACATCGTCACCTTTTGCTCACAAGAACTTGTTTTAATTACTCCTTGAAATCTGGTTGCAAATTTTACATTGGCATCTTTATCTGGACTAGTATCTTTACCAGACAACTTAACATTAATCAATGAATGCAGTCTTCTAAAATAATGAGACCAGCTTTTATGGTTAGCAAACATTCTTTCTATTCACTTTGTAATTACTATTTTCTTTCAAAGTGGCAACTAGACTAAGTGTGTTTCCCCCATCCATTCATACTCCCTAGCAACCTGCTAGCCCTTATACAGCATTACCTATACTCCTCATTTTATCCTTCCCCTTTAAAAGGCATGTATAAAAATATCTGAACTTCATTGGGATATTGGGTAATCACTCTTATGATTCTCCCTATGCACACAGTATTGGTAAATACATGTTTCTCTTATTAATCTGCCTTAATTGTGAGTTGATCTTTTAGCAAACTTTCATGAGGAAGAGCAAGTTTCCCTTCACCCCGCATGAACTTACATATTCATTGCAGCATTATTCACAATTGCTAAGATATGGAAACAAACTAATTATCTGTCAGTGATCAAATGCTTAAAGAAAATGAACATAATGTGGCACAATTCTGCCTTTAAAAACAAGGAAATTTTGCCTTTTGTGACCACATGAATGAATCTTGAAAGCATTAATCTGTGTGGAATAAGACAGAAACAAGCTGGGAAATATGGCATGATATTAGTTATAAGTGGATTTTTAATAAGTTGAACTCATAGAAACAGAGAGTAGAAGGTGGTTACCAGGAAGGGTTTGGAAGTAGGAAATGGAGACATGTTGGTCAAAGGGAACAAAATTTGCAGTTATAAAATGAATAAGACCTAATATACAGCACAATGGCTAGAGTTAATAATAGTACTTTACACAGTTGCTACTCCGTATCCATGCATTCTGCATCTGCAGACTCAAGCAACTGAGGTTGGATAATACAGTCTTTGTAAGTGGATTTTCGTATCCACAGTCCTTCAGAGCTGACTGTAGGATTTGATCCTCCATGGATGTTGATATCCATGAAGATCCTGGAAATAATCCTCTACGGACATGTAGTGATGACAGTATTTGAAATTTTCTAAGAAAGTAGATCTTTCAGGTAGATGCCCAACAATGCTATTGCTGGATTGAATGGTATTTCTATATCTAGCTGTTTGAGGTATCCCCATATTCTTTTCCACAGAGGTTGCACTAATTTGCAGTCCCACCAGCAGTGTAGGAGTGTTCCTGTCTCTCCACATCCTCTCCAGCATTTGTTGTTTTGGGATTTCTTGATACAAGTGAAAGAATGGAGGGAATTTCTCAGCCCATGGGCCAGGCACAATAGGATCTGGAAAGAGACATAGAGTAATCTAACTCTAATTATCAGGTCATTAGCTACCCATCAAAGTGGTTCCATGGTAACATCTGAACCATGAGGAGGGCCCAATCCAGACAGTATAAAATAAGACTTGAGACCATAATCAGAGCCTCTTGTTAAGACAGGGGGTCTGTGGTGAATGTATCTTGTGCTTGTTCCATATACCTATCTTGCTCTTCCTCAGTAATTCTCATTTTAATGCTTACCTTGCTTTCAGTGTGTCTGTTTGTTCTTCAGCCAAGAGCTCACCAAGAACAGAAAACAAGATTTCCAACCCGATATATACCATATATTATTGGAGTTGGAAAAAAAAAAAAAGATTCACCAGATATCAACTAAGTTTTGTAAAATGAATAAAGAATGTGAGGTTTAGTAATAAAAACCTTAAAAATAAATGGTTCAATTGCATTAAATATTTGTATATCCAGCATTAAACATTGCTTAAAACAACAAAGTACTTTTTGATGGGAACATTCTCATACTCTGAAGTATCTATATAAAAAGAAATATCTATTGTCTCTCTACAAAGGAGCACAAAGATCACATCTTTTGAATTTTGATGCTACATTAAAGCTACAGCGATATAAACACTAACAAAAAAGGAAATAAAAAAGAAATATCTACATGAAAGCACTTGAGAGATACTGAGAAAACAAGCATATGAGTATCCAGGACTTAAGGACAAAAGAACACTGATAAGAGGCCAGCTTTGTTCAGTACTTTTTCCCTCAAGGATTTACCAACACATCGATATGGGGTCTGTGATGCTAAAATATTAGTTGTAAGAGTTAGCAAGTGACTATACCCCAAAGATGAGTTTTCCCTTATTTTCACATAGTTGGGGAGAGAATAATTGAGTTCAGAGACAAAGCAGATATGAAACTTCTGACATACACCCAAGTAGGGCCCTGAAAGAGCTATTTTCTTAATATACTGCTTTAGGAGTAATAAAATAAATGAGCTAACACATATGACTTCAATCTAAGTTTAAACCGCTGATTATAAGAAAAACTTTAGGTAATTTTCGCAAGTTCTTAGAATCATATTGAGAAATTAAATCCTCTTTAGAAGAAGATAATATCAAGCAAAGCCTATGATTTTGTGACGGATATTTTATTCACAATATAGTGTATCAAAATCAAATTTGCATGTTGGTAGACAAGAACAAATGATTAAAAACCAAGATAAAGAATATGAATATAAAGACATTGGAATTCAGACACTGACTTAAAAATGAATAATATGTACACAAAATATCTTGACTTTCTTGAGAATGTAATTAAAGAAATATAATTTAAAAATATACACGTGGACTCCTTTTTTTTTTTAGCTCAGGAATGTAGGGAGCTGTGTAGTGTCACTTCAATCCATAAAGTAAGAAAACATGGAGAAACTGCAAAATAACTTTTCATGAACCCATCAAAAAGTTGAGGTCACAGGGCAAACAGTCAAACCAAAATATTAGAGTGACAGACATCTTCGGGGAGAAATGGAATCTGAACATGTATTTACCTGGGGCTGATGCTGCTTGATATCAAACAAGCAGAGAGGAAAATCAAACAAGAAAAATTTAAAGGACCACTGAAGACAGAATATGGGGTCTCTTGACTAGGTAAAGTCTATAAAGGCCACAAATAGAGAGTTACTTACTATTGCTAGCTATTCCTCTGAGAATCCAAGAAATTCTTACATTCTTTATGTGGAGAATCCAGTGAAGACAATTCTCTTTCTCTCCTGCTAAAAAGGAGATGGGAACAGCAGCCATTGCCAAAATTACCCCAACTCAGCTCCACATTCTTGACCACAGGAAAAAAATATATGGTATGTGAGGGGAAGATCATAAAATGGTAGCCCATCCACACACAGCCAACTGATCTTTGATGAAGCAGACAACAATATAACCTGGGGAAAAGAAACTCTATCAATATGGTACTGGGAAAATTAGATACTCACACACAGAAGATTGAAGCAGGATCCAAATTTTTCACCACTCACAAAAAGTAATTTAAGATGGATGAGAGACTTAAATGTAAAG
The DNA here is from genome assembly GCF_040939455.1 of Microcebus murinus. Classification (NCBI taxonomy): domain Eukaryota; kingdom Metazoa; phylum Chordata; class Mammalia; order Primates; family Cheirogaleidae; genus Microcebus; species Microcebus murinus. Next base: position 83,581,265 of record NC_134108.1, read on the forward strand.
CATGAAACCATAAGAATCCTAGAAGAAAATGTTGGAAGAACTCTTTTAGACATCAGCTTAGACAAAGAATTTATGAAGATGACCCCAATGACAATCACAGCTACACAAAAATAAATAAATAAATGGGGCTTGATTAAATTAAAAAGCTTCTGGACAACTAAAGAAATAATCAACAGAGAAAATAGATAAGGTACAGAATGGGCGAAAACATTTACAAGCTATACATTCAATAAAGAGCTAATAGGGAGGATCTACAAGAACTCAAGAAAACCAGTAAGGAAAAACAAAACAACCCCATTAAAAATTGGACAAAAAACATGAACAGAAACTTATCAAAAGAAGATAGACATAGGGCCAATGAGCATATGAAAAAAATGTTCAATGTCACTAATCACCAGGGAAATGCACATTGAAACAGCAATGAGATATCACTTTACCCCAGTTAGAATGGCTTTTATTAAAAATTCCCAACACAATAGATGCTGACATGGATGCAGACTGAAAGGAATGCTTATACACTGTTGGTGGGACTGCAAATTAGTACATCTGTGGAAAAGAGTATGGAGATTTCTCAAAGAACTAAAAGTAGACCTACCATACAATCCAGCAATCCTACTACTGTGTATTTACCCAAGGAAAAAAAGTTATTTTATTGAAAAGACACCCGTACTTGAAAGCAGCACAGTTCACAATTGCAAAGATGTGAAATCAAGCCAAGTACCCATTAGTTCATGAGTATATTAACAAAATGCAGTATTAATATATGTATATTATAGAATACTACTCAGCCATGGAGAATGATGACTTAATGCCTTTTGCAACAATTTGGATGAAACTAGAGATCATTATTCTAATTGAAATTTCTAAAGAATAGAAAAACAAACACCACATGTACATGCTATAAAATTGGAACTAACTGATGAGCACACATGTGCACAGAGGGAAGTAAAACTCAGTGGAATTCAGCTTCAATCAATAAACCTACAGAATGGGAAAGAAAAATTTGCAAACTACCAATCTGAGAAGGGCTTAATTACCATAGTATATAAGGAGCTCAAAAAACTCAATAGAAAAAATAATCTGATTTAAAAATGGCCAAAAATCTCAATAGACATTTCTCAGAAGATATACAAATGGTGATTAGGTGTATGAAAAAATGTTCAACATTCCTAATCATCAAAAAAAGGAAATAAAAACTGCATTGAGATCCTATCAGCCCAGTTAAAATAGCTTTCATCCAAAAGACAGGTAATAACAAAATGCTAGTGAAGATGTGGAGAAAGAACCTTCATACACTGTTGGTGGGAATGTAATTTAGTCCCACCATTATGGAAAATAGTATGAAGGTTTCTCAAAACATTAAAAATAGAACTATTGGCAATCCCGCTTCTGGGTATATATAAAAAAGAAAAGAAATCATATATTGAATATATATCTGTGCTCTCATATTCATTGTAGCTCTGTTCACAATAGCCAAGATACAGATTCAACCTGGCTGCCCATCAATGTGTGGGTAAAGAAAATTTGCTGCATATATGCAATAGAATATTATTCTGCCACAAAAAAATGAAATCTTGACATATATAGAAAAAAAGGACATTATTTTAAGTGATATATTCTAGGCACAGAAAGACATATATAACATATTCTTACTTATATATAGGAACTGAAAAAAAAATGGGCTCTTGGAGATAGTGGAATGATGGTTACCAGGGACTGGGAAGTACAGTGAAGAGGTAGATATTAAAAAGGGATGGTTAATGGGTACAAAAATATAGTTAGAGAGAATGAATACCATCTAGTGTTGGTAACACAATAGACTAAATATATCATGTTCAAAGTTATAGTAAGATAATATGTGAAAATACCAAAAAGTGAAGATAATAACTATTTCCTTAATTAGAGCATTAAAAACTATATTAAAGGATAGTTTGAATAGTCTCTAAAAACAAAATTTCTATATTTTAAAGAGAAACCACAAAAAATGTCTACCATCTGTTTTTACCCCTTTTTTATTTCTGGAGTTATTCAAAGTTTTCTAAGCATATTGAACAAAAAAATTAAAAAAAATAATAAGTACTCTCTAATTCTTAATTTATCTAGTCTCCTACATTAGAGAGTTTTTTTTTATTTTTCAATGTAATATTTTCTATATTTTAACCTCATGTAACTCTATACTAACACTTAAACTTTGCCCATTTTTTAAGAAAAGGAAGCAAATATTAAGCTTCATATTTCAAGAATGATCTTGAAATTAGGAAATTATATAAAGGCATTTCATACCTTTCATTCAAAGGAAATATTAATAATGAAAGACTTATACTAGAACTAATAAGTAATCTTAGCATTTTCAATTGGTATATTTACAAGTAAATCTAAAATAGAAATAAATAAATTGAAATAGAAACAAACATTTTATTTTCCATAAAAATAGTGATCATATATGCATGGCTTATATATTTTCAAATATTTTAGCATACTTCATTTGATGTTAACTCATAAAGGCATATGCTTTTTTTTATAGTCTTCATAGTCTTTTATTGATATTTGCATATTATTTTATATTTTAATTAACCATACAACTCTGGATATTTGCATTGCTATTAGAAATTATTTATCATCCATCAAGCATAGAGCTTTTTTATATATTACATATTTCAAAGTGTCAATTTTTATATATTTATTATTAATTTCTGAGATTCCTTATTTTTAATTTAATTTTTATTTATTATGAATATATAATAGTTGTAAATATTCATGGGGTACAGTGATGTTTACATAGGCATACAATATATAATAATCAAATCTGGGTAATTAGGATATTCATCACTTCAAGCATTTATCATTTCTTTGTGTTATGAAAAATGTATTTCCACTCTTAGTTATTTAAAAATGTATACTAAGTTATAGTTTTCCAACAAAGTTAATTTGAAAAAAACTTTTATTAATCCATAGAATATAATTTTTTCATCTTGTATAACACCATAATTGGATTTGAAAGAATTTAATAGCATTTTGAAATCACTATATGTAACCTGCCACAGAATAAACAGCTTTTGTTTCAATCTTTCATTTTGTTAGCCGCTATATATTAATATTATTTTCACAATTTTAAATTATAAGAATATATGCATGACCTTAGTCATTTTTAGTCCTATTATAAAATTATTCAGTCATATTTTAATATCTCTCATAATAAGTCCATCCTGAAATTATGGAAGCTTTTTTCCTTTGAAGTTCCTCCATATCATTAAGGTCTTTCTAGTGCTGAAATTCTTAGTTTAATTCACACAATGAATTATTTTCTATTCAGTTGTATATTAATACATTTTCTCTACTCAGATTTCAAAATGGAAAAACAGAGTAATCTTGATTTCTTTTTTACTTGTAATTCACAGAAGAAATATCAAATTTTTAAAGATTCTCAGTATTTGCTGTGTCAGCCTGGGCTAGTTAGTTGTATTTTGATAGAATTTGAAGGCAGCAGAAACATAACACTTACTATCTCACCAGAATTGGTGAGGATCCAATTGGACTCAGAATCCAATTAGGGTTTATTGTTATATTGCTCAAGACCATTATGATCTTATTTAAAATAATGTTATAATATCATTCACAATATCAGCCATTATTTCAAATAAAATAGATGCAGTTATCCTTTTGGTTCTGCCTTTAAAACTGAAGAACATGCAAGTGGAAACCCTTGTTTTATTTCCCCATCAAAATTTCTTTAATCAAACCATAGTTCCAATTATAATATTTAACATATAGGTTTTCATGATTTTAAAATAATTTTCAATTTTGATAAAATCTAAAACACTGCTTTGTTTGACAATTTGAAAGAAGTTAAATTATTTTAACATGGCTCCCAACTTTGGAAATGCATAAACAAATACTGTGGTACAATTTGTCAAAGATCAAAATACATAAGAACCGAATTTTAATTCATGTAAAATGTGAACTTGGGAAACTAGAGAATGTAATTGTGAAAAATAAATAAACTTGTATGTACCTATGTTCCCTAGGCATTATGGATCTTTATATTTAAGGAAATATTAGTTAATCCCAAACTATGTTACTATTAGAAATTACTTATAATTGCCCTTACAGTCTGCCCTCTATAATTGTGCAAAATTTAAGGAGCAAATATTCACTAAGAAAAATATGATATTATTAATAAAATATAAGGCATATGAGCTTCAAAATTTAATTATTTATTGCATGGTGCTAGAGAATATTTTTTGAAGAAATAAATTGAATGATGTTAGCTTATTTTTAAAATTCTGTTCGGCACACAAATAGGAGAAAACACACATTGGGTGAATCTTGACAATGTAGTGAAACAAAAGGAACTTATTATTCTCACACTTTCTTTCCACAATTTGATTCCTGACGCATTCAAGCATCCTCATAATGGGCTTTTCCCCTATAATCTTCTCTAAAATCACCGGTGTTTGTCAGGTCACTAAGTAAATGGAATATATTTATGCATGTGTTAGTTTGGGAGTGGGAGTTAGACACAACTTCACTCTTGTAAATAATATACTCCTTTCTTCTTGCATAAAAAGGAAAACGTTACACATCTTACTAGATTTCTGATAGTTCTCTGTAGGTTCTACTCATCCATAACCTATAACCTTATTTGCTTATTTTTATTCACAGTATCTTTTTTGCTTACATTCCTCAAGAAATATCAATCATCCTGTATTTGTGCTAATTAGAGTCAAATATAAGTTAACTTTATGAAATTTATTTATACATAAAATTTAATTCCTCAGCACAACATTGTAGGTACATTTTGAGGTCACTGTTCCAAATATTCCATTACCAATATTATATTTTTGATAATGTGATTTGCTTTCTAAACATTAAGTAATATTTTCCTGTGCAACTAAAGTATAATTTGTGTGCCTTTACAGCAAATGCTGTCAAATGGCAGTACTACTAGGCTATAGGTCTGGAGGATTAATTGGAAAGTTTAAATCAATTATTTAAAATCACATGAACTTATAATAAATACAATTGCAATTATTCATGGTAGTTTATAAATTATTGGTGATAAGTTCAATTAATAATAAATCTGAAAGAATTGTATTTTATCTGAGGGCTTTCATCAATTTTTCACAATTTTTAAATTTAGAATGAACTTAAAATAGTATAAACTTGTTAAAGACTCCTTATTTTCAATAACAGCTAAGTGAATAAAATTAGTTACCATAGACTCAGTATCAAATTTTCCTTATTCTTGTTTAAGGTCATCCATAAATAGATGTATTGGAATTTATGAAATCAAATATAATTTTTTTCAACGTTAGTAGAATCTTCAAAGTAAGAATTACCAAACTGAGAAAAGTATTTTAAAAATTGAATTTTGGGTCAAAAGATTTGGGCGGTCCCCAATTGTAGATATCCTAGAAAATAATTCATATTGTGTAGCCATTAACATCCTTGGGCTCTGTCAGATGTACAAATTAATGGTTAAGAAGTAAATCACTATCTGTAGGCTCTAGACCAAAACTTCCAAAGGCCCCAGGAACTGCAAGTACTTTCAATATTTCCTCTATAACAAATGCAGTTTAATTATGATAGATAATTTTTAAGACTGGTTTAAACTATTTTTTTAATAGTGGACAGTACTTGAATATCTGGTATTATATTTTTTATCATTTTTATTTTTTATTCTTTACTTAGGTAATTTTTTTATTAATTTTCCTTCTGAAACTGTTCCCTGTTTGCTTTGGTTATATAATAATTTTATTTATTAATTGAATAACAGAAAGACCTATTAAACAAGCAGTTATGAGAATAGCTTGCCCTACCTATGGTGATATTTTGACCAATAGCAATTACTCTTAACGCTATGTGAAAGGGAAGTTTCAGTCTCACCTTAGATTTGACAGACTCCATCTGAGCTTGTCATTGTCAATAATTTTCAAAGCATGTACTATCTAATTATAGGTAAGCATTTCATAAATAGAGAAGGAACCATCCTATTATCTTTTGAGGAATTTCTCACTACATGCTGCCCAATAGATGTGATCTACAAGATAATAAACTAAGAACCGCATTTGATTCATAAGGAGTATAAGCCAGTTTCATATCTGTGAAAACTTTTGACTAATTAATTTAGATAATCTTTATCTAAAACAGAAAAGATGAAAAAGATATCCTAAGGATGTGGCTGCAACTGTCAGCCAAAATGATACAAAATATATAAAATTAAAAGCATTAATTTTCTATTATGTGGTTTGAATTAGAACTATCACCTGAAACACTTCAAAAACTGAACCTTTTCCATCAGATGCCTTATTTAATATACTGCAAAAATATTCCTATTATTTAAAGGAGAAATTGCTAGAACTTTTCAGTAGAACACATGACTGGCATTGAATGATAAAAATCTAGGTTCTCACCCATACAGCCTTGATTAGCAGAAAAATGATGATAGAAATGATATTTGTCATAATTTATTAATGCAAATGATGGATTACTTCCTCTCAGTACTAAATTTACATTTTCCAAACAAACTAATTATATTATCCATTGTTAGTTAAGTCAATTTTTCATTTTTATGATTATTAACATTATCATTTCCTCCACATTTTGTAGTTTTGGGGCATAGATATTTTATAGTATTCAAAGATGTTTTATCTTTCTGTGATGTCTATTGTGACCTCTTCTTTTTCATTTGTAATTTAGCTTATTAGAGTCCTTTCCTTTCTAGTTCTTGTCACACTAGCAAGAGGTCTGTTAATTTTGTTTAACTTTTCAAAAAACCAACTTTTAGTTTTATTAACCTTCTGTAGAGTTCTTTTGTTCTCCATTTCATTTAGTTCTGCTCTGATCTTAGTTATTTCTTTTCTTCTGCTGGGATTAGGATTAATTTACTCTTCCATTTGAAGTTGCTTGAGACAGTTTATTAGTTTGTTGATTTGTGACCTTTCTGCCTTTTTGGATGTGGGCATTTAATGCTATTAGTTTTCCTCAGGAATGCTTTTGCTGAATCCCACAGATTTTGATAACTTGTGTCCCCATTATCATTTAGTTTGAAGGATCATTTGATTTCCATCTGGATCTCCTCCTTGACCCAACAGTCATTCAGCAATAGATTGTTTAATTTCCATGACTTTGTGAAGAGGTGATTGTTTCTGTTGGAATTGATCTTTAATTTTATTCCACTGTGGCCTGAGATACATGGCATAATTTCTACTTTTTTTTTTTTTTGTAATTTGTTGAGAACTGATTTGTAGCCTAGTATGTGATCAATTTTAGACAAAATTTCATGAACTGATGAAAAGAATGTATATTCATTTTTGTTTGGGTGAAATATTCTGTAGATGTTTGTTTGACCCATTTGTTCTAGAGAGTTTAGAGATATGTTTAAATTCATTGATTCTTTGCTTATTTTCTGCTTGGAGGATCTGTTCAGTTTGGATAGTGGGATGTTGACATCCCCAGCTACTATGGCATTACTGTTTATCATGTCATTTAGATCAATCAGGGTTTATTTTACATATCTGGGAGCTCCTGTGTTGTGTGCATAAATACTAAAAATTGTCAAGCCTTCTCGTTGGATTTTTCCCTCCACTACTATATAGTGACCATCTTTGTCTTTACTTTTGCTGCTTTAAAGTTTATGTTATATGATATAAGAATAGCTACCCCAGCTTTCTTTTGGCTTCCATTTGCCTAGAGGTTTGTTTTCCAACTCTTTACCTTGAGTCTGAATGTGTCCTTTGGGTAAGATGCATTTCCTGTTGACAACAGATATTTGGCTTATGTTTTTTTTAATCCATTCAGCTAGTCTATGTCTCTTCAGTGGATAATTGTGCTGTTCAGTGTATAATGGAGGTCTGAGTACATCCTGCAGGGTAGGTCTGGTCTTTGCAAATTACATCAGTGATTGCTTATCTGGGAAAGTCTTTATTTCTCCCTCATATAAGAAGCTTAGTTTTGCAGGAAAAATAATTCTAGGTTGGTCATTATTCTGTTTTAGAAAATTGAATATCGGTCCCTAGTTCCTTCTGGCTTGTAAGGTTTTAGTTGAGAAGTGTGCAGTTAGTTTAATAGGTTTTCCTTTGTAAGTGACCTACTGTTTTTGTTTTACTGCCTGAAGGATATCCTCTTTAGTGTTTACTTGGGCTAGCCTAATAACAATGTGATGTGGTGATTTTCTTTTCTTATTGAGTCTCGTGGGGAGTTTGTGTGATTCTTGTACCTGGATATTTAGATTTCTGGTTAGGCCAGGTAAGTTTTCCTTCCTTATTCCAAGAAATAGATTTTCCAGTCCTTGTCTATTTTCTTCTCTCTCAGGGATGCCTATAATAATTCTTATGTTTGGTTTCTTTACATAATTCCACATTTCTTGTATGTTTTGTTCCTGTCTCTTGCTTCTGTGTACTTTTATTTGTTTATTGTAGTTCTGTCAATGCTTCTTTCATTTCCAATATTTTTCTTTGGTTCTTTCATAATACTTCAATTTGTTCAAATAATTTTTCAATTCATTTCCTATATTGTTCTTATAGCTTCTTTGTCTTGAGTTTCTATTGTCTCTTTAATTCCATTGAGTTTCTATTGTCTCTTTAATTCCATTGAGTTTTCTTACAATCCATATTTGAAATTCTTCCTCTGTCATTTTAATCATTTCATTTACATTGATATCCTTTGTTAAGGATGTAATTATTTCTTTTGGAGGTGACTTTACATACTGATCTTTAATGTTCTTCTGTTCTTTTGCTGATTCTTTCTCATCAGGCTTTTTGGTCAAGAACTGGGGGTCCTAGGACTGGTTTATGGCCTTATCTCCAAGTCCCCAAGAGTCATTGCTTGACAATGCTGGAGAGAAGAGCACTGGTCCTGTATTGCTTTATGTGTGTTTTAGCAAGTTGGGTTATCTCTGACCTGTTGTCTTCACCTCTTGTCAATGGAGACTAGTGAGTTTGGTTCTCAAGCTTAAGCTCCATGCCTGTTCACTGTACTTGTGGGTATTACCCCATTACTCTCTAATAGCTTGAGATGGAAGGCATTGTGTTTATAATGGGGTTATCCTCTCTGTTATTGATTGTAGTTTGTGTGGAGGAGCCAGTTATAGAGGTAATTTGATGTAATTTGATGTAATTTGATGGTAGGCTCTGGTTCCCAGCGTGGGGTACATGAATGGCCTGAGCTTTGTGAGGGGCATTGTCACTCCCAGGGGTTGCTTCAACTCTGTTCCCCCTTAAGGTGGGGGTAGGAGCAAGATTTATTATAGCTGTTGTGTGCAAGTCTGGGGCTGTGTATTTCTATGGTTGTTTGACCTCTCCCTAGGGGTAGCCTCTAATATGTAATTCAGGGCTCTTTCACTACACTTGGAGGGCTGCTTATGATGGGAGTGGTCCATTGGTACAATTACTGAGGTCTCTGACCAGGTTTTTCCTTCCCTGTCCACAAACCCCAAGGCTTGTGGCCACAGGACAGGAAAGCAAGCCCTGGGCTTATGTTGTTAGTAGATGGCCATAACTTTGGGCCCAATCAACAGGCCGGCAACAACTTCTTCAGCTCCAAAGTCCTGCAGATTCACGACTGCTGTGCCAAGAAAGTGGCTTTCTTTGCTCCCCCTCCCACACCCTACCTCCCCAAGGACTCCCCAGTCCTGGGGTGGGGGTGGCACCCAATACCACCAGTCTCTGTACTAGGGACTCCAATGATGGCAGCTGCCCCTACCTGGAGAGCTATCCTTGGCGGCTAGCACTCAAGAGATGGCTGAAGCCAGTCCAGTGGGCTGAATCAGCAGGCTGCCAACTATTACTTCAGCATCAAAGTCCTACAGACTCATGTCTGCCTAGCAGAGGGCCTGGCTCTCTTTGCTCCACCCTGAGCCAGACAAATCACTGGTGGTTTCCAAGGGTAGAGCCCTCTATTCCCCATTCAACTCCCATGTGCTGATCCTGCTGACCTCCAGGGGTGAGGTGCCTGTCTCCAAACTCCCCTGCATGGTTGTGGTCACAGGAAGCAACCACTCAGACCAGTCCATCCCCCACCCAATGTAATCCCAGCAAAGAGCACAGAGATTTCAGAATGTTTCCTGCTATGGTCTCCTCTCCATAGAGCCTGTTGTCCTGTGCCACGACTTTCTACCAACTTCAAGCATGAACTCATCTGAGTAGGAGTAGAGCTCTGTGGGGGAGCCAGTGTCCTCCTGTGAGTCAGATTGCACAGCGCTGGCTGGCCAAGCAGGCGTGGCCCTTCCGAGCTCTATTACCTATTGTATTTCTTGCACTCTCCAGTTTTGCAAACATAACTCCCTTTCACCTTTTATTCCTGTGCTGCATGACCCACGCTGTTTCTCTGCAGATTCACAACTCTGTTCTCAGGGAGGAGTGATCCACTTGTGTGTACCCATTGGAATTCTTCTTGTCCTTCTCTAGGAGCAGTGAGCCAAGAGCCCACCCCTAATCCACCATTTTTTCTCCTGGCAGATTATTTCTGTAGAAATAGACAAGCCTATTCTACCCAGACTAATTGTTTCTGTGACACACTTTTAGCTACAGTGAACGAGATTCTATTAGGGAAAGGATACACGAACAGATTAACAGTGCAGAGAAGAGAGTCCAAAACAGACACACCATATAAAGTCAATTGATTTTGAACAAAGAAGCTAAGACAAGGATAAAAGTTACTAAAAGAGGAAAAGTTGGCTTTTCAGTAACAGTAGGAGAATATTTGGATATCCATGTTATCCTCCCCCAAAATAATAGCCTCGATGCATAATTGTGTAGCATATATAAAAATTAACTCAAAGTGAATCATATACCTATATGTAAAACCTAACCCATAAAATGTCTAGAAGAAAATATAAGAGAAAATATTTGTGTTCTTAAATTAGACAAATATTTCTTAGATAAAATGAAATAAGCATGGATCATGAAACAAAGAAAAATGATAATTTAGATTTTAACATTAAAAAAGTCTTAGTCTTCAAAAACATAGTTAAGCATATAAAAAGAGAAGCCATAGAGTAGGACAAAATGCACACCAAAACACATTTATATGTTGTGATTTATGTATATTAAAATTCACTGCACATGCACATATACTGATATGCTTACAACTCCATGATAATAATATACAAAAAAAACCCACATTTAAATAGTTGGGAAAATAGTTGAATAGACACTTCACAAAAGAAGATGTACCAGTGACACGTAAGCACAGGAACTGTTGCTCAGCATCATTAGCCATCAGGAAAATGTCCATTTAAAACCCCAGTGATTTGTCTTTACATACTTGTTAAAATTATTACATTAAAAAGCTAATACAACAACAACAACCAAAAAAGAAAAAAGAAAAAAAAACCTGAAATTGACAAGCTCTGTTTACAATGAGAAACAACTGGAACTTTCATCATTGATGAGTCAGGTTCAACATGATATCATATAATTACTTTGAAAAGCAGTTTGTCAATTTATTAAAAAGCTAAATATGTGTTCACCATATGCTCCAGCAGTCTCACTCTCATGAGTTTTATAAGTTTTAATTAAATATGTATGACTATATATGCCCCCACACAATCCTGTATTTGAACATTTATAGTGGTTTTATTCACAAACACCAAACACTTGTGACATTTCAAATGCTCATGAAGAAGTAAATGGATAAACTAATAGCCATGAATTGACACATTGTAATACTACTCAGCAGTACATCAGAACAAATTTCTGATACCTGGATTAATCTCAAAGACATTATGCTTTGCTAAAACTGAAAAATTAAAACAGCTGCATATTTTTAATTTTATTTTTGTGAACTTCTGGGATAATAAAACTATGGAGACAGAAAACAGATCAGTGGTTATCAGGTCAGAGTTTAAGTCATAGGATTTACTATGTAGGACCACAAGTAAACTTTTGAAGAGTTGAAATGGATCTCTATTTTAATTGTGATGACATTTGCATGACTATAAGTGTTTGCTAAAACTGGTAGAATATAATAATACCTAAAAGGGATGAATTTTACTGCATATGCATTATAATAAATCTGACTTTAAAATATAGTATATATAACATAGCCAAATGCAACAATAGTGATTTAAAAGCTAAACTATGGTACCTAGAAATTAAATTAAATAAACTTTTTTAATGTTAGGATTTATGTGACACCCTTTATTTGATAAACAGAGATTTTTCTAATTATGGTATTATAAGATAGTTCTGATTTTTCTAAGGAAATTGCTTATTTGGATATAATTTACTGCTTAGAAATCAATTCCACAAGGTGACTATGATCAGTATGTTATTTTGGAGTAAAATGCTCAAGAGAATAATCAATACAAACTGAACTACACATTCTGCTTATAAAAGAATTCTTGCATAATATTAATTCCATCTGACTTATTAACAGAAAAAAATACATGAATAAAATATTCAGACCTATCACTGACCCTTATTTAAATGACTACAATCCAGAGTTTTGATCTTCTCCTGGTTCTACTATCTAATTAACACATTTTTAAATCTTGAATGCATTGGCATATGAGCATTACATTTCACTCAGCCTGGATCTTAAAGATATTTTCGATTTGCCAAATGCCTGGAATGTAGCAGATATGCATCATTAGAACCATCAGGACCTTTCACTTCATTTTGTAGATTTGAGCTATGGGCAATGGTAAGTGCAAGGTATGTAATATAACATAATTTTTAAATCAGAAAATAAATGTTACTGAAATATTACTGAAATATTTTATTTTTAATATTTTATTTTTAAAAATAAATTAAATATTTAATTACTTAACAAATAAATAATAAATATTTTAAATAAATAATTTAATAAATATTTAATTATTTAATAAATTAAATATTTTATTTTTAAAATTTTACTGAAATATTTATTTATAATCTGTGTGTGAATATATATATATGTTTATGTAAAATTTCAAGTTCTAAAGTTAAATGTCAGTGCAGAATTACAGAAACTAAATGATACTATTCCCAGTTTATGTCCATTAAGTCAGGCAATGGGGTATGAAAAATAGAGGTAAAGCACATTAAGTCATGTGGAGATGTTAGTATTGTTTTCTCTGTTTATAAGGATAAAGCAAAGGATCAGATCATTTCAGCTGCCAGAGCTTGTTTACTTAGGGAAGGAAGAATACCGTGCGTGTTTTCTAGGTGTACTCAGAAGTGGCAGAGCCTTTATTCACCTAAATTGTTCTCCTGGCAGACAAAAGACAATCTACTCACACCTCCTGGTATAAAACAGCAGCCCAAATCCAGAGCAGAGTTTGGAGGGAGAAGGTAGATTTGGGCTTTTTTAGCCCTATGACTATCAAAATATGAGTTCTTCAGCACAAATTGGGGAATAAAGCTGCCATTTCTAGAAGATTATCTTTCAAGTTAGGGTAAAATATCTTACATTTTTAGATATCCGTTCATTTAAGGATGTGACAGCAATGAACCTGCAAAGCAGGTTCTGATAAATCTGCTTTTAAAGTACTCATTAATAAAAAGTACTAAAGCAGCACAGGAGAGAAGTGTGGGTCACCTTTTCATAAAACATAATTGATTGCTTTAACCCTACTAACAGAAATATTAGACATTTAAAGAAAGTTTTTTACAAATTGTTAACCTCCAATGAGCAAATCTTTTCAGATAATAAAAAAGAAACATCTTTACCAAACACTGAAACAGTTCCAATAAAATTTTGAACAGACCGATTCCATCTTGTAGGGCAAAAATGAAGCCATCATAATGTTAAAAAATATCCTCCCACATTAAGGAAGAAAACAATGGTGTTAATAACACATAGCTGCTTGTAACTATTATAAATTCGCATGTTCACATAAAACATATCAAGGGTAATTGTTACATCTTATTTTGAAAGCAGTTTAGTCAGTCTCAGTATGTGAGTTGGGGTGTTGGAGGGAGGCTACCTTCAGCTATTCAGAGTCCATTGGTGTGGAATAGAGGAAATTAAATTCGTTGCAAATGGCCGATCTCCTCCTGTATTCTATACACCATCACGTTGGCTAACACGTATGAAATGCCCAGTTGACTGAAATGCATTCTCCACGCCTATTTAGTTGCAATTCCAAGATACAAATAGACATTGACAAATGTCCCTTGTTCACTTTTGAAGATTATTTAATGTCAATAAACTGGAAAACATGAAAATCTGATACCTAATGGGGCAATTTACAAGTTCACTGAAACATACTCTATTCTCAATAAGGCCTGTTCTACATCATATAACTCTGAGCTCTACTCTGCAGCGATTCTTTACAACCAAATTGTTTCCTCAAGAGCACTTGCCTTATATATTGATTCACCAATTCTCATTAACATTCCAGTACTGCAAATAGAACATATCATGGTTCCTATTTTATAGATGGATAAACATAAAGTTTAGCCAATATTAGAGTTTACACTCTTATACGGAGTTGGAATTAAATTCCCTGAGAAGTTCTTTTTCTAACTTCTTTTACCATTTTTTTTAAAATATGAAGGTATAAAATAGAATATTAAATCATCTAAGGCTTTAACACACTGGTGTTATATTAATACCAGTGTAGACATTTTAAAACCATTGTTCTCTTATATGAATACCATAAATAATATTGTCAAACTTTGAATCCAAAATTTAATGAACTTGGATTCTAAGTTATTTATAAATATAATTCCACTATATATTAGCTCTCAGATTCATCTTTGCTACATTTTAAAATGTTTATATGATGACAGGAAACTATTAATATTTAAAAATAATTAGATATTCATTCTTATCTGCAGACACTTATAGGCAAACATTATGTAAACTTGATACTTATGTAACAAGTATACTTCTTTTTTACAGATTTATAGAATTTGAGCTCCCTTTAAAAGTGCTTATTGAACACTGCCCTAGAGACCCCACACCATCATGTCCTGGCTCCACTAATAGCAATGTGGGGATGGGGACTCAGGATGGAGGGTGGAAGTTCAGTGTATAATGTTTAGGCAGAAACTGGAAAATAAGTTGAGACATTGTCACCTGCTTTCATTGATATCCCTTCTCTGCATATTCCATGAAAATACAGAACTCCTAATTATTTAGGAACTACATGAATAGACATTTCTTTAGAAATACAAGACAATATAAAAATATTTTGGAAGTCTATCAAATACAGAAACAATACATTTTTGAAACAGATCTTCTATGGGCTATATAGACAAATGTAGTGACATTTACTATTTAGGAAACATAAACCGTCAAAACTATTTATATATCTAAACATATTAAAGTTTATATAGACAGGTGATGGATACACAGATAGTATGTAGAAAGATAGCAGATGAATAGATACATATAATACATATGTCTTATGTACATAAAGGACTCTGTTTATGTAGCTGCAACTATGGCTATCTGGTATACTTTTATATGTTAGGTGTAGGTTTAGAAAGTTACCTGATTAATTACAAAATTACATATTTTGGATTGGGAGGCAATCAGAAACCACCTTTGAGAACTTATAAAGATGTTTCCAATGCAAGATTTCAAACTTCTTTCCAATTATACAGTAATTCATTA
Source organism: Microcebus murinus (assembly GCF_040939455.1). Taxonomy (NCBI): domain Eukaryota; kingdom Metazoa; phylum Chordata; class Mammalia; order Primates; family Cheirogaleidae; genus Microcebus; species Microcebus murinus. The sequence goes on from NC_134108.1 coordinate 83,596,811, forward strand.
CTCAGCTCCCTTTAAATAAGAACATTAGTAGGTGAAAATACAGTTCAAGTTAAAGATTAAAATGTATTTTTACCTACTAAGATATTTATTTATAGAATACTGTTTGTGTATGTGTGTGTGTATAATAGTGTATATATGTGTGTGAGTGTATATATATACACCTAATAGTATCAGTTTTTGGAATTGATAATCTAAAACATATAGTGAGACCTAGTACCTTTGTATTATTATATGAGTTTACAATATCATTTTACTTTCCGTGTTTTGTCCACATGGACTCACATGAGAAAATAAAAGAGCGTTTACATATTACTTGCTTACTTATTTAGCTAAATTTTAAAAATATATGTATTTCAGAAAATTTTAAAATAAAATGGAGTTACAGACGCTATTTGTAAGTATCTATCAAACTGCCAATTAGACATAACTAGAATTACTGTATTGGTATCATTTCTTAATTTAACAAATTTGGCATATATGCTACAAGGAATTTTGTTTTCTGATTTTTTGACTTAACACTTTTATAACAATAGCCATGAAATTAAATTCTGTAAGTATTGAATATTGACATTTTGATTGCTTGTCCAATACTTTATACATGTAGAAGTTTAAGTAATATGAATATTAACCTCCAAATAATTCTTCAATTGATTCTCTGATGGATATAGATATATGTATGAGTTATCATACTCATTATTTCAAAGCATATCTTTTGAAATTCTTTGTTTTATCTTACTATATTTCTTTATTCTCCAAAGTTATATTTCTATTTATTCATTATAACTGTTCCCAAAAGACAGAAAGCATGTCTGTTTTTAGCCTAGCATGTTGTCCAATTTTGTGTTGATAAAATCCTATTATGAAATTGAAATATAGGTGAATGCTCAATGAATAAATCTTATTATTCCTGATATATATGGAGTTCTTCATTTGTTTTGCTTTTTGTCTCATAGTTTATAAATCTTGAATTTTATTAAAAATATATTGATATCAACTATATTATTAGTGATCAGAATATTATTGTTAATCTCTTTTAGATATATTTTTCTAAAGTTTTATTTAGCATAACTATAAATATAAGTTAGGTTCATCTTTAGATATGCTTTTCTAATAAGGAAATGGATGATTATCAAACAAGACATAGCCTCTCTCTCTCTCCATATTTATATATATGTACATACACCTATGTTTATGTTATATATAAATATATTTATTTGAATATGGAGTAATTGCTTCAGAGACTAAATTATGTCAACTAACTCTATGATTTTTAATTTAAAACTTGTAGTCTAGATTTTCTACTCATAGTATAAATGTTAATGATATTATTTAATCTTATATGGCTTTATCTATTTTTTGAATCTTCCTTTTGTAGATATTTTAGTTGTTAAAAAATGTTCATAGGACACAGCTAGAAAACTCATAAGCTGACAGCTTGAGACCCGGCCTTGACATCACACTACTTTAATCCCATCGAGATGTCTAAAAGTAAATGAAAATAGAACAAAATCTGTACCAGGATTGAAAAGCCAAAGGGTAGCCTTATCAAGCTGGAAAGTTTGTGCACTTAATGATACATATGGAACAGATGGGAACAAGTTAAGGAAAACTTCCTTATTTCAACACAGGAAAAGAATTCCAATTTGAGTAATGCTTGCATTTTCCTGAGAAATAAATGGAAATCCTCCAAACTCATAGCATTAAGGGCTCCAAGCAGGATGAACTTTGAGGAAGTTACTGGGGAACACACAAAAAAATCTTGAATATACAAGAGGTGCATTGTGAATAGCTATTATGTTCAGCCTTCACTTGTTTCCAATTAGATGTTAACTAAATCACAAAGTTTGCCAAGAATGATTCATAATGAGAGTTGTTAGAATACACAAAGATGGAATGTAGAGTCCCTTCTAACTCCTTAATGCCCAAATAATCAGGAAAAATATAACTTTGCTACAATTTTACATATCACTAAAATACATTGATTTGTTTAGTGTCTCTCTTATGTCTCTAGATAATTAAGACTGTGATTTCTGGTTAGCATCACCAATCAACAGAAGTTGAGAAAGAGGTAAAGTTAAAGCCACCTACCATGCAGACAATGTTATCTCCCATCAGCCCCAAAAAAACGACTGGGAATAAAAAACAATTAGAAGTTAGAGGGGATGTGAAAAAAACAAAACAATTTGAAGTTGGCATAAGAGCAAGTTATTCTTTCCTTTGAAAAGATTTTGGCCAAAGCAGAAATGCAAATATTATTCCATTTCTGAGGTGAAAAATCAGGTTTTCTTACTTGCCCCTTTATTAGAACTATAGCATTTCCAGTAGTAGTTCATATATATTCTGAAGGAGAGAAAAAAGGAATTATTTCAGTAACTGGAAAGAAATAGAAGGATTTCTTTAAAAATTAGTTAGAGGAAATTTTTAAGAAATTTAACTGATTTTAAATAGCTTTTCTTGGATTGTCATGCACATTTGTATTTGGTATGTCTGTTATTTGAATATGTGTATTCCTACTTTATTTAAGTACATAGTTTCAGACAAAAGAAAGTCATTAAGTTTCTTTTCATAAGTCAAAAGCTCACCATTTGTCTCTAATTGCATATGTAAGCCTGACAGAAATGCTAATTATTTACTTGTAAGGAGTTTCTAGAAAGTTATTATAAGGGCCATGTGTATGAAACTATTCATGGAAAACTGTTCCTGTTTTTATTTTTGCTGACCTTTAGCTGTTGGTTTTATTTCTTTCTCCATTCCTGTTTAGGCTCCTTCCTAAAATACATTTGGGTTGACTAGGGTCACAGAAAAACCTGTAAGTCCTAGCCATGCCCTAGGATAAAATGAAGACCTTTCTATTGCAAAGGACCTAGCCAGCCATTGACTCAAGTCTTAGAACTACTTCTCACAGATATAAACATCACTTCCCACTTCCCCACAGTGGCAACCAATGGACATATGTCAGGATATTTATGTGGTTCCCTTAATTCCCCATCCACTTCATTTAGATGAAAAGAAAGTCATCAACTTTCTTCACCATTTACAACATCCCAAATTAACAGTCCTGTCCAAATCTTTCTACCTCAACCCTTATACTCACAAGGTGAGTAAGATTAATGTTGGCCAAACACATTTAATAATCTCTTAGATGTCTTTATATTTGCATATTAACATTTAGTTTCAGGTTATGGAGGTACTTGGCAATAAATGTAGTCTTCTTGGTCTTTGAAAACTTAGTCAAGCTGGAGAAAGATTCTCATTTTAATATCCTGTTATGCTAATTTACTGTTAAATAATAATCTAAGTGGAAATTCATATATTTGAAATAAATGGCTAATTTGAACTTTATGAAAATATATTGAGTTTACAAGAATTCATACATATAAAACTTTTGCCAATCAGATAGGAAAAGTGATCTTGTTATAGAATTAATATTTACAAAGTGACATTATTGCAGTATAATTGACATTCAATAAGTTGCATATGATTTCATGTTTGACAAGTGTATATATATATATTACTCTATCACATATCTATCATGTAATCTACCTACACAGACAAACCATCAACACAATCAAGATAGTGAATGTAACTATTACCTCGAAAAGTGTTCTGATTTCTTTTTGTAATCTCCTTCTCTCCTCACCCCACACTCTCACCACAATTATTGATATGCTTTCTATTACTATATATGTCTGTATTTTCTAAAAAGTTATATATATAGAAATATATAGTATGTACACTTTTTGACATTCTTTTAGCATAATTATGTTGAGATACATCCACTTTGTTGTGTATAGCACAGTTCTTTAAATGTTTTTGCTAAGTTCTATTCCATAGTATGGTTACATGACAATCTATTTATTCACCAGTTGCTGGATATTTGTATTGTTTTCAGTTTCACATTATGAAGGGACAATAAACAGTTACATGTGTATAAATAAATGGGCATTTGCTTTCATTTCTTTTGGGTAAATGTCTTGGAGTGCTATGGATTAGACATATATTAGGTATATGTTTAACTTTCTAGAAAAATGCCAAATTGATGTCCAACAACGTAAAATTTCATGTTGCTAACAGTGATGTATGAGCATTCTAGTTGTGCCACATCCTTGCCAACAGTTAGTGATGACATTCTTTCTAATGATGTGTAGGGTATCTTCTTCTAATTGACATTCTATAATGACTAATGGTTCTAATTGGCATTTCTATAATGAGTGATGATGTTGAATATCTTTTCGTGTTCTTACTTGGCATCTGTATATATTTTTTATTGAAATATCTGTTCAAATCATATGTACATTTTTAATTGGGTTGTTCAATATTTTTATTTTTGAATATTAAAAATTACTTCCATATTTTAGATACAAACATTTCTAAGAAATATATTCTCCCAGTATATACAGTGTCTTATAGATTATCTTTTTACTCACTGCAATGTATTTCAAGAACAGATATTCTTAATTTTGAAAATTTCAAATAATATTTTTTTCTTGCATAGATATGGCTTTTGGTGTTATATTTCAAAATATGGATCAACATTCATTTCTCTACTAATAGATTTACAATTTTCCAGCACCATTTGCATAGAAAAGATTATTTTTCCTCCACTGATATGCCACCAAGAAGTAATGCCTTGAGAAAGCTAGTGATATCTTCTTAAACTTCTTTTATAAGACAAAAATGTATAATTTATTGCAAAAGTCAATTCAAAAAGAGACCTAAATGAGTAAAGATGAGTGAAGAGTGGAATTTAGAGGAGCTCTTTTATTATTTGACCCCCCTTGCCTTCAAATTGCAAGGGGAAAACCAATATCAGTCTTTTTTTTTTTCCATATATGTCACTGTCATTTTAATTTGATTGAAATGAAAGACCAACATTATATACATACCAACAAGTAGGAAATATCTATAGCCTGAATATGTATTACAGTTGTTATTAAAAACATGCCCTCAGGAACCTATCAGGAAACACTTTTAAAAGGTTTGCAATAATAATAAATTATCATTTGTTGTGCCTTCTAATATTTTTATGATTACCATAAGATATTTGTAGGATAGGCTTTACTTCAATTATGTATCTTCCTGCTTCCAAGACCAGAACTACATGATTATTCTGTAATTTTAAAGATAATTGACAGAACAAAATATTGAGATTCTCCAAATATCGACCTAATTATTTCTTGTTATCTCATTTTATAGCTGCCCCATAAATGATTTTGACTTAAATTTAATCTACTAGAAATTGTATGATATAACATTCCAATCAGAAAAATATTCAGTAACACCACTGAGAACATTATAGGTAGCATGCATTAGCTGCTTATGAGTATTTATAATTCAAATAAATAAATGTTTATAAAAAGATCTATTCTCTCCTAAGTTTCCCAGTGAATACTACAAACTTTTAATATTATAAATTAAGAAAATTTATAATAGAAATATACCAATTGTTTGGATTATTTATAGGATTGTTTACTATATACTATAACTTATTAATATAAAAAATTGTTCTAGTGACACAGGTTTGATCTGCAGAATTAAAATTATAGTTAAGCCATTGAACCAAATGACATCTAAAAGGTGTCAGTTAGCTTTATTACACTAAACGGAAAGATATTAATGATCTATTTTTCAAAAATGCTGATTTTGTACTGTTTTTGACCTACAAAATGGCAATTTTATGTGACTCAAATTTTTAGTTTTATGAGAGAATCCACACAAACTGAATTGAATTATGAGACTTGGCTGTTTGACATTGGCTAGATTCAGATGGGTCAGAGTGACAAATGTGAATTATAGTGTCTCTCACCCAGAGTCAGACAGCCCACACAATATAATGCAAACCAGGATTATATCTTAATTGACTTGTCTAGAGTGGAGAGTTTCCTGCTGATTATCTGATTACTCCAAGTGGTCAAATGATTATTCTCAAGATAAACAATGAAAACAACCCAAAGCATAATTACTGTTGGGTTTTCTCCTCTTCACTGGTTTCTTATTGTTTCTCTTTAGGTCTTGCTCTGAAATTCTGCTCTGGCCCTGACAAAGGACTTGTATCTAAATGGAGGGAAAATAAAAGGGCATTCATTGTACCAGAGCAAAAGTCAAGCTTCAAGTCAGCTTCTCACATGAATTGAATGTTTCCCCTCAGAAGAGTTTAACAGAATTTTCTTTGTCTGGTGTCTTGAAATACATTAAGCATTAAACAATGTTGACTTATGTCATACTAACTTTAAATGCTCCAGTGTTAGAAGCATTACCTTTTTATTAAATATTCCATTTCATATAAAATTTATGTTATGCATTTTTGAACTTCAACCTTCCTCTCCAACATTATTTTATCTCTTAATGTATTTTGTAAACTTCCCACATTTATTATACATCAGAGTAGGTGTTACTGGATGTATCATGCCTAAAATTATAAAATTGACACCAAGAAAATGTGTACTTCAGACAGGTGGCTTTTAAATACATGTTTTCCCTTAAATAGTTTCAGAAAAAATGTTTTATGATCCTGATCCATTCACCATCATCATGGGGCCATAAGAATAAACTAAAATGAATTGTTTCCGAAGTTCCATGTTAGGTGACTACACTCCTCTTTTGAGTTTATTCATGGTAAGAACCTTTTAAAACAGGGAATAAGTAAATATGATTATGAAGTTATATTTGGAGAACCAATTGTTGTTGAGCAGAGCACTGTGCATTGTTTTCAATCCCAGGGGAAGACTCCAAATACTTCTACCCATTGCATTTTGGTGTTGGAGTCACCGTGGTAAACACAACACAATCAAGCTCTGGGTAGAACAACACTTTACCTACATAGAGAACAGACAGAGCAAGATCAGTTCCAATAGTGTGAGCCAGTCCCCTTTGGCTAGTGGGTATTTCCTGCAGCTAACTCAAAGCAATTTTCTTATGTGCACCTCTCGTGTGGGTGGAAGGACCATGACCAGGATTGGGGGGTGTCTGTGGGCCACTGCTGCCCATGCTTAAACAGAGGAAAGAACATACATTGAGTCTGGAACAGTGGAAAACACTTCCACAAATGGCAATAAGCCTGGAATCTGCCATGCGAGTGCCTTATCACTTGGTAAGGAAGTGCTCCAGGCTCAAGGACCATCCTTATGTAGCCAACTAGGGGTCAAAAAACACATAAAACTGCACATAAAACCACCTTTCCCAACAATTATGAAGTGTCATATTCACCTCTTAGTGGTGAGAAGAGATGAATGCCACACACCGAAATTTGGTTTGGATGTTCAGGTTGATATCACCACACATGCACCAAGAAGACATAAAAACGTTTTAGTACTCCCTTAATTAGGCTTTTGTGGAAAGCAAAACAGGCTCCCAACAAATTCAAAATGGTTTCAATGAGTAGGGAAAGAAAACATGTAATTTATAACTGTCTAATATAATAGATACCACAAATCTCCTTATGCACACTCACAAAAACATTTTGGTCTGTTTTTTATTCTTTATAAATTTAATATAATTTATCCCAAACAGTTTTATGTGATTCAACAATTGTCCTGAAATTCCAGTTTCTCCAAATAAATTGTATATCAAATATACTGTAATTATACAAAAAAAATCAAAGCAAAACAATAAAAGACATATCAATTAATTTGTATTTTTTAACCTTTGGGACTATATATTCTTTATTTACTAATGAGTAAAATTAAAGTGATTGGTTAAAAAATTAAGAACTCACAAGAAAAAAATCAAACAACCCCATCAAGAAACGGGCAACGTAAATGAACAGAAACTTCTCCAAAGAAGGCAGAATAATGGCCTTCAAGCATATAAAAAAATTGCACAGCATCTCTAATCATTAGAGAAATGCAAATCAAAACCACAATGAGATACCACCTAACTCCGGTGAGAATGGCTCGTATCAAGAAATCCCAAAACAACAATTGCTGGCGAGGATGTGGAGAGACAGGAACACTCTTACACTGCTGGTGGGACTGCAGTCCCACCAGCTGAACCTTTGCAGAACCTTTGTGGTAAAGAATTTGGAGATACCTCAAACAGCTAGAAATAGAAATACCATTTGACCTTGCAATAGCATTGTTAGGCATCTACCCAAAAGAGCATAAGACATTCTATTAAAAAGACATCTGCACCCGAATGTTTATGGCAGCACAATTCACTATTGCAAGAACATGGAAACAACCCGAGTGCCCGTCAATTCATGACTGGATAATTAAAATTTGGTATATCTTCACAATGGAATATTACTCAATTCTAAGAAACGACAGTGAGCTAGCACCACTTATACTATCTTGGATTAAGCTTAAGCCCGTTATCCAAAGTGAGGCGACACAAGATCAGGAAAATGGGCTCCACATGTACTCGCCATCTAATTGGTACTGACTGAATAAAACTATGGTGCTCAAATGGTGGTAGTGTTCACCAGGGATTCGGGGATTGGGGGAGGTAGACCCACATCTTAGGGATGTGGTGAGCATTGTGGAGGGGAAGGGCATACCTCTAACCCTTTCTAGAGAGAGGCAAAGATATAAAATGTAAACAAAATTTAAAAAATGATAAAAAAAAAAAACCACATTTATCAGGTGTTGGGCAGGAGGAAGGGGAAGGAGGGGATAGGTATATACTTACATAATGAGTGTGATGCACCACCTGGAGGATGGACACGTTTGAAGCTCTGACTGGGGGACAGGAGGGGAGGCAAGGGCAATATATGTAACCTTAGCAATATTTGTACCCCCATAATATGATGAAATAATATATATATAAACAAAAACAATAATTATACTTTTACATGTATTGTCTCTCAATAGGAATGTTCACTTTTCTAGGTATTAGAATGTTCCTCAATTTCTTAAAAATATACATATATGTTTCACTTTTTATCACTTTTTTGTGATAAAATTTACTAATATCCCATTTTATGTATAAAATGCAATCTTTAAATCTAGAATCAGTAATCATTTAAGAATAACTCTTTTAGAAGGTAATGACTACTTATTTACTCAAATCTTTAATACACTTTGTCTTAAAGTCAATCTATGCAATTAATATTAAGTTAAAACTTTTCTTTCTGCTCATAAACCTATTAAACTTTCAATTTTTTTACATATTATGCATTCTAAACCTCCATACATGTGATATTTATATAATGGGTTCCCTTTTCAAAAATATATTATTTTTATTGAAGTAACTTATTCCATTTAACAAACATAATTTGGTAAAATCTATTTTTGCTTGTTTTTTTCTTTTAAATATGAATTTCAAAATATCTTAATAAAAGTAAAATTACTAAAGCTTATGGTATTATTCTTTCCATAGCTGGATTTTGGACAGGTGATAATCTACATTACTGTATCTATCTGTGAATGGTAGTCAGTAAAGATATTATGCTAATTGAAATAAGCCAGGCACAGAAAGACAATTACTGCATGATCTCACTTATATGTGTAATCTAAAATAGTGGAATTCACAGAAGCAGAAAGTAGAATGATGGTTGCCAGAAACCAGAGGGTAGAGAGAAAGGAGAAGGGGTGGAGGGAATATTCAAAGGGCACAGACTTTCATTTATAATATTAATAAGTTCTGGGGATCTAAGGTACAGTACGCTGACTATAGTAAAAAATGCTGTATTTTATACTTAAAATTGTCAAGACAGTAGCTCTGAAGAAGTGTTCTCACCACAAAAAAAAGAAAAAGAAAAAAAGGAAACTATGTGAAATTATGGATATGTTAATTAACTTGATTGTGATAATTATTTCACAATATATATGTATATCATATCATCAAATCATCACATTGCATACCTTAAGTGTATACAATTTTTGTTTGTCAATTATAATCCAATAAAGTTAGGAACAATTTTACAGTATGGAAATTAGGGATATGTTTCATTAAAATACATTCTGGAAGATAGAGTTCCCTTGCTAAATTAAGACCCTCTTGACAATGGCATGCTTGTATTTTTTTTTTTTTTACTTACATGCAGTTCTTACTTTGTCAGAAGTTTTTAATGAGAATTTTTTTGAAATTTACTTTCTTCATCAATTCCTTGAGTGTCATATATATGCTTGCAATTTTTATAATCAACTGAGGATAAACGTTGAATTTGCATGTGAATGAAAAATAAAAAGGCAATGTTAAGTACATTTTCTTTGAATACGACGCATATTCTAGGCTCAGCTAAGGCTTGGGTAGCATTTCGGATATATGTATGAATATTCTTAACCCCGGCCACATCACATTGATAGGCTGACATATACTTCTAGTAAAACTCCTGTGTTTCCTATTATTTCACCCCTCCTTAATCTTTGCCTCGCTTACAAGCCAACATTTCATTGAATTGATATCCTAAGGCTTTTTATCTCCTTAAGAAACCATACAGCCATTTTCTCCTGGTTTTCATTGACCTCCATAGCATTCATACTTTAGTCCACTTCGCTCTCTCATTCTTGTAATATTCTTCTCCCTTTGTATGTTCAGTTCCTTTTTATTTTCACTTTCTAACTTCCTCTATTAGAATTTTGTTTCTACTTTGATATCATCTCATCTTTGTATCCTCCAAGACTCATTTTTTGGCCAACTGCTCCCCAGTAACTGTATGATTCCCTCAGTGACCTTGACTTGTTGCAAGATTGTAAGGAATTCTCTGTTCCCTTGTCTCCCGAATCTAGAAAACTCACTCTCAATCACTACTAGAAATGTAGGTCTATATCTCTATCCATAGAATGCAAAAATTTAAAGAAACCTATACGTTTTGCTTAAGATTGCTGTGGCTATTCAGGTTCTTGTCTGGTTCCAAATGAAGCGAAGAATTATTTTTTCTAGATCCATGAAATATGACATTGGTATGTTGATGGAGATTGTATTGAATCTGTAAATCACTTTAGGTTGCATGAACATTTTAAGAATGATGATTCTACTGATCCATGAGCACGATATGTTTTTCCATTTGTATTATTTGTGATTTCTTTCTTCAGTGTTCCACAGTTCTCTTTGTAGAAATCTTTCACTTACTTGATTAAGTATATTCCTAGGTATTTTATTTTCTTTGTAGCTTTTGTGAATGGTATTGAGTATTTGATTTGGCTCTCAGCTTGACTGTTATTGGTGTATAGGCATGCTACTGATTTCTGCACATCGAGTTTGTACCCTGAGGTCTTGTTCAATTTATTACTAATTCTAAGAGTCTCTTGATGGAATCTTTGGGGTTTTCTCAATATAAGATCCTATCATCACCAAAAAAACAATAGTTTGACCTCTTCTTTCCCAGTTTGGATACCCTTAATATCTTTCCCTTGTCTGATTGCTCTGGCTAGGACTTCCAGCACTCTGTTGAATAGAAGTGGTGATAATGGGCATCCTTGTCTTGTTCCAGTTCAAAATAGGCATCACATTACCAGACTTCACACTATATTACAAGACTTTATAATCAAAACAGTATGATATTACCATAAAGACAGAGACATAGACCAATGAAACAGAACAGAAAAACTCAAATATACAACCATTCACATAGAGCCAACTGATCTTTGACAAAGCAGATATACACTGGGGAGGAATAAAACCTAGTTAATAAATAGTTTGGGGAAAATTGATACCCCCCATACAGAAGAATGAAAAAGAGTCCATATATCTCACCACTCACTAAAATTAATTGAAGATGGATAAAAAACTTAATGTAAGGCATGCAACCATAAGAACACTAGAAGGCAATGTTGGAAAAACTTTTTGAGGTATTGGCCTAGGCAAAGAATTTATGATGAAGACTTCAAAGATAATCACACCAATAAATAAATGGAACTTAATTAAATTGAAAAATTTCTTCAGAGCCAAGGAAATAATCAACAGAGCAAATAGACAACCTACAGAATGAGAAAAAATATTTGCAAGCTATACTCTGTTAAGGGCTAATAAAGCAGAATCTAGAAAGAACTCAGCAAGAAACAAAAAACAAAAAACAAAAACACCATCATAAATTGGGAAAAAATATGAACAGAAGATTTTCAAAAAAAGATAGACATCTGGCCAACAAACATACACAAAAATGTTCAATCTCACTAGTCATCAGGGAAATGCGAATTAAAATCACAATGGGATATCATCTTATACCAGTCAGAATGATTTTTATTAAAAAATTTAAAAATAATAGATGCTGGCATGGATGCAGAGAGAAAGGAACACTTATATACTGTTGGTGGGAGGTAGTACAACATCTATGGGAAAGAGTATGAAGATACCTCAAGGAATTAAAAGTAGACCTACCCTTTGATCCAGCATTTCTACTAGTGAATATTTACCCAAAAGAAAAGAAGTCATTTTATCAAAAAGACACCTGCTCTCAAAGATTTATGGCAGCACAATTCACAATTGCAAAAATGTGGAATCAAGCCAAGTGTCCATCAATTCATGAAGGGTTTAACAAGTGTGGCATGTGTATACAATGGAGTACTACTCAGCTATCAAGAAGGATGACTTGATGCCTTTTGCAACAATTTGAATGGAACTAGAAACCATTATCCTAAGTGAAGTTTCTAAAGAATGGAATAACAAACAAAACATGTACTGACTATTAAATTGGAGCTAACCAATGAGCACACATGTGCATAGTGGGAAGTAAAACTTAATGCAAATGAAGCAGGGGGTGCATATGGGTGGTATCCTACCTAATGGGTACAGCAAACTGCTATCTGGGTGACAGGAACACTTATAACCATGATGCAGCATTATAAAAGTGATTCATGAAAAATATTTGTACCCCTGCAATGCTTTGAAATAAAAAAGAAAGAAACATATATAAGAATAACCTCATTATTTGCACTCTAAATCAACACGAAGAGAATTATCTCTTTCATTCATTTTCTAAATATAAATAAATAAGTAAATAAAATCAGTTTTACTATCAGTTTTACTTTATTATATACCATATCTTAGGTATATTTTTTTCCATTCATTTCTTGGCCACTGACTTGGCTCAGGCCCTATATTTCCCTCATTTGTTTGCCATTTCCACATTTCCTACTACCGAAATAATCTTCCTGAACTCTGCACTCATAGTTTATTAGCTCACAATTTATTAGCCTTCCATTTAAAAATATTCCCACCTTGCCAATATTTCTGCCATTCTGTCTTTCCTCTACTCTTTTGCTTATTCCTGCAGTACAGCGAAGTTGGAGATTTGGGTTTTTTGGTTTGTTGTTGTTGTTTTTCTTTTTATATCCATGCCTTCAATTTGCTCAAGAGACTGTTCTCTAACTCCTTTTTTTTTACTAATTTCTGTTTTTTCAAAGCTTTCTAGTATTTCAAAGCCTAAAATGTACGTCCTAAAACAATGAGTTTCTCCTCATACTACAAGATTCTCTCACTAACGTGGTCTTTGTCATGACTCAATTTTAGCATCTCTTGCTGAGCGTTTTTATAGAATGTGTTTCTTAAATGATTTAATATTTATGTACGTGAGTCTTTTATTTCTTATACTCAACTCTAAATTATTGAAGGCACTTTTTAAAAATCAATTTCATGATTTTTGTCTTCACTGTATTTTGGATATAAAATGATTTTAATACATATTTTGATTTATTGAATTAAGAGTAGGAAACTATAATTTTATCATAATCTGCATATAATTTTGTATCTATCTCTTTGTTTTGAAGAATGCAACTCATTTACCATATTCTCACTGAAAATTTATTTAATAAAAATGTAATATTTAACTTGAGTTTTTCTCATTTTACTAATAATCATATGATATACAACTTCAAATCTCTTCTTTGAGGACAAATTATATGTGTTTGAAGAAAAATAAAGTCAGTAATTTATAATCATATAAATGGATCTACTTATTACAAAACTAGCATTTAAGAATCATGGATGTCATTGTCCTTCAGAGGTTGTGCTACAAAGAAGGAAAAAGAGCTTCTATAGGTTTCTCTACTTAGGTAGTTTTCATAATAAATTTCTGAATTAATTCTTGGTTATATATATGCTCTCTAATATAAAAAACCAATACTACTAAATACTACTAAATCTGTTAGCTATGAGCAGTGAAAAAGGAAAAGTTAGTCTGCATGCATAATTAGATCATCAGGAAATCATAGAGGTAGATTTTTCTAAATACATTTTTAAAACAATACTTTTGAGAAAAGTAGGTAGGAAAGTTTACATTTTGATTTCTTTGAGAAAATATTTATAAAATAAAATCAATCTTACACACAAATTTATTTTTATTTTAGCATATTATGCGGGTACAAGTGTTAAGGTTACTTATATTGCCCATGCCCCCCTCCTCCCTCGAGTAAGAACTTCAAGCATGTTCATCCCCCAAACGTTGCACATCTTACTCACTGTGGTTGTATATATCCATCCCCTCCTCCTCCCTCCCACCCTCCCAACACCCAATAAATGTTACTCCTATATGTCCACTTAGGTCTTGATCTGTTAATACCAAGTTGCTGGTGAGTACATGTGGTGCTGGTTTTTCTATTCTTGAGATACTTCACTTAGTAGAATGGGTTCCAGCTGTATCCAGGAATATAGAAGAGGTGCTATATCACTATTGTTTCTTAAAGCTGAGTAGTATTCCATGGTATACGTATACCACATTTTCTTAACCCACTCATGAATTGATGGGCACTTGGGTTGTTTCCATAGCTTTGCAATTGTGGATTGTGCTGCTATAAACATTCGAGTGCAGGTATCTTTTTCATAAAGTGACTTGATCTTTTGGGTAGATGCCCAGTAGTGGAATTGCTGGATCAAATGGTAGATCTACTTGTATTGCTTTGAGGTATCTCCATATTGCTTTCCACAGAGGTTGAACTAGTTTGTAGTCCTACCAGCAGTGTAGGAGTGTTCCTCTCTCTCTGCATTCATGCCAGCATTTGTTGTTTGGGGACTTTTTGATAAAGGCCATTCTCACTGGAGTTAAGTGATATCTCATTGTGGTTTTGATTTGCATTTCCCTAATTATTAGAGATGTTAAACATTTTTTCATATGTTTGTTGGCCATTATTCTGTCTTCTTTTGAGGAATTTCTGTTCATGTCTTTTGCCCATTTTTTGATAGGGTTGTTTGATTTTTTTCTTGCTGATTTTCCTGAGTTCTAAATAGATTCTAGTTATCAGACCTTTATCAGATGTATAGCTTACAAAAATTTTCTCCCAATCTGTGGGTTGTCTGTTTGCTCTCTTGACAGTTTCTTTGGCTGTGCAGAAGCTTTTTAATTTGATCAGGTCCCATTTGTTTATTTTTATTGCTGTTGTGATTGCCTTTTGGGTCTTCTTCATAAATTCTTTGCCTAGGCCAATGTCTAGAAGAGTATTTCCAACATTTTCCTCTAGAATTCTAATAGTTTCACACCTAAGGTTCAAGTCTGTTACCCAGCGTGAGTTGATTTTTGTGAGAAGCGAAAGATGTGAGTCTTATTTCAGTCTTCTGCATGTGGCTATCCAGTTTTCCCAGCATCATTTATTGAATAAGGATTCTTTTTCCCAGTGTATGTTTTTGTCTGTCATACACACAATTTTATAATTTTATTTTTGATGTTATATTTTATAACTGGAACTAGAAAATGTCTTATTTCTGTAGAATTGTTCTACAGGCTATCTTTCAAAAGTTGTTGCTCAAATAAGTTGAAAAGGCCTATTTGTTTTCTTTGGATTTTTTAAATATTATCAGTATTAACTTGGAAGAAAGTAAAATAAATAAGTCTCATCAATTTGTTATGTTAAAAGTGGATATTTCCAAATAATTTTTGTGATCTAAAATATTTTATTTCTTAACCTTCCATAGGGCTTGAAATTTGGCTTTCGAGAAACATATGTAATGACTCTCCCTTATTTTAAATGCTTGGAATCAGTTGTTTCAGATTTCAGAGTTTTGCTAAGTTTGGAATATTTGCATATATATATAATGAGATGTCTTGGGGATACAGCCCAAATCTAAACATAAAAATTCATTTATGTTTCATATACACCTCATGCTCATAGTCTCAAGGTAACTTTATACAACATTTTTTATAATTTTGTGCATAAGACAAAGTTATGTGTACATTGAAGCATCAGAGAGCAAATTGTCACTAAGTCATCCATGTGGACAGTCTGTGGTTGTTTGATATCACTATTATTTCTGACTCTGAATTTATATGCAACTAATAAGTATTTTCTTAGACCTATTCACTCATAGTACTTAACAGTAAAAAATATGAACTCCCATTAATACAGTGAAAAAATAATGGAAACTAAACAGCATGGTAACATCTCTAGAACACTGGTATCAGGTGCTGAAGAACAGCGACAATAAACAAGGGCAGGATTTCCACCCATGATGCTGTATTTGACTAAAAGATTACTGAATACTGTATAGTTTTTTAGATGAAAGGAACACCAGCAGTAGTGAAGAACTAGGAGGTGGATCCTCTAGGGATGAAGAGGCATTTCTTTTAAATGGCTTTTTAAAAATGTTTCCTCCAGAGTCATTTTCTTCATTAACAATAGATTTTGTCTTAGAAGACTCTTTGAGTTTATAGACTGACATTTCTTGTTCTGTTATGAATCCCCACTGCTCTAGTCCTTCAATGACCTCATCACACATTTTTGCCATATCATCTATGGGAACTTTTTCTGCAATGTTAATATCATCTTCATTATCTACTGGTGGCATTGTATCAGCACACAAAGATTTTGGGATTTTGCAGCACTTCAAATCTGAGGTGTTCAAATTAGGGATGCTCCACCTATATTGTAGTGGTGATTGTCTATGTGTGGAAGGGGCAGGAATAAAAGCGACTGCTAGAAGAAAAATTCTTTTTGGACTCAGTGACCACCTAAAGTATTATGTCTGATTAGTGGCTGCCCACTTTGCTGATTACTGTACTGCTCTGTTCCTCACCAAACCACCTCCTCACTTTCCCTGCCCTCTGTCACATACTTCCTCAAATTGGTTAAGGTTGAATCAGACTTTTGTAGAAAGAGTATGGATAAAAATCCCCCAAACCACATTGAGTCAGAGAATCAGATTGTTTTTGTTTCTTACTTGTTCATGTTTTTAACTCTGCTGAATCCAATTTTGGCCACATGGGGTAAAAACTAAACTAAATAAATCATTGGGAGTACTCCAGTTTTCCTAACTTATTTTTGTATTCTTATTTCATAAGGAGATTTTATTTAGCTTTGTCTCTTCTTCCATCAGTCCATGCTATGTAGTTCCTTCTTTTGATTTATCATAAGTTTTCTCAGATATCACAGGTAATAATGTGATCTCTTTCTCAGCTTGACTCATATAAGGCACAAAGTGACCTCGTGGAAATGAAGAAAACATGGCAAGTTGTGTCTCCTTTGAAAATTTCACTTATTTTTCCCTTGAACCAGCATACCTCAAGCATATGACCTCTATAAGAATTACAAATCTTATGATTATCACCAAATAATGCCTATTACTCTTATTATGAGATTGGAATTCTTACTAGTTATAAATCATAATCATAAATGTAGATTTATTAATTTTTATGTAATTCTCATTAAAAAGTTTCTCACATTGAAAAAAAATGGGTTTGTAGAGACTGAAGTCTCAATGAGGATTGAAATTGTCCTCAAATCTATTCTTTTTGGATAATTTAATCTCTTCTCTCAGCAGTATCTTAATGCTGAGACTCAAAATATAAATAAGAATCATTCCAGTGGAGAAGTTCCTGTAAAGGCATTCCAAGGACACTGAACCTCTTTACTGCAAACTCTAGACCAATCCAAAACAAAAATCTTCCTTAGACTAACACAAAATCCTTCCTTCTGCTTTTGCTTTCTCTTACCTACTTAGCCTTGTGCAGAGAAGTAGTCTTTGAAAATGTAAATCAGATTCTTTTATTTCCCTTTTAAACCCTTCAGTGGATTTCATTGCTCTAAAATAAAATCCACACTTTTTCCACGATCGATAAGGCTAACTTCATTCTGCGTAATTCTCCAACTTCATTCCTGATTATTGTCACTCTAACTTAGTGTAGTCCATTCTCGTTGACTTTTATTTTTAAGTTTCTTGTTAAAGCGAAGCCTTTTGTATCCTCCAGGAAGTTATATATCTGGAGAAGCCTTTCATTTTGTAATCACAGAAGAAAATCCACTAAAGCTCATACATACACACATGGTTTTATTTTTCTTCCACTCCATTTTTTATGATCAATTCATCTTAAATCAATATCTATGCATGTCACCTGATGGTTTTCAGCAACCCCAAAGCCTTTATGCTTCAATACATATATCCAGTTTTAAAAAGTTCTACACTGCCATTAACTTTGGAGAAAATATATGAAAGCTACTTTTCCAGAAACCCCTCAGAACACTTACTCTTGTGTCTCACCCTAAATCAATCATTGTTTTCAAGGGGATGGAGAAGGATGAGGAACTTGATTCAAGTGTTCACTCCTGGAGCTTGGGGATAAGGAAGGGCAAAAGCTTCAAGAGCATGTCAAACCCTTGGGTGGGGGGGTTGACAGTGTGGTTGAGAATAAGTAAGGAGGAGCAAGATACCAAAAATTAGCATCTGTTCACTCTATATTTCCTGCTTACTTTCTATATTACTCCTCTATTTATTAGTTCTTTCCCTCAGAAGATGGGAAGTGCCTTTTTAAATCCTTATATACTGCATCACCTAAGATATGTACACAAGGTTTTTATTGAGTGAATAAATAATTGAAGCAGGTATTAGGTAGTACACAGAAATATAGTGAGGGAAGCTGTAGAGTCAGAATGTAAGCAGAGAGAAGATCATGAAGAATCCTGTATATTATATTAGAATAGGCTGGGTTGTGTCACAGCAACAAATGATGAAAATACTCAGCAGCTTAAAGCAATAAAAGTTTATTTATACTCATACTCTCTCTGCAAAGCAGAAGCTCACAGTTTTGCACACTGTCTTAATCAGAAGTACATGTTGATGGTGCCTTGTCTCAATCTGTGTTCCCACCACTACTGCATCATGAGGAAAGCTAATGGGTAGTCCTACACTGGCTCTTGAAACTTCCACAAAGAAATAATTCATGTCACCTCTGCTCACATTTCATTAGCTGAAACAAGACTCATCTGGCTTCAAATGGGAAGCAGGGAATACTATTAACTGTGTCTCTGGACCATTTATGATAAGCTCTAACTTCTACCCAAAACAGCACATTTAAGGGTCTTTTATTAAATAGAAAGCACATAAATGGGCAAGAGAAATTGGAACAAAAAGAAGGGATAGGCTATATGTTCAGGCACTAATAACAATCTCAAATCAGTTCATAATTTTTAAGGATATACTATTGATAATTGTCATCTAAGATTAGATATTAAGTATTGTCATGTCTTTCAATTAACTGATGGTGTCTAAGAAAGGACAAAGAGATATATAACCAAACTATATGGGAGGAAATATAGCTGAAACACTGGCCAAATTTAGAAGATTTATTTAGAGCACACCATTGTAAGACATTGAATAAAAAATTGTGGAGCCAAGACTGGAATCCATGTTTCTTACATCTAAATTAATGTCTTTCTTTAGATACAGTTTCATTCTGAAATAAAAGCAAGCAAGCAAGTAAACAAAAACTACCAAAACCTTTATTCCGCACATATAATTTTTCCTACTATTTGGAAAGTTACTATTATTATAACACTTCTAGCCCCATCTGTCCTCCCATTTACTTCTACTCTGTATAGAACAGTGATTTATGTTACTGGTAAATTTCAAAGAGGAAACAAATGTGCATGCTTCAGCTGATTCTTTCTTCTTTTCTTCAAGATTTATCTTCCTTAGACAGAGGGTGCATTGGGTGCTGTTTCTCTATGCCATAAATTATCTGAGAGCCAGCCCTCAGATTGGGAGACATATGATTGCCTAGTATGACATGAGGCTGGGTCAGAAGTCAGTCAAATTCCAGTGTTCAATGTTAGGAAAGTCATTGTTACCATGGGCCCTGGCCTCATTGTGCTTTATCAGCCATTTCCATAAGGAAAGTGATATGCTCATCTGTATGTGTCTCATTCCTTATGTCTGTTTCTCAGTTCATTCAGAACTTGGGTAAGAAAGATAAAGTATCATTTTGTTATGGCTCAATCAAAAACCAATAAAATATAAAGCAAAGACCAATAATATAATCATTATGAAAGATTAGATGAAGCCATATACATGTGACTTTTAAAACGAGGTTTAAAAAATTAATACTATGTGGTAAATATAGGGAAGGTATAGTTAGCCTTTTCCAAGTCTAAATGTTTTAAATTCCCAGTTGTATCTGGAAGTTATTCTGCACAATGAAGACTTGCATAAGGTAAATAGATGAAGGAATTCAAGTTCCAAATATGACATGTGTTGATATTTTTGTTGTTTGATGCACATGTCTATACAATTCTCAGCCATTCTTTAAGACGGGTCAGAATCCACCTTCTCTATAAAGACTTCATTAATTTGTCAGACATTACAATATAAATTTTTTCTCTAATTTATATAGCAGTGTTTTACTAAATTATAATACTAAAAATCATTAAAATCATTAAAATCATTATAAAATCATTTTATATTTTTATAGTTATTCTGTTTGCTTTGAACTGTTATTTAAATATTTTAATTTTCATGTGATTCTCCAGTTGTTTAAATCTTTGTCATGTCAGCTTAATTAGGGCTTTTATGCAAATTTTACCATAGATTATAAATCTTTATATCCTTGCAGTACCTTGCACAGTGTCCTAGGGCCAATGTATAACCTAATTAATTATTGTCAATTTTATCTTTTAATGCAAACATAGCAGAAATTCAATTGTAATGAAATATAGGACAAAAATATCTTACATTTCAGCTTTATTATTAAATAATCTGATCAGATACTGTGTTATGAAATGTGCAGTGAGAAATGCATACTTATAGAAAAAGGATCAAGATGAAAAAGAAAGTTGGGTAGATATGATTTTTATAAGAGGGAAGTGCTCGTTCAACTTGTCAATCAATAAACATTTATCTGTAGCCTAATTCTGTGACATGCACTGTGCCTCAAGTTGGGTATACATCCCTGAAAAAGTCTGACATGCTCTGTGTCTTCATGAACTTGAAGTCTAACAGAAAAAATATTAACGATACGTTTGATGGACTATTGTGTTAATACATTTACTGAATTTTATTTATTCTTTAGGAAGACAGTACACAGATCGAAGACAGAAGCCCTACACACATTTATTGCATTAAGGAAAGTGATGACAATGGGATTTATCATGTCAGTGGGACAGTGGGTGTATATACAGCATGAGCTGGAATCCTGGAACTGGATACATTTTCCCAAATCTCAAAATGAATTGAATTCACATATTGAGTACTTCAATTACTGGAAACACAGACTTCCACCCACCAAAAAAAAAAAAAAAAAAAAAAAAAAAAAAACAAGCAGTACTCTCACAATAAGCCAAATTCAAGCAAAGCAATATAATGTTCCTTGCAGAGAATACGCTGGAGCTATACCAAGAATACATTTATTCTCTTGTCATCAGGTAAAATCTTCATTATTTGATGATCATTGGCCACCAAGTGCCTTTACAAGAAAATTAGGGTGCAGTGAGGCTTTATGTGGAAGACAAATATTTTAGAGTGTAAAACACAAAACAGATTCTTCAAGAAATTATTTAAGTACTTCTATTGTGTCCTCTTAGAAGTCAATTTAATTAACCGATCTTCAAAGAGATTAAAAAACAAATCCAGGAAGGAAACATAATTAAATAATTGTTCTCTATTAATTAATATTTGAAGTTTTTCAACTGTCTAGGAATCACCTTCAGTGAGGAGCAGTTAAGGAAATAAAATGAAAGTGGGTCAGAGAACAGACAAAAATGGAGATACATAATGCAATATGCATTCAGATAGTTTGAGAGTTGCATAATGTAAGTTTATGTTACAAGCTTATAGGTTTGGTTGGTGAAGTTATGAGCAACTTCAGCTGGGAAATTTTGTTCTCTGCTTGTTGAAATTATGTCATATTATAAGATCCAAGAAAAAGGATTCTAACAAAATGCAATTTATAATTTATACATAACTTTATTGAATATCATTTTATATATCTTTCCATGTATTTGTTGAGAGGGAATGATAAATTTATTGATGAAAAATATTCTTTTATAAAAATGTATCATTCACTCGATGTTTAAGGCTTCTGACATCTAACGTTTGGGAAATTTCTGCATACTTATGAAGCAAATTGTGTTCCTATATTAGCACCATCATCTTAATACACTCAAATAATCATTATTTTAAAACATTTCCACACACCAGAAAAATGACCTTCCTATATTTATCATCCTTCATACCATAAAAAAAAACTTATATATTAGCATTAATGCAATAAATTTTTAACCTTTCAGATTTGGCTAATATTTTAAGTTAATAAAATACCACAAAGTGGTTCAATTTTCTCCACAAATCATTTGGATAGGGGACAAAATTGACTGAACTGATCTATTATTCTATTGCTCCATGGATCAGAGAATGGGTAATTGGAATAGCTCTTTTCTTTTCTGAGCTCTGGCTTGCTAGCTGAGTAGTGACCATATCAGTTATTGGCAGCACCTGTCATCTGCCTTATGTTCTTAGATGCAACATAAATCTTTTTGCCTAATGATATCATTCCTCTGAGAGCACAGGAAATGCCCTATTAGGTTACACATGCTATCCTTCTAATCAGAAATTTGTTTTTGATAAAGATTTCTGAGGCTGCTTTATGGAAAAATATAATCATACTACGTGGCATGAAGTAGTATCAATTTTAGAATACATTGAACACATCTCAACTTTTTTATTAGAAATTTGGTATACAGATGTCCTCCAAATGTATCTAATCATTTTGAATTTATCTATATGAATCACATGAATAAATTAAATGTGATTATGAAGCCTGGCAAGTCCAAAATCTGCAGAGTTAGTTCAAGACCTTGAGAAGCCAAAGGTGTAGCTGCAGTATGACAGAAGGCAGCCTAGATACCCAAGAAAGGCAGTGTTCTAGTCCAGTCTGAAGGTAGTCTGCTGAAAATTCCCATTTGTTCAGGAAGGCAGGTCATTTTATTCCATATAGACCTTTAGCTGATTGGATGAGGCCTACCCACATTATGGAGAGCAATCTGATTAACTGACAGTTTAGTAATTTATATCTTAATCTCATCTAAAAACACCCTCCACGTGGACACATTAAATTAACCATTATATCCTGTTGACTACATTTCTCAAACTGTCATGTTTCAGGTTGTTTTTATCTGATGTTCACCTTGATAATTTTCTTAACACCTTCATTTCTTTGGTATGACATGTGCAGATATGATATTGTAAAAATAAAAAAATTCAGGTGGGCAAGAAAACTATCTATTTTCTGATAACTTAATTTCAACTTCCCTCTCATTTTTGTAAAATGCCATAAAACATAATCAATTCAAGATAAATAAACTTGCTTTATTTTTTTTTCTTGCCCTTGTACTAGCTTAAACTTGGTTATTTCAGGGTAATTTTCCAGTTATTTTTTCTTTCAAGAATGTTGTTTAAGTTTCTGCAAGTTTATATTCCATCATGGCATCAGGGAAGCATCTAGTCATTAGTATGGCCTGCCCATTTGGATCTGACTGAGCTCTAGACACTGTTTGATTCTGGGTGGCTCTCTTCTACCCATAGCAACATCTGATAAGATGGCTGTGATACCAACTTGTCTCTAGAAACAGAATTTATGCAACTAAGGTCCCTTTGGTACGTGGAAGCTCTCTGTTCTACTAAACTATATTTCTTCAGTAACAGAGGAATATTCAGCTCTTTCCTCATCGAGGTATAGGGCAATAAGAGGTTTTGCATGTCTGTTTCAGGCCCTTTCTCCTTCTGTTACACACACACACACACACACACACACTTCTTCATTGTTGTCACACTATGTTGGCGCTGGGAAATTCTGAGAAGTTGTCACATCTTCCAGACTACTAGCAAGGAAGCAGGAAACCAAATCCTCACCACTCTTAGATTTCATCACATTTCTCTAGAGGTAGCATCATATGCTTATTCCACTGACAACGAAGCTTATGCAAGAAAAGGCACATTCTTTCTCAAAGAGTCCAACAGCAACTGCTGCATTTATTCTCTGTGCTTTTTTATTTTCTTCCTTCTCTTTCACAGTCTTGGAAATTGTATTAATCCTTAGACTAGGGAAATGGTAATAATACCAATATGCATTTTTAGAAATCAGTTATAGAATATATTTAGACTTACTTATACTGAAGAATTAGGATTTGGAAACGCAAAACTACTAAGAAATACTTCTGGGCATTTATATGGAAATAACAAGTTCTCAACTTTCTGTGGTGGTAAATTCAGGTTGCAGTTACTGATGCTTGATATGGGACTTACAGATAAATATAAATTACTAAGAAAGAAAACCACATATATTCATAATTTTGGTTAGAATTGGTGGATAAAATAACATGTGTTTATCTCTGTTCCATACCTATATCCTACTGTTATGATTATAACAGAATAAAAACAATGCAGCCGACAAGGACAATGAGGATTTAGAAGTGACCACAACATATGACAGACGTCAAATTATTTCTTTAAAGATGCATTGCACATGGATGAATGAGAATTGATTTAGGATTAAAGCTTCTTTTTTAAAAATTCTCACAAAAGCCTACAGTAGAGAAATCTAACAAATATGCAAACTTGTTTATGACACAAAATAGAAGAGCATCTAAGGATGTTAAGCAGCCATAGCTTTAATGGCTTGAATAAAACTAAAAAGAAGATAATTCGTGGAAATATGATTGAGGTTATATTTAGATCTCAAGTATGTTATCTCCAACCCCAAAAGCCTAATGACTGCCTACTCTTCAGTGATATAAAACAAAACTTTCATTGTTAGTGAAATTTGAACAAGAGGAATTCCAAACTTTGGGAACACCTGTCTCACTGAAGGAGGGAAAGGAAAAGTGTTAAGTCTGAATACTGAAAGGTGAGAATCTAGCATGAATTTATTTTTTATTAGCTTCCAGAGTGCTGGCTATCAGCCTCAAATGCATATGCCAATAAAAGAATTCCTTCTGGAAAAACTAGCAAGCCTAAGAAGCATATACTATCCACTCTGGTGTGTGAGAATCTTTCAATGACAATGGTGAATTCCCACTAAATCAACTGATTATGAAACACCTGTTGACAAACATTATTCAACCAGATAAAGTTTCTCCCTTAAATAAAAACAACTATTCAATGTTAACTGAACATTTAAAAAGATACTACAAAAGAACAGGGACAAAAAACATGAAGAAACAAATACATAACAGAAAAATACAGAAAGCAAGAGAAAACGTATTTATATAATATAAATAATATCTTCCAGTATAAGAAACATTACTATACCCATGAAACTAGGGTAGGATATCTTTGAAAATAAAACGCATAGTAAAAGCTGTGAGAATAAAAATTAAATATGTCACACTAAAAGTAGATATGAAGTGTTAAAATATAATATGAAAAATGATTTGATGGTAACGTTAAGGCCATATCTTAAAATGAAAAAAAGAAAAAATGCAATATAGGAAATAGCAGAGAAACAATAAATATAGAATACATAGTAGGAGGTAAAATATTAAAATAATATCATAATATCGTTTCCAGATAAAATAAGATGTTAACAAATAATATTAAAGAAGCTCACTGATTATACAGCAAAGTGAATAAACAAGACCAACATTATAGCATATCATTGTGAAATTTCAGAACACAGGACATAAAACGAAAATAAAAGGTTGTCATTTTGGATTTTCACATTATAGTTTCTACGGTATAAATAAAAACCTGAAATAAAAAGTGCCTATTCATTGTTTACGTGTATAATAATTTTTCCTCTGTGACTCATAATCTTGGCTATTTCAGGAGTTAGAAGAGATTTCTACTGGAAATAAATCTACTACATAGTATAAATTAATTATTACCCTAAGTTTTAGGGTCACAGCTTTGTTTTGTTTTTTTATTTTTAAGATAAAACACTCTGTTGACTTTATTTCCTCAGTCTAGATTTTCTTATTAAAATTTCTTATTCATTCTCACAATGTCACAATGCAACTGTGATACTCAAAGCAATTTTTTTATCTGTACCTATGTCCCAGTTTATTATTTCTAATATTTATTGAACATATGTAATGATTAACCCATTGATGCTTTAGAACTTCTATGCCTAATACAGTACTCTATCTTGTTTCAATTACTGTATTATTGAGAGGGAAGAAACTTTAGTTGCATCATCAACGTCATTTTCTCCTTCCTAATAAGAAAGTTCTTTTATTTGTGGCAATGTGTTCAGCTGAAATGTTATTTCACTGGCTGCATAGCAGTTAGAAACAATCTAGAAAGTAACTCCTGCTCAATAAAATATAAACTGAACTTATTGTGTGTGATTTCTGATAATGCTCCTTAAAATTGAGAGAGGTAGCTGAGATATATTTTTCTATTCTCTTCCTTCTTTCATATCCTGCCTAAAATGTGTGCTTGCTATGGATGACCTGAGCAGTGGTATGCCTATCAAAGTCTTGCATCTATAGTTAAAAACTTTCTCACAAGAAAAATTCCATGCCTAGAATACTTCACTGGTGAATTCTATAAATTATTTAAGAAGGAAATAACATTAATTCTACTCAAGTCTTCAAAAAAGTAGAATAATGAACACTTCCCAACTTATTTTGTAAGGCCAGCATGAATTTAATACAACAAATACAGATATAACAAGAAAAAATATAGGTAGAAGCATCTTCAAAACATATTAGGAAATTACATCAAGCAATGTATGAAGTAAATAATGGATCATTACAAAAAGAGGATTAGCCCAGGAATGCCAGGCTGACTCAACATTCAAAAACCAATCAATTTAATTCACTGTGGTACCAGAATAAAGAGAAAAAATTCTATAGTCATATCAATTACATGAATAAAAATTATTTCAACTATTCAAAAGTTACTTATGACAAATATTCTTAGCAAACTATAAATAATAGGACAATTTTAAAACTGAATAATAAGCAACTTAAAAAATAACTTTATTCAATATCATACTGACTTTTAAAGACTTTGGGCTTTCCCACTTAAGATCTATCATCTTTCTTGTTCTAGAATATAATAAAAGTTCTAGCAAGTTCAAAAAGGCAAGCAAAATAAATAAAAATCTTGCATATTCCATAAGTTTTAAAATATTATCTATGTTACAACAATATGAGTGTCTGCCAAAGAGTATATAAGGAAAAAAGTTGTTATAATTAATAGAATGAGTTGAACAAGTAAAGAGAATATCAAGTCAGTGTATAAAAATTAATTTCATTTGTATGTGCTCTTAATGAGCAATTGAAATTTGAAATAAAAAATAGTAAAATATATAATGATACCAAAAATGAAATGATTAAGTATAAATCTAACTAAATATATGCAATATATCTTTGTTGAAAACTACAGAACACCAAGGATAGGTATCAAAACAGGCCTAAATAATATGAAAGACAGAGAGTAAATATTGTGAAGATGTCAACTCCCCCTAAATTGATTTATAGATTCAATATATCCCTAATAAAAATCTTAGCAGGCTTTTCGTTTCTTAGGTACTCATAAGCTGATTCTAAAATTAGTAAATAGCCTAAACAATTCTCAAAAAGACCAGAATTGAAGGATTTGCATTACTTGATTTCAAGGCATACTAAAACTTTCCAATGATTACTAGGAAACCATAATTTAGGCAAAATGAAAAACACAGAGTTCAATATAACAAAATAGTCTGGGAAAAGACCTAAACAAATACAGCCGTCTGAATTTTTACAATAGCACAAAGATTTTTCTGTGAAAAATGGAAAATCTTTTCAATAAAGGCTGTGGGAACAACTGTATGTTTACATTAAAAACATATTAATTTCAGACCATACCTCACACCTGATACAAATACTATCACATAATAGATCATAGACCTAGAAGAAAAATATAAAGCTATAAAACTTCTAGAAGAAATTATAAAATAATATCTGTGTACTTGTGTTACACAATATATTTTTAGATAAAATGCCTAAACATAAGCCATAAAACAAAAAAATAAATTGTATTTTATCAAATTTGATAACTTTGTTCTGTGAAAGATAACATTAAGAGAATTCAAATACAAAGCACAAAATGGTATAAAATGTTTGCATATCACATTTTTGTCAAAATACTTTATTTATAATATATAAAAACCCTCAAAACTCAATAATAAGGGTATAAGACCTTAACTAAAAATGGACAAAGTAAACATTTGCTTTAGACATATATAAGGGAGATATATAAAGGGAGATATATAATGGGTAATCATGTGAAAATATATCCAATATCATTAGCTGTTAAGAAAATTTAAATTAAAAAAAGCAGATGCCATTATATTATACCTATTAGAAAAGTTAAATTAAAAAAGAATTATATCAAATTCTGGAAAAAAATGCAAAACAATTAGAACTCCCTTACATTTCTGGTTGGAATGCAAAATACTACAGTCATGTTGGAAGATAGCTGGAAATACACTTACCATATGACCCAGTGTAATAGTCAGGGTACTCCACAGAGATAAAACCAATAGGATACATACATATAATCTTCATTAGATCAGTGCAAAAACTCATGAAATGTGAATAAACTACATTATTATATGTATAGGAATTGGCTCAAGCAATTATGAAGACCAAGAAGTCTCAAGATCTGCCTCTGTGAACTAGAAAACCAGAAAAGCAAGTAGTATAATTCAGTCTCAGTACAAAGGACTGAGAGCCAGGGGAACTGATGGTTTAAGTGCAAGTCTCTGACCAAAAATTCAAAAAGAGGAGTGCTCATGTTTGAGGACAGGAGATGATAGATGTCTCAAGTAAAGCAGCAAGTTAATTCGTTCTTCCTCCACCATTTTTTTTTTCTATTTGGCACTCAAAATATTGGATGAGTCTACTTCATTGGTGCAAGCAATCTTCTTTATTCAGTCTACTGATTCCAATACTAATTTCTTCCAGAAACATCCTCACAGACACACCCTGAAATAATTTTACCAGCTCTTTGGGCATGCCTTTGCCCAGTCAGGCCCACACATAATATTAACTATCATACCCAGAAATTTCAGTCTTCAATATAAAATGAATAAAAATGTATAGTGGCCAAAAATTTAACACATAAATATTTATTAGTTTTATTCATAATCTTCATTCATAACTTTATTCATAATCATCAAAAACTAGAAATTCTCCAGATGTGTTTAAATTGGTGAGTAGATAAACTGTAGTACATTCATAAAATGGAATACTTGTTAAAAGTAAAAGGAAATAAACTACGTCTTCACAAATATACACTGTAATGTTACATATATATGTATGTATATGATATATATCTAAACTTTAGACAAGTCCAAATATTGGGACAGAAATAAGGTAAGTGGTTGTAAGAGTATATGGTTTCATGGTGTGGGGAAGGTTGATTATATAGGGCAGCAAAAAGAAGTATATATGAGGTGACTGAATAGTTTTTTTAACATGAATGTGGTGGTAGATACACAACTCTATGCATTTTTAAAAAGCTATATAGCTTTGAATCATAATTAATTTTACTATGTACAAATGTAGAAAAAGAAATAAAATATGGATAAACCCAAAATGGAATTCAAACTGTAACAAAATAAGCTAGCCATACTAAAAATGAATATATTAACCACACTGAAGAGGATTGAGATAAAAACAACTAACCTGTCTTTGGAAATGAATGTTTTGACTAAACAATGTAAGGTTAAAGACAAAAATATTCTTAAGTATTCTATAGATGTATCAGTTAGCAATTTATAAAATAATTTATATGTACACTATAGTGGAGCAAATAAGTAAATGTATTATATATAATGAAAATTAGTTATTTCTCTGTTAGACAAATAAATTGCAATTAAGGATGAGGAAGAGCTAGAACTACCCTTTGGTGGTCAGATTCAAAGCAGAGGTATCAGTATAAATCTATTTACATACTTACATGCACACACACAGATAGATATAGAAATATATATTACAGTTGGTATGTAAGAGTTAACATCAATACTTATATTTTGTATCTCTATCCACAGAAGGACTAGAAAAAACAAAAATAATACCAAAGTAGCAATGAGCACATAGAGATCCAAGATCTTGGTTTCAAATATCATAAATATCATTTCCTAATAACAGGAACTAGAGTTCCTTTGGGAACTGGTTGATTCCAGGGCTGGATTAGGAAAAATAAAAATGAGCCAGGATTATCTTCTAGCATCAGAAAGTAAGGAAATGCTCAAAAATATGTGGAAGCATATTAAAAGGGCACAATTGACAAACTGAAAATGATCCCAATTGCTAAATCTGGAACAAGTTTAGCTAAAAATTAAACAACAATACCATTATATCATAGCCTGTAGGATAAAACAAATACCTATGAATCTATACTAATATAAATAACAAAAGAGAAAAAAGAGCTGTCCCTTAAAGATGACTTAGAATTAATGAATGCAGAAGAAACGAGGAAAATAGATATTCACCGTTATCAGAACACCACAGTAATAATTGTTACATGCAAGTATCACCAAGGCATGACAAAATTAGTGAACACAAATTTGAGGAGAAATCTATGTTCCATAGTCTCAAAACATATTTCACAAGTTAAATTTTAAACTATCCAAGGAGACTTAATTATTTTATAGTAGACAAGGCTGACAGACTCTGCCTTAAGCAAGAGATCAGTGGTCATCTCAAAAGTAACAAGACACACCAACACCATGTACGCCATGACAGCATGCACTAAGGCTCACTTCTGTGGTGTTCTTGTCAAAAATGTATCACCTCAGTCCGATCATGCTACAAACATCAGGCAAACCCAACTTAAGAAACATTCACAAAATAACTAACCTGTGATCTTCAAAAATGTCAAGGTCATGAATGACTAGGAAAAAATGAGGAATTGTCAGATTGAAGAATATTTTAAAAAGATATGAAAAGTAAATCTGAGATCCTGGATTGGCTCCTGGAACAGACAAATTACATGAGTAGAAAAACTCAGGAAACCTGAATAAAATCTACTGATTAGTTAATAGTGTTGTAACAATGTTATGTTTTATGTTAAGTGTAATGTGGTTATGTAAGATGTGAACATTAGAGGATATTGAGTGAAGGGCATACAGGAACCCTCTGTAGAGATCTTTCCATCAGTCTAAAATTATTTCAAAGAAGAAATAAAAATATGTTTGTACTCATTTATCTTGTTTACGAGTTTAAATTTTGTCCCAAGAGCAATGTAGGTAGAGAACTTGTGCCTTTTGAGAGCTGCTTCATGGCCAGCACTCTCTCCATGTCACTGACATAAGCATCTGGCTGATATCATCTTGTTTAAGAAATTAGTCAGATCCCTTTTCATGGGTATAAAATTCATTATATTTCCCTTAAAAT
This sequence comes from Microcebus murinus, assembly GCF_040939455.1. Lineage (NCBI taxonomy): Eukaryota > Metazoa > Chordata > Mammalia > Primates > Cheirogaleidae > Microcebus > Microcebus murinus. Next base: position 83,628,271 of record NC_134108.1, read on the forward strand.
TAGTCATACAGAATCTTAAAGATCACCAAACTCTCCCAAGTGCCATTGTGAAGATTTGGAGTATTCATAAGAATATACAAATTCTGTAAGTTACATTAAAGAAAATATACAACTATCAAAATGGGTTGAACTTCAGAGTTCAAAAGAAAAATATGTTTATGGTATTTTAGGTACTCATGATTTAATTAAACCTCACGCTTAGTAAAATAAACAGAATAAGTGATAGCAAGTGAAACTATTTGGGGGAACGCTCTATGCAAAATAAAAACATATGTAAGAAGAATATATTTAACAACTTATATCAGATTTCAAATAAGCAATAAACTCAAATTGAAATATACAAATTTTGTCATATGAGTACATATGAGATAAATACAAGGAGATCACTCCTTATCCATTTACTTAAAATATATTCCTTTGGTATCTCTATGTTCTAAAATTGAGGTGATAGCTAAATATATAAAGAAGACATAAAGAAGAATATGACTTAATTACTATCTACAACCTAGGTGGTGAGACAGATAAATGTTTATATGTTTACAAAGTTAAGGTCAAAGAAAGATAAATACATGTAGGAGTAGAAAGCTGCTAACCGAATCTGGAAGATTAATAGCACACTTTTGGAAAAATAATTACCTATATAGAGACCTGTAGGATGAAAGGGGTTTTCTTGGGTGCAGATGGAGGAGATATAGGAGGAAGTGAGAGAGAATTCTAAATAGAGGGAAAAGCAAATTCAGAGTTATGCATGTGAAAACAGCACCTTATTATTAATATGTGTGAGAAACTGTAAGAGTAATCTGGCTTTCTTGTAGTTTGAAGGGAGTGGGAGAGTATCAGGGCTGAAGATTTACTCTAGGACCAGGTGTGGTTTATCTTGCATAACATGTTAAGTAACTTTATTCAGCAAGCTATGTGACCCATTAGAGAACTTTAGACAGAGAAGTGTAAAGTATTTTCTATAGATCACTTTAGTGGCTTAGAGCAGTGGGATAAAGTGTCTAAGAATGGAGGCACTTGGAATGAAATAAGAGTATGCTTCTTTGAAACATATTGAGAGGGCAAAATAAACAGTGCTTAGTGCTTGCTTTGATGTGGCGGCATGGAGCAAAAGAAGGGACAATACTCATGCTAGTAAGGTTGCTAGCAAGAAGGATTTGGTGCTAATATACGGTAAACAAAAGGAAGAGTGTATTAGAAGAAAGGCAAGAAAATGGTTACGTTTTAGACATTTTGAAATGTGAATTCCTGTGAATGACCCTAAGGGAAATATTAATATACAGGAGAATTGATATCAAGTCCAAAATTAGGAGAAGGAGAGGATTTAACTTGATAGAGAGGAAATGAATTCACCCAAGTAAAGTACATGCATTCAGAAGGTCAATAGGCCTATGAGCTCACCCTCTGGAATACAAAAGTATTTTGTTCAAGTGAAGACACTGAACCAAAACGTTAAATCAACATTTTATTTCTCACAGGTCTTGAAATATAAGTTTCCTCTAAGTATCAAACACCAGGAAGCTTAGAATATAAATGTTATTCAACAATAACAATAATGTAACATCTTATGCTTAATAATCTGTGTCTTAATTTTGCAATTCATCAGTATTGATATGAAATCATATTTTTCCTATGCCTATAATCTTTTAACATTACACTGTAACTGCTATAAAGATTTGTAAAATGCCTTGTGCGGCAAATGATGAATATAAATTAAAAATGAAAACAGGTTTAATAAAAAATATTTATTGTTGGGCTTAGAGGCAAGGGCAAGCCTGCAAAATAAAATTGGCCCAGTTTGTATTTATTTCAATATGATTCAAGTCCTTGTGTTATTGCTGTGATAAGTAGCAATTAATTCAAGATGAGATAGATTATAAGATGTGCTCAAGAGATATCAGTATCTATGAAATAAATAAATCTTAACAGGACTCCTTATATACCACTCATTCCTCTTGATCAAATAATCTTATGACTATCTCTAACTTGTTCTGATGTTTCTGAGTGTCTGGGTAATTAAAAAAGACAGAGAATAGTCAAACTTTCAAACACATAAAAATATTTTTTGATCTCATGATGGCCTCCTGCATCAGGACAGCTGTGCTCTGTGTAGGCCTTGACCTTTCTATACTCTACTCAAATGGGGTGGAGGAAATAATCAGCCTCAGCAAAAAGAAGAAAAAAAATGGCTAATGTTTTTCAACAGTTTTCTTTTTAATGAGAAAACACATTCACAACAGTATTTATTTTTCCTTTTCTGCTCATTATTAAGGTTCAAGAAAGTCATTTTTCCTTGGTATTTATTGGCTGAGCGAAGATGGAGAGGTTTATATTTGGTTGATCCTTAACACTTACATCTTGAGATAATGAGGGCATCCTGTGAGCCTTTACTTTTTGGACATGCCCTGAATTTTATAGTGTGCTCCTAGGTCCCGGGGAACAATGTAAAACTAAAGCTTAAATTCATCAAAACAAATAAATGTCATCATCCTGAAAGCTATCTTTATTACTTTATTAAAATTTTAATCTAGTCTACTCTCATAATCTCAGCTTTTAGAAAGAGAACTATTTTTTTTCAACTCCCTAGTAGGTTTAAGAAGAGATATACCCCACTCTAACTTTCTCCACCCCCACCAAATTAGGGCTTTTTTATGTTTGCAAGTGATATAATCGAGGTGTTTAAAGAGCCCTATTACCAGAAATAAAATTTCTAGCTAAGTAATTTTAGTCATTCAAGCCCTACTTCAAAGATCAACTCTTTTGTGAAGTCTTCACTAACTTCCCAAAGAATTAATAACCCACTCTGACATCCCCCAATACTTGTTAACTACTCTGTTTTCATATTACACATGGTATATTGTAAATTTTATGTACAAATAGCTGAGTTTCTATTGGATGCACACAATTTCTTATTCAGTTTTGCATCCCAGAGTCCCGTACTTTCTGTTCTCCTGTAACTTGACCACTCTGGTCCAAAGAGACCTTGTATTACCACAAATTTTGAAATTAAGCAATTGTTTCAAGAAAATATAATGATATTAATGATACTAACATCATAAAGAAGCTATTGCCACATATTTTTAGACTCATAACAATAAAATTTTCCTGTAGAAATATCAATAATTTTATAGCAACCTTTGTTATTTGTTGATTTAAAAATGATAAGCCAGTTGATGGAAACTGGAAAATATATTTAAATGATTCTTCATTTGGCCTTTTATACATCTTTCAGAGGTATCTCAGTCTCCTCAATGAACTTTGACCTTAACCTTGCATTTGCTTTGCAGCAGAGATCATACTATTAATATGTAAATAAAAAGAACACAAATGAAATAAAAGAACCTCTTTTTTGTCAGAGCAGTTAATGGCTTAAATACAACACTACATTGCTAAGCTTTATAAATTACAGTTTTTGCTCTACTTGCATCACACTCATTATTATAACCAATACTAAGTCTTGCAATGCAAATATTTTCCCCTAAGTAATAAATCATGTTATTTCCATTTTGAGTAATTAAACATCACAATTTGGAGAAATATCTCTATGATGCTAGGCTTGTATTAGGTGTTTAATTCAAGATCATTCAGAGAATGAGGATCTTAACAACATTTGTAAAATTGCATTTCATCCAATTAAAAGTTAAAAGCAAATGAATATTATTATGCAATAATAACAGTTATGATGTATTTTATAGTTTAAGGAACATTTATGGATTCACATAGGACTCATTGTTATTATTCAATCAACTAAGGATGAGCAGACATGGTAAAATGATGAGTCCTGAGAGATATCTGTGCATGACACTGAAAAAGAAAAAAGCTCATTGGCAAAAGTAGCAGATTTTTACTCACTATTCACAAATGATACACTCAAGGATCATTTTCCAGATTCCTGAACATTTTTTCTCCTACAATATTGGGAGAGTTGATGATCTTTAAACTGAAACAGCAATGTTGGAGTGTGGAATTTATTTATATATCAACTGCATTAAATTCTGGTTCCACAGTCAGACACTGAGGCAGATATTGCATTGCTTATGATCTAAAAATATAGTATGTTAATTTATAATCAAAAGACTTATTCTTTTAAGTTATAATAATATCATGAGTTATATATTCTATAAATTCCAGTAGTCTTATTGCAGGTGCAATAAATCTACAAACATTCCCAAAAATCTCTTAATTGGATATACTATTTTATAGGAAATGCTCAAGAATGTGTAGTCATGTGATTTCTCTCTAGAAACTCATCATATTTGCCATTCTAATTTCACTGTATCTCAATTTAAATCTTCAATTTTTTCCCCATTGGACTATAATCTTTTTACCCAGTGAAATTTTTTTTTTTTTTTTTTTTTTGAGACAGAGTCTCGCTTTGTTGCCCAGGCTAGAGTGAGTGCCGTGGCGTCAGCCTAGCTCACAGCAACCTCAAACTCCTGGGCTAAAGCAATCCTTCTGCCTCAGCCTCCCTGGTAGCTGGGACTACAGGCATGTGCCACCATGCCCGGCTAATTTTTTATATATATATCAGTTGGCCAATTGATTTCTTTCTATTTATAGTAGAGACGGGGTCTCGCTCTTGCTCAGGCTGGTTTTGAACTCCTGACCTTGAGCAATCCGCCCGCCTCGGCCTCCCAAGAGCTAGGATTACAGGCGTGAGCCACAGCGCCCGGCCTGAAATTTTGATATATTTGTTTGGCATTGTAACTGATGCTACAGTTTAAAAGAAAAAGTTATAATTTTTGAAACATTTAGAGGTTAAAGGAAATGCTGGATAAATTAGTTCTGATTTTATCATTAAGAATTACATCACCAGATTAGTATGATTTATCAAAATGTAATTATAAACTAATAAATTTAAAATTATACCATGAATACTTATATATTAGAACATATTTATTTTGTCTTATTGTTAATTATTTTATCAAGATCATCTAGAACAGTGGCCCCCTACTTTTTTGGCCCCAGGGACCATTTTCATGGAAGATAATTGGTTTCAGGATGATTCAAGCACATCATTTTTATTGTGTGCTGGGCGAGTAGCTAACTCCAGAGACAAAGTACAGTTTACAGTGATGGGGGAGTCAGGGGTCCTCCAGAATTCCTGTAAGCTATGAGGCCCCAAGTAAAATCCTACATCAATAGTGTACTTTATTTTTATTATTATTACATTATAATATATAAGGAAATAATTATACAATTCACCATAGATCAGAGGCCCCAATCTAGAAAATAGACCTCATAAGGAAAATAATAATAGCTAAGCACATAGTAGACACACAGATAATATATAATGAATAGATATTTTTCAGACAATCAATATTTTAGTGTAACAATTTTATATATGTATTATAGATTTCAAAAATACTTGTTTTACAAAGTACAAGATACAAAATCTTTCTCTATGAATGTCATTTCATACATATTGAATATCTTCATAATTTATTTTCCTTTGAGCTGTTATCCATATGTATGTGCTATACGGATAGAAGAGTATTATAATTTTCCATTTATTTTAGAATCAAATTTCTCAGTTAACATCTCCTTTAAAATTTCAAATATTTTCAATATTCATGATCTGTCAGGAAATGTTTTGCATGTAAATGTTTAAGTGTTAAATTTATTAGTGATTTTAAGTCCTTTAAAAATATACAGCTCTCCTTGAATGTTCTAATTGCAGATAGATTTTGGTATTTGTAATTCTATTTTTACCATTATATTCATTTTAAATTAATAATGAATCTATTATTTTAACAGTCATTGAATGTCTAATGTGACATTCCATATGGAATGATATGTTAGATAAAGTCTCTTTCCTCACCAATACATATTCTAGTTGAAAAAAATAATAATTCCTAGGGCTCTGTATGATGGTGTGGAGTAAATCCTACTAACTCACACCAAATATATAGCATGCAAAAATAATACATTTTTTTAGGGTGGGCTACTGAAATTTGAATATTCAACTTAGTCTATTCTGATTAATTAAACACTTTTATCATCTCTCTTCTATTATTACCATTTAATCTAAACTATCTCATTTTAAATTATGTATTTAACTTATTAATGATAATATAAAAATAGAGATATTATTATAAATTCTTAGGTTCAAATATAATTTTTTATTATAGTACAGAGAATTTGGCTCATACTTTGGAAACATTATAAAATGCAATAATTTAGCTTATCTTCCATAATACCATACATGTTTAAATGTTTAAGAGTGTGGTGAACTTGCTGTAGGACAATTAGAGAAATTGGGTGTGACATAAATTAGATTGTATGGTCACACACTAGAGGAAAGTATATCTCTTAGATGACTATTATTTAGGATAATTTAGATCAGCTTCTCTAAGAATACCGAAAGGGATTATACAGATAATCTCTCTTGAGATGTTTCTTCTCTTTTTTTATTTTTTTATTTTATTTTTATTTTATTTTATTTTAGGTATACAATGTGTAATGGTATACATATAGGTAGTAAAATACTTATAGATACTATATATATATAGATGTTTATTATAGTGAAGTAGTAAATCCATCATGTCACATAGCTACCCATTATTTTTATGTTTGTGGCAAAAGCAGCTAAATTCTACTCATTTAGGACAAATTCCAAATACCTATAATCCTCACATTGATACTTCCTCCAACATATCTGCTACTTTGTGTTCTCTGACTTGTATCTTTCCATTTCCTTCTCTCTATTCCTACCCCTGGTATTCTCTCTGTGTATTTGACTTTTTTAGATTCTACACAAAAGAGAAATGATGCAATATTTTTTGTGTTTGCATTGGTTTATTTCATCTATCATGATGTACTTCATGTTTATCAACATTGTGGTAAATGTCAGGACACTTAGGTTGTTTCTATACCTTGGCTATTGTGAATGATCTTTTCATTTTAGAATATTGAACACATCAATTGAAAATTTTTCACCTTCTCCTAAAATGTATCAGTTTTCTTTCTAAATTGTTAGCAATAATAAAAACAAATTAGTAAAACCAAAAAAATGGTACCAATTAGATAAAATCTCACATAGCATAGAGAGAAATCATGCATTATTTAGGTTTCTACTAATTGCAAAAGAGAAAAGTCGAAAGTTCAGTGGGATATTTACTTCTTTAACTAGAGAAGACATGTATAGAGATTAATTCACAAATAATCAAGGATTCAAATATTTAATTCAGTATTATTTTCTTATCTGCATTTTTCAGCACTACTTTTTGGGTGCAACCTCTTGTGCTAGAAATGAACTTCTACCATGAAAGAGAGGTCAAAATATGCTGACATATATACTGATTATAAAAACTGGTATTAACATTTTAAAAATAGAGAGATATTCTAAGAATATTTCAATATATAAATATTAGAATACATGAAATATACAGCTTTTAAATGTCTCCTTCAAGGAGCTCATAAAAATCAATGTTTTTATTAATTTCATCTTTGCTTCTCTAATGCCTCTTACAATATTAACCATTTTATTAATGCTACAGAAAAAAGTCATGTACAAACTCTGGTAAATTTGTGTGTAATATCTTCATTCTTTTAAAATTTAAGAAAGTTATTCTATATATGACACATAAGTAATAATTTACTTTTATAGAGTTGTTTAGTGTTATTATCACTGTTGATATTTTTCAAGCTAATATTTATTTTGTACTTACTATGTGTCAGCTACTGTGCTAAGCAGTTTATTGCCATCATAAGCTATTTTATTCCTCATAATAACACTTTGAGGTAGGCATTATTATTCCCACTTTACCCATGAGGAAAACAGAACTTATGAGTTTAAATAACTCGCCTAAGTGTACACAGCTGGGAAAAGGCAAAACTAGACTTTGAAGCCAGATGAGACATCTTAAAAGCTACAAGTTCCTTCTAGCACACACACACACACATGCACACACATACACTATATCTTTCCTTTTTTCATGGCCAAAAAGTCTCCTTATTAAAACAATTGATAAGCTGATTTAGTTAACTAAGATGTATTTATGTGTATTTTGAGTTTGGTCCACGATATCAATATTTGTGTTCCTTCAGTTCATTCATAGAACAAAATTGATTTGTGGATGGAATGTATTAAGTGTCACTATATTTTAAGTATTAAATAAAGTTTCCTATTTCATTTACATATTTATTTATTTAGAGACAGAATTCACTGTGTTGTCCTGAGTAGAGTACATTGGTGTCATTGTAGTTCACTGCAACCTCAAACTCCTGGGCTCAAGCAATCCTCCTGCCTCAGCCTCCTAAGTAGCTAAGACTACAGGTGTGCACCATCATGTTCAGATAATATTCTATTTTTAATACAGATGGGGTCTCATTCTTGCTCAGGCTAGTCTCGAACTGCTGAACTCAGGAATCCTCATTCCTCAGCTTTACAGAGTGCTAAGATTAGGTGTGAGCCACCACCGTGCCCAGCCAAAGTTTTCTATTTTAATCAAGTGACAAATGGAGGTATAGATGAAAAAAAATTAAAACTTTTCCATCAAATGGTATAATGTCTTAGTATATAAAATGCTAACAGGGTTGATGAAAATGTTCTGTACTGTTCAATAAGGTGGCCAGTACCCACCTGTGAATATTGGACATTTGAAATGTGGGTACTGTGAATGAGAAACTGAATTTTAAATTTGTATTTAATTTTCATTAATTTAAATTTTAATGTTATGGTAACATCGGCTAGCATATGGAACAACCCTGGTGATCTCATCCAGTCTAAATGATGGCTTCCAAATTATATCCTCTGAATTTCTTAATAATATACCTAAGCATTTGCTAGACACTTCTACAAGGATGTCTGAAAGTGATCTCAGACTTAATCTACCCAATTTCTGTTTTCATAGAAAATCATTGACTCTCCTTGCAGTTCCCATCTTCAGCAAAACATGTATAGCTTTTAGCTCAGAATGAAAAACTTGGAGTCATCCTTGACACCTCTCTTTCTCTTAGTACCCATAACCAATTGATGAAAATATCACGAACTTTGAAGAGTTAAACTTTGAATATTTGAACTTTGAAAAGTCTATGAACTTTTCTCCAAATAACATTTGGAGAAACTATACCCTAATCCAAACAACATTTATCTCTTGCATTATGCTCATATAGTTTTATAGTTTTAATATGTTTATTATTTATCTGTCTTCTTCTAAGATCTGGCACAGTATAGCCAGATCTCCATTGTTCATTGCTATATATCCTCAGGGAATAGAATGGCATATTGAAATTATAGCTACTTAATTAGTATATATTGAATGAATGCAATATTTATTTCAATTTTAAATAGTGTTACATATACAATAGACAATATATATGGAATTTATTCCATTCAATATACCTAAACATTTGTCTTGAATATCAAATCTAGGAAGAACAACAAATCTAGAAAGAACTGGGGTTAAAAAACAAAATATTCTATTGCATATCTTAAAAGTAATAAAGCTGGGCCCTTCATGTGCAAGTCAGTAAACAAAACAGGATGTCAGATAAGAGTAATGCATCACATGTTTTTAAAATGAAAGCATGTATTAGGTTATTAAGTATGAAATGTCCGTTTTCTTTAAGTACTCAGTATGATAGTTGCTATCTCTGATATTTGAGTTTGAAACTTCTTGTTTTATGTTTATTGTGAAGGTACATCCTCAGTCTTTTGAACACACATTTTGGTTTGTGGTTATCTTTCGTATTTTTAAGAGCAATTTTTATGAAACCATAGATAAGTAAAAAATTCATGTTATTTTTGAATTTGAGTTCCGTCATGGAATCAACGAAGCACAGACAGCTCGAATATCAACAAAGAGTTTGGGAAGGATGTGGCTAATGAACTCACAGTACGTAGATACTTTGAGAAGTTCTATTCTGTTGATTTTAATCTTGAAAATGAGCCATGTGTGTGACCTGAGATCACAGTGGATAATGAGCTGAAAGCTGCATTGAAAGCAAATCCACTTCAATCTATCTGTGAATAAGCAGCAAGGTTTGCTGTTACTATTCCAACAATATTGGACCATTTAAAACAAATCAGCATGGTAAAGAAGCTGGATAGATGGATTCCACATGAATTAAACAAGCTCAGAAGAGAAATCATCTAGAAACTTGCCTTTCTTTGCTGTCACAAAATAAAGGTGAGCCATTTCTACACCGTACAGTGAGATATGATGCAAAATGGATTCTTTTTGACAATCACAGGTGTTCACCACAATGGTTGGGTAAAGATGAAGTGCTGAAACACAGCCCCAAACTTAATATTCATAAAAAAAGAAAGAAACCTGGTCAATCGATTACAGTGTATGTCTACTGCAACCAATTAGACAAAATGATGACGATGCTTGCAATTAAGCAGCCAAGATTGGTCAATATAGACAGGCCAATCCTCTTACAAGACAATGGTGAATCACATGTCACACAAACAATGCAGCTCAAACTACAGAGGCTGGACTTAGAAATTCTCTGTCATCCACTGTATTCACCAGACTTTGCACCAGCTGACTACCACTTCTTCCAGGCTTTGAACCACTTTGTCCAAGGAAATATATTCAATTATCAACAAAGTGTGGAAAACACCTTTCACAATTTCATCACCATTTGCTCTCCAGGCTTCTTCACTACAGCATGAACAAGCTACCATTAAGAGCAAAGCTGTGTTGATAGTTAGGCACATACACATAATTAATAAGTATTTAAACCTACTTCAAAATTTCTAGAGTTTTCATTTTTTTGACTCTTTTATTTAAACTTGTATATTATTTACTATAACAATTCTATGGAAAACTAAATTTAATATTTATTTATTATTTAAATGATAATAATCATTCCCTGTACCAAGTGCTGGCAAGGACATGGACCAACAGAAACTCTTATTTATACCTGATGGGAATGCAAAATATTACACTCACCTTTGAAAACAGTTTCGCAGTTTCTTATAAAACTTAACATACTCTTACCATATGATCCAGCATTCACATCCCTTGGCATTTACCCAAGTGAGTTGAAAACTTACATTCACACAAAAATCTGCATGAAAATGTTTATACCAGCTTTATTCATAATTCCAAAACTTGAAAACAACCAAGATGTCCTTCAAGAGATAAATGGATAAACAAATTGTCATACAACAGAATATTATCGAGCAGCAACAAAAATTAAGCCATAAACCATCAAAAGACATGGAGGAACCTTAACTGCATACTGTAATGTGAAAAATAAAACTGTATGATAAAGCTACATACTATATGATTCTGACTGTATGACATTCTAGAAAAGGCAAAACAATGAAGTCAGTAAAAATGATCAGTGTTTATCAGTATTTCAATGAGAGAAATGAAGAGTGAATAGGCAGAGAACAGGGAAATTTTAGGGGAATGAAATTATTATTTTGTATGATATAATGACAGATGTATGCCAAAACTCATAAAATGTACAGCATAAAGAGTGAACCTTATTGTGAACTATGGATTTTAATTAATAATGACACATCAATATTGGCTCAATAATTGTAATGAATAAATACCACACTCATGCAAGTTATTAAAAAACTGAGATGCGATTCTATTTGTTTATTTTTGCTTTTGTTGTCCATGCTTTTGGGATCAAATCTAAAAAATCTTTGCCCATGCCAAATGTCAGAAAGCATTTCTCCTATAGTTTTATAGTTGTAGGTGTAACATTTAAGTCTTTAATCCATTTTGAGCTGAGTTTTTTATATGGTATGAAATATGTCCAATCTTATCTTTCTGCATGTAAATATTTAGTTTTCTCAACATCATTTCTTGAAGAGACTGCCATTTCTCTATTGTGTGCTCTTGACAGTTTTGTTGAAAATCAATTGATCATAAAAGACTAGGTTTATTTCTGGTATCTTCATCTTTTTCTATTGGTCAATAATGTGTCTGTTTTTATGCCAGTACCATGATGTTTTGATTACTATAGATTTGCAATAGATTTTGAAGTTAGCTAAGTGTGATGCCTTTAACTTTGCTCTTTTTGCTCAAGATTTCTTTCACTATTCTGAATTATTAAAATAGTAGATTTTAAATGTTTTTACCACAAATGAATGATAAATATGTGAGGGGATGGATTTGTTAATTAGTTTGATCTAATCATTCCACAATATAAACATACATTAAAACATTGCATTGTAATCTACAAATGTGTGTGTGTATATATAAAATTATTGTTTGACAATTACAAATAAAATTAAAAAATAAAAAATGAGAGAAAAATGGGCAAATGATGATGAACATGGTGAGGGCTATAAAGAAAGGAAGTACTTTTTGTTCATTTTTTTCTATAAACCTAAAATGCTCTACAAAATAAAGCCTATTAATTTAAAAATCATTTCCTGGGTGATTTTTTTTCAGAGTAAGTGAATGACATTAAACAAAATTCTGATTCTATATTTTGGTTATTAATCTTAGTGCCTAAAACTCAAAAAGACTAATGTTTTCTAATGATCATAATGAATCAGTCTAATCTTACATAGAGTAGTATTTAATGATTTTTTTAGGCAGAATCCTTATAAGTTGATATAATGTTTTATTTTATGCCATAAATATGTGAAAATATATATGTGTAAGCATGTGTATTTGTGTGTGTGTATATATATATATCAGCTATCTAGATTTTCATTACACTGTGCATACACAATGGAATTGATCAAGCATAAAAATTGTATAAAAGGTTAAAATGTTTATTTTATATCCTTAGTGATGATTTGTTTTGATTAGAAATAATAAAAAATTGTTAAATGTGAAGTACTCAAAAGACAATATTAAATGGCTAAGTTTATCTTCTCTGTACATTAACATTAATATCTCAAATTTTGATTAATTTGTTTCAGTTGCAAGCACCAATATTCATAAAAGTTATGTTTATTTAAGAATTATGGATAAGATAATTGCTTCTAAATCTACTATTGCCAGAGGCTTTTGTGTGTTATAACTATTTTATCAATGGGTAATTGAAACTTATGTATTAGTATTTGCATGTACTTTATGTATGATATTAATATAGTTTAATTGCTTTTCCTTGTTTTAGGTAATGCATAGGTAAGGTTTTTTTAGACAAATATTTGTTATACCATTAGATATAGATGATCATATTTTAGATTAAAGCCTTCCATGAAAAGTGTATAAATATAAATACATAGCGATAACTTTACCATATAATCAATTTTACACACAGTTGTGTCATCTTCTACAAATAGACCTAGACTAAGACTGTTGATATTAGAACAAAAGGAAGCATTTGTAAATGAAATAGATTTTAAAATAGATTTTCAGGTGAATATACAAATTGCTTCAATGACCAACATAAGGCTAGGGTACTATATCTGTTTCTGATTTGGACAGAAGGAAGAAGGAAAGATAGAGAGTGTTTGGTATATCCCAGCATAAGATTGTTTCAATGTATCTGTGTCAGCAACAAATTTTTATGCCATCCAGATATATGATGCTGTCTATAAAACAGACACACATACATACATCAATTGTTATAGATAGATCATGCACAGTATATTCTTTGCCAAGTGCATTAATGGATCCTGCAAGGCATGTCAATGGCTTTTACTGGCTGGTGTTTAATGAAAGAAACAAATAGATGCACTGGTAGGCTCCTATTCCCATGTCAACCTAAAAAGCTCCATGCTCCTGGGTTCTCTCTCTCCTTTGACACTCTCAAAGACTATTGCTTTTTGTGGCCAAAGAATGCCTAGGGATTCACTACACTAAGCAAAAGTAGTAGGAAAATCTTCATAAAGTAGTTCAAGCCAATGAATCATTTAATTAAATATGTATCATCTCTCATAGAAATTCCCTCTCCTTTTCACTCTAGGGTAAAATGTAGAAAACTAAACTGTGTGATATGGATATGGACATACTTTATGAAGGAAAAAAATAATATTCAATCACTGTGCTATACTCTTATTTAACATTGACAAAGATTTTTATGTTATAACTGACAAAAATTCAAGTTCTACTAACATTATGTGTGGAAGGGACCTATTAGCTTGTTCCTGACAAATTAAAAAATGTAATTGGTAGAGACAAAAGTGGGCACAGGAGTACAGGATGGTTTCAGGATATATGTCCTCCTTTAAGTGATTCTCAGGTGTGTGTTACATGTTTGTATGCCTTATGTTGAGTCAGGCTTTAATCAAGTGGTGGAAACAATTGTCTGTGGCAATTAGGATTTTATTGTCCTTTAGGCTATTCATACCCTAAAAAGAGACTGCCATCCTGGCACAGTGGCTCATGCCTGTAATCTCAGCACTTTGAGAAGCTGAGGCAAGGGGATTGCTTGAGCTCAGGAGTTTGAGGTTGCAATGAGCTATGGTGATGCCACCGCACTCTAGCCTAAGCAAGAGAGTGAGACCCTGACTCAAAAATAAATAAATAGACCATATCCTAGGACACAAAGAAAATCTCAAGAAATTTAAAAAAATAGAAATCATACCATGTACCTTCTCAGATCACAGTGGAATAAAACTAGAAATCAACCCTAACAGAAACTCACATTTCTACACAAAAACGTGGAAATTAAACAACCTCTTACTAAATGATTACTTCATAAATGAAGAAATCAAGACAGAAATAAAAAAATTATATGAAGAAAATGACAATGGAGAGACAAGTTATCAACTCCTCTGGGACACAGCTAAAGCAGTTCTGAGAGGAAAGTTTATCTCCATAAATGCCTATAACCAAAAGACAAGAAGATCACAAATAGACAATCTAATGAAACGACTCAAAGAGTTGGAAAAAGAAGAACAGACCAACCCCAAACCCAGCAGAAGAAGTAAAATCAACAAGATCAAATCAGAACTAAACAAAATTGAAAACAAGGAAGCTATTCAGGAGATTAATAAAAAAAAAAGTTAGTTCTTTGAAAAAATAAACAAAATTGACACACCATTGGCTAAGCTAATGAAAAGCAGAAAAGAGAAATCTCTAATAAGCTCCATCAGGAACAAAAAAGGAGATATCACAACTGATCCCAAAGAGATACAAGATACAATTTATGAATACTACAAAAATCTTTATGCACACAAACTGGAAAATGTGGAGGAAATGGACAAATTTCTAGAAACACACAGCCTCCCTAGGCTCAACCAGGAATAAATAGATTCCCTAAATAGACCAATTTCAACACCTGAAATAGAACAGCAATTAAAAATCTCCCTAAAAAGAAAAGTCCCGGTCCAGATGGCTTCACACCTGAATTTTACCACACTTACAAAGAAGAACTAGTACCTATCTTGCAGAAACTATTCCACAACATCGAGAAGAACGGAAACCTCCCCGACACCTTTTACGAAGCGAATATTACTCTGATACCAAAACCAGGAAAGGATGCAACAAAAAAAGAAAACTACAGACCAATATCCCTAATGAATATAGATGCAAAAATTTTCAACAAAATCTTAGCTAACTGAATCCAGACACTTATCAAAAAAATAATCCACCACGACCAAGTGGGCTTCATCCCAGGGATGCAGGGATGGTTCAACATACGTAAATCTATAAATGCAATTCACCACATAAACAGAAGCAAAAACAAAGACCACATGATTCTCTCAATAGATGCAGAAAAAGCTTTTGACAAAATTCAACACCCTTTCATGATACGAACACTTAAGAAAATAGGCATAGAAGGGACATACCTAAAAATGATACAAGCCATATATGACAGACCCATAGCCAACATCATACTGAATGGGGAGAAATTGAAATCATTCCCACTTAGAACTGGAACCAGACAAGGCTGCCCACTATCTCCACTTCTGTTCAACATAGTGCTGGAAGTCTTGGCTACAGCAATCAGACAGGAAAATGGAATCAAAGGTATCCAATAGGGGCAGAAGAGATCAAACTTTCACTGTTTGCTGATGATATGATATTGTATCTAGAAAACCCCAAAGATTCAACGAAGAAACTCCTGGAACTGATCAATGAATTTAGTAAAGTCTCAGGATACAAAATCAATACACAGAAATCAGAGGCATTCATATATGCCAACAACAATCTAATTGAGAACCAAATCAAAGACTCAATTCCCTTCACAACAGCAACAAAGAAATTAAAGTACCTAGGAATATACTTAACCAAGGAGGTAAAAGACATCTACAGGGAGAACTATGAAACACTGAGGAAGGAAATAGCAGAGGATGTAAACAGATGGAAATCCATACCATGCTCGTGAATTGGCAGACTCAATATCATCAAAATGTCTATACTACCCAAACTGATCTACAGATTCAATGCAATACCTATTAAAATCCCATCAGCATTCTTCACAGATATAGAAAAAATAATTTTATGCTTTGTATGGAACCAAAGAAGACCCCGAATATCAAGAGCAATTCTAGGCAACAAAAACAAAATGGGAGGCATTAATATGCCAGATATCAAACTATACTACAAAGCTGTAGTAATTAAATCAATATGATATTGGCACAAAAATAGGAATATGGACCAGTGGAACAGATGTGAGAATCCTGATATAAAACCATCCTCATATAGCCATCTAATCTTTGACAAAGCAGACAAAAACATACGCTGGGGAAAAGAATCCCTCTTCAATAAATGGTGCTGGGAAAACTGGATAGCCACCTGTAGAAGGCTAAAACAGGACCCACACCTTTCACCTCTCACAAAAACCAACTCACGCTGGATAACAGACTTAAACCTAAGGTATGAAACTATTAGAACTCTAGAGGAAAAAGTTGGAAACACTCTCCTAGACGTCGGCCTGGGCAAAGAGTTTATGAAGAAGTCCCCAAAGGCAATCACAGCAGCAACAAACATAAATAAATGGGACATGATCAAACTACAAAGCTTCTGCACAGCCAAAGAAATAGTCATGAAAGTAAACAGACAACCTACAGAATGGGAGAAAATTTTTGCATCCTATGCATCCGATAAGGGACTGATAACTAGAATATACTTAGAACTCACGAAAGTC
Organism: Microcebus murinus; assembly: GCF_040939455.1. Taxonomy (NCBI): domain Eukaryota; kingdom Metazoa; phylum Chordata; class Mammalia; order Primates; family Cheirogaleidae; genus Microcebus; species Microcebus murinus. The sequence continues at coordinate 83,645,239 of NC_134108.1, forward strand.
AGGCAGAAAAAATCAAATAACCCCATTAAAAAGTGGGCAAAGGACTTGAACAGAAACTTTTCTAAAGAAGACAAAAGAATGGCCAACAAACATATGAAAAAATGCTCAACATCCCTAATCATCAGGGAAATGCAAATCAAAATCACAATGAGATATCACTTAACCCCAGTGAGAATGGCCTTTATCAAAAAATCTCCAAACAATAAATGCTGGCGTGGTTGCGGAGATAGAGGAACACTTTTACACTGCTGGTGGGACTGCAAACTAGTTCAACCTCTGTGGAAAGCAATATGGAGACACCTTAAAGCGATACACGTGAATCTACCATTTGATCCAGCAATCCCATTGCTGGGCATCTACCCAAATGATCCAATGATACTCTACAAAAAAGACACCTGCACTCAAATGTTTATAGCAGCACAATTCATAATCGCAAGGCTGTGGAAACAGCCCAAGTGCCCATCAATCCAAGAATGGATTAATAAAATGTGGTATATGTATACCATGGAGTACTATTCAGCTCTAAGAAACAATGGTGATATAGCACATCTTATATTTTCCTGGTTAGAGCTGGAACCCATACTACTAAGTGAAGTATCCCAAGAATGGAAAAACAAGCACCAGATATATTCTCCAGCAAACTGGTATTAACTGAGTAGCACCTAAGTGGACACATAGGTACTACAGTAATAGGGTATTGGGCAGGGGGGAGGGCGGAGGGGGGTGGGTATATACATACATAATGAGTGAGATGTGCACCATCTGGGGGATGGTCATGATGGAGACTCAGACTTGTGGGGGGAGGGGGAAAATGGGCATTTATTGAAACCTTAAAATCTGTACCCCCATAATATGCCAAAATAAAAAAAATAAAAATAATAATAATAATTAATAAATAAATAAATAAAAAATAAAAGAGAGAATTTCCCAAGAACATCCATAAAGGATTTATGAATGGACTGGTATTTCACCTATTTCTAGCTGAACCAATAATGATTGAGGAAAGGGCTACAGAAAATATAAAATCTCAAAAGAGGAATGAGTACATATAGAAACGGTGGATGGAATAATATTATGTCCTCTACATAGCTATTCTAATTCACAATATGTCTATGTAGTAAGTTGAACAAAGTCCCACCCAAAGATATGTCCTAACCTCCCCAAATCTGTGCATGTGACCTAATTTGGATAAGGGCCTTTGCAGGTAAAATCAAGTTAAAGAATTTTGAGGAGAGATTATACAGGATTATTGAGTGTGGGATTGGAATCCCATAAGTGCCTGCTAAGAGACAGCAGAGGAAAATGCACTAATAAAGAAGAGGGAGCCATGTGAATATGGAGGCACAGATTGCAGTTGTGTGGCCATAAGCCAAGGAGTGCCTGGAGCCACCGGAAGCTGGAAGTGGCAAGGAAATGTTCTCCCATAGATCCTTTGAAGAGATTATAGCCCTGCTGCTGTCTTAAGACTTGTGGCCTTCAGAACTATAAGAGAATACATTTATGTTGTTTAACCTAACAAATTTATGATAATTTGTTATGGCAGCCACATTAAATTAATACAGTCAAGTGATAAAATTGAGTTCAAAGTACAAAACAACTTGTCCTTGTATGTACAACTGATAATTAGCAGAGTGGAATTCAAAACCAAACCCCTTCTTTTTGACTCAGAATCTCCTACCTGTTCTGCTGCTTGCACACCACTGATAGTTTTCAGTTAGATTGGCCCACGACATAATTTCAATGCTTATCTCTTTCACTAAACCATAAACTCATTTAATTCAGTGTAGGCTGCTTCCTTATTCTTTCTGCATGCTCACAGTAATCTCTTTTTTTGTACTGTTATAAAAGCAACGATCTCTTTGTCACCAAACTTCTCTCCTGCAAGCCATCCTTAAAAGGCAGTGAGTTTTATTTTTCTAAATCTCAACATGGATAAAGCTCATCTAGACTATATGTACTCACTGTATTGAGTTTTGAGTTTCTAATTTCATTTTTTAGTTTTTGGTACTCCGTCTAACTATCTACCTATCTACATCAAAATCTACATTTATCTTTATATGTATATTTCTCTAATCTGCTCCTGCCATATATATGTAACAATGCGAATATAACCCTAAGGGATAAATGTCTATATATATATATATATATATATATATATATTGGAAGAACTCTAGGCTATATATAGCTTAATGTATGTAGCAAATTATGTAGGTTTTCTCTAAGTGTACATTATGACCTAACATGTTTGGATTATTGTACTTATTTCCTCTGTTTAGAATGTCCTTTACCAATTTTCATTTATCTAATTGTAACCAAGGTTTTTCATTTTGTATTGACCAAAAAAAAAAAAAAATTCCCACATCTCTATAGGACAAAAGAGAGAGAGAGAGATGTCTTTTTTCCTTTGCTACAGAGAAACTTTTATATGTACTACAGCATTAAAATATATTACCTTATATTATAGTTACTGAATATTAGATTTTAAGATATTGGGAAACTTTAGAATCATTTTACAGCCCGAAAACTCAAAAAAATACCTCTTCAGAATTAAAATGTATTAATAGAGCTACTCATGAGAAGGTAAAAGGAACAAAAATGTCTATACAGTTCGTACATAGTGAAGAGTTCACCTAACTCTATTTCACATTCCTCTCTGGCCCTCGTAGAAATATCTTACTTGGTAAACAAGATTATCCAGTTCAGACAAACCATGTTATCCTGCCTCAACTTAGTTTCATATTGTAATGTGGTAGTAATATCTGAGGATGATGCTAAAAACAAGCTGTCAGTGTAGGATGATGGGATGGGATTTATAGGTGGAAATATTAATCAAAACTGCAGGTGCTATTATAATTAGCTTAAGAGGCCGACCAGCTTCCTAAGGGCCACTACAAATATCTACGTAACACAGTGTTTCATACTCAGCAGATTGCATGGTTCCTCTTGGTAGAAGATTGGAAAATACAGATACAAGATAGCCCTGAGAAAATGTATTATGAGGGAAGTTTAGCAAAAGATTTATAGCCAAAAAACACCTAATTTAAGCTACTTGCTTTGCCTGATTTACAAGAATTTCTCTTCCCAAACTGTTGTCCACTAACACATTGCTAATAAAGAACCAGCCCAATTTCATAATGAATGACAATCAGACTTAGCCTGGGACTCAGGTTTGCTGGCAAAGATAGCTAGCTGTCCACCACTAAATTATATTTCCCCGTGCAACAACTCATAATTATTACCAAAAATTAGCTTCCAAGTTTTATGCTTCTCAAACCATTTGCAATTATGTGTGGCTTCGTAACTGACCTCTTACCAATGAAACATTAGTGCATGAGTGGAAGTGATGTGTGTACTTCTAGGCTGGGCCCACAACAATATCTCAAGGTCCTTCATTTTATTCTTATCTTTCAAGTACCTGGAATGAAATAAACCTCCAAGACAACCTCAGAGAATGTTTTGTTCAAAATGTCAGGGGCTCTGTCTGCCAGGATCTCATAATCATGCACAAAGGAAGATCATCTGCTGAACCTCTCCTGGTATAAAGCAAGAGTAAGAAAGAGACTTATGTTGCTTTCAGACAGTTGAAGTTCCCTCTGTCATATCAGTTAGATTGCTCTAAAACAATATTTTTGTACATCAAAAAAGAAAAGTAACCATAAAAAATAAAAAGATGAAGAATGCACGAAGAATCACGCCAATAATTGAAAGAAAACTTTGACTACTTAGAAATAATAACAAATATTTAAAGAAAATAAAATGGCTTGGTATAAACCAATACAGTATATGAAGAAAATATTTTAAAATTTTTGGAATTCAAGAATTAAGAAGAAAATTCCATGTATATCTACGCAAAATAATAATAATCAAACCTCTGACAAATATTTAAAATATGACTGACCTCATAACTTTCAATACTAGTAGTTAGTTCTTTAAGAACAGGAGATAAATTCCACAAACTACTCAGAGAAAAATAAATATTCAAGGGTTTTAAACTCAGACAGTTTTTTTCTATTAAATGGAAATTTTACATGCACATATTTTCAAACATATGGAAAAAAATTTTAGAGGATGGAGAATATTTCTTGAACAAAACAAATAAGCAAAACCACTCAAAACTATTTAAGGATAGACTAGTCTAAGATAAAAGAGAACAGAAGATTTTAGAAGGAATATATTGAACAGATATGGGAACTTCTGCAAATACTTGTGGTCTTGGAGAATTTAAAAATTATGTCAATTTATATATATATATATAAAATTGTGTGCGTGTGTATATATATATACATATAATTGTAAGGAAAAATGATTAGAAACTTCAACTAAAAGCAAAATCCCAACAATAACAGAAACATGATGGTAATCATATTGTGCTATTGATTATTCCATTTATTTTATTTAGAAAAACATAAGAAGGTAATAACTACTTAATATATCCATTATTTCAAACCAGCTATAGACAAAGCATATAATCTCATGGTCACAGAACAGAAAGAAATATTATATAGCATATCATAATATAATTAATTATAAGTCCAAATGTTTATGAAAAATGTATAAACATAGACATGGTAAGAAAAGAGTAAAGCAAGATGATCTCAAACACATGGAAATAACAGCACATTTTTACCATAGCAGAACAAAAAGGGTGATTGATAATCACACAGCAATAAAAACCAACAAACTAGACATTAAAAGTCAACAACAACAGCGCTCACTAAAATCCCCCAACACTCCTTTTAGGACCTTTGTATTTGCTGTTCTTTTGCCTAGAAGGAACTCCTCCAAGATGCTCACATTTTTTCATCTCAACATTTCCATCTTTGTCCAAACATGACCTTCTCAGGAGGGGCTTAACTGACTCTGCTGTTCAAATTGCTCACTCTAGCACTTTCTATCATCCTCAACTCTTTTATTTTTCTTTATATAATTTATGTATATATGTGTACATATAATCTATCTGCTTTTGCTAGAATATAAACCAGAATATTTTTCTTAATATTTTTACTGATACATCCCTAATGGCCTAGAAAAATTTCTCTGACATGATAGGAGATCAGTATATGTTTGCTGGATGAAATAATAAAGTAATGAACATATATAACTAAAGTATTTATGTTTGGCATTGACCATGCTTGAAATTGATTAAATTGCTCGAATATCTGTTGGAATTTTAAGAATACATTTCATATTCTCATGTACGTTAGGTCATAAAAAAATTTAGTTTTAACTGAGAGAGATATCTATTAATCAAATAATTATACAAACAAATCTAAACTATCAATCTAAAAAATATTTTGGAGAGAGGGTATTTGATAATCAAGCTGAGAACTGTAAGTTGTCAAGAAATTATCACATCTAAGGGGGAAAGAAAGAGAATTATAGATAGAAGGAATTCCACATAATAAATCCTATGATGGGAGAATCCATGGTGAGGACAAGGGTTAGAAAGGAGGCCTATTTGGAGAAACTTTACAACTGTATGGTTATGACATTGTAGTAACTTATAGCATATTAATAGAGGTCTAGGAAAGTTAACAGATTGGAAATAATTTTAAGGTAAAAAATAAGACTTGTATTGAATTAAATATATCAATATGAGGTTGAAAAAATAAGGATATGTCAAGACTGATTTCCAGATTATTTCATTCAAATTTGTGTAGACAATAGCATCATTAATTTAAATGTGAACTACAGGAAGAGATTCAGGGAAAAAGGGATAAAGGGAAAAACTTTAATTATTTACACCTTAAGGCATCAAAGAATATTATTGAGTAAGAAACAGAGACAGTTGAAAATAAACAAATACCTGATGCTCAAAATAATCATTTTATGAACCATCTAAAAATAGACAGTAAAGGAAATCTTGGATGCAAATTAATTTTACCAAGTATGAGATTATCTAGGTCCCAAGTAAATGATATTTCCATGATATCACCTAGACCTAGGCCTATCATTCTCAAAGTCCTGTCCTGAGACCCTCAAATACATTGTGTGTAAGTAAAGACAATGAGTCTGTCTGTCTGCAAAGGAGAAAAAGGAGGGCAAGGAAAGAAAAAAAAAAAAGAAAAGAAAAGAAAACATCAAACAGGAAGAAAAACGGGAGTGACTTGTTAAAGTAAAAAAGCAAAATCAAGAGTAAGAGTGAATTGTAAGAAGGAGTCAGTAGAAGACAGCAAAATTAATGATATTAAAAAAAAAACTGAGGGGGGCATGGGCAATATAAGTAACCTAACACTTGTACCCCCATAATACGCTAAAATAAAATAAAAAAAACAAGAAAAGAAAACTGAGATGAACACAGAAAAATATTTGTACTTACCAACAATAAGGTGACTCCCTGCCAAAAGCAAATGAATGCGCCAAGTGGAAACTAGTTATTTCCACAATTTAGGGCATACTTACTAGGAAATTGTATTTAGGATTCTGAATAGTACCATGTTTCCCTGAGAATAAGACAGGGTCTTATATCTATTTATTTTTCCTCAAGAAGACACCCTAGGGCTTATTTTCAGGGGATGTGTTATTTTTTTAAGTAGGGTAAAACAACCTACATTTATTCAAATATAGTTAAGTCACCTTCTTCTCAAATATAATCATAACTCTCCAAACCCTGAATTCCATCCTGAATTTCTTGTGACTCTATTTTCTTTAGAACCATTGGCCCCAATTACTCATGTAGAGCAATAGAGCTCTCACGGGGCAGATGAGAAGGGTTCATCTTCTTTACCGCTCCATGATGGAATGCATGGGTTGTACAGATATGCTGCGTAGACACGCACATCACTAGGTCTTATTTTCAGGGTAGGGCTTATATTGTGCAAATGCTTAGAAATCCAGATAGGGCTTATTTTATGGGTAGGTCTTATTGTCAGGGAAACGCGGTATGTGCATGCGTCACCTCTGTTTCTTCAAGTCTGCATTTTCAACTTTAGTCTATGTTCAGATATTTAATCTTGTTCCCAGAGGGAAGCAATAATCTCTTCCTTCATTTTCCTTTTCAGAATAAAATTCTAAGTAGATGACAATTTACAGTGATGATTTAGGTAACTTTTCTCCTCAACTCTTTTGAAATTTGAATGTTCTCATCAAGATTGGTGAGGATTTGTTTCCCAAATCATCTGCTTTAGTTATTTTTGATTCCTTAACTTGCAATAGCAGTAAGACTTTCCATAAAACATCTGAATATTAAAATCAAAGTCAGTATTATTCTCTTCTAGTTTTTACTTGGAGTAATGAATTCAAAACACAAATAAGAACCTTGATCATATTAATCCTGTGTTCAGATGCAGTTAGATAATCCACCGCAGGACCAAATATGGAGTCATTTATAATTTCTGATTTTGACTTGATTGTCATTGATTCTTTGCCTGCAAAAATCTAATCTACCCTTCATTCATAATCATTTTTACCACATTTGATCGTATTCTCCACAAACTTTCTCTAATGTTGAGTTCTGTGGCCCCTAGCTTCAAAGATTTTGTGTTTTATTTAATAGCAAAGTGGAAATTAGAAATGTTTACAGATGGCCAATTTGAGAAAAATTCTTTGTTATTTAATTAAAATAATTTGTACAGGAACTTGAGGCCTGCAAGTTTACATGGAATATTTTTATTATTATAACAAAATGCATACTGCTTTGTTCTTTGTCTACAATATTCAATTCTTGATAGTGTTTTTCCCAAACTCTGTTTCCACTCTCCATACAACTTTCTAAAACTTCTTTTGACAGTCAAATGAAACTTAAATAACCATTGCACTCAGCCTTAAAAATAATTTCAATTCCCTTACAATATGAGTCTAGCAACACAACAGTTATATTGATGCTGTACTCAAGTATTTATGGTGAGTCAATTCAGTTGTTGTTTGGACCTTAAGTTCACAGTCTTGGAAGATAGATTTAAATACACTGTTCCACAAACTACACATGTAGTTACCTTGGGGTGCTGAAATCTTGTGTTATTTTCCAATTATAGTGGAAAAAATGCACTCATAGAAGCCCCAGGATATTATACTGAGGACTGAGAGTTATTGCATGAGGTGGACCTTAAGAATAATTAATTTCTGATTTGCCCCTCTGACTTACCATATACAGAACAAGAGTTGTTACCAATTATGTTACTAATGATGTTCTGCATCAAATTATTTTTTAATTGTACAAAATTAAAATATAAAAAATATTTTAAGAACGTAACTTTTATTATGAATATTTAGATTTAGGAGTTTGCTAGAGAGTGTAATTTGTTCCCTTCTGCTCTGAGAGTTTTTTATTCAGGGAATATTCCTCACTGGAATTCTTAGGAATAAAATTTTCTATCTTATTCCATAAATTTAACAATATTTATAATTTACATCAAAGCATGTATGTTCAAGCATAAGAGGCTTGATTATCCCAATTCAGGTTATATTAGTACTTAATCTGTCATTATTTTTAAGCCTCAAAAGGAAAGGAAATGTCTTTACCTCTTACTTAGTCCCTAATATATCTATGGCTATCTGAATATTTTAGTTTCATTAGTATCTAGAAGACAAAGCAACAACTGAAACGACATATCAGGGTTGGAACTGAAATAACTTGTGGAAAATTTTTCTTAATATGCAACAAAAATTTATCATGTAGGCCATGTTCAGTGGCTCATGCCTGTAATCCTAGCACTCTGGGAAGCCAAGGTGGAAGGGTCCCTTGAGGTCAGGAGTTCAAGACCAGCCTGAGAAAGAGTGAGACCTCGTCTCTAATAAAAATAGATAAAATTAGCTGAGTGTGGTGGTGTGTTCCTGTAGTCCCATGTACTTGGTAGGTTGAGGGGGAAGTATCGCTTGAGCTCAGGAGTTTGAGGTTTCTGTGGGCTTGGCTGACTCCATGGCATTCAAGCCCAGGTAACAGAGTGAAATTTTGTCTTAAAAGAAAAAAGAAAAAAACATGTATTCGCTTCAAAGATTCAAAGAAGCAACTATATGTCATCCCTTGAAATATATACATCTATATCTATATCTATATCTCCACAAATTATCACAGTGTTAATTTATTTAAATATTATATATAATGGCTAAAGGACTTTATGCAGATTCTGCTGTAAACAAAATTTGGAATTTACAGATCCTGCTGTAAACAGAATTTGGAGAAAGTTTACTTGGGTTTCTTTGCAAAATAGAATGTATGATACCATTCAAAGAAAGAAACCTTAATAAAAAAATGAAACAAAAATAGAAAAGGCGAAAAGTCTTCATTTACAAAGGAAATGCTATTTTTGGTATTTTTATTTTTACTTATATATAAAGACAAAAATACATATAAAACAAAAAATAGATTTTTAGTAGCTTTGATGTCACCAGTCCTTACAAAATGATTCAATATTTCAAAAAGTTATGACTTTTCTAAACAACTCTTTAAATAGAGACAGACATCTGTTGCCTAGATGAGTTCTTAACAATTTTTGGATAAGAATATTTCCTATCAAGCTATGCTGCTTTGAATTATTCTATTTGAGCAAGATGAAATGGGTAACACACCAAGTGCTGGACTTTCAACAAACCTTTGTTTTAAGTTATTCCTTGTGCTGGGGTTGAGGAGAAAGACATTTTATATTAATACTTTCCTACTATCTTAATTTTATCCAAAGGGAAAGTTTTCCTTTTAAACAAGCATACTTGAGAGGAATCCTCTGCTTTTTGTAGCTCTCTGCAATTAGACACTGAGAAATCTAGAGATCTTTCAAGCGAATTAAGCTTTGTATTGTGCTCTGAAAATAAGCTTGAATAAAATTTTCATCAAAAACATATTTTACCTGTCACCTAGCAGAGACAACTCCCTGCCTCCAAAACACTGGAATTTATTTCCCAAAGAAAATACAGGTCGAGCATCATTAACACAAAACTCTGAAACCCAAAATGTTCCAAAATCTGCAAAATTTTGAGTGTTCACATGATGCCACAGTGGAAAATTCTACATCTGATCTCCTGTGAGGAGTCATAGTCAAAATGCAATCAAAACTGTGTTTCATGAACAAAATTACTTAATATATTGTATAAAATTACCCTTGTGTAGACCATGTTTATATAGTGTTTATAAAACATAAAAGAATTTCATGTTTAGAATTGGATCCCATCCCCAAGATATCTCATTATGTACATGAAAATATTCCCAAATCCAAAAAAAAAAAATCCAAAATTTGAAACACTTCTAGTCTCAAGCATTTCAGATAAGGGATAATCAATCTGTATCAATTTATTTTATTGTTCGTTTAAAAAATATGGGTAGGCATGGGCCCACTGCAAAAAAAATTCCATATTTTTCCTAAATCCAATTAAAATTTTTGAAGTATTTGCTCTTTTTGATGTCCAAACATGTAGCTTCCCTTTATGATTCATCCCTATATGATTAATAATAATCGTATAATGTATATTATAGTTTTTTACTATTTTATAAAATAATATTTAAATAAAAGGATATTAGGTAACATAAATTAATCATCCCATAGCCTCTTTGTTCTCATGGTTTATATCCACTCAGGAAGAGATCTCCATACAAATGTACCTTATAAATAAGTAATTTGTTTAAACATTTTATATAAAGCTACCATTAAACCAAAGAAAAATTACTATAATGGCAAAACTGTAATAATGAATATTCTAAACATTGGTTGCATAACAACTTATTTCTCCTATGGCTGTTTTTAGAATTCTATGCAATTCCAAGTATGGATGACATACTTTTAAAATGCAAAGTATCTCTAATTATACTAATTAAATATATCCTGTAACTCATATTATTTGTCTGTAAAATTTCCATATCCAGTTTAAGGGAAAAAATTAATGTGTTATGTCTATTGCTATTAGTGCCCCAATGTCCTGAATTTTTTTGTAAGAATTTATATCATAAAAATAGGTTTCAATGATGTTAGGATTTTTGGAGAGCAATCAGCACAATTTAAAAAGCACTAATTTTCTCTCTTCAAATAGTGAGAGATTTTGTACTTGAGAAAAAATTAATCTAGCTTCAAAAGTATGAGTTTTATTGAAACACAAAATTGAACATGTTTTGAAAAGATATCAAGGCATATAGGCATTTTATCTGTATGGGATCTAATTTATTAGTGACAAATGATATTTTAAGCTTTAATATTTAATAAACATATATGCTTATATATTCATTACTTTTCCTTTTGCAAGCATCTATTTGATAAAAGCAAACTTTTCTAAGTTTTGAATAAATATACAGAAATCATTTGATCATCACAAGTCATGTTCCTTATAGATAAAAGTTAAATTCTAGTGGGTTTTAAAAATTCTATTTCCTAAATTCAGTTAAAATTTTTGAAATATTTACTCTTTTTGATGGCCTAACATGATTTCCTTTAATAGTAATACAATAGTATATATTATAGTTATTTAACTCTTCTATAAAATCAATATTTAAATGAAAGGACCTTAGGTAACATAAATTAATTATTCCATAAGCTCTTTGTTCTCATGGTTTACATCCACCAAAGAAATATCTTCAAAACAAATATACCATGTAAATATGTAATTTCTATAAACATTTCATATAAACTTCCTATTAAATTAACGAAAAATTGCTGTAATAGCAAAACTCTTGTAATTAATATACAAACCAATTGTTCCAAAACAATTCATTTATCTTACTGCTGTTTTTAAAATTCTATGTAATGCAAAGTATGGATGATGTACCTTTAAAATCCAAGGTACCTATCATTATATTAATGAAGTATATCTTCCAATTTATATTATTTGTTTATAAAAAGTAATAACAACATAATGAATATTGATTTGCAGATGTCAGAAAATTAAAAGATCCTTAACGGACATTATATACTTCAGTAAAACACCTATCACCTATGTCAGTATAAAATTACTGCATAAAAATATTTATTGTGTACCCTTTCTTAACAATTTTGTTAACTACTTTGTAAAAATCAATGATTGGCTTTCATTTCTTTTACAATGAGACACCTAAACTATATAGAGTGTTTTGGTTTTCAAAAATATCAAGTAGAACTAATATTTAGTTACCACTGATAAATGATATACATTCAAGATTTACCAAAAAAGTGAAGAAGAAAGTATTGATAAATTGATGGCACTGATACAAGTATTTGATTCCATAATAAATATTTGTATTGCCCAAATGGAGAGGTGGATTTGCGTTACGTGGCAAGTTCATCAGACTTATTGAGTGTGATTACATACAAGATTCTGATTTAAGTGTTTTACTTACATTGATACATTATGTCAAAACACCTATGAGATAGGTATTATTACAATCTCATTTTTATAGATGATGAAACCTAGACTGAAAGAAATAAGTAACATGTCAAAGATCAAAGGCCAATAAATGTTGGAACTGGGGTTCAAATTGAAGAATTTGGATCCTGAGTCTGGACTGTTCTTCATTATGTTATTCTGGCTACAAAGAGTTAGCTCCAGTGGTATTACTGCAATGTCAGATTGACAAATCCAATCTCTTCTTATAATAAGATAGTTTAAGAGTACTTCTTCCATATTTCTCCAAAAATTCTTTAACAAATCTTTTATTTTCTTACAACCTTCACCAACTTTTGCCTTTTCACTTTGTTGTTAAAGGAGATATGTACTTCTTCTTTTTTTAAAACCTCATCTTTTCCAAAAACTCACTCTCCGTGTCCAAATGACCCCAGAAGTCACTCGACTCTACCACACAGCAAACAAAAAGTCTTGGAGACCTTTTAAGTTTACTTTATTTCCACTACCATTGATTCAACATAGTGAAAACAAGAGGACAAGTGAGAATTTATGTTATCATTGTAATCATTTGTCACCTTTTGAAGCATCTGAAGAAGCATTTAGAGATGTCATGAAGAGATATTACTTCTGAAAAGATGAAAGTGTTGCCAAAGAGCCCAATGGTGGATTTATAGCTTAATAAAGATGAAGATCATCCACTTCAAACACATTGAATTATATTTACCACATGTGAGAGACTAGAATTGTTGACATATATTTAATTAAATCGATGAAAGGGACAGACATCATAAGTTAATTTAATAAGTATTCAAAATAATTTTAAAATATTTGTTTTAAGGGTAGAGATGCTGACTTGTTATTCAAAGTTACTTCTTGTAATAAAATACACTTTCCTCTCATGTAATTTCAAAATATGTTCAGTCAAGTTTTGTAAATTGGGAGATGATAAATTTAGAGGTAAATCATAAAAGAGCAATATTTCACACATTAAGCTCCTATGTAGGACAGAGACTGAACTTAATGAAGCTGTAGCCACAATTAAAGGTGATCACATGGTGAATACAGAACTCTTGTGCTTAAGTTGAGTATGTATATGAGAACAAACAGTAATGAACCCAAAGTTATCTCAATTTTAAGGACTAAAGAAATCTCAGTTGACCCTGAGTTCTGTTTCTCTTCTCAAAAACTTGACCAAAAAGTCTGTTATCAAAAATGACAATTCCCTTGAGTTGATTAATTCACATTGTATGTTTGTATCAAAACATCGCATGTACCCTGTAAAGATATACAAATATTATGTAACCCATAATAATTAAAGATTTAAAAAAAACAAAATATAACAATTGTTGTCAATGATGTGGAGAAAAGAGAACCCTTACATTCTGTAAAGAGAACCCTTACATAGGAATATAAATTGATACAGCCATTATGGAAAACATTAAGGATACTCTTCAAAAAATCCAGAATAGAAGTACCATATGATACAGCAATCACACTTCTGAGTTTGCATATCGAATTTCACATAGAAAGGAAATTAAATCAGTATCTCAAAGAGATATCTGCATCCTAATGTTCATTGCTGCATTATTCAAAATAACCAAGCTTTGGAAACAACTTAAGTATCCATCAACAAATAAATGGAGAAAGAAATGTAGTACATATGCACGCGCGCACGCGCGCACACACACACACACACACAGGAATATTATTTAGCTTTAAAAATGAAGGAAATGCTGTCATTTGTAACAACATGGATGAACCTGGAGGACATCATGCTAAATGAAATAAGCCTGGCACAGGAAGACAAATATTTCATGATCTCACTTATATGTGAAATCTAAAACAGTTAAATTCATAAAAGCATATTAGAATAGCAGTTGCCAGGTTTGGGAGGTGGAGAAAATAGATAATGTTGGTCAAAGTATTCAGTTATGCATGATAAATAATTTCTGGAGATCTAATTACATCATGGTGACTATAGTTGATAATATTCTATTGCATAGCTCAAATTTGTGAAGAGAGTTGAGCTTAATTGCTTAGGTGTTCTCATCACACACACACACATGGAATTATAACTATACGATGTGATGGATATGTGAATTAGCTTGATTGTGGTAATAATTTCACATGGCATATATATATATATCAAAACATAATGTACATCTTAAATATATACAATTTTTGTCAGTACAGTTCAATAAAACTAGAGGGAAAACTTTGAATAAATGCATTCTGAAACTTAATAAAACTTCACAATATTGTTTTTTTCTTTAGCATTTATACACTCCTCTATTATATAAATTAAAACATGGAGACTACTAATAATTTAGTCTTCATTCTGTTTTTCATGTTTTCATTCCCAAGCATTATTTTCCATGCTCATATGATGTAAAAGATGACCAAAAGAGTTGGAAGTGGATCTCTGGCTCTACTTATGCACCTGAATATAGATAGATAGATAGATAGATAGATAGATAGATAGATAGATAGATAGATAGATAGATGATAGATAGATAGACATAGATAGATATAGATAGATATAGATATAGATATATATCTTTTCTGGATATAGTTACTTCAGTGACAGGCAGATTCCCCAGTCTTTATATAAGAAACAAATAGACAAAGAAATCTTTCTCTTAAAATTTTGTGTTTCTCATATTCTAAGTTTTCCCATAAACCCAGTTATTCAAGGTAGAAAAATTAAGAATATTTTTCTTTGATATTGTTTTTCACTATCTACATTCACTAACCTTTTGATCTTAGTGTATTTTGGATACAGATAATTCTTAATATCTGCACTACGATATTTATGTGTTGTCTTTACTACTTTGATGCTTTTCCACTTTATTCTATTTATCTCACAGATGAAAAACTATGATACAAATTAAAATGTTACCATATTTCTTCTCTTTGAAAGCAACTAGGGCTTATTATAGATATAGATGTATTCAGAAATATTAACAGATATGTGTATATACATGGGTTAGTTCTCTCATATATACATATATGTTAACTAACAATAATATATACATATGAACCTACAAGGTTATATATATATATATAGAGAGAGAGAGAGAGAGAAAGAGAGAGAGAGAGAGAGAGATTGTATTTTTTTCTTGCTAGGTCAGTAGAGATAGCCTAGAACCAACTATACCTCAGTAGCCAAGGGCATATCTGGATTCTGTATCTTGATTCCTAAAACTGATCTCCAATAAAAGAAACCAGATATCCTTAGAAAAATAGCTGATTTGGGGAGTGGGGCAAAAAATACATGAAATAAGCCTAGAGCGTCTTATAGTGCCAGGAAGTAAGGAAGTGCTTGATACAACAACAACAAAAAAATAACAACAAAATCTGCAATGATCAGGATAAGTCAAAGGGTCACAATGGCCAAATCAAAGAAATTCCTATAGCGAAAGCTGGGAAATTTTGAGAAACAAAATTAATAAAAGTATGAAATAAATATAGATGTGTCAAATAAATATAAATATATTGATATAAATGATTGAATAATACATCGATAGGTAATATAGTTTTGTGCATATGCAGAAGACTCTAAATTATTTATGTAGCTATTCCGCTTTCAAAGTTGTGGGGTATAACTCTCCAATGCTTAAGGAGAGTTATGCTTAAATGCTTAAATAATTTAGCATTTACTCACATAGTAAACCACTATGTGAGTAAATGCTAAATTTAGGAGGAAACTCCTAAGATTTTCCTCCTCCATAGAGGAAACTCACATAGTGGTTTCCTTCCAAAGAAGAAATTGTGTAAAGGGGGAAAAAATTTAGAGTGGATCAACCTGAAAAAAAAATTATGTCAATCAGGTAATTAGTATGAACATAAACAGTGGAAAGTCACATTGATTGTATATACCATTGATACAATGACAATGGTACTTGCCTCTGTGGCCTTCCTCCCTGAAACCTATAATCCTAATCTAATTAGAAGGAAAACATCAATCAAATTCCTTGTATGATTCATTTTATAAAACACCTCACAAGTACACACAAAACTCTCAAGATCATATAAAACAAGAAAAGTCTGGGAAAATGCCACAGCCAAGTAGAGGTATGACAAGGAAATGTAATATTTAGATGGGTTCCTGAAACAGAAAAATAATTAGGTAAAAATTAAGGAAATCTGGATAAGGCATGTGCTTTAGTTAAAAATGTGTCAATCTGTGTTCATTATTTGTGACAAATGTACTATGCTAATGTAAAATGATGAAAATGATATATACTGGGACCCTCCATACTATTTTGTGATTTCTCTATAAATCTGTTACTATTCAAATATAAAAACTTCATTAAAAGAAAAAAAACAATTATTAGGTAGTTCTGATTATAAATGAAGAATGCTTGCTTGAAGTAAACAAAAATAATAAAAAGATAAAAAAGATATTCAGAAACTTTATCTTTAGCAGTAAAAGATCTGCAAACTAAAAAAAAATAATACCCATAAAATGTGGTTAAAAATGGATTTAAATGGAGAGAGGGCTGTTACAATGCCATATCAATTTCCTAGATTTCTAGGAGGTTTTATTCTGAAAGTGTGATCTAGATGAAAACATAACTCAATGATCTTTGATAGGAGTAGCAAGAGCAAGAGGTAGGGGCATGAGTGACAAGAGAAGGGAGAGCATAATCAAAAATCTTTGAACAAACCCAGACGCAGATGTACTAACTTGGTGAATTCTAACAAATATTTAAAGAATAAATAATACCAATTTTTCAAATATTATTTCAAAATATTACTCAGTGGCATTTATCCCACAAACGCAAGATTGATAAATCATCTAAATATCAATTAACATAGTATATCAAATTAATAAAGCACAAAATACACAATGTCATCTAAACACATCAAAAACATTTTGCAAAACCTAACGTTCCTAATAAAACCCTCAACAAGCAAAGAAATAAAAAAGAAATTTCTCAAATTGATATAGAACATCCAAACAAAAAACCTATGTCTATTATTATACTTAATAATAAAAAACTAAATGCTTCTAAAATCAGGAACAATTGATAAAACTATCCAGACTAACCAAAAAAAAAAAAAAAAAAAAGAGTGAAGGCACAACTTATGAATATTAGGAATGAAACAGGGAATTAAATGGATAAGTGACTAAAAGTTCTATCCAAACAAAAGAGATAACTGAGGTGAAATTGATAATTCCTGAAAAACAGCCAAAATTATTCAAGAAAAAATAGACAACCTAAATAATCTGTTAAAAGAATTGGACTTTGTATTTAATTACCTTTCGTATACCCCCCAAATCTCCAAGCTTTCATGGTTTTATTGGCAAATTCTACCAGACACTCAAGAAAAATATAACAGCAATTCTACATAATTCTTAATATATATATATATATATATATTGCATATACACACAAGTTTATGTTTAGAGTTTTACTCTGTCAGGCAGTGGAAAAGGGTCATAAGTTTACTAATCACATGACACTTCTGAGCACCAACTCACCACAAACTTCTGGCCAAGATATTTTATGTTCCCTAAAATTATCAATACCTCTAGAATTTAATAATCACTGAGATATTGGATATTTAACTTTTTCTGCTTTACATTCACCTCAGAACCAGATGATAGGTGATAAAGACTATAAAGAAGTTTCAAATACATTATGTGTAGTGTTGAAACAGAGACCTTCATCAAGGGTACACACTTCACTTCATTCAAGGGGCTTTATGTCTATGACACAGACCTGGGTGAGAGGCTAGGACTGTCTATGGGAGGACTTAAGTTAGATTTCTCTTCCAAAGGTATAAATAGTTTTTACTTTTCTCAGTTTACACAAATTCTGTGATACCTGAGTAAGTGGGTTGCCTGTTGATTTCTTTCCTAAGACTTCCATTATTGATTAACCATATCCAAAGTTTACGACATATATACCAATTGCTGAATTCTGATTATCATGCTTACTCTATATCTTGTTATGATAAGTTTATACACATTTGCACTAATTAGTTCAAAGCGAGTAGACACCAGTGTCTTAATCTCTTTCCAGGCTATCAGAGACTTCCTGAAAACAACATTTCTCTCCTACATTCCCAGCTTGAAGAGAAAGCAGAAAATACAAAAGAACTTTTATTTGTTTGAGGATTTTGATATGTCTCTACTAATTCATTCTTCATGGTATGAAGAAGAGAATTTTGGGGGATCCCATGAGAGTGTTGCTTAGGATAGATCTAATTCACAATTCTAGTTGTTTAAAGCTGAATCACCAAATCCTTTATCAATTTGTCTATGGTAGCAGATATATTGTCTCCAGAGAATTAATCTTAGTAAGTACAAGTTCTCAAGTAATTAGAGGATATGATTTATTCTTCTCTCCCTGAAAGCCATGTACTTCTAATCTTTTTCCTCCAAATTATGAATTTCAATTTCACCGTGTTTTATCACATCTTAATGCAATAAACAATTCCAAGTATCCTACATATTTCTGTTTTTTGCTGTCTGCCTTCCATGATCAATTTTTAAATTAGTGTCTCCATTTCATTAGAAAGAAATAGAAACAAGTTGTGGATAACAAAATAACATTAATAATTTAAAAATAAATAAAGGGTTATTAAGAAATTCACAAAATTGAAGGAAGATCTGAATATCATTAATTTAGGCGAAAACAGAATTAGAATAACTTCTGGATTTTCATAGTCAGGAAATAGCTATTTAGGGGTATCATCTGGTACACGTGTTGTCCTTGGCTTTTCACTGACTTCCTTTGAGATACCTATATCACTTATTGCCACTTGTATTAATGTATTGATTATGTAGGATAATTAGAAAACAGAATGGTTGCATTTGGTAAGCTGGGTATTATAGATAATTCTAGGTCCATTCTGGAGTAATTTTCTTCTCCGCATTTCTGTATTTCAAATATAGGCATAGAGAAATGTATCTGCCACATTCCCTATGCCAGTCTAGAAGCCAAGCTCAGTCTATTTCTCTAGGCATAACCCTCTGCCAGTGCTGCTTTCTTCTCCCCATACCCCAGTAGACTTTTCAGGGCAATGGATCTCCATTGATAGCCATGGTTCTGGTATGCTCATGTAAACAAGCTCAGGTTTTTAACAGTTTCCTTTATGGTAACCCTACATTCATGATTTGTTAACAATTTAACCTAAGTCTAAATTCTTAAAAAATTTCTTTTGCCAGCTCTTCCAATCCTTGTAGGGCTCTTGTTCCCTCTCATGTCACCAGTTATTATATATATTTCCCCTTACCTAAGTGTGCTTTAAATTTAGTAGAACTTCCTTTTTACTCTATAAGATGAAAATTAATTCCCATTAAAGTAAATGATGTGATCTTATTATCTAATTTATTTGTTTCAACTAAATAAAATAATTTTTGTGATGTTCTATAACCATTCTAAATCAGTTTAGCTACTTAGCTCATATTTCTATTAATATCTCTGTTTTTGAGTCATATTTCATTATATATCAGAACTCAAGATGGAAAGTAGAGCTTAGGTATCTTCTTCACCTGTCAGAAATTCAGATATCTGAGGATTTCTCATAATTCCTGGAACTCAATTTAGAAGAGCAAGGTTCATACCCCTTCTCAGTGGCACTCCATTACCACATCTTCTAATATTATTCCTCCATGCCCCAGGGAGTTTTAGAATAAACTTTTTTGCAAGGTTTCTTAAAGATATACTCAATATGCCAGTGTACTCAAGATCTTATCTTTTTTTATGATTTTTATTTCTAGTTGATGTGGGCAGAGTTGTGTAGGCATTAGCAGTGCTGCCCTCACTACCTGTTCATTGGACAGTAGTGCTACCCCAAGAAAAGAATGATTAAAATCTTGATTTTTGAAGGAAAAACAACAATAATAGGATACTGTTATTCTCTACTACTATAATAGCCAAGAATTTTATCCTGAAGCTGTGGATATCATGGGGTAGTATTAATTATGAGAATATAAAACATATCAAGGTACACATTTGACATCTATAAAAAACTGTTATGCAATTTGCACAGTTCTCATTTCAGGTTATGAATTTTCAAATACATTTTCTGTGGTTTTAGCATTTGGCACTTTCATTTAAATAATCTTTCTACATAGTATACCTAGAAACATGAGCTAAGTAGATACATTCAATGTAAGTCTCTCATGCTAAAATTGGTCAAAAAAGACAAGCAGCACCTTTAAAAAACACTGTGTTTAAAGAAACAAATAGATGTTGGTGCACCCTATAATTCTGAAACATTGAAAACATTTTATACAGATCTCTAACATTAAATACTCAATAGATAGCATCCTCTCTCCCTCCAAGTTTTCAAATAAAGAAATAAGATAATTTACTCTACATAATCTCACATTTCTTGCAAAAATCAGAATGCCTATTGTACACCTTTGTAAATATTTTCATTTTTCTATATATTTTATAAAACTTTCTAATTAAAATACTTTTTATAATGGTAAAAAAATTATTTGAAAATTTGGAAACAAAATGGAAGCTTTATTACTGATATAAGGTATATTGGAGAATTTGGCATAGATGTGAAAACCAAATTGGCCTGCTAACCATCTGCTCTCCTGGATAGACTAGGGGGCATGATTGAGTCAGCAAAGTAGGTGATCTTTTCTAGGCCACTGCCTTAATAGGCCAAAATTTTCTTCATGCTCAAAATTTACAAAAATTTAGTATTCTTGTATCAGGATTCATAATAAAATGCTACAGCCATCATTAGGTAACTTGCTCCAAATTTGTGAGTAAAATAAATGTTTGGTCAGAATCCAAACATTGGAGAGAATCTCTCCACTTTGAGAGGGGAAGAAGTAGAATGGTGACTTTTTAATGTGTTGACTTGAAAGTTGGGCTATATTTCTCAGAATTTACTTCTGATTATGCATCTAGTAACTGTGGGACACAAGAGAGAGTCTAGGGAGATTTGGAGGGTGAGAGCAAGTAGCAGCCATTTTGCAATTTATATACATAATTGTTAACCTGATGATTTATCCCTGGCTGAAAGAAGTGGCTGATTCTACACCTGCTCTACTTTGCCCTAAATCTGTGCTCAGCTACTCTGGCTACCAGGACCGTCTTAGTTCTGTGACTAAGGGGCTTGGCTACTGCAGAATACACTAGCTACTAAGGTCACAAATGACAGAAATTGACACGTTTTAGTCCTTCTTTGTAGGGTTCCAGCCTATGCATATGGATGGCATCCATCTTGTCCTTGATCTACCATTTTATATTCATTTATCCCTCCTGACTACCTGCCCTAAGAATTTCAAGATCCAGCAAGAGACACAGAGACAAGATCCTTCCAGCAATGGTTTTATAAGCACTCACAGTTTCTTAAGGCCAACTACCTTGTAGGGAATTTCCTTAAGGATTTTTGTTTTCTAACATTCTCAGATTTTTTGTTCTCCCAATTTATTGCATTAAACCTTGAACAGATGTTCAACCAGGAATATAACTATGGTTCCTGGGTAGAGAAACAGCAGTCTACCAGTTTCCCACCTTCTTAAGTGTGTTCACACTTACAGACAGTTTTTCCTTTGTGAATATTCATAGGATTCTTTTTGAACAGTGAGAGTTTTCTCCTCATAGATCTAGCAATGAAATAGATATATCTAATGCAAGGACATATTGAACTCAAACATAAAAGTTCACTCTTTATTTTTATCTGCTCTCCAAATGATGTTGATCCGCATTGTCAGACATGACCAATCACATAACCTATACACAATAAAATCAAATATAACCATAAATATACTCTAATAATGAAATGTTAAAGCCATGTCAAAAATAAAATACCAGCAGCATAGAAAGGCCCCACATTTTCTTACCACATCCCATTATCAAATCACTAGGGAGCATTTAAAATACCCAAATTAAATGCCTTTCCAGATCAAACCCTGGAGACTGAAGGAGTTAAAATAAAAAATCAAAATCAAAGTATTGTGATCTTTTGAGTTAAAATTCCAAAGGAATTTAAAATAAACTTAAAAACAATTGCTCATTCTTAACCTCAGGAATTTCTATTTCAGTGTGAAGTTGAAATTTCTTCAGTATTATTCCATCAGTGCATGAATATGTATTCTTCAGGACCTCATAGGTGAATTAGTTTAATGCTGTATCTATGATGTACCTCATTTCAAGTATTACAGGTTACTAGGAAACACAATAGTGTTCCCAAGTTGTCTCTTCACTTGTTGTTCTTAGAGATCAAGTCAATTCCTAGTCTCTTAGAAGTTGTTCCAATTTCGTTTATTTTCCTATTATACAATGTTATATATTGCCCAAGATGAATACAGAGATTTAATATCTGAGGATAGAAGGATCAAGGAAGAGCTTAGTTTTCCTCTTGACATAAAGCCAGTCAAATTAGTCATTGTCCACACTCCATGTTCTGAGAAAGTAATTTCAGTTGGGGGAAATATCTCAGTAGAACTTAATTTTGGCTCTATGCATTAATCATATGTGGGAAACATCCTTTCATGTAGGGTATCTTCTTTCTTAGAGAATAGAATTTGAAATATTGTTGCATTCTTCAATAGCAAAGGTTTTTCTAAAGGTGCCATTGTCATTTGCCGGGTCTAATTGAGATTTTTTTTTTCCTTTCATTTCCTAACCTCTTAATTTCCATTTCCATTATGTACCATTATGTTCCATTCAGGAGGAAGGAAAAAGTAAGAGAATAGATTCTATTTCTCGTTTGTCAAATGTTTGTCTACTGGTTACTTCCATCTCCTTGGGGATGTGTATTGCTAGACACTAAGAGGATCCCACGGCATTTTCTTACTTCAAGCAAAGCTTGGTTAGGGGGAAAAGATAGAAAACATAGACATGAGATGATGCACTGTAGTTTTTTTTTTTTTTTTTTTTTTTTTTTTTTTTTTTTTTTGAGACAGAGTCTCGCTTTCTTGCCTAGGCTAGAGTGAGTGCCGTGGCATCAGCCTAGCTCACAGCAACCTCAAACTCCTGGGCTCAAGCGATCCTCCTGCCTCAGCCTCCCGAGTAGCTGGGACTACAGGCACGAGCCACCATGCCCGGCTGATTTTTATATTATATA
This sequence comes from Microcebus murinus, assembly GCF_040939455.1. Lineage (NCBI taxonomy): Eukaryota > Metazoa > Chordata > Mammalia > Primates > Cheirogaleidae > Microcebus > Microcebus murinus. The sequence goes on from NC_134108.1 coordinate 83,668,528, forward strand.
TATATTAGTTGGCCAATTAATTTCTTTCTATTTTTATGGTAGAGACGGGGTCTCGCTCAGGCTGGTTTTGAACTCCTGACCTTGAGCAATCCGCCCGCCTCGGCCTCCCAGAGTGCTAGGATTACAGGCGTGAGCCACCGTGCCCGGCAATGCACTGTAGTTTGTATCCTAGTTATGTCAGTTGAATCTTATGTAAAGTTATCTGCTACCTTGCTATCATAGAACGTTAGGGATATTTTACATATGTATGTATATATACCTTTCCATGTACAATGTTTATGTGTTAATAGAGTTGAGATGTGTATCTCAACTGTGCACCAAAAGAAGTCTCCAAGATGCAACAAAAATATAGAATATACTTCTTTGAAATATATTTATTTTCATTTAATTTAGCAAAAAATAAAACTAAAATGCTTGATTTCATATATCATTGAATAAACAAATTAAAAATTAAATATTCTCCTAATTAAATAATTCACATATCCCATACATTTTTTTCTTGCAACAATCTAATGAGAAAACTACATTTATTTGCCTAATATTATGCATGGAGGAGCATAGCCTTGATGAAGTTAAGTAAGTTATCCAAGGTCACATAGCCAGGAAGGGCTAGAACCAGGATTTAATAGCCAGAAGTCTGTCTCCAGAGTGTGACTCTTGAACAAATATGCTACACAGCCTCATGAATAAAATGCCTCCTTGAGAAAAGATAAATTGGACATTTAGTTTCAGTAAGGATTATGACTCATGTGTATATGAAAACTCCAAGTTGTGACACATCTTGAGACAGACCCTAGCATTGGTTCTGAGAAATTACTTGTATATTCTATACCTATACCTCTGTGTTGATTAAGGAAAACATGTATTTTATCAACATTTTCAGAATGGCATTGTTTTAAAAACTCTGTTGCAAATTGTCAGGCCGAAAATCAATGATGTATTAAAACTGTTAATGTAGGCAATGCTATAAGCTCTTTAGAAAGTACTGACACTATTGTTAGTAGATAAATTATGCAAGCTTGGCCATGTACATCTGTTGATTTGCCAGATAGCTAATTAAAATGTTAAAGCCATTATGCTGTTTAAAGGCACACTCTGTGATTTCATAAAATGTCATTTATCTAGTTTAAACCATACTTGTTTTGATCTACCACACAAAAATCACTAAAGGCACAGATTTTGCATATAAATGCATCTCTAAAGAAGATGTGATTTTCTTTCAGTCTTAGTTTTAATGGAATATTATCTGTTTTGACTGGCATTGTGGTGGACAAAAAAAAATGACATGCTTGATACATTGATTTTAATTCTTTACTAAGAACACTTATGGGCTCATACAGTAGTAACATTCATCAGGTGTCGGGTAGGTGGGGGGCGGAGGAGGGAGTGGGTATATTCACACCTAATGGGTGCAGTGAGCACCAAACCATCTGGGGGATGGACACGCTTGCAGCTCTGACTTGGGTGGGGCAAAGACAATGTATGTAACCCAAACATTTGTACCCCCATAATATACTGAAATAAAAAAGAATAATAAAAAATTTAAAAATTGTTGTGTCTATATTTGCAATGATGTCCAATATGATGTCCAATTCTCATAATTATACTATGATCTAATATTTATCGACTTTCAGTATGTATCAGGCAATTTTAATTTCTTAATACATATTATATTATTTAACACTCAAAACAACTTTTTGGAATATGTACTTCATATCTTCATTTTGCAAATGAGACAAAAGTGGTCAATTATCACACTGCAAGTAAGTGGAAGATCCAAGATAGCTAACCCAGACAGCCTGGATCCACAGCCTATGCCCTTAACTGTTGCCTTATACTGCCTCTCAGTTTTAACCACAGGAGTCAACTTTAATTTTTAAGGAAACAAAAAAATATAAATTAGATTTGGCATTTCCACAATCAAATTCCTAATATTATTTAAGATTTATAAGATCTTTTAAATAATTGTTATACTAATCCAATTCTTCTAAGGATAGCCTTACTAAAGCCAGAAGAAAAAAAATCTAAACAGCTTTTTTTTCCTCCTAATCAGAGGACCAGTATTGTTTTGAATCTAGGCAGGAATATTTAATTTGGTTCATAGCTCTGATGACTCAAGGAATCAAGGTTGTTTTCACAAAACCATGTTATAGAAAAAAAAATTGTCAGACTTGACATATTAAAGGGGCTAAAATTGAGACAAGATTAAATAAAATTCTGAAATATCACTTCTCTTTCCAGACCCTTGCCTATTCCTTCAAAAGAACAACTTTTTTTAAGTTAAAACACAAGAATGCACATAATCAAGAAAAGTTATCTATACGCAGCAAAGTTTCAAAATTAATTAATTCAATCATCTTCACTTGAAAAGAAATAACCTAACACAATATTTTAAATAAGTATTTTATAATGTACAATCTACTCTCAATACTGAAACTACTAAATTTGATTTCTTTAAATCTACAGGTTTTACTCTGACCAACAGGATTAAATTTAAAAAAAGTGTGGCTACTTTTCTTTCTTTCCTTCTTTTTCCTTCTTTTCTTTCTTTCTTTCATTCCTTTCTCTCCCCCATTTTTGGAGTTTTTTTCAGCATATTATGGGGGTACAAATGTTTAGGTTACATATATTGCCTTTGTCCTGCCCTAGTCAGAGCTTCAAGCGTGTCCATCCCCCAGAGAGTGCGCCCTGAACCCATTAGGTGTGTACATACCCATATACTTCTCCCCCCCATCACCTGCCCGACATCCTATGATTATTAGTACTATGTGTGCATGTAAGTGTTGATCAATTAATACCAATTTGATGGTGAGTATATCTGGTGCTTGTTTTTCCATTCTTGTGATACTTCACATAAGTGGAATGGGTCAAATGTGGCATATGTATACCACGGACTTCACCTTATCAAAACTGATCTGACTGCTGTTGATGCCTCTTCTATCAGTGAGCAGCAGAGATCAAAGTTGAAAGCAGTCCTAGAGGGACTGGTCAGCCACTGGGCAGCAGATTTTTTACATGAGAGATGCAGAGTTAATGCTATATCTTCACTAGAAAGTACACTAAATCCACATGTAGATTTGATTTTCCTGCCAGCAATACTTTTGCCTGCACAACCATCCATAGAATTGCTAAATGCCATATTCATGATCCTTATATCCCATACAACATTATTTCTGACTGTGAAACTCATTTTGCAACAAAAAGAAGTGAGAAAATGAGAAAAAGCTCATACCCAGGAGATTGATACCCAGGAGATTCATCCATCCAAGTATATCATTATTCAGAGGTAATTAGCCAGGTAGACTGGTGAAATGTCTAATGAAAACTAAATTATGGCAGTGGTTGGGGAAAATTGGGGTTCTATTTAACAAGAATTGGAATATACTCTGATAAAGAAACTGATATATGGTGCCAATTCAAGAAAACCAGGAATGGAAGACGCGTCTAGGATCTATATTATTTGTAAGAAACCATATGTATGTGTGTGTGTGTGTGTGTGTGTGTGTGTGTGCATATTGTCTCCTGTTACTAAAAGCCTTCACTTGAGTGATATAGAAGGCTTATTTCTAAAAGGTAGAATACCTCCTCCAGAGCACACAATCATCTTTCTATTGAACTAAAAGCAGTGACTTCCACTTGGCTGTATTGGGATTTTCTTCCATGAATACAACAGAGTGACTACGCAGGTCAATCCTATTGTCAATGGTAAATTGGCTTGATGTTACATACATAGTAGGGACAAGGAAGCAAGTGTTAAGAAACTAGTGAATTTCTGGGAGTCAGGGAGAGGTTTTCTTAACATCTTCATGTTTGGTAGTAAAAGTCAATAAAAAATAAGTAAAACTCAATTTAGACAGGATTAATAACTTTAAACCTTAGAAATGAGTATTTGGATTAATCCATTAGGTAAAATCACTATGACTAACTGAGGTGTTTGCTGAGATGATAGTTCAGATTATAGCAAGCCTGGGAACAGTATTGAAAGAAGGAGGTCATAAATATCAAATATTTTTTCATGGGTGGCTATGTAATGAAAACTATAATAGTCACACTTGTCCATTTTTTCCTTATATGGATATTTTAAAATATTAATCAATAATATATTTTTTCATATGAATTTTTAATATTTTATAAACAATGTGATGGTATAAATAACTTTATAATTTTACCTTTAGATTACAGATGCTCAAAGGATAGATTGTGATTTATCTAGAAGAGGAAGAAATGATACATGAGTCCTGATTTCTCTCTTTTGAGAAGATGATGTGCACCATCATTAAACAAAGGATATTTGTATCATATTAGGAAAAAGCATGTGATGCGGTTGCTATTATTTTTATTTGCAGATTCAATTGAGATAGAATGATGTCTTTGGATATTGAATTGGCAAGTTGATATATTTTCACATTATTTTTTTATCACTTTGAAATCAATCCTATCTTCTTCTGCACTTTCATCTACAAAACAGGACAAAGAGCTGGTGTCTTAATTTCTAGAATCTGTTTTTCTATAGGATTCTGATGTGACATGTAGAATGCAAAAGATAGTGAGTGAGAAAATGTCTTTTTTCCACCTAATGACAGAACTAGCAAAATGCTCAGGTATTATACAGGTAAGAGGATTGTTTTCAGTTGCAACATATCTTAGCTGAGCCATCCACATCAGTGCTGCAGGCACCAGAGATCATCACGAGCAGTTTTGTAAGTTTTCTGCAGCCTTCTAATTTCCTGAAGCAATCGTGGTTTTCTATGAACATTGTTTTTGCACACTTCCAATTACTTTTTATTATTAATTTTATTTATGCTAAGATATATATGCATAATATATATGTATATATGTACTTTATATATGTATTGTATGTATATATGTATGTATTTTGGCCATTTTAAATGGGAAACTGGATGACATTAATTACATTCACAATCATCTGTTCCAGAAGCAATTATCACCACTATCTATTTCCAAAACTTGTTTTATCATTCCAAACAGGAACTTTGTGACCACTAAGCAGTAACTCCCCATTTCTCCTTCTTCCTTCCCCTAACTTATACTCTACTTTTTAATTTTTTTAGCAATTTGCCTATCATATATATTTCATATAAATGGAATCACACAATCTGTGTCCTTTTGTGTTTGGCTTATTTCACGTAGCATGATGTTTTCATGGTTCATCCTTGTTTAGCATGTGTCAGAACTTCATTCTTTTTAATAGGTAAATAATATTTTATTACCTATAATATATATAGTCCATACATACATACACACACACACACATCACACTTTGTTTATCCCTTAATCTGTTGATGGGATTTGAGTCATTTTCACCTTTTCACTATTTTGAATAATGTCATAATGAATAGTGATATACAAGTGTCTGTTTGAATTCTTTCTGTCAGTTCTTTTTGATGTCTACCCAGAGGTGGAATTGCTGAATCATATTGTAATTTTATATTTCACTTTTTGAGGAGCCACAAAACTGCTTTCCACAGAAACTGTACTATTTTACATTCTCATCATCACTATACCTAGGTTGCAGTTTCTCCACATCGTTGACAATATTTGTTATTTTCTCTTTTATAAATTAATCATAGCCATCCTAGGAGATGTGAAGTGATAACTCTGTGATTTTCATTTGCATTTCCTTGATGACTAATGATGTTAACTATTTTCGTATATGACTGTTGGTCATTCGTTTATCATTTTTGGAGAAATGTCTATTGAAATCCTTTGCCCATTTTATATACAGTTGTTTTGCTTTGTGTTGTTGATTTTCAGGAGTTCATTATATATTCTGGACAGTAAAGCCTTATAGGCATATGATTTTAAAATATTTTTTTCCATTCTGTAGGTTGTCTTTTTACTATCTTTATAATATCCTTTGATGTGCAAAAGTTTTTAGTTTTGATGAAGTTCAATTTTTTTTTTACTATTTCTTTTTCCCTTCAGTCTTTGGTGTTATATCTAAGAAACCTTTGTTGATGCTAAGTCATTAATATTTATCTCTGTGTTTTCTTTTAATAGTTTTATTAATTTAGCACTTATATTTAGGTCATTGATCTACTGTGAGATAAACTTAGATTATAATGTGAGGTGAAGAATAATTTTCATATTTTGCATGTAGAAATCCACTTATCTCAGTACCACTGGTTGAAGAGACTAGTCTTTCCCCATTAATTGTACTTGGAGCCCTTGTCAAAAAATCAATTGGCCATAGATGTATGGGTTTATTCTAGCTTCCCAATTGTATTCTATACAGTAGTCCTTTGTATTAGTGGAAGATGGATCCATGACCACACTGATACCAAAATCCACAAATGCTCAAGTTCCTTATATCAAATGACCTAAGCAATCCTCCAAGATACTTAAAATTATTTCCAGATTACTTGAAGTATCTGATGTAATGTAAATGTAAAGAGTTATACTATATTGTTCAGGGAATAATGGAAAATAAAAAAGTCCATACATGTTCAGTACAGATGCAACTATCCACTTTTTTTCCAAATATTTTAAATCTATAGTTAGTTAAATACATGGATGCAGAATCCATGGATTTAAGTAATGATACAGAGGACTAACTGTATGTCTACCTTTATGCCAATACCACATTTTTTGATTAATATATCAGTGTTGTAAATTTTGAAGTAAGTTTTGAAATATGAGACTTCTAAGTTTTTATTTTTTTCTCTTTTTTTAGCTATTTGGGTTTGGGGCTTCTTATAATTCCACATGAATCAAAGGATTTTGGTTTTTCCATTTCTGTAAGGAAAGATATTGGAATATGATATAGGGGATTGCGTTCAATGTATAGGTTACTTTGCATAGTATTGACATCTTTATATTAAGTCTTCCTGTATTTGAAAAATAGATGTCTTTCCATTTATTCAGCTCTACTTTAATTATGTCCAGCATTAATTTGTAGTTTTCCGTTTTTGAGTCGTTCACCTCTTTGGCTAAATTTATCTTTGAGTGTTTTATGTTTTTGGATGCTATTATAAATGCAGTTGTTTTCAGAATTTTCTTTCCCTAGTTTTATTGCTGAGGTACAGAATTACAATTGTTTCTTGAGTGTTAACTTATTTATTAGTTCTAGTAGCTTTCTTGTGGATTCTTTGGAAAAATCCACATACAGTATATGCCTTTTTTAAATAGAGATCTTTTTACTTCAACTTTTCCTGTTTTAATGTGTTTTCTTTCTTTGTTTCTTGCCTAATTAATTGTCTGGCTAGCTTTCCAGTACAATGTTGAATAGCAATGGTAGAGGTGGGCATCCTTACCCCTAATATTAGTAGGATGTCTTGAATTTTCTACCATTAATTATGATGTTAGATATTGGTTTTTCACAGCAGCCATTTATCATCCTGATGACATTTTCTTCCTTTCTAATTTTTGAATTTTTTAATCATGATTTATTTTTAATATTTGGTTTTGTCAAATTTCTTTTGTGTATCCCTCGAGATGAACATCTTATTTCTTTCTTTCATTTTATTAATGTGATTACATTGATTTACTTCTTATGTTGAATCACCATTATAGTCCTTGGATAAACCCTACTTTTTTTATTGTGTATAACTTTCTCAATATGCTGTAGAATTTGGTTTGCTAGTATTTTGTTTAGAATTTCTGTATCTATATTCATAAGGTATTTTGTCTGTGATATCATTTTCTTGTAATGTCTTTATCTGGCTTTGCTTTAAGAGTAATGGTGGATTCATAGAATGCATTAAGAAGTATTTGCTCTTCTTCAATTTTTGTGGAAAAGCTTAATAATAATTGATGTTAATTCTTCTTTAATGTGTGGCAGAATTTACCAGGAAAGCTATCTATTTCTGACTTTTCTTATTGGGATCAAATGTTTTTAAGCATTTAGTTCCCTGTACTTACATATTATAATATTTAGAGTCTTTTTGTTTTATATTATTTGTTTTATTATTTTGACCAATGCATGAAGCCATGGCCGCTATTTCGTCAACAATAAATTGACAAATTAAGCCTATAAAATTGTTGAAAATAGAATATAATTGTAATACTATATTAAAATGAATGCAAGCCTTTCTTTTAGGAAGCTATTTGACTTTTAAATGCATATAGTGGAAGTTAGGAGTAGTTTATTAAAGATATTAGAGACATAAGCTACTACCACTATTACCTGAAAGTTTTAGAAGACTATTGTTGCATGTGTGTATAGCCACCATATGCTTTATTTGAACATAAATTTAAAGCAATATGTAGAATTTAGTTGTTTAGCCATGTTTGTGTTCTCATCTCATAACACTTTGAACATGAAATATTTCAATAATGCAGTTTGAATAAATGATAACAATGTAATTGGTTGTCATGTTCTTTAGTTATTAGTGAAATAGTGGGGAAAACAAAGATTAGTACATCCTTTTCAAATTAAGAGGATCACGAGTGTTTTTATCATAACTTGTTAATTCCATCCATTATGCTCATTGGGCACAAAAATACAACTAATAAATTCAACACATATTCTTTAAAGTTGCACTGTTGGTTTATAGGTAAAAAGTATATCTGGTATATGTGAAAGAAATAATCTTTAAAATGAAGTAAATTTGAGATTGGGCTTTTATTCAGAAAATAATTTACTTTCATGCTGAAGCAATTGTTTTAGCATTTCTAATTGATATTTCCAGTGGTAGAAAGGTTTAAACACAGCTGAATAATGAAGTTCAATACTGGCAGGGGGCTTGGTTATTCCTTTCTCAATTTTTGATTCTATAATCCACTATCTATGTTAATTTATTAATTATTAATAGTGTTAGTGATTTCTACATATTGGATCTGGGCAACTCAAATTTACATTCTTTTTATGTCTCCAGGTCTGGTATGTATAAGAAAAGGAAAAAGATATAGTTGATGAGGCATTATGGTCATACGAAAATGAAAGTCCAAAAATATGTCACTCTTTTTTCTAAAGGAGACAGAAGCTCTGGAAAAAAAGGCTGAAGTCAGCAGCAAATCCTTCAAATCTTCCATCCTGTGGAGTAGATGAAGATGTCAAGGAAGGCTCTGATTCTGAGGCTGCAACAAATGAGTCAGGGGCCTCAAAGTTCAAAAAAATTCCTCCCCAGGTCTTGTAAATGCTAAATTCTCTTGTGCTGGAGCCAAAGGCATTGTCAAACTTCATTTTCCTGTAAGAGCTAGACGAAATAAAGAAAGTGCCATACACAGCTTAGGTTTTTTATTACCAGTGTGGAAACATTCAGGCTGAATAAAGAAGCCTTATCTTAAGAGAGACTTCAAATATCTACGAGAGTTTGGAGCCCCAAGCAAAGTTGTTTTATTTTTGTTGTTGTTAATAAATATCTATGGGAAAGAGAAAAAAAATACACTTGAAATCATGTTGTATATGTAAATTTGAAGAAGTAAAATTGTATTGTAAAATATTCTTTCTTTTAAACACACAATCCGATCTACTGAGAGACCCACATTTTACTTAGCCCATGTTTTTGTTCAGCATCATATTCAAGTGGTCTTTTGCCTTTAGATTAGCTAGAAATGAGAGTCTAGAAAGAAGGGACCTACTTAAACTGATCTACATAAAAAGGAGAGTAAATGTTGAGTCTAAGAAAGAAAAAAAAATCTACCATATTATGCTGATTCAGCAGATGCTACCATAGAAACAATTGGAATGAGAACAAAAATGAGTGACAGGAAATTTATTTGGTTGTGTAAAAGCACATACAGTAACACACGATCCTATAAAGCCTACAGAATATCAAGTAAAATCAGTAAGGATGCCTACATTATGTGCAGTAGACTAAATATTTGAGAAATTTCTTTTTATTTTTTTCCCCACACAAAACAGTCCCTTTTATTTTATTATTTTATTTTTTAAATTCAAAATATTAACGGGGTACAAATGTTTTAGGTTATGTGGATCATTTTTGTTATGCTTGAGTCATGGCTATAGGTGTACCCACCACCCAAATAGTGTTCATCGTACACATTTGGATGGTTTATTCCCCTGCCCTGCTGGTGGCTTCCAATGAGTTTTACTTCCCTCGGTGCCCTTGTGTGCTCATCCGTTAGTTCCAATTTAGTAGTGAGTACATGTGGTGCTTGTTTTTTTCATTCTTGTGATACTTCACTTAGGAGAAGGGTCAATACAATGATCAGTTCTTATCTAAGTGATTTGTGACAAATTAAGAGGTTACTCATAAGGGTACTATCCTATATATAGGTGTTTGTTGTAGGCATCCTGAAGGAATGGCATGGACTCACCTGCCCTTGTATTTGGTTTGCATATCAAGACTGATGAACGTGCCTGCACGTGCACGCACACACGCCCCAAAAAGGAATAAAAAGTTTTATTGCTTACCTAGAGAGGCTTTCTAGGAAAAGCAGAACAAGCCTCCCGTGCTGATCTGGAAATGGCTTGAGAAATGGCACTAGGGGATTACTGGCTTGAAATTTTTATGGTGATTACGAGCTGAGGTCAGAGTGAGGGGTCTTGTGAGCAGGAAGAGCCTGGCATGGTTTGAATCTCCTGGTGATACCCAAGGAGGGAGCCTCAGGTCTTCCTTATTACCTACTCAGATTTGGGGAAGGAAAGAAAGAAGAAGAATGACACTTAAAAACTGTGAGCAGGCAAACATTAAACATTACAGTCATATCTTTATTATAGTGTTACTCTACAAAGAAGTAACACTATGACTAATCAAAGGATTCTTGTTATTTATGCACAAGAGATAAAATTTATGAGGGAAATTATGAGAACATCTATGCTAACTGCTGAAAATATTATTGAAATGGAAAGTTTTTCTATGATATACAAGTTATCAAATTGAATTCAAAAGCTGAAAAAATCCATATTAATCAAAAATGGAAAAATGGAAAAAAATTTTACCCTGAATTAACATTATGATATCATAACATCAGGCTAAGATGGTGTTGTGAGAAATTTCTCTCAGATAGTTAAAAAGCAGATTATTACTCTGCTATTAATTTATTTCCATAGTTTTTATTGAAAGCTTTCCTACTATTCTAATACGTAGCACCTACACAGTAACTAATACCAAATTAGAATTAAGATTGTGAAAGATGGATGATTAGATAATTGGAAATGTTTAGACTTCTTGAAGATGAAATAGTTGTCAAGGAGGAAGAGGAAGGTGAATACTATTGATCATACTATGTATGGTCTAATAAAGTACTTTTATGCATTACCTCTTGACTCTTACAACATACCGATAAGCAAATGCTATTATTATTCTCATTTCATAGGTTAATGAGCTTATCATCGTCTGTAGCATAGATGGTAAGAAATGGAAAGAAGATGTGAAAAATTTTCTGTATGATCTTAGAAACATCGTTGACAAAGATGTGTATGATCTATCACTGAATGAAAAATTATCCTTAATATTATTTTACAAAATATAATGATTTATGGAGGATATATCTATATATGTATCTACCCATTATTGATATTTTATCTGTAAGCACATATAAATTTATATTTAGAGGTATATGCATATATAGATTAGAGTATGATTATAAAGCAAAATATTAATTGTATTTATGTTCACTCATTTGAATTAAGTTCTTTTATTTTATCCTAAAATAAAATTTTTATTTTCACTTGTCTTCTACTAATATTTTTCAATGAACATGCACATTAATATTTTGTGACAAAACAAAGTTAAGAAAAATTTTCAAAAATGAGCATGGGTTAAGAGAAAAGACACATAGCACTTGAACAGTTATCAAACTGGATTTTAACTGTTGAATTATTGAAAATTAAGTGAATAAAATTATAGAAACTAGTTGACATATATCCATATTTTTCCAAACCAAATGGACATTTGTAGTTTTATATTTAACATTGTCTCAATTTTTCAACAGACAAAAGAACCAAAATAATGTGAAGAATAATGAGAATGAAAGTAATTACTTGTAACTCTGGAACACCTCATTAAATTAAATATAGGGATTTTTTTAAGCCCATGATCAGAGTGCTGAATCTTTAGAAAAATTAAAGTACCAGTTACTTATAGACATTTTACTACAAAAATCTCCTTTAACTGATAAAACAGGTCATTCCACATTATATTTTTCTTCGTCCTTGTTAACATTTCCTATATCTGGTGAGGCTTTGACATAATTAACTTAATTAGCTGTATCTCCATTTTAAAGACTCAACAGTTTCTGTGTAACAAAAATGATAGTATGTATTTGACCTGTTATTCTTGCATTCATTCTAATTAAAATGCACTTACTTCTTTATAAGAAAAGTGCTTTTTATTCTTTCCATATCCTCTAGTAGAACTATATTCTTTTGCTGCACAGGCACAGGTTTTAATGAGTTATCACAATTTGAAAGGGCTATTCATGTGCAATTTTAGTTTAATCAAATATGTCATGAGTTTTAGATTAACCACTAACCATTAGAACTGTCAGTACCAAATAATTGTATTAAATTGATGTGGACTTCTCTTGAAATTTTAAATGCCAATATAACTTAAGTTTTGTGATATTTTTGCTGAGAGTTATCTGCAGTAATTCATGATCATTAATGACAGAATAGCAAACTAAATTTTCAAATTTGCCAAATATTTTAAGAATAAAAGAGTATAGAGTAAAATATGAAATATGTATTATATTCTAATTGCATCTTCAGAAATTTAAATATCTATCCCACTTAAATGTATTTCTCAGAAACATATTTGCACCCTGCAATGCTATAGCATTGTTCTAATTTATCTTTTGAAATAAATTGTAAAGCACCTGCTGGTTAGGTCTTTTGTTTTAGCTTGGAAATTTTTCTAGTAATGGATTGAATGTCTTGCCTGTAGTAGGAAATACAGGTTGAAATCAGAGAGCTAGTCATTTATTTATTTATTTTTGTTTTAGATAATAGAACAATAAATGGCAGTAGCACTTCTTACTGAATAGGAAAATGATAATTTAAAGAATGATCTCTCTGAGAAGTTTAAACTTTACTTTAAGCCTGATTTCAAATTGGTTGAGAATCACTGGAGGCAGAAGCCTTTCTTTTTTCCTACTTGATCTAACACATGATATATTGCATTTTTAGTGGATATTTGGTCCATAAATGCTTAGAACGGTTATATTTGAAATGTCAAGTCCCTTTTCTTGGTTAACAGATTATGCTGCTGCGGACTCACCATTTAATGGCATTTTTGGTTCATCTTCTCATTGGTACAAAAATTGAATTTTTAAACCTCATCTTACCAAACAATTTGTGTGTGCCACAGACCTACCCACTGACTAAAGCTAAGATATAATATTACAGCGCTCCCATCAAACTGAACAGGGTGGAACTCCCAACCAGTCCATCTTCTCAAAGTTTTTGTTTAGTTTAGTTTTGTATTATATTAATATTTATTAATTTATCTTAAATAATAATAACCCATTTATGTCATATTTTAATGCTTATTTAAAATTATTTAAATAATTTTTATTTAAGAATATTTAAGATTATTTAAAAATACATATTTTTATTTAATAAAAACCCATTACAGACTAATGTAAATGAGACCTTAAGATCAGTCATCATAAAAATGGTAACTGCCTGAGGTTATATATATATATATTCATCAGTTTGACTGTGGCAGTCATTTCATAATGTATATGAAAATGAAAACAACACATTGTAGGCTTTGAATATATACAATTTTACTTGTCAATTATACCTAAATAGAGCTAAAAATAAAAGAATTATTTTTCTCTCCCAAAGTCATAAAATATTCTTCACATCTTCCTCAAACTTTTAATAGCATTAAGTGGAGACTTATATCCAATTGGCTTATTTGCTTTGAAAACACAGTCAGATGGAGTAAAACAACATAGATTATTGGTTTAACTGGTTTGTCTTTTTAAGGGAGACAAAATTTAGTAATAGTAAAGATTTTTAAAATGGCATATTTGCATGGCCAAGTTTTCATGGTTTTTAGATAGAAGTCTCTTACTCACTATATTATATTAAAATGCAAACTATACTCAATATCTAATCTTAAATATATTCAATATCACATTTATTATACTCTCTCCCTAAGAAAGAAATAGTACATATATTACTTGGGAAATTCCCCTGATTAAGGTAGTCACTAGCACTCTTTTTCATATGGTCTAAGATTGAAAAAAGAAAGAATTATAGACCACTTACAATATTATGCACCCTTTTTTAATATTTGCAAATTGTTATTCCTGTAACTGAACATTTACACTTTTAATGCTAAATAATATATATTTTTGTTAGTTTCCGTGAAAAGATGTGCACTATTTATAGATATATTTGGGATGCATTTCAAGTAAAATTTGTTTTCAAAATATGCACATTATTTAAAAATATGGTTTATGACATTTAATGTATTCATATCCTTTTTTGGTGTTCTATATGCTTCAAAGACTTGGTACATCTCACATTATGTAATATTATACTATATTTTGCATTAGCTTATCTATATTATAACAATTTATTTGGGTATTTACTTGGTTATTGCTATAAGATACAACTCTAATTTTCCCAAGTATTTAATTATTTATTTTATTATCATTTATCAAATTACCTATTCTATTGCCACTGACTTCAAATGACACCTCTTTTATATACTAATATACTTATGCTCAGTTCTGTTTCTAGGCCTTATAATTGGTTGCATTGATTTTTTTCTTTTCTGATGGCAGTACTACTTTGTTTTAATTATTGTTGTTTCTCTAGCAAGAAAAGTCGTACATTATTCTTATTTTCTAAATTTATTTTTCTTCATGATTATGAAAAGTAAATAAACTATTAATAATTCTCTTACCTTTTGAATGAGCATTTACATGCCACCTCTCTATATATCTAAATGCACAGGTATATAATTTTGAGTTATTTAACTATAGCATTTCATTGCCTTTGAAGTATTTCATAACCCTATTGGTAGAACAATGCATTATTTAGAACAATGCAAAATAATTATTGCATATAGATATGTAAATGATTCTGCCCAGTGGAAGAATGACATTGCCTACTATGGAAAGTCACTTTTATCTTCACTTTCATATTCCTGATCTATACATGTCTGATCTATAGAATTTCTTTTAATTAGCTGTGGTATATTCATAAGTTAAAATGTTAACATGTATTCATTTTATATCTATCTGAGACTTATGATTTTATCATTTTGGAGAATTATTTTTTTTAAATAGCTTGAAATAATTTAAATTGTAAAAGCCATGCAAAGCTCATTATTAATTTGTTTCTATGTTTTCACTGAGTAAAATCTGATTTTCAAAGTAAAAAGACAATCTTAAGAAAGAATTATAATTTGTAATTTTTAACTTTAATGCATTGCATTTAAAAATTTTAATTTTTAAAACCATCGTAAAATAAATTGCTTTCTTCTGTACACAAAAGGCACCATACGAGACACTAAAAAGCCAAAACTAACAATGAATGTGTTATCAGTGACAAGAAAATCTAAAGAATCTTAAATAAAACTTAGCATTTCATTTGGTTTTTGTCCACTTTAGCTACGTTTTTGAAATTTATAATTTTACACGTTATGAACTTTTGTTTTCATAAAAGTAAACATGGAGTAAAGGTTACATTAATTTCATCACTTCATTCCAAAATATATCTGGGTGTTTCAGTCCATTATCTACACATAAATAGGCCAGTCAATACTTTGTCTTCTTTTTCTTCCTTTTATGTTGTCTTACATGTTCACAGTTCCCACTTGTATTATTAGAGAACTCTGTATGTATATTTCAGAACTAAAATTCTCCTCTCAGAAATTTATTCTTACAAGCTTTTATGGTACAAGATTTCATATTTCTGAGTCTTCATGTAGTGGCCAATAATAATGCTGTTACATCTTTTACATATACTCTAGCAGATTTAAAAAATTTTTTTTAAATAAGGTATAAAATAAGTATGATCTGACATCATACCACAGTTTGTTGGCCAAGGAATTTTCCTGCTTGTGCCACTTGAAATATTTTAAATATCTCTAGATCTTTTAATACTGGCAAATGTTTAGAGTCACAAATTAAAAGAGCAAATTCTGTGGTAGTTATTGAACAAAGTAGTTTTCAATATTGTTCATTATTAATTTCTATAGTGGCGTGTCTGTATCTCAGCTTAGCAATGTGTTATGTTATGATGCAGAAAATACTGTTAGAACTTAAATTGGTAAGTAATTTTAACCAGGTAGAAAAAAATCAAATTGTCACTAACATTAAATATGGAACAACTGTAATAAATGTAAATGTATATCTATCTCTGTCTCTATATACATACCCGCATACATATGTATACACACATACCTACACAAACACATCCCACACATACACAAAAATAGAAAGAGTGCAAATAAAGATATTTGAAGAGAGACGGTAACATTAGCAAAATAGTGGAGTAGGTTCTCCAAATAGCCATCAGTGAACAGAAACATGAAAAAACAAGCAGAAACTGTCAAAGGCAATTTTGCCTTAGCTCTGGAAAGGGTCAAAGGTTTACAGAAACCACCCAATGCCTGAATTAAAAAAAAAAAAAAAAAAGCAACTTAAAAATGATAGGAATGCTTTCTGGCATTTTAACTTGCTCTTCACCCAAACTCTCCCAGGTAGGTAGCACTATTGAAGATGGCAGCCTGCATTCTGAGTCTGAGACCATGATCCTCGATTCCAAAGGGAGCAGGGTGTACTTTATTCACAAAGTGCTGTTGTGTGTCTCTACCATCCCATCTAGGGGATACCTGAAGGATTGATGCACACAGAGATAAACACTGTCTCATCTAACATGGAAGTATCTCAGGATGGAAAAGCAACAGGCATTGTTCAAAAATATTGTAAGTTAAAGTAAAACAGAGAGCCCAAAGAACTCTCCCTATCTCTACATCAACAAAGCCCCTCAAAATCTATTCTAATTTGTTACTGTATTTTGATGCATTATCTATGTTTTCCACTAAAATCTTATTTCCTAAGACTATTGACTATTATTTATCGTCACCATTTTACTACCAGCATATAAGCATCTAGTAAAGTGACCAACATATAAAAAAGTCCTCCATGGGGTGAGGGGACACTGGCCAGAAGAGGAATAGCCATTTTAACTCACATAGAAAGTGAGTTTCATTTTTATGAAAGTGTTTTGTTTAGTTTGTTTAAATATTTAATTAAGATTTTACATTTGAAAACATGCTGTTCATTTAAAATGTAACTTTAAGTGTTGCAATCTCCTTTAGTGTTTTTTTTTATTCTGTTTTATTTTTAGTGAATGTTTGAAACTTTTAAAACAATAAAAGTTCTGTCTCCCACGGTTATCCAATATTATCCAATATAAACCATAGACAATTTTGAAAACTCTACACAAAAGGGTACTTCTTAAACACCTCAGATATGAAGAAAGTATAGTCCATTTCTGAAACTCGTGTACAGGAAACAAAGCTATAATAAAGCTGAATTCATCATTGCCAACACCAACACAAAAAATAAGTTTCTAATAACACCAATCCTCCTTCCCATCAATGATTTAAAGCAATGAAAGAAGAGATCTAAGCTTTTGCTTCCAATGTGTCAAATTTGGGTTAATAATTGGTCCCATCAATGAACATTCTAGAAATTGAGCTATATTTTCCTCGAGAATATTTGTCTTAAATTATACATTTCATAATTTATTCTCCCCCATAAACATAAGCTTAACAATGACATTGCTACATAATAGCTTTCAAGTAAGTCTTCATGAGATATGATGCATTTCACATTATTTCAATCAATGGATAAACACTGTCTCATCTAACATGGAAGTATCTCAGGCTGGAAAGTTTCTGTGAGTCAAGTTTCTCTAAAATTTTTCCAGTTTGTTTCTTAATGCCATAAGGAACACAATGGATTTTCCTATTAAACTTGTCTCAAATAAGATAATATCATTAGGATTAGATATAATAACTATCAAGAAACTTTCCCCTATGAAAATTTATAAGAAATGTTAAAAACTCATCTTCTTTCTTGAAAGTGAAATCCAAAATTAAGATTTTCGCACAAAAGCTAAGCCATTTTGTGTATATAAAAGAATAAATAATGTTTCACAGGCAATGAGTTGATACAATATAATTAATATGGTGATATAATTATGTTATAATATACTGTTTTATCCATAAATAAAAATATATCATAATAACACTTTGGAATCTACATCTCCTAGAAAATGAAATTCACTTCTCATTGTCCAATTTTAAAATGTGAAATAACCTTAGCTAAAAGTAAGGTGCTTCCCGTGAGATTTGGCAATACTGTAATGCACCTGTTGAGAAGTTATCCTGTTTTCCTCTAATAGCTCACTGAATCCCCACGGGTCACTTTGACTTTCTCATTGTGAATAACAAACTTTATATGGATCCAAGTGTCCATCAAGCCATGTTCAAAGAGTCCTAAGCATAACACCATTCACTGCTCACATTGTTCCTAAAGAATACTGTCAGGATCATGGCATTCCATTGTCTCGGATCAAGGTTGGAGATTAAAAAGGAGATTAAAGTGTAGATATCTCTACTCTCCTTGTGACCAACATATCCAATAAATGTTTCATACATTTATTTTATTTATGGATTTTATATGTCATTTTATTTATGGATCTTGAATAATAATGTAATAATGTTTAATAGTAGTAAGAGTGTTTATAGTATGAATAATAGTAATAGTGTTAAATTTTATGTTTCTATGAGAATAGCTAAGGAAAGATTGGGTTAAAATAATTTTCTTTTCCTTATTCTTGCTAACTCCCATGCTGGTGTTGGAGGTAGGGGGGCTATTGAAACATGTATTCAAATAAGCATTGGCAATCAAGCACAAGTCTTGTCGTGACAAGATATGTTTTTACCTCATTTCAAACTGCCTAGGGTATCGAAATGACAACTTTTTCTCTCATTACAAATAATTGTTTTATTTCACAATTAGGATCAGTAGGATGTATCTACCTAAGGATGTAGGAAGATAAGTAGTCTTTTGTTATGCCTCCACTTTTATTTCATACCTGCCTGTGTTTTCATTTTTTTTCTAGAACTCAGTGCAACAAAATAAAGAATGTAATACATAGGTTCTTTCATAAATAAGATTTTACTTTAAGTGTATGTTCATTGGGCTTTGAACAATATAGGCTTAATTAAATAGCATATTTAGAAACTAAACTTCAGAGAAGTTTAAGCTATGAAGATAATTAAAAAAGGAAATTATCCAGGGGGAAAAAAATAGCACAAGAAAGAGTAGGATAACCAAATATTCTAGTCCTGGAGTTTACCTTGTATTGGAGATTTTGAGCTAACAATTTGACTATTTTGCTAAGGCATTTCTTATTTGGAACATGTCTTCATTAAACTTCATTATTATCACTTGATAATGCTGTTGGCAATTTTTTTTCCTCTGAGAATTCTTTATATTTATATTGTTATTTATAAAAAGAAGTCCAAAGCATCAGGTATGTATGACTTATTTAAAATAAGAGAAGATTAAAACCATCTCAGAGCAATGTTGGAAAAGTATCTAAAGATATATATTTAATTAATATGATGCCAATAATTTGACTGTAAATGGAATAATGTGTATACTATATATGTATATATTCTGCAATGTATGTGAATATATGGATATGTCCAATTTTATCACATACTACAGCGTTTTTCATACAATAATTCTCTACTATAATAAATTGGAAGAGCAGATAAATACTTCATTTCTTATAGTATCCGGTATAATACATTAGTCCAAAGCTCTCATTTACCAATATAGATATAGCTATAAAAAGGTACTTGAATGATGAAATTTTAGACATTTGTACTAAAAGGAAATGGAGACTTAGTGTAGATTTTCATTATATATAAATATCCCTCTGCAGTATCAGTGGCAGCTTGTCAATCATTCTTTTCTTGTATACTTTCCTGGTAAACAACTTATTCCATCGTGTACAATTTTGCTTTTTGTAACATTTTTAAGGCTGAAAGTTGTCTATTCCGATGAATGCTTATTTAATGTACTTTTGCCCTCATATGCAATTAAAGAAACAAGTGATGGACTTCCTAATATTTAAAGAAAGCTATTTTTTTTTCTTTAGATCATGCAATTCCACCTTTCTCAGCCATTTCAGTCTAATGTCTTGTTACAATCAACACAGATGGCAATGGCTTTTTCAGGGTTTCCTTTGAATGCTGCTTTCCCTGTTAACTTTTTAGCTGACATATCTCCATTGGTATCACACTCAGACCTTAGTCTCCAACAATTGTAATCTGATTGTTCTATTGTTTTTGTTTTGTTTTGTTTATTCTATATAAGTTTTTGCAAAGATTTATTTCTTTTAAGCTATGTCTTTTGATTTCAACAGTCACATTTTTATTTTTTTTTATTTTTTATTATGTAAGAAATGTATTATGTACATGAAAGGTGTACAACATGATGCTTACATATAGTAATCATTTCACTATATATATGTTCTATTGTTTATGACAATGTCCTAAGAAGTAAATTTTCCATAGCCTGATTCAATGAAAGCTAGACCCCTTTGCCAGGGTAATGTCTCAATTTGGGCTGCTATAACAAATTACTGTAAACAGCAAATATTTATTACTCACAGTTCTGAAGTCTGGGAAGTTTAAGATCATGGTGTCAGCAGATCTAGTACCTTGTGAGGGCCTGCCCTCTAGTTGTCAGATTGTCACCTTCTTGTATTTTTGTGTAATACAGAGCTCTACCCTTATAATCTAATTACCTCCCAAAAGATACATCTTCAAGTATTATCACATTGAGGATTAGGGTTTCAACATATGAATTTTGGAGGTACACAAATGTTCAGTTTATAGCAAATAGGCTTTGAAGCCAATCTTTGAGGCTCTTTCTGACTTCAGGCAGACTCTTCTTAGCTGCCTATTTCCTTGATTGTCTCCGTTAAACTTCCAGTTCTGCACCTTATCTTTTTGCTATCTTGGATCTACATGCCTCCTCTTAATTGCATAATACGAAAATCCTTTTTGCTCTGCTTCCCTAAACTATGTTCCAAGTAAAATCAGTTCCTTTAGGAAGAGCTACTAATCTCTCCTTTCTTAAACCCTACATCTTGCCCTGGGCAAAACATCTATACTACTGCTTTGAAGCTTGAGATAACGGAATGGCTCACTTCTCTCAAGTGACATGTTTTACAAACAAGGTAGAAGTCAGGGATTGTAGCCCCTGGTTTTTTCTCTGTATTTGAAACATCCATCGTATAAGCAAATTGGGATGAGATCAACGAGGGCCTAGTATTCTTAGCCTGTGGGTCCTGGGATAGAGTTTTTACTCCACAAATGAAAGAGGGCAGAGAAAGGGATCCATAGACCTCATAGCTACTCTTGATTACAAGAGAGCTTCTGTGACACTGATCTGGGGAAGATGATAAATGTTGGAAGCCTGCCCCTCTCAGGGAGATACCATGACCTTAGACTGGTAGCTGGAGAAAAAGGAATGTCATATTCTTGCCTGCAGCTACCAGGAATGTAACTGCTGCCTTGGCTGGGGAAGAGATCCTCTTGTGCCACAAATGACACAGACTCTCACAGTTCTTATCATGATATAGTAGATTGTCTTAATAAACATTTCTCCATTTGCTGTTTGCCCTTGGGCAATTTCTAGAGTTTTGAAATATCTTTACCTATATACTTAAAAAACTAATTATCAGTAGTCATGGTTATTTTGCTGGGGAAATAGTCCTCAGACCCCCTCATGTTATCCTCTATTGTAAATATTCTATTGTATGAACATAACTTCAATTATTTATTCATTTTCCTATTGGTGGATATTTATTAGTTTGAGAAGTTTTCTTTTTTTATCAGCACATATCTTCTTATGTACATTTGCAAAAGTACCCATAGAGTATAATCCTGGAAATAAATGTATTCTGGTGTATTCTTCCCTTTTCTTACTTTAGAAAAAATTTTGCTCACTGTTTTACTAGCAATTTTCTATTTTTGAATTTCTCTGTCAAATGACTTATAATTTCTATTTCTGCTAGTGGTGTATCAGGATACTTTTTAGGAGGGAAAGGCATATGGTGAGCCTCACCTTTGCCTCTACTTTTGCCTCATGAATAATTTGCTGATTTGCTTTCAACCTGAGGTTGAAAGAAGCAGCTTGAGGTTTATAGTAGCCTCGATGATTTAAAGTAATAGAAGTTGAAATTCAGGGCTTCCAAGGTACCTGAGAATTAAGGATCCATGATATAGAGGGAGGAAGTGTGTATCCTTCAAAAATTGCTGTTTCTCTTCTTGAGTAGCTTGCTGAACTCTAAGCTGTGCATGTGTGAGAAAATGTTTAAGAAACAAGTGAAAATTAGGTTCTGAGAGACTAAATCAATAAGCAAATATTTCAACATTTTTTCAGACCTAGCGAGACAGGTAATGAACTTAAGGACATGACAGGTGGAGGAAAGCTGACAAATACTCAGTGCTATTAGAGAGAACTGTGGTAGGAAGGGCAACCTAGAAAACAGATGAGCTCTACAAAACCTAAAACTTAGCCTGGCCTGAGTCAAGGTGATATCCCTGTGCTCAAAGAGCCTAAGAGAATGTAAATAAATTATCACTGGAAGAAGAAACATCATCAAGTGACATGACAATAATTAGCCTTACTAGGTCACTTTCCAAATCCGATTATGCCTAGGCTGGGGAATTCTTAGATTGGTAAACCGTGCCTTCTTTCCCCAGGTGTAGCAGTTGCTCAGGATAGGATTAAGAATGGGACAACACCAAAACGGAGTGCCCACTCTTATCCTTCTTCTCAGATGGGGCAATTGCTTGAGGCAGCCCCAAAGCAGGACACCCTTGTCCCTAGAAGAGCTGCAGATCCTAACTATCTAGCTAACATATCCACGAATTCTGATCTTCTCCATGCCAGTAACATCTCATTTCAGATGTGCTGGGTAGTATCTCTTCCCTTTCTGCTCCACATTTGCCCTTCCAGATCCTAACTCTCAACAGGGAATCCAACAAACTATATTCTCTGTATTTTCTTTCAAACTGGCTTCTTGAGAGTTTCTACAACAGGAATCACTGGCAGAAAATCAGATGATTATAGGAAGAGAAACATCTTTACTTCTCTTTTTCAGAAGTTCCTACTCTTCCTCCAACAATAGCAGTAATAGCAATGATGCCTACAATAATCATGGCAGGCTAGTGGTAATGGCATCAGTGGTGGAAGCAGCAGCAACAAGGTAGCAGCAGCAGAGAGGTGACAGCAGCTGACATGGCAACAGCAGAGGCAAAAGCAGCGGAGGGGCTACAGCAGTGAAGATAGCACTGGCGCAATTGCAAGGCCACTTTGGCAGTGGACCCTGTGAGTTGGAGTCCTGAGTTTCTTATCATGTACTGATTGTCAGACCAGCAACCTCAGTGACACAGTGTTCATGAACTCTGGTAACAATGTATTGCCTTGGTTACCTGGGCTTGCTTGAAAAGGGGGGCTTTGGCTGAACACGTTCCACAATTGCAATGAATCATTATATCTTTGGTTGGGCTGAAAGCTTCTGAGTGGATTATATTCAGAAAGAAAATTAACATCGAACAGTTTTAAACTCAGCTGAGGGCAAAGTCAGGGAGCCACAGACACTCTATGATGGGCGTAAAGACATTTTCTTAAATCTTTTAACCCCGAGGTAAAGCAGACCCAAAATTTGATACTGTGGCTACAGAATTACAATGTAATTTGAATCCATATTCTCACCAGTTTCCTGAACCAAAGTTATGACATCAATTTGGAAGGAATGGTCCCCAGAATATTTGAATAGAGATATTCTGTAGAACAACCAAATAAGGACATTTTTTGCCAACCCTTCCTCCTATGCCTGACAACAATAAATTTAATAGAAAACTATAGCAACTGAACAAAATTCAGTTCTTCAGAAATAAAGGATTGATTTATTACACATGGATAAGAACCCTCATTTTCTGAGTTCTGGGTGAGCAGAAAGAAGGTGTGAAATAGTATGGTATAAAAATGAAATTATAAATATTAAATATGATCACATTATAGAAATGAAGACTGTATCAGCTATGTGTATTTGATTATAATATTTGGCACTATTGTAACTTTATTTATATTTATATTTAATAAAAATCTCCCTCTTTTCTCTACTAAGATGTGTGTATGTTTAATTGATGCTTAATATTACGATTTAATCTTTAAGTAAGCAATAATCATGTGGAGTTGTGATTCAAGTAGGTAGAGGAATTACTGTTGACAATAGAATTAAAAAATGACTGATGAGATTTTTTGTTTGTGTTTCCTTTTTAAGGAAGAAGGTTAAACTTTTTTTAATTTTTGTTTTTAGACATGAGGGTCTTTCTGTGTTTCCTTGCTATGTTTTCTTGTTATGTTTTTTTTTTTTAGACGTGAGGGTCTTGCTGGAGTGCAGTGGTTACTCACAGGTGCAATCATAGTGCATTATAGCCTCAAACTCCTGGCCTCAAACGATCCTCTAACCCCAGCCTCCTAAGTAGCTGAAACTACAAGCCCATGTCAGCATACCTGTATGAGGCTTCATTTATAGGATGTAAGTACTAAGTTATTATTGTCCATATTATATGAAATCTTATGGTTGAAATATCTCTGTGGGTGCTGAGTTACCAAAAGGGCTTATTTTGCCAGAGAATGTCTTTCAACTCTTAAGTTTGTGTTTTAATGGCATTATCTACTGCTAATTTGAAGGAATTCTCAAGGTTTTCTGAATACTAATATCTTTTCTGTTGGTACAGTACAAAATAATCTCTCTTATAATTAAAATAATTTTGTCATATAGGATTTTGAAATCTTTATTCAACAAATCTTTTTGTTTAGAAATTTATGCATTTTTATCTTTAATATTTCCTTACAATTTCCAAATCCTATTTATTCTTCCATATTCATGAGAAAAATATGTCTCTGTTTCAGTTCAAGTAGCCTGAATGAACTACCTTCCAATTATTCTCTTTGCAGTTATCTAACAATTATTATTCATTTGCCTTTATAGAATGAGGGCTTTGGATTATGACTCATAGGTTTCTTGTCAACTCCCTTTATTATCTTTATTTTTAATTATTTTAATGACTGTACAACCCCTTCAACAAACAATGCTAATGGCTTTTGAAAAGAGTATCCCAGCTCTAACTATATTCCCTCCTGATTCTCTACTTCAACTATGCATGTGATTTCAAATTTTTATCCACCCAGGTAATTTTCATAATTCAATATATCAACCTTTATATTTTTATTTTTATTACTCCATTAATCACTTAGTTCAATCATAGTTGCTTCCTGACCAAATATTAAAGATCATTTCCTCAAACTTTACTTTTCTCCTATCTCATCACCTTCCCATGATTTTATTTCCTTCTCTACTGATGCAGGTCAGATACTACAATGAAACACTCCAAACATTCCTGTGTCAGAGCTTTCAGTGTTTTGACCCATTCTGTAGTTTCTGTCCCCTAGCATTACATCATTCTAACAATCTTCCTTCTGCACTTCTCCACTTCATTGACTGAATATTTCTGGAGACAATTTTAAAAATCAAACTCAGGCTCCTTTTCTAAACTCAGTCTCCTTACTAAGTGTTTGTCAGAATTTGGTTGTGGCAGCTGTATGACTGAACCTGTAAATTCCTAAAGCAGTGCCCCCAACCTTTTTTGGCACCAGAGACTAGTTTCATGGAAGACAATTTTTCCACAGACCACAAGGAGGGGATAGTTTCAGGATGTTTCAAGCACATTTCATTTATTGTGCAGTCAAACCTCTCTGTCAATGATAATCTGTATTTGCAGCTGCTTCCCAGGTGCAAATCACCACCACCTCAGCTCCACCTCAGATCATCAGGCATTAGATTCTCATAAGAATCACACAACCTAGATCCCTCGCATGTGCAGTTTACGGTAGGGTTCGGACTCCTATGAGAATCTAGTGCTGCTGCTGATCTGACAGGAGGTGGAGCTTATGCAGTGACGTAAGTGATGGAGAGCGGTTGTAAATACAGATAAAGCTTCACTTGCTCACCTGCCACTCACCTCCTGCTGTGTAGCCTAGTTCCTGACAGGCCATGTACAGGTACCAGTCCAAAGCCAGGGGGTTGGGGACCACAGTCCTAAAGAATGCCTGCCATTGCATGCTATGCAATCCTCTCCACAACATAGCATTTTGATTCTTTAAGCCAATAAGGAAAATAGATTCCTGGCTCCTTTTTATTTTCCTGGCTTCTTCTGACTTCTACAGTCTATTTTAAAGGGCTCAGATTATTAATTCCAGCTCACCCAGAATATTTTCCCTTTTGATTAACCCAAAGTCAACTGATTAGGAAACTTAATTGCAAAATCACCTGACCTTTGTCATATAATACACCCTAATTATAGAGTGATAGTTCATCATATTTATAAGGCCCACTAATACTCAAGGCAAGAAGATTACACAGGTCAGGTATACAATGGAGTAGAAATCTTGTGAGCTATCTTAAAATTGTGCATATCAAAGTTAGACATTTGTCTCTTTCAAAGATGCTTCTTTGTTATTATTCCTCTGTCCTCAGAACATTTTCCTTGTCATTGTGTCAGCCAAGTTGGATTGATGCACAAGTTAAAGGAATTAATAATGTTACAATTTTAGAAAGCTTTATTTCTAAAGAACCCAAAGCATTGCCAAATCACCTCATGTCAAAATAAGCGATGTATTAAAAAACTCATATTCTCAATGTGATAGCAAGGAAATGTTTTAGACATTTGAGAAGCTGAATGATAAAATAAGAAATTAAAGCATTGACTTGTTGATGAACACATTCACTCTTGCTATGTATTTCCACCCATACCTCATAGCAATTGTTTCAAAGCACAAGAAGTAGAAGGTTGCATCAAATGTTCATGAAATTATGTTTAAAACTTGTCTTTATAAATGGTAATTATATTATTTAAACTCTCTACTTATATTCAGATTTTGCCACTTGACTACTATGTGTTACTAAGCAATACTGGTCTATTTAAAAATGACAGTGTGACAGGGAAGGCCCCAACACCAGCACTGTGGGCACAGCTTTTAGGGTAAGATTTAAGCCTGAGATGCACAGAACAAAACAGGGACAAGGATTGAAAAACCTGTATATCTCAAGGGTCCTCCACCATCCTCAGGGTCCCCAAGAAGAAAGCAGCAGGAAGAGAATAAGCAAGAATGAGCAGCAGGAGCTACATCTGGAGAAGAGCAGGTATCCAACCTATCAGCATGGGAAGACCCTGGCCAACAGGACAACCTGAACAAACACCAAGTAGAGGTGGGCTTCAAGAAGTGTCACACCAAATATTCTCTGGTCAGCAGCTAGAGCAAAAATTCCAGTAATTGACATGGTGCTGAGGCCTGGGAGGCTAAGGTGCCTGGCACATGCCCTGGAGCCTGTAAACCTGATTTTCCTGTGTTGGGGGAGGAGGGCAAGTTTCAGTAGTTCCTTCATTCCAGCCCCTGGGAAACCTTCCAAGCAGCAGAATCCACAGTTTCCAGACAGCCACCCCAAGGGCCTTGTGCAAAGATCCAAGTAGGGTGCTACAGCTGTCCCAGCCCTGGCCCAGTCTTAAGATTCCTGCACCTAGCTCTTTTGGCCAGGCCCTGCATTATTCTTTGACTCCACAGTGCTCCTCTCATACTCCTGAGATCCTTTTGGGGTTATCCCTGTCCCCCACAATGTCATTAAGAAGGTGATGGTTTGTGAACCAGGATGACTCTCACCCTAAGACCTTACTAAGTTTATAAGGGGAAGTATCCCTGTACTGTCTGGCAGACCCCAGTGGAACCAGAGGGGACAAGGGTATGATCCACCTGCTCATTGTGTAAGTGTGGATGCCTGAAGCAATAGCTGGTTGTTTTCACCACTGGTTACTCTTCCATACTGTGAATGAATACACTGCCATTTCATTATCCAACCTGTTATTGGTGGTGGGCCTTTGTGTGTTTGCACGGTGCTACCATGACAATTTGGGCTTTCCTTCCTGTCATTTTCAGTGGTGTGTGAGCATTTCTGGGACTAGGAGTAGAATTGTTCCTCATGGAATTAAGTTTAGCTTTAGTGAATGTTGATGATGAGTGCTCTTTCCACAAACACCTCCCTCTCCCTCTCTCTCTCTCTCTCTGTCTCACATATATATGTAAGGTATACAACATGATTTTTTTTCATATATATATATACATATATATATATACATATAGTGAATTGATTACTACAGTTAAGCAATTAACATAGTTACTGTATGTGTGGCAAGAGCACCTGAAATCTAGTCTGTCAGCAAATTGCCAGTACCCAATACAATGCTATTTATTAGCTCTGGTCCTTAAGCTGTGCATTAGATCTCTAGACTTACTAACCGTACATCACTGCAACTGTGTGCCCCTTATCCAACATCTCTGCACCCCCTGCAACATTTGTTTTATTTTCTGCTCCTGTGTATTAATTTATTTTTTTCAATTCCACGTATCAGTGAGATTATACAGTATTTTTTGTTTGTTTGTTTCTGTGTCTGGCTTCCTTCACTCACCATACTGTTTTCATGGTTTAGCCCTGTTTAAAGATATAAACATCCATGAGCTTCCTAAAGGGCATTGAAGTCTTGTTGTCCAGCACTCCTGCTGGTCGGCTACATTGACAATATTTAGAATTGTGAGACTTATTAATGTTGCTGATCTCCTGACATTGTAGTGTCTCTGAGGTTGAGCAATCTTCATATATTAGTGGACATTAGGACACTTCATAAAGTATACATTTACATTTTAGGGTTGTTTTGCCCATTTTTCTAGTTAATTTGATTATTTAAAATTATTAAAAATCTCTTAGCATAAAACTCCCTTCGCAATTGTACAAATTCTGCAAATTCTCCTTGACTTGTCTTTTTAAAATTGGGATGTCTTTCACTAAATAGATTTTTTTAAACTATAGTTGTCTATTTTACTACTTATCTCTTTGCATACAATTAAAAAATATCTTTAACTGGTAGATAGTATATTAACATGCATATATATAAAAGAAAACCTATTCCAAATACAAACACAGTTTTAAAAATTAGATTCAATAGACATAAAATTAAACCTACAAACTGTTACAAACATGTATAAATATTGTCCTCTGGACCCTAAAATTTGAAGACTATGACAATTACAGTCCATACAGTTTGTGTAACGGTCTGGTTTTTTGTTTTCTCTCTTTTATCTTACTGTCTAGTCTTGTTGCTTTTTCCTGTCTTGTATAACAAATCCCTTCACAATCCCAAGGTTATGTAGATATTGTTATATTTTTTAAAAGCCTTATTGCCAAAAGCCTTATGTTAACTTTTCATATTCAAGCATTGAATATATCTGATTATTCTCTACCGTATGGGGTAGAGAGTTCAATAAAACATTTTCTTTCTTATGAATATCTAATTGTCCTCTGTCAATTGAAAAGATCATGCTTTCCTGGTGTTAGCAATACCAACTCTGTCACATATGAAGAGTTTATTAATGTATAGTGCATTTCTGGACTCCATATTTTTTGTTGTTGGTCTACACCTCTAGCCCTAAACCAATAACATGCTGACTTAATTACTGTAGAATCAAAATAAGTCTAGATTTTTAACAGGCCTATCTTCTCATCTGAGTCTTTTCATATTTTTTTTGTGCCTGTTCCTTATCAGAAGTCTCCCAGATTTTATTGTTTCTGTGCCCTTCTATAAAATGATGAAACAGCTTTCAAGTTTCCCCATAAAATCTGTTGGGAATTTAAGTGGAATTGTATTAACTCCATAAATGATTTTGTAGGAATTGTTATCTTTACAATGCTGAACTTTCCAACCTAAGAATATCATTTATTTAGTCACTCATATGATCTTTTACAAAGTCCATCCGTGAAGTGTTATTTAATGATAAAGGTCTTACATTTATCTTTCGGTAGGTTTATTTCTGGTACTTCATCTTTACTATTATCTGACATTTTAGCTAATTTTTTATAACTTCATTTTTATCTGTAAGTCTTATATATGGGATTCAGTTGACATATTTATATTTATTTTGTATCTAGAGAACTCAACTCTTTTTAACTTTAGCATCTTTTCTTGGCATATTATACTCATGTAATATGAAAAATAATATTTATATCTCCCTTAATATATTTTTACAAGATGACCGTGAAATTCCTTACATTTGAAAATAACCATTAAAATAAAAATAACAAGCATTCCTACGAATAGAACATATTTTAAAAGTCAAAGAATAGAGACAATACAGATTGAAAAACACCAAATAAATATAATAAAACTAATAAAAAATTTAAGACCAACTATATCAAATGTATCAATATATCAATTGGGCTTAACTCACCTATTAAATAAAAAAGATTTTCAGACTGTCTCACAAAACAGAACCATTTTTTATGTTCACTACAAAAAATAGTGAAAAAAAAAGACTAAAAGTAATTGGATTGGGAAAGATATTCCAGACAGCTCTAAAAAATAAAAAAGATCAAGGATTGGGATCTGATATAAGATAAAGTAGATGTCCACCAGAAAAACTCAATTTAGGAAAAGAAAGACAATTTTTTACTAAAAGTCACAGTTCATAATGCATATATAACAATTATCAATACCCAAACATTGAATAATGTATAATCAAAATTCTAAAAGATGTAGTAAGAAATAAATAAAAATATTCTGTCATCAATTAACTACTGCTCCATAATAACATTCCCAAACTTAGTGACCTAAAACAACATTCATTTATTTTGCTCATTATTTTTATTGGCAATTTATGCTGGAGTCACCTGGGTCCTCATAATTTGGGCTTGGCTGCCTCACACATTTGAGATTAACTGCAGGCTGGCTTGGAGGTCCCTCTTCCAGGTATTGAATGACCATTAGTTAGCATGCCTGAGCTCTCCTTCAAAGGGTTTCTCATACTCCATCAAACTAATATGGGCTTGTTTTCTTAGGAGAAGCATGAATCCACAAAAGAACAGAAATAAACAGGACTACTTGAGGCTTAGGCTTGAAAATGATATATTTTGACTTCTTCCTTATGTTACTTGCTAAATCAACTCACAAGATTGACCTAGTAAACTCAGAGGATGAGGAAATAAACTCCATCTCTAAATGAGAGAAACTGACAAATCATCTTGCAAAAAGCATTGATATATATACACATATAGTTGGAGAATTACGGTTATTCTTGCAATCATTCTATAACAGTCTGCCACATATACACAATTATGTATATCATTCCCACATGCAAAATACACTATCCACATCCATAATTACCCATAAATCTCCATCCTATTATGATATCACACTTAAAGTATATACCTAAAACCTACATAGGCTCCAGATTCATCTCCTCTTTATCTGGAGACCTAGGAAATGAAAAGACACATATCTGCTCTCCACTCCATACTCTCAACAAAAATGTTGAAATAGTGACAGAATAACTTCAATTAAAACTTATGTTTAAACAAAGGAAGACTCGAAGGTAAAATAGCAGGTATGAGTCCATACATAACAATTCCGAAATATGCAAGGAAAATGTCACTAGATCACCTCTACTCTAAGGTAGGGAAATGTCCTTGAATAAGCCTATTTTTTATCAATAGGAGTAACTTCCCAGTCAATTGTTCTCTAGTGGTTTGTGTCCTTTATTTTGCACTCTTGGCTCCATCTTCTGAGATATTTTTTCTTCTCCATTACACTACTTGGCTACTTCTGAAGAAATCAACTGTGTTGGCAGCTGAGTAGGTTTCTGATCCTGCTTTCTGCGTATAGAAAATCAATGGCATAAAAAGCCTTACAATCTCAACCCTGCTTAGTCCAAGATAGAAGCACTTTTTCTAAGCATGTACTTCCTACAATAGTGTAGGCATTCAATGAATCAAATTATAGTCTATTCTGCAATACAAAAGCCACATAATTGTTTTTAGATAGATAAATAGATAAAACCTCTTCTCTTGAATTACTTATTTCTAGTTTTGAAATGGGCTTTTGTAGAATTTTTCTGTAGGCCCTCTGGGCTACCTGGTAGGCTTTATGTGACACTACCTTAATTTTTTCAAGGATTAACAGTCACACTCTCAATTGGATCTATTACTCTAGGCTAGGTTTTGCATTAATAATATCTGCAGAATGTGAGGCTAAACATGAAAAGTAGTTTTATTTTCCAACCCAGAAAGTCCTAGCCCTTCAATATTCCCTTTTAATCTTTCTAGCTAATCAGCTGTGTCTTTCTTTTGCTTTTTCTTGCAGTCTTATATTATATGTAGCTAGCAATAACAAGAGACTAGCTGCTTTCAATATTTTGCCCAGAGATCATCTTGCTAAAGTCCAAAGGTTTGTAAGGTATATTTTGTAGCCTCCATGTTATTGTAAGCAACAATTTAATCATGTGTTGTAAGATTGTATAATATGGGCTAACATTTGTGCAGCTATTTTTCCAGACTCTGCCTGACATCTGATCCTAAAACTAATTGCACATATTTTACATTTGATGTGGAAATATCTTATGTCTATGTATCAATATCTGTTTGAGTAATGTTTTGTTATGTAAGAAACCACCATAGTGGCTTAGGAAAACAGTCACTTATTTAGCTCACAAATATTCAGGTCATCAATTTAGGCTGAATTGGCTTAATGGTTCTCCTATCTTTTTTGGGCTTTTCTTCTATATTTGCAATAAACTTTAGGATTTTTAGGAGGCTCTGCTTCTGGAGGTTTGTTGGTGGTTAGATGAATCTCTTCAGCTCTGTTCCATGTGGTCTCTCACTTTCCAGCTTGCCAGCTGGGGCTTCATTCCCTGGTGATAGCAGGGTCCACGAGAAAGTGGAAATATACAAGATCTCTTAAAATGGAGGCGCAGAACAGGCATACAATCATTTCCATCATATTCTACTGGCCATATCAAGTCACAAAGTCAGCCTAAATTCAAGGAGTATGGTAGAAGTCCTTTCCTCTTAGGAAGGGGAGATACAAGTTTATGTAACAAAAGGAAGAGCTACAGGGTTGGCTAGAGAACCAAATACATTATTTTGCTACCGATCTAACAAACATATTAATATAGGAATACTTAGCACATCAAAGTCTGCTAAAGATAGTTCAAACAGACCAAAAATATTGTTAGAATTTAAAAGAACAAAACAAGAAAATTAATATGCATATTTTATAATTATGCATAAAATATTTTTTCTTAAGTACACATAGATTATTTACTGAAATTGACCATATAGTATATCACATACCAAACATGAATAATTTCATACAGGAGAAATACGAAAAAAACACTCTGATTGCATTACAATTCTTTGAGCTATAAATAACAAAGTATCCATCTACATTAAAATTAAAAATATTAATACAGGCATTAATAATGCTTTGTGAAAGGGATAATATAAGAACAAATATAAAAATGTTTTAAAATAGAAAAAGAAAAATGTGATAGGTCTATGGCACATCTTAAAAACAGTAAAAAATGTATAACCACAAATAATTACCTATATTTAAAAACTTTTTTAAATAAATTACCTACTGAAAAAGCTAAAATCAACATAAATTAAGAGGGAGCAAAAGGAAGCAAATATTATGTAAGATCAAGATGAATTGGAGAGAAACAGAAAAGAGTAGAAATAACAAATGAATAAATGAATCAGAAGGTTCAATAAATTGAACCTTGAAAAAACACAGAAAAAGAGAATCAAAAAAGTAGAAAGAGCAGGCATTGTAACTGAGCACTAATCATAATCAAGGTGAATTGAGAAATATAAGTTAAAATTATCATAAGCCTAATTTAAATTCTGTGCAAGACATTTGCAATACTACATGATAAACTCTTAAAAAAAAAAACAGTATAAAATTTGAAGCCAGTAGAGATTGAAAGTTTATACAGAAATATTTTCATAGGAGAAAAATTTATAAATTTATCCAAATGTACTAGTCTACAAGAAAGCAATAAGACTAATATTTTTGTTGGGAAATTGTATAAAATCCTCACAGTCCAGGAAATTATAATTTTTCACAAATAGATTCAGAGGAACCAAAAAAATGGAAAACTTCCAAATTCCTTTCTAATGCAATTATAACAATAATATTTAAAACTGATAAATACAGCCACATATAGATGAATAGATACCATTGCACTTAAAATATCCATGCAAATAAAGCTAAATAAAACATTGACAAAGAGGATTTTTAACACCACATTATATTAAATATCTAGTACCTACATTACATTACATTAGATATCTAGTAGTATCATATATGTATGTGTGTATATATAGGTATATATATCTACATAAAATTTGGCAAACTGAGATTTATTCCAGGAATATAAGGATTATTTAATATTGGGAAACTCTTTATTACACCTTATTACAAGAATAGATCCAAGAAGAAAAAAACATATAATCATCAACATAGAGGCTGACAGGGTGTCCTGTTACATTAGACAAAAACACCTAATGCTATCAAAACTTTTATTTTGTACATATTTATATTTAGAAATATGAAGTGCTGCAGAGTAGCACAGAGTTTGGATGATACCATATAACCTGGGGACTTGAGAGATCAACAAAGGTCTTACAAATGTATATATAAAGAAATACCTAGGCAGGGCATGGTGGCTCACACCTATAATCCTAGCACTCTGGGAGGCCGAAGCGGGAGGATTGCTCCAGATCAGGAGTTCAAAACCAGCCTGAGTGAGACCCTGTTTCTACTAAAAAGAGAAAGAAATTAATTGACCAGCTAAAAATATATATACAAAAAATTGGCCAGGCGTGGTGGCACATGCCTGTAGTCCCAGCTACTCAGGAGGCTGAGGCAGTAGGATCGCTTGAGCCCAGGAGATTGAGGTTGCTGTGAGCTAGGCTGACGCCACAGCACTCACTCTAGCCTGGGCAACAAAGTGAGACTCTGTCTCAAAAAAATAAATAAATAAAAATAAAAATAAGGAAATACCTATATAAAAAGCAGGAATTTGGGACGGAGTGCTCAATGACATTGCATACAGTGAGAAGGGCATGTGTGGATAGCCCAGAAAAAAAACATGAGCCTGATATGTTCAATGGAGAAGTAGACTAAGAGTAAATTCAACAAGATTTCTAGCTCTGGAAAGAGAACATTGGCATTTATCACAATTCAATAATGTGTTCTAAAAATTTTAAGTATGCATATATTTGACAATAAAAATTCCCTTCTCATGAGTTAACTGAAGTGCTAAAGATAAGTACAGACTTAACTAAAGGATATCCAAAATGGTATTATTTATATACAATGCAAATATACATACTGTACAATACAACTGTAATAGATAATATTAATAGTTAATTGAATCATGTATTTAAAAGTGAAATATTTGAAGTAATATAATATTCTGAAAGAAACTTTTATAAGAAATTATGGTCATTATATGTTTTTGAGATGAGGAATAGACTCTTCCAAATTCTAAATAGTTTCTGACACTATTATAGATTTAATTTTCACTGAACAACATTTTTGCATTTTAAATACAAAACAGTTTCTTAGTGAAGGCACATGTAACAAAGATATAATTTTACATTTATTAATTATAACTCATAATCTTCAGGAAATCCAAACATTTGTTTGAGTCATCTGCATATATATTAAGTTGCAGTGACTTTCTATTCTCAATAATACTAGAACATATAATAACATTATATGTATTCAATAATACTAGAACATATAATAACCATTTTAACCATTTTAACTGGGATGAGATGATATTTCATTGAGGTTTTTTTCAATCCCTAATAATTAGAGATGTTGAGCATCCTTTTATATACCTGTTGGCTATTGTATGTCTTCTCTTAAGACATGTCTGTTCAGATCTTTTGCCCACATTTTAGTCAGATTATTTGATTTTTGCTAATAAATTATTTAAGTTCCTTATATAATCTGATTATTAGTCCTTTGCCAGATGAATAGTTTGGAAATATTTTCTCCTATTCTGTAGCTTGTCTCTTCACTTTGTCAATTGTTTCCTTTGCTATGCAAAATCTTAGTTTAATATAATTCAATTTGTAAGTTTGCCTTTGCTTTTGAGGTCTTTCTCAAGAAATCTTTGCCCAGAATAATATCCTTAAGTGTTTTCCCAATGTTTTCTTCCTGTCGTTTTATAGTTTCAAGTTTTACATTAAAGTCTTTAATTCATTTTAATTTAATTTTTGTACATGGTGAGATATAAGGGTCTAGTTTAATCTTCTGCATATAGATATAAATTTTCCTAGCATCACCTACTGAATAGACTGTTTTTGCTCCAATATATGTTGTTGGTACCTTTGTTAAAAATGAATTGGCTGTAAATATGTAGATTTATTTCTGGATTTTCTATTGTTTTATATTGCTCTATATGTCTGTTTTTATGCCAGTGTCATGCTATTTTGGTCACTATAGCTTTTTACTATATTCTGAAGTTAAATAATGGCAATTAAACATGTTCCTGGACAATCGATGAGTCAAGGAAGAAATTAAGAAGGAATTTTTTTAAAAAGATTGAGACAAATGAAAATAAAACACAATATACCAAAACTTACAGGATACAGAAAAAAGTAGCACTAAGAGGGAAGTTTATAGCAACAAATGCTTACATTAAAAAGGACATAGACTCAAAATAATAACCTAACAATGTACCTCAAATAACTAGAAAAGCAAGAACAAATTAACCCAAAATTAGTACAAAGGAAGAAATAAT
Source organism: Microcebus murinus (assembly GCF_040939455.1). Classification (NCBI taxonomy): domain Eukaryota; kingdom Metazoa; phylum Chordata; class Mammalia; order Primates; family Cheirogaleidae; genus Microcebus; species Microcebus murinus. The sequence goes on from NC_134108.1 coordinate 83,705,224, forward strand.
GAAGACAAGAGCAGAAATAAATAAAATCAATGTCACCACTGGTTATCTACCCAAAGGGAAAGAAATATTATCTCAAAAAGACACCTGAACCTAAATGTTTATTGCAGCACAATTCACAATTGTAAAGATATGGAATCAAACCAAGATTCCATCAACTGATGTGTGGATAAAGCAAATGCAATGTGTACACACACACACACACACACACACACAGAGCATGGAGTACTACTCAGCCATAAAAAGAAATAAAATAATGTGTCCTGCAGCAACTTGGATGGAACTGGAGATCATTATCCTATGTGAAGTATCTCAGGAATGGAAAAACAAATACCACATATTCTCATGTAAAAGTGCAAGCTATATGATCATAAAGTAGTATAATGGACATGGGAAACTTCTAAGAAGGTGGAGGGATGATGTGGGCTGAGAAACAAAATATTATCTATCAGGTACAATGTGTACTATTGTGGTGATGAGCACACTGAAAGTCCTGACTTTGGCTTTATACAATTTATCCATGTAACAAAAAACACTTATAACCCCTAAATCTATTAACATTTTTAAAACATAACAAAAGATCAACAAAAGGAAAAGTTGGTTTTCTGAAAAGATAAACAAAATTCACAAACTTTAGAAAGACTAAGAAAAACAGAGGGAAGACTCTAATAAATAAAATCAGAGTCAAAAAAAAAAAAGAGACATTACAACTGATGTCAAGTTTATTAATTGGGGTGATTATGGCATTAACGCAATGACAGTGTAGCAATGTGCTAAGAATTAGGCTAATCATATTGCACCATGCTCTGTGAGAAAATATACATTTGGCCTTTATTCATCATTGTTGTGCTACAAATCTACTTTCTCAATTTTTAGCTAAATAAAAATGATGGTCTATTCTAAATGAATGCAAAAGCAGAATGTCCCTATATAAATTATGTATAGCTCTTTAAATGATATGGGCACTTGAAAATTGTTTGTACTCTGAAATTGGCTCATGCAAATTGCTTTCTTGTCCATCTTTTTACTAATAAGTTAATAATGAAAGGAGCATGAAGGGACAAAATTGATAAGTATACAAAATAGTATTAATACAAAATTCCCAGTGTTGTCTTCTTATTGTAGCTCTCTTATCAACTTTTGTCCAGATCGTGGCTTATCTCTTCCCTTGGCGATTCTGATGCAGACAGTAGTAGACTACAATTTGCATAGCTAGATGAGGATTGATAAACCACTCAGGCAAATTGCAAGGGCTTAATTTGAAAATGTGGCATTTTGCCTTATTATGGATGGCATACATAATGAACAAATTGAGATTTCTGGTAAGCACCTTGGAATCCTCAGATTAGTTGCTGCCAAAAGGGAGTTATTAAGCCTTAATTTGTAAACCTGTAGGAAAAAAAATTAGCTGAGTCAAGAAAAAAATTGGTAAATCTCTTTCCTGAGGACTCTGGGGGAAAATACTATGGTCTCCCCATAAGAACTATGGCACAATGATGTGTTATAAAAAATTACTTCTCTAACAAATCTCTGATGCAAATGAATATATACCTTGAAATGATTATATAATATTCTACCTGCTATAAAGAAGATTAGGCATTTTTACTTTAAAATACCTAGCCAACAGCTCCTGATGCATCTTTTCTAAAGTTTATACTAAAATATCTATGGGGAAACATAAACACACACACACACACACACACACACACACACACATACTCCAGAAATAAGAAATAACCCTAGAAACAAAGAAAATGCTAACTGAAAGGGAACTTATTGCTAAAATTAATGGTTGGCTTTCCAGTAACTACAAGGCTAGGAAAAAGAAAGGTAAAATACTCAGTTACTAAAAATCGGTTAAATCTGCTGTTCTAAAGAAACAAATTAAAATCCCCACTTTCTTCTCTAATGTTTACTTATTGACTCATAGTATCATTGTCTATTATCCTATTTACAGTTTGCCACTCACAGAAAACTATTGAGTAAAAGGTAAGTGCCAGGGTTCATTTTTAAGTTTTTACTCCTTTGAACCATAATATCAAAAGGTCAAGCAGTAAGAATAAAACGCTTTCTCAAGTTAGATGAATGTGTTATAGACCAGGACAGTAGGCTGTTCTAAAGTTATACATCTGAAAGAGAAATCACCCAGCTTGCATGGAAAAAAAGCACGCACAATTCTGGTTAAACACCCAAAACCTAAGATTTGCCAAGACCTTCCATTCAACCTTCTAGTAGTTTTATCTGTCCATTTCTTTTTATCACTATTGTAAAAAAAAAAAAAAAAAAAAAAAAGTGTCTTTTACCTGAATTACTAAATCATTTTGTAATTGGTCCCTTGCCCATAATCTTTCTCTGGCCAGTTCACTTGTCACATTGCAATGAAGTGATCTTTTTCAAACTTACATAGGTCTATTTCATTCCTTTTATTATTAAAACTTTTGAATTATGACTCATTATCTTTTAGGATAGCTCTAACTCCCTAATAGAATTTATAAGACTTCTGTACTATTATATATGGATAATTTTTTTTTTTTAGCATTTCAGCTCCTTATCTTGTTATAGCCAGAAAACATTAGAGACAGTGTGGTAGACAGAATAATGCCACCTCCCAAACATGTTCACATCCTGCTTCCCCAAACCCATGTGTCTACTACTTCAGATGGAAAAAAGGACTTTGTCAATGTTATTAAATTAAGGATCTTGAGATGGGGAGATTACCCTGAATTCCAATGTAATTGTAAGGTCCTCATAACAGGGATGCAGAAGGTTCAGAGTCAGGAAAAATTATAACAATGACAGAAACAAAGGTGCGGGAATAAGACAAAGACTAACTTTGGACTTCCAACTGCCAGAACTGTAAAATGATAAATTTGTGCTGTTTGAAGCCATTATAATTGTTGTTTGTTACAGCAGCAGTAGGGAAATGCATGTAGTTGGTAAATCCAAAGAAGCCAAAAGAAGGAAATAAATCAAATCTATGAAGTCATAGAGATGTGATTTTAGATAGGAGGAATCACAAGGCAGAAGTAGTTATGGGCGTTGTGGAGAAAAAAAATGAAGAGGGCCTAAAATAATGAATAAATACCTCATATATATATACATATATATATGAATTGGAAGAAGCATTATTTTAATATGTAAATTCTTACAAAGTTAATATATATTTATTATAATCTCAATAAAACTTGCAAAAGTTATTCATATTGATTGACATTAATTGACAAAATGGTCCTAAAATGTACACACAAATGCAAAGGATCTAGAGCAATTAATATACTCTTGAAGGAAAGAGGATGCCAGATTCTAAGACTTAAAATTACAATAAATAAGATAGAAGAATTGGAATAGTAGTGTTAGAATAAGATAGAGAGTAAATAAATAGACTCATATATGGTCACTTGATTTTTCAATAAAGACAATAATGCAATTCAGTGGACAAAAGAAGGTATTTCCTATAAAGTATGCTGGAGTAACTGGATATATTTATTATAAAAAAATATAAATCATTGACTCTACTTCATAACATAGTAAAAAATTAATTCAAAAAATGTGAGAGCAAAATCCACAATGGGATGGGAGAGAGAGTCAGAGAGAGAGAATACCATACAGTTTGCATTCTATTGTGTTTGGCTTCTTTCACTCAACATGTTTTGAAAACTAATCCATATATTATTCTTTGTATCCTCAGTTTCTTCATTTTTATCACAGAGTAGTATTCGATTTTATTAATATGTATAAACCACAGATTTGTTTATCCACTCTTTTCTTATGAAAAAGTGACTTTCAGTTTTAGGTTATTATAAAAAAAAACTTTTATAACACTGTTGAACAATGATTTGTATGTTTTAACATCTTTTTCCATTCATCTTTGATAAACAACTTAGAGGGTAATAGCTGAGCCACAGGGTAGATACATGTTTAACTTTTCAAATATCTATCAAACAGTTGCCCAAAGTGATCGTTCCATTTTATCAGAAATATATGAATATTTTGATTCTCCCTATATTTAGAGTTGTCAGTATCTTTTATTTTAGCCAATCTAGTGGTTGGAAAATATGGTTTTAATTTGCATTTACCTAGAGGCTAATTATGTAAAGTATATTTTCATGTGTGTACTGTCCATTCTTTCACATGTTGTTGGGAAATATCTATTTAAATCTGTTGCTCATTTTATTGGTTTTTCTGCTGTTTTATTGTTGGCTAATAAGTTCCATATAAATTTTTCAGATATTTTTACTGAAAATAAATTTTTTCATAATATGTGATATGCTTTTTTATTACTTATATGATATCTTATTTATTTCAGAATATTATGGGGGTACAAACTCTTTGGTTACATATATTCCCTTTGCATCACCCTAGTCAGAATTACAAGCATGCTCATCTACCAGACAGTGCACATCACACCTGTTAGGTGCGAATTTACCCTACCCCCCCCTCCCCTTGCCCACCTGCCTGACACCTCATGAATGCTACTTCTATATGTGCACATAAGTTTTTATCAATTAGTAGTAACTTAATGGTGGGTACATGTCGTGTTCGTTTTCCATTCTTGTGATACCTCACTCAGAAGAATAGGAGCTGATCACATTACAAAGCTTCCACACAGCCAAGGTACCTATCATTAGAGTGAATAGACAACCTACAGAATGAAAGAAAATACTTGCATGCTATACATCTGATAAAGGGCTGATAACCATAATCTACAAAGAACTCAAGCAAATCGGTAATAAAAATGAAACAACCCCATTGAAAAATGGGCAAAAGACATGAACAGAATTTTTTTCAAAAGAAGATAGACAAATGGCCAAGAAACATATGAAAACATGCTCAACATCTCTAATCATCAGGGAATTGCAAATCAAAACCACAAGGAGATATCACTTAACTCCAGCGAGAATGGCTTTTATCAATAAATCCCAAAACAAGAAGTGTTGCCATGAATGTGAGAGGTAGGAATACTCATACACTGCTGGTGGGACTGCAAACTAGTACAACCTGTGTGGAAATTAATATGGAGATATCTCAAAAAACTAAAAGTAGAACTACCATTTGCAGTTTAATAAAGAAAACAAACACATATACATGCATTATAATAATCAATTATACTTTATCATATTTTCAAAGAGAGTCAATATTCCATCATGTATTCAAAGAGAAACAAAATAACTCAGGAGTGAATTTAAAGAACCTAGCAAAGTAGCACATCTTTATTTTATCAGTAAAAATCATCTAAGATGATTATAACTATAGGAGCACACATCTTTGGTATATAGTGGCAGTTTCCAAATACAGATATATATTAGAAAAAAATTTGGAACTTAAAAAAATAGGAATTTCCCAGACTACACTGGGGATAATGATTCAAAATACTCAGAGGTCAGAAGATTATAAAAGTATTACTTCTCCCATAATATTTCTTCCTTACACAAATTCCTAAAAAAAAAACCATGATGGTCTCCATTCTTACATGTGAAGAAACTGTGACCAAGGAAAGGTGAGGTAGAACATTTTTTTCTTAAAGTTCTTAGTAATTGGGAAATTGTGAAAGACATTTTCAGTTGCACATAGGTAATTTTGTATATAATTTTAAAGTAATTTTGATAAAAAAGTTATCATGAATCAAATGATATAAATCTAAACCATTAAATGCAATCAAGGAGGAATCATCATCATCAACAACAAAACATTTTAAAAACTATCCTTCCCAAGTGATATAAGTCCATATATTTCTATATCATTCATGCAACCTGGGATTGGGGTGGTGGAGTAAGAAAAAGAGTTTGGAGAATGGCCACTTCCGTTTTTTTTCTTTGAGTCTATTAACTTGATTACTAGTCATCTTTCTCTTTTTAAGTGTCCAATGTTTAAAACTTCTAACTTTGGCTCAACTACTTTGGAGGGTTGAGGAAAATTGAAATAGGTTGTAAATTAGTAAGATAGTATGGATGCCATTCTTCAACAGAGGTTATTTAATAATCCTAAAGTCAAAAATGTAGTGAGTGGCAGAGTTGAAAGTCAAAGTTTTGCCTAAATGCAAATTTCATTTTTTTTCACTACACAAGCTATGGCTGGGCTTTAGCCTTCTAAATTTACTTTTCCTCATAAAAATAGAATAATACTTAAGGAAAATACAATCATTGCACTTAGTTTTGAGGAAAAGGAATTAAATGATTTTAAACCTACAAATTCTCCATCAGCTATCCAAAACCATGCTAAATCCCTAAAAGAAATAAGCATATGGGACAATCCGGATATCACTTAATTGATATAGAATTTTTTTTTCTGCAAACACAGCACACCTGAGTGGATTAGTGAGCCAACATAGATGAACTTGCCTGGACACTTATGTACAGATAAAGTCTAAAACAAAACCAGACTTCTTGACTTCTTTTACCTTGTCCTAACACAACTATTACTTTTTTAAATGTTACATTATATTTATATTATTTAAATGTTATATTTTAATTTTATATTAAGTAGGAATTACAAATTTAAAAAATGTGATAGAAAAGGTTAGAGCAAGAAAATTTTAATATACTATTTGTGTTTCCTCAAGTGAGTTACATAACTCCTCTAATCTTCAGTTTTCTCATTTGCATATTGAGGCTATTGTAGAGTTAGAAAGAAATTGGGCATGAAAAACTCTTAGTAGAGCATCTAAAAGATTGTTTTTTTTCTTACCTTTAGTTTGTTATTCTTTTCATTATGTTAGTAAACCAGCAGTTCTCTCCTAAGGTTTACAGCAAAGTCATTCTAAACCTCCTTCCACATGCCTTGTCAAAGAGGTCAACTTAATAAGCACGCTACTACAGACATTTTTCCAGGTAAATAACACAGAACAAAGAATGTGGCTGATATAACCCTGCTTTACACCACATGTCAATATTCTCAGCAAGAAGACAGAGAAACAATAAAAAGGATTTAGACGTTTTTGTTTTTGTCATAGAAAACTCTGTTCAGCAAATATTCTTTCGTATCTAGTAAGAACTGAGTCAAGGGAACTGAGGTTACCAGTAGTAACTTTGCCCAACCGTTATTGACCGTCTTGGATTGGGATGGAGCCTACCTCATTTTAGGCCAAGATTTAACTTGTTTATTTTTCTGGGATTGATATACAATAGTAATGGGATCCCAATGTCTCAAAATGGAGTCACTTATATTAGGGGCCATGAAGCCCACAGTAAAATTGTTTTTTCTTTAAAGTGAAATATATATATCTGTATTGAGCTCTTAGTAAAGTTACTTTCTTCCAAGTGATAAGCACATGTATAATAGAGTAAGATGCTGAGATAACACTTGCTTTGGCCCTTAATGACAGTGAACACACCTACAGAGAGTCATAAAAAATATGAAGGGATTGGCAATGTCCAAGGGGCTTTTGGAATATCCACTCTTGAGGATTCTGAAGCCGCAGCCCAGGATGCCCTGCACAGAGAGGAGCCTCTCTTGCTCCTACGTTTGGCACCTAAAAGAGACGTCCTGACTGGCTGGAGGTTGTGTATGAATGGACGGGGTTCTCAAGCCTCCAGTCTGGTTCCTTTTCCCCTAGTCACTGTCTTCAATAGTTGTATTGTGAATGTTTGCTTGATTGTGTGTGTGAATCTCTCACGATAAACTGTGAATTTGAGAATCACTCGTTGCCTATTGGGTCATTGTGAAACCTTCCGGGAAAGGAAAAGTTAGCACACCAGCTCAACTAACCTGATGAACATAACAATTAAATTTAACTTAACAGAGATTAATGATGGGTATAAAATTAGACACAGTCCTCCATTTAGGATTAATCTTTCAACCATTCATATTTAAAGGAATTATTAATATACTGGATTAAAATCTGTTATCTTCTTAGCTATTTTCTATTTCTTTTTTGCTTCTTTGTTTCCCACCTTTTCTGGATTTGAGAGTTTTTTTAAAATAATTTCTATCTCTTCTATTCACTTACTACTTTCTGTAGAGCTACTTCTTGTTTAAGATAGGGTAATGCTTACCAGATTGGTTTCTGTTTGATTTTGGTTCTATGCTTTTCCTTTGTGCCTTAGATTCCATTCCGGCACACTCTTGTTCCTCTCTTCTTTCTTTCTCAGTAATATTCTGCTGTTATTTGTTATTTCAGGCCTGTTAGTTTGGTAGTGGAAGGTGGAGGAGAAGTAAGTGGTAGATGTGTGAAATCAGTTTTTCTGTCTCAGTTTTATACCTGTACCACATACATGGGTTTTGGAGAGATGGCCTTCTCAGTTTCTCTGACCCATCCCTGGTTGTAGTTGTGGGATCACTGTATAATACTCATTCTCTTCTAAGGGTAGATTTTAGCCCCCTCCTTTTTTGTTCCACTAATTGTAATAGGTGTTTACCAGTTTCTTAAGGTCAGTATACTATTGCAGGTCCTGTCACAGATTGAACTTTGCTCTATAGTGGAGATAGCAGATAAAGATGTTGGCAGTGTTTCTTCCCCCTCTTGCATGACTGCTACTCCCCTACACAGTTCTGCACTTAAGAAGACCAGACGTAGTTCTGCACTTAAGAGGACCAGACACAGTTCTGGTCTTTCTGTGAATGCCTGGTGGGCTTTCTGCAGGACAAGTCCTCGTGATGGTGCAGAATTTTACAACATTCAGAGTCCTTCTGGTCCACACTCAGCCTTTACCAATTTGTCAGATATTCTAGTTAAATTCTTCCTGTCGGTGTCTGGTTGCATGCACTAAGTAAGTGCATGCTCATGGATCTTTTCTCCTTGAATATAATGTCTCTCCATAGATTTGAGGGCCATTACTTTATGAATACAGTGCTCCAGTGCATTTGGAAAAGAAAGAAAGCATGTAGTTGAGCTTCTTCTTCTTCTTTTTTTTTTTTGGAATAGTAGGAAAGACAGTACTTATAGCTCTCTATATGATGGGATGGAAGCCAGAGGCTTCATCTTTTGAAATATTAATTATTTATTCTATTAAACTATACATAAATGTATTCTCTAAATGCATTAACAGAGTGGTAAACAGGTCAAAATATTATTTATTGTTATTTAACAAGGCAAGACTAAAATAACCTGAGAGACCTTTAGAGTTAGAGGTAAAATAACAAACATTCTTATAATTAAAACGCTAGCACTGTAGGTTATTAAAATGTGGTTTATATTTTACCAGTTTTTGATTTGAGGTGTCCTTCAATATTAAAAATTGTTGAAATGTAAAGACTGAAGAAGAAAAAGAAAATACAGGGATCTGAAACTCACAAGCAAAGACAAAAATTAGATGTGTAACAAATCTGGCTAAATTTCTTGCTGCATTTTAGCACTAAATTGAATTCTGAACTTCCTGGCAGGCAAGACAGAAATCTAGACTTGTTATCAGTCAAACTAGGTTCTGTTGAATACCACTTTGGTTTTGTAACACTTTCTCATCTCTAGGGTTTCAGGTATACATTAGCAGTATATTAATTTTGGGAATGAAGCCTTTCTATTCATTGATGAAAGCACAGACCTAGGGGGAAATACTTGCCATTTGCACAGAAGTGATTCCTTAATCCTACCTAAGGGAAAACCAACCTAATAAAGGTAGCAGTATATATAACTTAGATATAAAACACCCTCAGGAAAGCGTCTTACTTACAAAAGCAAGATCTTTGAAAATTCTGCAGGATATTTTCTTTATTAAACTAGGACCCACAATTCCTGACAAGTGTTACTATGTGGTGTTACTAAGTGAACTCAAAATGAAAGATTACTTTGATCAAAAATGTACTATCAAATCTACACATATTCTATATTATATATGTGCATATTTATATATAGTTAATCTTATAATTTAAGGTTATGAGCTTATACATAGTACAAATTAGATAACTTTCCATGATAAATTTACTGTTAGTAAAAGATTATGTACCCTGCTTCTCTGGCCTGGCCAAGGGAGGGGGTGTGTATGCTTTAAATACAAAAGTTTTACAGATAATAACAGGTGTTATACATAATTGTTTTTACTTTAAAAGTTTCTTGTCTCAAATTATATTAAAATCTAGAAAAGGATGAGGAGGAATCTAGATAAAAATTTGGCTCTACAAAACAGTAAATAATTATTAAATATAAAGAAAAATAGAAAGATGGAGTCCACAAAAAGTAGATACAACGAGTCTAATTGTGTCAGTTGGCTGTGAGCAAAAAAGTCATAAATGTTTAGAAAAATACAAATAGGTTTAAAAATAAACCTTAAATTTAGGACAATATGAATAAGGTGAATTATACCTTGAAGAAGATCCAATATTAAGAAATGTAAATGATCTTTACTAGTGAATTTATTTAAAGGAAAACTAACATATTTTAGATATGATTAGTAACTAGTACTTTGGAAATACAGTTGGAACTGTATTCTTTGGCATAGCAATATCATATCTTGGTGACCAGGACTTGGCATTTTGGGTAAATGTAATTGTTTTCTGAATATAATATAGACTTTGAGCAGGAAAAATATTTCTTATTTATTTCACCATATACCCACTTTAATTGTAAGATAACAAGTTTGGTAGTTATTAGTAGTTCCCATTTATTTGATGTCAATTAATAATTTGATGACATATGTTTTCTACATATTTTAGTAATAATCTTGTACACTTCACAACATGCCTCAAACAAATTTAAAATATAAAAGCAACATTAATGTTAAAAGTTAACTCATATTTAATGGGTACAATGTACACCATCTTAATGATGGGCACACTCGGAACTTTGATGCAGTACAAAAGCAATCCATGTAGCCAAAATATTTGTACCCTCATAATATTCTGAAATAAAAAAGAAAAACAAAAAAATAATTAACTGAATATCATTGTGTGTTCTGAGACTTTATGGCCCTCTTATTTTTACTTTCCTCCTTTTATTTATGATGATGTTTTATTATTGTTCATTACAAGTGTGCACCAAGAATACATAAGAATAAAAGACAATAAATCTCCCAGAGCAAACACACAAAAAGTCAGTTGTTGTATTAATAATAATATAACCCCATCTCTGGAGTATCTGCATTTTGTTTAATATGTTTTATTCTCAATAATTGTTTTATGTCTGTAGAGCAGATATCACTTTTATATTTATGTTTTAGAAATAACAAAAATGTTTCCTTCTGGTGCTTTATTAAAAATTAAGTACTACATTTATTCTGTAGTTTAATATTGTTACTTATTAATACTTATTACTATTAAGTATTACAGTCATTTATCATTTTAATCAATCATTACAAGTTGAAACAGTTCATTTTATTTTTTAAAGATTAAGTTCATGAAAAAATAGCTAGTTTAAATAAAAATGACTGGTAACAGTAAAATTTCTTCAGTTTTCGATTAATTTTTCTCACAATGTCTGGAAAAGGGTAATTTCCTTCTTCACTCCTTTGCTGTCTACTAAACAGATTCTTTTTGTAATAATTACTAACAAGGATTTTTATTTCTTCCAATTTTAGTAGACACTTTAATGGATAAGCACTTCAATAGACATTTCATATTTGGCTGGCTGCAGTCCTCATGACCTGCCCAGGCACCTGCCAGTGTCCTGTGACCTGCCCAGATGCTGGTTAAGAAGATTATCAAAAAGATAATCTCCACAATCAGCCCAGGCAGTAGCCTACATCCCACAACCTGCCCAGGTGCCTGCCAAGGTCTTGCAATACACACAGGTATCTATCAACATTCTGTGACCTGCCCAGGCATTGGTCAAGGTCCCACAACACACCCAGGAACCCATCAAGGTCCCACAACCTGCCTAGGTGCCAGCCAAGGTTACATTACCCACCTCCATGGATAAGGACTTACTAAGCCCTCTGCCCAGGCTTTCAACAGCAGTCTGAGGATCAACCCACAAATCCAAACAAATATCCCCAAGCAATGGCTTAGACTATGACAACCACAGAGGGATGGGACAATGCAGGAGAACAGTTGTATTACAATTTCTCAATGCATCTGCTTCTCTCACCTAGGTCAATCCACCAGAGTAGAATACAGAAATGCTATCTAGAGATATTTTCTTCTTCTAAGTAGAAGAGTTCCCAGCAAAGGCTAACAGGTGCACTTCAAATCTATCAGCCTGGAACTGAGAGAAGATGCTTCATATGAAAAGATACCAGCAAAAGATTTCTGGCAAGATGAAAAAGCAAGCTAGTTTTACACCCCTAAATGATCATAATAAATCCACAGCAATGGACCCCAACCAAAAGGAAATTGACAAAACGGAAGAAATGGAAGTCAGAATATGAATGGTAAATGAGTTGAATGAAATTGAAGAGAAAGTTGAAAAATCAAAACAAAGAAACCAAAAAAAATATTTCAGGAGATGAATGAAAATGGGAAATACTCACTAAAGAGATACATAACATAAGATATAACAGAAGTTAAAGAAATAAGAATCATTTAGGGAGTTACAAAATTTAGCAGAAAATGTCAACAACAGATTATACCAAGCAGAAATAATCTCAGAGCTTGAAGACAAAGCTTTTGAACCAACCCAGTCAGTCAAAGATGAAGAAAAAAAGAAGAAAGAAGAATTATTAATAACCAAATATAGGCCTATGGGAAATTAGTCACTATATGAATTATAGGTATGCCGGAGGGAGCAGAAAAAAATGTAAAAAAACATGAAAAACATATTTGAGGGAATAATTGTGGAGAGCCTCCCTAGTATCATCAGATATTTAGATATTCAGAAACAAGATGATCAGTGAACATCAGAAAGATTTATAGCAAGTAGGATGCTTCCAATATGCATAGTCATCAACCTGGCCAAATTAACAAACTATACAACTGATAAAGGCTAATATCCAGAATCTACAAAGAACTCAAACAAATCAGCGTGAAAAAAAAAATCAAAACATCAAAAAGTTGGCAAAAGATCTGAATAGAAGTTATTCAATACAAGATAGACAAATGGCCAAAACCATGAGAAAATATTCTCAACATCACTAATCATCAGGGAAATGCAAATTAAAACTAGAATGAAATACCACCTTATCCCTATAAGAATGGCCATTATTAAAAAACAATAGATGGTGGCATGGATGCAGAGAGAAAGGAATGCTTATCCACTGTTGGTGGGACAGCAAATTAGTACAACCTCTATGGAAAACAGTATGGTGTTTTTTAACGAAAGAAACATAAACTTACCATTTGATTCAGCAAACCCACCACCGAATATCTATCCAAAGGAAAAGAAGTCATTTTTATCAAAGGGATACCTGCACCCAAATGTTTATTGAAGCACAATTCACGATTCCAAAGTTGTTGAGCCAACCTAACTTATCAATTGACAAGTAGATAAAATGTGCTATACATCCACATTCACACACATACACATACACACACACATACACCATGAAATACTAATCAGCCATCAAAAGCAATAAAATAATGTCATTTGCCTTTGCAGCAACTTGGATGGAACTGGAGATCATTATCCTAAGTGAAGTATTTCAAGAATGGGAAACCAAACACCGTACGATCTCAGTAATGAGTGGGAGTTAAATGATAGGTACACAGGGGCACAAAGAATTGTAAAGAGTATTGGAAACCAAGAAGGGGGAGAGGGTGGGAGGGGAAGCATGGGATAAAAATTTACCTATTGGGTACAATGAACACTATTCTACTGAGAGGTATACCAAATGCCCTGACTTAAGCATTATACAAGGTATCCATGTAACAAAAACATAAGTACCCTCTTAATATTTTGAAAAAAATAAATTTTAAAAAAGAAATTAAATATTTGGTTGTACCCTATCATTAAAATATTGATGTATATGTATTGGCTTATGACTTTAAATCTATTTTCCTCTTTATGAAGAAAAATATCCATGTATTAACAGCCCTTAACATTACTATGATATATGTTATCGTTATCAGATTTAATGAAACTGCCATGATTAATGACAATATAATGGTTTAATTAAAATAAATGACTAATAGAAAAGATGAAATATTGAATTAATATATATAAGTCACAGCCATTGAAACAGCTGAACTTAATACAAGTTAAAGTATTTAGAATGTAAATAATTGATCTCACAAGAAATTTGATTATGATATAGAAATTAATGCTTGCAAATATTTTATCCATTACCTCCACAAATATTTACTAAATACCTACCATGTACACTTCTAAAGTAAGCAAAATAAAGATGAAATTATATTACATCATAGTATATTATATTGTAAAATTATATTATATTACAGAAAATTATATTATAAAACATTATATTGTAAAATTACTAAACAATAAGTAAAATAAAGATGGAATTATATTACATCACAGTATATTATATTGTAAAATTATAAAGGATCTTGTAATAATATATGACAAAAGATATACAGAAGTTAAAAATGGATAAACACAATGATAAAAGAATGCTATGGGGTAAAATTATAGTCAGATGCTTTTCAATAAAGGAAATTAACAAAGGTTACATAGTGTTAGAGGCACATATTAATATTATTTGACCTTTAAGATAGCAATTCTGAAATTATGGAGAAAGCTAAAACAATTGAATATTAAATTTTTTAATAAAATTGATTATTTCTTTTAGATATGCATTTATCTCAAAGTTTTGTCATATCTTGTCTTGAAGGGTAGGAAAGAATATTAGACTTTAAAGGTATTATAAAAATTATCTCCAAGAATTAAACTCATCTATACTGCCCACTAGCAGAGGCCCTGTTGATCCGGGTTGGAGATAATAAGAGTTACATATATAGCCTTAAAATTTCCTTTAAGAATTGTGATTACTTAGTACATACATGAGTATTAGTGAGCATGTATGTGTTCTGTTTACGCCAATAGAAATTTAAGTTTATTATATCAATAAACCAATTTCTGTTAGACCTGAATGGCATAGACATTTTAATGGAATATAAGTTTTCTAAAAGGTTTTCTTTTTCCTGCTTGCCTTCTTGTATTCCTTTCCTGACTCCCCCTTTCTCTCATTCCTTCTCTGCTCAAATAGATTTTGACTGTGTCTATGAGGTAGTATTCATTCCTACAAGTATTTAGAAGTATCTTCCCATGCATAGAAAATAGCAATAGCAACAACATAAATAGCTAGGTAGGAAGGTAGGTAGGAAGGCAGGTAGGTAGACAGGCAGGCAAGTAGACTGGCAAGCAGGCAAATAGGTAGATACAGATAAATATGTAAACATATACACAAATGAACACACTCTCATAAATGCACACATACATGTGCACACACAGTAAATTATCATCAGTTTCCTGGACATATCAAACACCATAAATAATAAATTAATAATTCTCTTTATAGTATTTCACACTAATTCCTGCAGTTAATATATTTATTTATTAAAGATAAATAATTGGTATATATGATTGATACTGTTCCAGACAATCTGGATTCAGCAGTGAATAAAACAAAAAAGTCTCAGGCCCAATGTTTTTTTGTGTTTTTTTTTTTCCCCATCCAACAGACATGAATGGGATAGTAAACAAAAAAATATATAAATTTAATGTCAAATAGTCATAAATACTATGAAAACAAATGAAACATGGTAAAGGATAAAGAGTATTTTGGGACTATTTTAGTTGAGAAGATAAGAGAAAGCCTTGCTAGGATGGCGAGATTCATGAAGATAGTTGATTAAAATAATAAAGTAGGTTGTGTAGCCTTTAGGATGCAGTGATATTTGAGTCAAATGGAGCAAGCAGCAAGTGCACGGCCCTGAGCATCACTGTATTCATTGCAGTTGCAGGATATTAAGAACCAAATTTGTTTGAATCACAGAGACAGCAGAGAACACAAGGAATTAAGATTGGAGAGTTGAGAGCTATGCTAAGGAATTTGAATATGTAATTAGATAAGTAGCCATTGGAGGGGTTTCTTGTTTTAATTGATTTCTCTGACTATGTGGGGCACATAATTCAGGGAATTTGAGTAGGAGGGAAAGAAGAAGATGGGTGGCTTTTATGTATGGAAGTACAAGTAAAAAATCGTGGTGGTATTAACCATGGTAGAAGTGCTGGAGATTTGTTTACAACCAGAAAAGTAAACAAATCATAATTCCATGGCTTGATGCATATTCACAAAGTGAATACCACAAATTAACCAGAATCCCACATCAAAAAATATGGCACTACCAGCCTCTAGAGGAACCTGCCAGAAACCAACTCCCTCCTCAAAATGACCACAGTCCTGATTTCTAAGACCATATGTTCATTTTGTCTGTTTTTTTAAATTAATATTTCATTTCTGTGATTCATCCATTTTATCACATGTAACATAGTAAATTTACTCTTATTACAGAATAATACTTTGTTGTATGTTTTTGAAGATGTTGAGGTCATTTCAAGTTTAGTACTATAGTATCATAAATGTTATAAAATTTTTGTACATGTTTCATGGTGTTCATAATTACTCATACCCTGTAGTGTTTATTACAAGCCATAGAATTGCTAATCATAGGTTGTGTGTATGCTCAGCATTAATAGATTGTAACAGTTTTCCAAATTGTGAGTGCAACAAATTACATTTCCACTAACAGTGCACGAGAGTTCTGGTTATTCCTCATCCTCACCAATAATACATATCCTCTGTCTATTTTTCTTTTTAGCCATTCTAATGGATTATGTCCACTAGGATCACATTGGTTAATAATGTAATTTACATTTTCCTGATATCTTTTAATAATGAGATTGTCAGTTTTTAATTGCTTATAGAGCACTCAAGTATTCTTCATGTGAAGTGCTCATTCAAATGTTTTGCCCAGTTTTGTATTGGGTTGTATTTTTCTTACTGATTTGTAAGAATTTTTAAACAAATCTGTTAAATATATTATATGGTTGAATGTTTGCCCCTTCCCTTCAATTTACATGTTGCAATCTTAACCCCCAAGGCAATAGTATTAGGAGGTGGGTACTTTAAGTGGTGAATAGATCACAAGGGCAGAGCCTCATGAATGCAATTAGTGCCCCTTTAAAAGTGACCCTAGAGAGCTCCTTTGCTTCTTCTGCCATGTAAGGACAAACTGGTAAGGTGCCATCTATAAACAAGAAAGGGGGCCTTCACCAGACAATAAATATATTAACTTTTTTTTAAATCTTGAATTCCCAGCCTCCACAACTGTGAAAAATAAATTTCTGTTGTTTTGTAAGTCATCCATTCTATGGTAGTTCTTTAAAGAAATCCAAACCATTGAAGGCAATGTTTATTGTAAATATTATTGTTTTACCTTCTTCTGCCTCAGCTTAAAGGAGTTTTTGATGAACTGATGTTCTCAATTTTAATTATGTCCATATTATCAATTATTTCCTTTATGGTCAAGGTTTTTTGGATTCAAGTTTTTTAAAGGTCATAAAAATGTTCTTCTATATTTTCTTCTAAGATCTGCACTGTTTTCTCAGTCTTTTTTAAATTTCAGTATATTATGGGGGTACAAATGTTTAGATTACATATATTGCCTTTGCCTCACCTAAGTCAGAGCTTCAAGCATGTCCATCCCCCAGACAGTGTGCACCACATCCATTAGGTGTGTATATACCCACCCCCTCCTCCTGCTTCCCACCTGCCTAACACTCTATGAATGTTACACATAGAACATATGAATATGTGCACATAGATGTTGATCAGTTAATACCAGCTTAATGGTGAGTATATGTGGTGCTTGTTTTCCATTCTTGTGATAACTTCACTTAGTAGAATGGGCTCCAGCTCTATCCAGCATAATACAAGAGGTGCTAAATCACCATTGTTTTTGTGGCTCAGTAGAACTTCATGGTGTACATATGCCACATTTTCTTAATTCACTCATGTATTCATGAGCACTTGGGTTGTTTCCACATCCTTACAATTGTGAATCATGCTGCCATAAACATTTGAGTGCAGATGTCTTCTCTATAGAATGTCTTTTGTTCCTTTGGGTAGATGCCCAGTAATGGGATAGCTGGATCAAATAGTAGTACTGTGTAGCTCTTTGAGGTATTTCCATATTGCTTTCCACAGAGGTTGTACTAGTTTGCAGTACCACTAGCAGTGTATGAATGTTCGTATCTTTCCACATCTATGCCAACATTTATTGTTTTGGAACTTTTTGATAAAGGCCATTCTCACTGTAGTTAAGTGATATCTCATTGTGATTTTGATTTGCATTTCCCTGATGATTAGAGATGTTGAGCATTTTTTCATATGTTTGTTGGCCATTATTCTTTCTTCTTTTAAACGTTACTGTTCATGTCCTTTGCCCACTTTTTGATAGGGTTGTTTGATTTTCGCTTGCTGATTTTCCTGAGTTCTATGTAGATTCTAGTTATCCGCCCTTTATTGGATGTGTAGCATACGAATATTTTCGACTATAATATTCTCTACTCTGTACAGAGCTCACTGTTTTCTTTTCATATTTTGAAACTACTTTTTGTGTATGAAGAAGTAGAAATTAAGATTCATACTTTCTATACTGATACCCAATTGACACAATAGTGTTGATTGAAAGACTATCTTTCTCCTAGTGCATCACAGAAATAATCAGATAATAATTAGATATGATGTATTTTGGACCCATTCTAGCCTTTCCATCTCCCCAAACCCCACATTTTGATGTCTTTATCTTTACTTCTGTCAATACTACACTGTCTTAATCCATGTAACTTTGTAGTCAGTCTTAAAGCCTAGTAATATAAATTCTTCAGCTTTGTTTTGATTCAAGATTTGCTTAATTGTATTTTTTCCTACATTTTTTAATGAATATAATTTCTGGACTTTGTCAACCTGTTTGACAATAGTATTTAATTTAATAATTTTTTCATCTTTGGAAGTAGGATATGCTGAATAAAATGATGATAGTTTTATACTAATAAAAAATCAAATATTCAGTATTGTGACAAGTGTTATATAAATGATAAACTTAAAAATTAGGTATTAAACTGAACTATAATGAAACACCTACATCTTTTCATATACATCTAATTTCTTTCTTTTTTTATGACTTCTGAAATCTAAAGTTATCCATTTTCCATTAAGTTTCTTGGAAACATATCAAATATAAATAATGTTGAGTTTAATGCATTATAAAATATTGGATGGGCAATGTTTCTTTAAATCATTTGCAGTACTAAAAAATGTCAAGATTCTGAATTCAAATTCATTATATAATTCTCCATAGAAGGTTATAACATAATTCTTTCCTAGAGCTCAACAAATCTAGTAAGATATTAAAATAAACATTTTGTCATTTATTAAGCTAAGTAAAGCTTGTGGTCAGCTCTAAGTCCATAACTTTCTTTCTTTGGGATATCAACATGAGACTAATTGGGGAGTCGCAATTATACTTACACTTATCAAAATGTATCTAGTTGCTCCAGGCAAAGTATATGAATTAGTCTCTGATTTATCTTATTCATGTTCTTGTCCAATGAATTAGCACATTGATTCAGCTCTACCAACACAATATGTGTGGAATCTAGCTGCTTCGCATCACCCTCACCTTTATCATTTTTCATGTGCAGCCACCTGGACTCTGGCAAACACCTCCTAAGTGTTCTCCTGGTACTTTTGTTTGCAAAGTCTATTTTCCACAAAATAGTAAATGTCTTTCAAAAATCATAAATCAGATCCTGTCAAAATCTCGTTCATAACTTCATTCACCTCACAATAAACATAGAATGAAACCCAATACTCATAGAGCCTGTAAAGTTTCACTTACTATAGAGCCTGATATCTCTAACTTAATGTCCTCTTACTTTTGCTGGATCACCATGTGCTTGCCGCTTTAACCTCCTTACTCTTCTTTAAATATGTGAGGCATACTCCTATCTCAGGTCCTTTGTATTTGCTTTCTACTCTTCTTGGAATGTTCTTTCTTAAAATATTTGTACGACTGTTCTTTGATTTATATAAGTGTTTAGATGATACTGATATAGGGGACATTGTAACTAGTTAATCTAAAAATATCACCAATTCCTTTCAGAGTTACTTTTACTTTCTGTCACAATATCTATTTTCCATTTACTTTTTAAAATTATTATTGTCTTTCTTGCCTATTCAAATATAAGCACTAGAAGGAAAGGGCATCTTTGCTCTGCACATTGTTTCTACTGTTTAGAATAGAAATTGGCACATAGTAAGTGTCTAAGTAATATTTGTTGAATACATGAATAGATAATGTATTCTCACTCTCTAGAGGTTTATAACTCTGAAAAATCAAAGGCAAACTTATTGCTCTGTCTTTTCCTGACACCTTATTTGTTAATGACCTGATAAAAATCAAAGATGCCTGAATTTTAATCCTCATTCAATTACTTTCTCCATTGAATCTAATAATCACCTCTGGGTAAACATTATATAAGAGTTTAGCATATTTCATTCATTCAATATAAATGTATTAAATTCAAGTAATATTGCAACCATAATGTTTGCACCCTCACAATATCCTGAAATAAAAAATTAAAAAATATATATATATATAAGAACAAGTACTATATAAAGTATTGGAAATTCAGGTATTTGTAAGGCATTATCCATTTTCTAGGAGCTGCCATTACAGTGGGGGAGACAGACATATAAACTGTTGAGTATATCAAATACTGAAATAGAGGACATCACATGGTTCTAGATAAACTCATTAGGAGAGGCATGTCCTCCAGAATTTTAGGTCAGTATGGCCTCTCAGGGAAGATGATACCTGCAATGATTACTAAAGAAACTTCTAAAACTTATGATCGAAATTCCAATACAATTTTCTGATTTCCCAATTTTAAGCCAAGTATGGTACATTTAATGTTTGAAATACTGTTTTCTAAACAATTGCTAAAAGTATTAGGTGTATCAGGCAAAGATGAAAGAACTACAGAACTTACCCTGAGTCAATACTAAATTATGAATTGCTAATCATTGTGTTTAAGTTCCTGACCAGCAAAGCACCTACACAACAATAACATTATCTAAATCATGTTCAGTGCTGTTAATGAAAAATATTTGCCTCAATTGGAAGAGAAAAAACTGCTTTCTGTGTGTCAGAATGAATTACATTTGCTCTTTCTTATTATTGACAAAGCCTATCATGTTGTCACCAAAAGAAATTTGTTTGAGGAGTACTTGTCTTGTGAATTCTTTAAAAAGCCAATGCATTTTCTAAGATGCATCCAATGAGTTTTAATAAGACTTATTAAATTATCTTCTGAAACTGAGATACTTAAATGTAACTAAAATATAAAAAATATGCTCGCTCATAAGCTACATGTTTTCAGCTATTTTCACTATTTTTCACGTGAATAAAACTGACAGAATAATAATATAAATGAAAGAAGGCAAATTTGGAATAAAGATTCAAGGACATATTTGAATGTAGAGAACTGTAAGTTGCAGATTTGGCATAAATAGTAATCACTGTCATTGAAGATAATAAAAAGAATCAAGGAGTGTTGAATAACTAAATTCTATAAATTCTCCACAAGAGTAATGCAGTATTGAAATAGAAAGGGAAAGGAATGTGGAGAGAAAACAGAGCCTTTCTTATTTTTACAAAACCTAAATATAATTTCTCTGTTCAGAGTTAATATTTGGAGACAACCATCTTCCCACCGCCAAACACAAGCCTCAGGTCTTCAGAGTCATATTTGAATAGCCCTGTATAAAAGAAAGAATCTTGAAATGTTTCTAATTAATGAAATCACTTAAGATAGTTGAGACATACTTCACCTTTTTTACTTTTAGATATAGTCTTTCATAAACTACATTAATATTGAAAAATTCCATAATAGCTCCTTTATATTTTGACACTGAGAGACCTGACACCTAATTTCCATTTCTTTTAGTTTAATAAAAATTTCCCAAGATGCAAGGACATAGCCCAAACAAACCCACGCAACCTGTTTTTATTGGTAAGAACTTAAATTTAATAGATAAATCATTGTAACAGTTATAGTGTGAATCTAGACTGATACATTTTTAGTTTAGAATATATTTTCTTGACCTTTTTTCCTTAACTGGTTTCAGTTTTATTTTTTTTGAAAATGTTTCTATTTGTTATTTCTCTTTCCATCTAAATAACTTGATATCTTATATCTACAAACAAAGTTAATCAGTCAAAATAAACCCAACCAAAACTAAACACAAACCACAATGTTTACTTATTTCCAAATCTGCCCCTTCACGTTTACTTCCCAATTGATACAATATGGCTAAGAATATTACAATGGCTTATTTAACAAAATCTCTCTGTTTCAATTTTAAAGTTCTACGCTTTCCCCTTCACTGTAAGCTTCTGCTTTGAGACGGCCCATCTTTTTGGCCCAAAACAATGTATGCCTTCCAAGTATTGATTTATGGCTTTACCTATAATCTCTGTCTCCCTGAAATGTATAAAACCAACCTGTAATCCAACCACAGAAAGTCCACTTGCTTAAAGCTTCTTTGGTGTGGCTCTGGGTCACGGCACTTGAATTTGACACAGAATAAACCTCTTTAAGTTATTTTACAGAGTTTGGCTGCTTTTCCATTGACAATATAGTTCTTTATATTTTCTATTCATTACACACACAGACACACACACACTATGCTATCATTTCACAGTGTCAATATTTGTAACAATTCCAATGTCTAACCAGATTATCCATATTTTTAACTCAATGATCTATATTTAGATCAATTTGGTACTCATCATTATTTATTTCACCACAGAACTTATTTTATTTCTTGGCTAGATGGAATCTATACAATACATGACAAATAAAAATTTTCTCTGAATCTATAAGGAAACAGAACTACAATATGTTTTCCATGAGACATCAAAAAGGTTGGCAAAAAAAAAAAAAAAAAAAAGGTTGGCAATGTTAAATTATGGTTTCAAATATCCCCTAGTTCATCAATTATCTGCTAGACCACTCACTACTTGGTTAAGTAAGTGAATCAATTAATAAATAAAGTGGATACATGGTTCTTTACTATGTCAAAAATATTAAGTGTAAAGTTGTGCTCAGAATACTTCTAGAAATGTGTGACATAAAAATAACAATCATTTAAAAAATTTCTAATAAATATTTTCAAAAAGATTTTATATTTAGGCATATTATGATCCCACTCTTATTCTTGTCTGTGATCTATTATGTATTGAGATTGTAAGAATAAATAAAAGTTCAAAATAAGAAATCTATTTCTCCCTGTTAAAATTAAAGGAATCCATTTCTTCCCCCCCTTTCCTCAGAACATCTCCTTTAGAAAACTCATAGGTTTATCTAGGGATAGTAAATGGAAAGATTCTATCTAATTGTAGATAGAATTATTACTAAATTGAGATGTATAAAATATAATTCATACTATTTTTCTTTAGTATGCTACCTGAATTGTGTCATTTCTGTAGATAAAAATAAATACTTATAATAGCTTTAAAAAAGAAATACTGTCATCTCTCTTTGAAATGTATATGAATTCTTTTAAAAACCAGAAAGACTTTATGTCAGCTTTATGACCAGGAATATATTTAGGGCTCAAGAATCATCTACTTGAAATGTAAACATCAAGAGAGATAACAGCCTAATCTCCCATTTCCTGTGGGAAAATAGTAGTCTAACTTTGGTAGACTCCTTGACCAAGTTGGAAAACTACCTTTTGTCATAAAGATATAAGAAGTTTGTTTGTACTCTGAATAAAGTCAATTACCTAACACAGATGGTCTCTGTAATTATTAGGTGAAGTTGGGATAAACCATGTATCAAAATGATGCTGTCAAGTCCTTTTACTGATTATTTTGGAAATATGTAATAGTTTGTATCTGCATGGCTGTACGTAAGTGTGAGATCTCTTAGCAGATTGTCTGGGTGGCTATCACATTCTAGTTTAATGCTTATTTGGTAATAAAATGTTTTTCTTTCTCTACTATGCTTGGGTAGAGGAATTCAGAGATGGAGGGAGTTTCTGTTTTCAATTGTATTATTTCAACAGAGTTTATCATATTTTATGTAGATTGGCTCAACACTATCTACAAAATAAGAACTGTAAATATCTTCTTCTCAATACCTGAGAGGAATATAAAATATATTCTAGCATATGTGGAATTTTATTATAATATTTATTGGTAGGGTTGTATAATTTATTTACTTATAAAAAATAAGTTGTGCATATATTCATGGATTAAGTAAAAAACAAAAAGCATGCACAATTGGCAATTGTCTTGTATAGGCAAAGTTCTCTATTTGGCTCTGGTCATGTGTGTGAAGGAGTATGATAAATAAAACAAATCTTGCCATAAAATGACTCATAAACCCTGAGAGATTTTTTTTTCTTCTGAGACAGGGAGCCATTAACAAAGTACATGACAAAGTGAAATCAGCACTATCATTCTACCTACTTTATAAAATGTCCCAAAGTAATAACTCTGTTAGCTCATAATACTCCCTGGATAATAGTTATTTTATTAATAAAAATTATGGTATTCATCATAAGATTCAACCAATAATACTGAAGATAATTATATCATATATAAAGGAATATTTCATATTTCAAATATAATTTACTGTCCAGTAGAGATTTTCAAAAAAGCAAGTGAAATCTCTAGATCATGAGACTAACCATTGAGAACCATGATTATGGGTTTTGAATGCCTCACTTTCAGCAAAATATTATACTAATGGTTTGAATAGCAGTAAAAACTTTATCAAACTGTGGTTATAAAAAATTTTCTGAAGAATATATTCATATTTAATGCATTGGCCGGGCGCGGTGGCTCACGCCTGTAATCCTAGCACTCAGGAAGGCCGAGGTGGGAGGATAGCTCAAGGTCAGAAGTTCGAAACCAGCCTGAGCAAGAGCAAGACCTCGTCTCTACTATAAATAGAAAGAAATTAATTAGCCAACCAATATATACAAAAAAAATTAGCCGGGCATGGTGGCACATGCCTGTAGTCCCAGCCACTCGGGAGACTGAGGCAGCAGGATTGCTTGAGCCCAGGAATTTGAGGTTGCTGTGAGCTAGCCTGATGCCACGGCACTCACTGTAGCCTGGGCAACAAAGGGAGACTCTGTCTCAAAAACAAAACAAAACAAAACAAAACAAAACAACAACAAAAAAAACAAATTTAATGCATAAAAATTTGTATTACAAAAAGAGAAAAATAATAGCATAAATAAATTGGTGCATTTTTACTTATTATAATAATAAAGAAATAAAGTATTTACATTCACAAACATCAATCATATCTTCTAAATGTATAGTATATTATGACTACCCATAAATAGTAATTAGAGATTTTTATGTAAGAAACTAGGAAGAATATTCCTTGGACTAATTTAATTAAAATAATACAATATAATTTGACAAAAGCTATATTAGAAGACTTTGAAAACATGAACATAAATATGTAAATCTTATAAAATAATTTTTATCTAATATACATATTTCAAAAAAAGATAAAGTAGAAATAGGAAGAAGTATGGCTTCTTTTTAACCCTGCAAAGACTTTGGAAATTTACATGGTCAAATTAAACTATCATACTACCTACTAAACTGAAATTTCAGTATCAGAACATGTTAATATTCTTATACTCAAGCAGTACTTAAATTATATAAATTAGTAATTATTTTACAAACAGTACCTGTTATTTTAAATATATATATATATATATGCATTGACTAGTAATTTGCATCTTGTTGATTTTTTTTCTTTTGCAACATTATTTTAGAATCATAATTTTGTCACTTCACAGTTTGATAAGGAGAAACAAAATATCTATACTTTTATTAGTTTTTATTACACTTATACAAGGTCACAATAATAACCATATTTGAGAGACAAAAATCTCAATACTTTTATAAATTTATATTATACTTATTTTTGTATAGGCTGAAACTTCTAAATTCTGAAATAAATAACTACTCTAAACATTATATTACGTTAACCTGATGGCAGAAATTAGCATAAAAGTTATACATAGGCACACACAGCCCCCTATTTCTTTTGGAATAAATAATGGTTTCAGACTAAATTAGCTGTGTAATGATATATGTGTTTCAGTGTGGATTCCTCCATGACACAAATTAGAGAATTAGCAAGGATTTATTTGCCTGTATTGTAGTTCATTTGGGAAGTAATTCCCAGGGAGAAAAAAAGGGGAATTGAGAAATAAACAAGTTTTTTACTTCATCAATATACACTGCTTCATCTCAAAGCCTTGAGATAATAAAAGCATGTTAACAGAAGAGTTAAAGTGTGATTCAATGGACCTTTGGTTGTATGGCCTACAATATATATTTATAATTTAATTGCTTTCTTGAAATATCTTTAGAAACAGTAAAGAACAAGCTTAAATTATGATGTGAGATAATAGAGCAAATCACTTTATAAGAAAGGATAAATGAACATTATCAGAACCTTTTCTAGCAACAATTTTTTAAACAAGGGAAAACTGTTATAAGAAAATGGAGAATGAGAATAATAATTCTACTTAAAAATAAGGAATGAGTGAGGGATAAAGTGTAAATGGTTAATGTGTGCAAAAATATAGTAGAAAGATAGAATGAACAATATTTAGTAGTATCACAAAGTGACTACAATCAACAATAAGTTAAGGTATATTTTGAAATAACCTAAAGTAGAATTTCAATGTTCTTAACATAAAGAAATCATAAATGCTTGAGGTAATGGGTACCCCATTTATTCTGATTTAATTAATTCACATTGTATATCTGTATCAAAACACCACATGAACCTTATATATGAATATTATGTCTCCATAATAATTTTTTTTAAATTTTAAAATAAAGGAATGTGTGTAAGAGGGTGGGGGAAAGATAACCTGCCTTTTAAGCATGTTTGTAATGGCCTCTAACTACCATATCGATTTTTATTCTGTGAAAATGTGAAACATTTTTATCATTATAGAAGTATCTGGTTTGTTGATTACCTGTTGTGCTACATTTTCTTCAATCTCCCCTCTGATTTTAGGCATGTATTCTTTTATTTGGATTTAATTAACTTTTTATTACTTATTTTTATTGATAAATAATATTTGTATGTATTTATGGGGCACATGAGTTATATTTTGTTACGTTCATAGGATGTGTAATGATCAAGTCAAGGTATTAAGGATATCCATCACCTCGTGTATATATTATTTCTATGTGTTGGGAACATTTCAAATCCTCTCTTATAGATATTTAGAAATATAAAATACATTGTTGCTTTATTTCACATGTATAGTACATTATAGGCTATATTATTAAGAAATTTTCATTTCTCAGTTCTCTTATATGAAAAGACATTCTGTGCTCCAAGAAATGATTATTTTCTTACATGGAAACTATATTTATATTACTTGATTTTTTTCCAGCTTTATTGAGGTATGATTGACAAATAAAAATTGTATACATTTAAGATATACAACATGATGATTTGATATGTGCACATTGTGAAATGTCTTTGTTTTATACTTGTCTTCCCAGCTGTTGAGCCCTGCATTTCACATTCTGTTCCTAAGTTTCTTAATGCAGAAAATGTCTTTAAAGGCTTACTTTTCAACCAAGCATACACAGACTTAAAATATAAGAGATCTTCTTCTGAAAGGGACAACCTTGACCAATGGGAAAAGGGAAACTGATTGATAAATACCTCTTCCTGTTAATCAATAATTTAGATGCATGTAATTTTTTGGATAGTTTTGAAAACATTCTACATGGTTTTTGAAGGTCCTAAAGACAACTGAGTTCAAATTTCCCTCAGAGTTGACTGAATAATTCACTCTTATTATCAAACCTTCATCCTTACCCATGCTCCCTGGCTCTTCCTTCTTGGATCTTGGCACTCCTTCTAAAAAATAATACCCACATATACATTCTTGTCTTAGGCTCTGCTTTGATGGTGATATTTGGGGAACACAAGATGAGACTTAAGTATTACCACCAACCAAAATTAATATGAGAAAACTATTTAATGCACTTCTTAGTTTAAATGTTTACTCAAATAATTGTGCAATATTTAATAACATTTCTAGATATTTGCATATTATATTTAATTATAAATTTAAAAATCTTTTATATTATATTGGTGCAATTTTATAGAGTGCCAGTTTGATTTCTTTGTTTTAATTTTTTATTTAAGTAATAATAGTTAGGAAAGTTTTTAAGGAATTATTGTTTATCTAAGAATTAAATATAATTATTAACAAAAACATAGATCAGTTATTAAGAATGATTATGGTGCTTGACAATGTACAACAATGATTTAGAGACAACTCTTTGTCATTATTATCTTTTATGATTTTTTATTATTAACATTGCGTTAAGAAACATTAAATGATAATAAGTGGGGTGAGAAGGGAGAGAGATTATTTGAATAAATCACTTTCAATTAGTCACATATTTACAAATTTTGGCCTTTTCTCTTGATTTTTTTAATGGTTATATATCCCAGTGACAAAACTAATAGCCAGCTCTTTTTGAGAACTTCACATATGCTGGATAGGTTATTCACACTGCTTCATTGAGAGTTATTTACTGACAACTCTATAGAATCTCTCATCACTCTATCCTGTTAAGCTAACAATTCTTAGCCATAACACTTATCAGTAACTAATATCAATCAATGATAATAACAATTGTGGGTTTATATATTTATTTTTCATTTCCTCCACTAGAATATAAGCATGGTGAAGACAGGACCTCCATGTACTGTGGTCCCAATTTCTGGAAGATAGGAGATGTTAAGTTAATATTGTTTATTTAAATGAATGAATGAATTTACACAAAAAGTGAAAAGAGAGTGTTAACATTTTTATTTTCTAGCAAAGTAACTAATATGTTGAGCAGTTAATCTAATTAATCAAATATACCCTGCACATAAAAGCTGAGATACAATTTGATACTATTAATAGGTCTAATCTGATCTAATATTAAATCTGTATTAATTTTACAACATTCTCCTGCCTCCAAGTTGTATCCATGTGCCAAGAAGTGTCTTATTCTATAGAAACTTTTAATGTGCTTATGTGGGGGGGGATACCTTAAGGATATCACATTTCCTGCCCAGATCTCTGGCCCACTTAGACCTATCTCATTATTAATTGGAGATTCTCGAAGTACAACAGAAACTTTATAAAACTCAATGTATTTCATGTTAAGGTTACCTACTGTGGTCTTTTCTAAAATGTGAAATTGAATGAATATTTCATTAGACATTTTAGAAAGAAGCTCAGAGTAGCAGGGGTATGGCATATGCTATGTCAAAGAAGTAGGAATATAGATGACATTGAGATGCTGACTTTGTAAAATATTCATGACAATATAAGTATCTATTAAGAAGTTGGGAACATAAAAACTTCTTGCACTGGAAATACATTCTTTTTTTTCTTCACTTAAGAAGACTATACTATGTAATTCTCACAGCATTCTTATTTTTGAACAGGTCCTGCTGTTAATATTATATTCATACATATTCACGTAACTATTCCCATTTCTAGAAATGCTTTTACAGCTATATTTGCCTAGAACTCAAACAACTATTCTGGAGTAAAACTTTTCAAGAACTTTTGCAAGCAGACTTGATTATTTCTCCTTACAGATTGGTGGGCTTTTTTCCATGATTGTATCAACCCTATTAGTATTTATTATCATCTATACTATTTTCTGCTCTTTAATGCCCACTCTCATATCATATCTTCTGTTATTATTATTCATATTTTACATCTGGAATGTTCATTCTTCTATTCTACACCAAAAATTTAAGTTATTTAAGTTATTCTTTGAAGAAAATTTAGTCATTTCTTAATTGAACAAAATTCAAAATTATGACATATGGGTTTGTTTAATAGGTCAACAGCTCAAAAATAAAACACAAAATAATGTAATATCCTGCAGAGTGTTTGTATGTGTGTGTAAACTTGTGAATGTATAGAAGTGTTTCTGCTTTCACATAAGAAAATCTTGGAGAAGGGGAAAATAAGGTTATTGGAGGGAAAGAATTCAGAAGGATCATGAGAATTTTCACAGTGCTTACGATGAACATGTTTGGAAATATTTCTAAAGGGCGTTGTTTCTTTGATCAGGAAGGAAGCCATATAACTTAATTGATTTTGTAAGCATTTTTTAAATTGTCAAGAAAAATGTTCATATATGGACTAATATTCTCTACAGTGCTTAAAGAGTCATATTTAGTAATACACTGTTAAAGAGTTTCCTCACAGCAATGTTTGAACCAGTAAAGTCCATTGAAGATATATTTCCTGTACTGACAAAATTCAAGGTTATATTTCAACTTAAGTCAACTCATTGGGGAAATTTAGGACATATTTGTGTCACTTACCTAATATTCTTGAATCTTATTCTACTGAAACTATCCACTTGAAGTCATTGTTTTCATATCACAGATTAAAAAAATTGCTAACATAACCTTTCTCATAAATACTAGCATTTGCTTTCAAGGCTTATTTTAAGATACAATGAATTTAAATTATTAATAGTAGCAAGAAGGCAGAAACCCAAAATGGAAAAGTAAGGATTTGATTTAGTTTGACTTGAGTTCTTTGCACTTTTTAAAATTTTATATTTTCTTATAGTTACTATAATGTGCTATAAATTTAAAACAATGCATTTCTCCCATTATGTGCTTAAATTTCCTGAATAAATTTTCTAAGAATGAGCCTACATAGAAATACACTTTGTTTTTACTTAGATTTATATGTTTACAATACATTTTTCTTAAATATATTCATAGACAAAAAATAATTTTGGATCATTAGAATATAACACAATATAACAGATATTTAGTAAACCCTTAGGGGAGATTTTTGTTTTTGAGTGACCAGCAAAGTGAGTGAACATATTCCTCTAAAAAATATTTTCCTCTAATTTTATTCCAGTACAATTTATTTATTCACACATGAAATACTACAAATATCCTAAGTTAATTTATTATGAAGCTAAATATTACTGAGGTTAACTATTACTGTCCTGCTTCATAAAAAGTTTTGTTTGTTTCTTCGTTATGTTCCTAATTATGTCTTAAAGTTAGTTTCAATGACATTTTTAGAAAATAAGAGAACATGAGACATATGCAAATATATATATGTAATATATATATATATATATATATATATAAATTCCTGGCATCTTACTTAACTTAACTCATTTTGTACATCATTATGAACATTATGAATTTAGTCAGAGGTATGGTTAGTGTAGGGTATATAAAAATGAATGACAAAATCTCTACCCTCACTTGGTTCAAGCCTGAGGCTAAAAAACATGCACACAAGTGCGTATGACATACATATCCCAGACATAATTTACTCATTGGATAATATATGAGCAACTGTGATGTACTGATCGAGCAGTGAAAAAGATACTGAGGATACAGATGTAAATAAGAGACAGTCTCTACACTAATGAGGTCAAACCAGAGGGTAGTATGTAAAAAGGAATAATTTATGCAACATAATGCAGAGAAAGAGCAACAGAGATATGTAAATGATATGTCAATGGTATGTCACTGTAGCATAACAATAAGGAGCACTCACAAAACTGTAGTAGAAGAAGAATGCCATTTAGAGAAGAGGGCATTTAGGATTTATATTTTGTTTTTTAAAAGGAACACCTCGACAATTGGAAAAAATGGGGTTAAGGAATTCTAAGGAAGGAAATAGTATGTAAAAATTCTTGGAAGCATGAAGAACATGAAAGTGCCATAGCATCATTGAGGAGGATATATTAAAAAGACAAGATTAGGGTACACTTGGCAAGGAACCTATTAAAAGCTAGAAATGGGGAGGACTGAGGGCAGGACTGCAGATGAAAGGTTAATCCAGAAAAGGGGATGTCACCAAACAGGATAAATATCATAACACACATTGATGCTTGCTACTGCCTAGTGAATATGTCTAAAAGAACGGTGATTGCAAAAATTTTGAAAAGATTTCATGAATATTTACCAATTTCTCTACCATAGTTTGCCAGTATGTTTTAAATACCATCATTTTGTTTTGGGTTTTTTTTTTTTTTTTAAGATTTCAAACTAACTTCCTGCTCATAGTCATGTTCATCAGCAAATTTGATTCAGGGATCCTTCCTCTCCAAGTGCTATATTTTAGAAAGTTTCAAGAGTAAAACTGACCCAATTCTGCTTCTGAAGGAAGCATGTGCTACTGATGAAGATAAATAAATTGAGGCTGAAAAAGCAACTTAATGAAAATTAAGAAGCTTGTGATGGCTTTTATAAATAATAGTCTCAAAGCAGTGCTTTTAAGGGATATATATAAAACTATAGTGATTTAAGATATATAAATGAAAATATATTAAAGAAATTGAAAATATATGCTTTCCCTTTAAGTAATCTGGTAGTGAAATATTGTATTTTCTTATCTTTATATTTTTTTATGGAGAACCTTAAACTTAAGGGTCCCTCCCTCACTTCCATAGGTTTATTGCAAGGCACTCTGACTATTTTGTATTATTTTTCTTAAAGTTCCAAATACTACAACTTTCAAAGCTTTCAAAATTCTAAATTCTCTATTTTCAGGATTAAGTTTGTTAAAGAGCTCTTGGAAGAATACAGATGTTTAGAATATGAGACTTGACAAGAAAAAGAAGGGAACTGACTAGTAAGAAGTAACCACAGATTTGCAATTCAATGGAAAAAAATTCTTGTCAATGTCTTTTTAAATTTGTTTTACATTATTTATTTTTTCACCAATAAAAGCAGAATTGGGAAAAATAGATGCAAGTCACAATTCAATTATCACATACTTATAAAGGCTACTCTTTCTATGCTACCTAAGGTAAAATCTTTTCTAAAGAACTACTCAGTCTTATCATTGTCAAGAACTAAGAATATTCTGAAATGTTTCCCTAGTTGCAAACCAAAAAGTAAGCCTGCCACATTGTTAGCAGAGACAGTGGAGTCAAAGACAAAAGTCTTCCGAAAGGTGTTGTGTCTTTGACTTGCTTTTTGGCTTGACTGTTATTGGCGTACATGAATGCCACTGATTTGTGTGCATTGATTTTGTATCCTGAGACCTTACTGCATTCATTTATCAATGCTAGGAGTCTCTTGGTTGAATCCTTGAGATTTTCTAGATATAATATCACATTGTCAGCAAAGAGTGAGAGTTTGACCTCTTCTGCCCCCATTTGGACATTGTTAGTTCCCCTCTCTTGTCTGATTGCTCTGGCAAGGACTTGTAGCAGCATGTTGAATAGAAGTGGAGACAGTGGAAAACCCTCTCTGGTTCCAGTTCTAAGCGGGAATGCTTATGTATTCATAAAAATATTCAAATGAACTTAATTTATTTGCAAAATGAACAGTTTAGATAAAAATTTGTATTATAGGACTTTTATCTTGATATTTTTTCTAGTTCTCTGTTCACTATCTTTTGAAGGCTCACATCTGGCCCCTCTGATGGATAACGTAGTGGACTCACTCTCCCTAAACTACCCAACACTAGTTTAACTTCTGACACAGTTATTGAAGAGAAAAACCTCTGCTTACAATAACTAAGGCTGTGTGCCACAGACCCAGATGAGATCAATCTAAAATTAATGGTAATAGGTTTCTTTACAGAATGTAAAGTCACTGCCCATTGCAGCAATTGAATTGCCAGAACATTTGTTCACAACTATTTCTTCTCTTGACAAGGTACTGGAGTTTATTTAGGTTTATTTATCCAGTAGGATGTTAATTCCATTTGTTTGCTAAGATTACTATATGGCTTGATGACAATTTTTTTCCATATATTTAGGTAAGAAAGATGTGGATATTAAAATGAAAAACTCTAATCTCTACAGAATGAGGCTGATTAAACATTCATTGTGAAAATAATGCATACATTGTACTTTGGCTATTTTCAAACAAGTAAAAAATATTAAAAATTACAATTACTTTAATGTTTAAATTGACCATATTTCTAGAAAGTCCAAGAGAATTAAAATAAAGAACAGGTAGGTAAAGATTATTAATAAATTCTAGTATACTAGTCAAACATGGAAATATGATAAACAAATGGAAAAAAGTAAAAACAAAATCTAATTTGGTTCAATAGCAAACAGTCTAATCTTATGTAAGACCTAGAAGAAGAATCCCAGGCAAAGATCTAGTTTAAATATTATAAGTTTGAATAATTAAAGCAAAACTTTGATAGTCCATTAGTAAACATTTGATGGTGATTTAAATGCAATTATAAATTCAGTTTAAACATTCAAGATAATGTTATTTGTTTTTATGGTGATAATATTAATACAATAAATAGAAATTTTGCAAAGTAAAATGTGATGCTAAAAACAAGTTTCTCTGGAAGAAACTCATGAACCAGAAATGTGGTTGGACTGGTTTATTACATATACATATTTCAAAATTGTAGCCAAAACAAATGTAACAGAAGAAATAGGTGCTCTAATTGTCAAATTTACCAACCCATATGTATTGGGTCATTGAACTACAAAATTCTGCGGCAAAGCTGATGTTGAATAGAAAACATACTTTATTATGTCAGAATGTGCTTTTTATTTTCACTGCTCATCATTTATTGACTTTCAAAAACATTTGCACCTTTGAAAATTGCTATGTAAAATTAACTAAGTAATCTACAATAATAACGAAATTCTTAATTAAATAATCGAAATTTTGATTAAAAATTATTTTAATGAAATAGTTTAATCAAAATATTCAAATAAAATATCCATCAAAGTAATATTTTGCTTTTCAATCTTTTACTGAATTACATTTAATGAAATTAAATCTTATGAATAGGAAGATATTAACATTTATCCTGAAAAATCAAGGCCCAGAACAGAGCAAATTAAATTATGAACAGCCTAAGATTTAATCTTAAAATTCTATTATTTTTGCCTCAGAATTTCTCAAATTGTGGAAAGAAAATTTTAATGGATCTCCTATGTTGAAGTATTATTTTTCTTTGTAAATAATTCATAAAATTTATAGTTCAAGAATAATGATTCAGGAAATAGAACGATAATGAGGAAGAGTGCCTGCACAAATTATAGAGTTAACTGGCACTGTTAAATTATGTGGCACCCATGCATAGAACTAATGGGAGACTGAGGGCCATTAATAACTAGCTAAGTATGAGCCAGAGGGCCTCTTTGGTAGCATCATCTCTTATGGTAGACACTATAGTTAAGCAGTAGCCTGAAAATATGATGAAATTGCAGAATTCCAAAGAAGTTTGAATGCTCACCCAGAGCAAGTCTGTTATACCAGGAGTCCTTGTTGAGAAAATCTAGAAACGTTTTGACTACAACTAATATTTGAATCACATGTGTGAATTATATACCTCCTATGTTGTCAAAAAGGTAAAACAAAAAGCCAGATCTTCATTTTTACACAAATTTTTGTATGCAGTAAAAAGTTCTTTTTCTGAAATTAAAAAAAAAAAAAAGAAAATCTAGAAACGTAGACATTGTGATGCAGATTTCTGGATGGATGACCCTGGGAATGTTTGCAGAACCCTCTGAATTCTCAGAGCTTCCAGTGGTGTTCTCTCTTGCCCTAGTAAGGATGAGTACTTTTGTTGTGATAGAAGATACTGAGGAGTCCCTTTCTTATATGAAAAAAAAAATGCATGCTACCCTCAGTATCTTGAGTTCTAGAACAATAACTATGGTTCAATAATAGCTTAACCTGGCTGGGAACATGCTAGACATGATGAATAATAAGCAAAGAGATCACATTGCAAATGAGCTGGAATAATTAATTTCCATGTGCCAGCGGGAACCAGAATGGAAATGCAGGGTTTGTATTTTGAGTGATCTTGATGAAGAAGATCAGAATATAAGACTGGATTGATTTGGAGGGACTTTTTCAGGACATAAGATTTATCATCCTGATAAGAATATCAGTAGATACTGTCTCTGGAGGCAACAATATATGGACAGCCAGCAAGGACACTGCTTGTCATCTACAACCAAAACAAGGTAAGAATAGTGAAGCAGAAAGATGCAAGCTGGGGGAAGGGGATTGTATAGTGGAGGAAGAAGAGTTTCAATCAAAAAATCATTATCTTTTACTCATTTACCAGATGGGAGCCAGTTTTCTGATAGAAAACTCATTGACTGAAGAACTACCTGGAGTCATAGAAGGAAGGATGGTAAGTATACACTGAGATAATTCCTTCGGTACTTCTGTAGTCTGGGATCTATGGATGTTTATTCAGATTTTTGTATTTTATTTTTTAATTTTTAATTTTTTTTCTTGAGAGCATTAATTTCTTCTTCTTCTTCTTCTTCTTCTTCTTCTTCTTCTTCTTCTTCTTCTTCCTCTTCTTCTTCTAAATTTCACAATACTACAGGGGTGCAAACATTTTGGTTATTTGAATTGCTATTGTACAAATTGAGTCAAAGTCATAAGCATGCCTATCACCCAGATAGTGTGCATTGTACCCGTTAGGTCTAAATTTGCCCATCCTCTCCTCCAACCTCCCACCTGCTTGATTTCCATTGAATTTTACTTTAGAGAAAGTCGAATAGCCAGATTGAATACAGCATGGACACTGAGACAGGATGAGGCTTGTTTTCTTCTTAAGGGAACCTGGGCTTAAGGACTCAAAGTCAGTGTGCTTGAAATCTTCTTAGGATCCTGCTGCTCTCTGATTCTGCTTTTTCAAGCCTCCTTACTTCCCTTTCCCCTTTACCTGTAGTGTAATCTATGGCTCACCTCATCTCCATCTATTTCTTTTATCTTCACAGGTATTTCCTTCAATATATTTTTACACATCTAATCCTATCTTGGTGTCTGCTTCTTGACACACCTGAACCAACTCATCAAAGAAAGGCAACCTGCCAGGACTTAAAAATACTGAATATTCACATCACATGATATAAAAAATTAGAATTGAATGTTGCCTTCATTTAAAAAATTTTTTCTTATATGATCTATTTCCTTAGTATGTATAGTGACATTTTGCAATAAAAATAATTATGGTACATAAAGAAATGTCAATTAATAGTGTTGGTAATTTCAAATTTATGTACCATAAGATACTATACTATAAAATAATCATAGAACAATTTTAAGAAAAAAACAAAAAGTAATAACTTTACATATAAAAATAGGTTTTTGGCCGGGCGTGGTGGCTCACGACGGTAATCCTAGCACCCTGGGAGGCTGAGGCAGGAGGATTGCTTGAGCTCAGGAGTTCGAGACCAGCCTGAGCAAGAGCGAGACCCCGTCTCTACTATAAATAGAAAAAATTAATTGGCCAACTAATATATATATAGAAAAAATTAGCCAGGCATGGTGGTGCATGCCTGTAGTCCCAGCTACCCTGGAGGCTGAGGCAGGAGGATCGCGTGAGCCCAGGAGTTCGAGGTTGCTGTGAGCTAGGCTGATGCCATGGCACTCTAGCCCGGGCAACAGAGTGAGACGCTGTTTCAAAAAAAAATAGGTTTTTAATAAAATACCAGTGACAGTTTCAGAGAGAGTGGAAACCAAGGATCTGATTAAAATGAATGGATAATTATTATATTCATCATATCTTAAATGCTTATATAATTCATATAAAATTTTTTTATTGAAAATTATTTAAACTATTCATAGTTGAAATATATATTATATATTATTATAAATGTCTGAATTAATCAAACTATACACTAAAATTTGTTATATATATAAGTGTAAAATAATTTTTGTGTATAGTTTGGATATATATATATATATATATATATATATATAATGTAATTACTAATGAGATTAAGGTACAGGACATTTCTATCACTGTAGAAAGTTTCTTCATGCCGTGCCTCTTTCAACTCAATACCCTCACAATTTCAAGGCAATAATTTCTTTTATTTCTACCACTGTAGGTTGGCCTATTTTTGACTTTTACTTACAGGGATCATATAATGTCTATTTTGTGGTATCTTTCTTCTCCTAACATGGTAGATGTAAGATTCATCCATGTTGACATAGATGGATGATAGAGAGTTGAGTACTATTCAATGGATACTACTGTAGTATGAATATTTGTTTTCTTGTTTTAATTCATGCTTTTGTCAATAGGCATTTGGTCATTTTTAGTTTTGGACTATTTTGAAAGAAGCTTCCACAAACATTTTTTTTTTTTTTTTTGGTTAATATATGCATTTGCTTATTTTGAGTATGTTTCTAGAAGTGAAACTGCTGAGTCATAGGTAGTGATAAGTTTATATGCACACTGTAAAATTTAAGTGATATATACAAATTTATTCAAATAAGTTCTACCATTTCATACTTCCATCATGCTCCCTATAATAATGTATAAGAGTTCCAATTGCTACACATCCTTGCTAACATTTAGAAATGTCAGATTTTTTGTTTTTATTTATGTTTTCATCTTTAATTTTAGAAATACTGATTTTTTAAGCTGGTATCTTATTGTGGTATTTGCATTTCTCTGATGTTGATAAAAGTTTTCATAATATTTGAAATATTGTCATTATTTATTTGTTTCTCAATACTTATAAAAATGTTCAAGTCTGAGTTACTTTTCTTACTAATATTAGTTTTAATATTGTCTAGATATGAATTATTTAAAGATATATGTATTATGATTTTTTCCAGATGGTGGTATTTTGATTTTTGTGAAGATATTTAGTTTGTAAAATATTAAGTGCAACTGTTTTATAACCTGACCAACATAAATGAATCAATCCGATGGCCAAATACCAAATATTTCAAAAGTTACATAATTGAATTTAAATTTTATAGCACACTCTGTCTCAAAAGAGTCCATATTTTTAAAAAATTAATTGTGTGGCCATCATTACTGTGAAATCAATATGTTAATACACTAACAAAATTCAGTGGAGGTGCATTCATATATTTTTAATAATAATTTAACCATGACTTAGCTAAAATGAGGTTTCATTTACCAAAAGAAGTCATCTCAATTACATGTTAAATAAATCATACTTTATTTTAACAATTTAGAAATAAACATTTAAGCTATAGAATGTATCAATTAGGAAATTCCAATCATCCACAAATCACAGGGAGGTAGTTTCTAGTAAATCGCCCATTCCTATGCCTTGAAATTATACCATGTGGACTGCAAGATGTTGATGTTAACCAAAACTTCTTTATTATTGAGTGTGCTGTTTATTCCTCTGGAAATCTACGATATTAAAATAGGTATCAGAGGTTAGTAAGGCAGGGAGAGAAGACAAAGAATTTTCAAAAGGACTTCACATGACTGTATGTTTGGAAGAATAATATTATTAGGGACAGAGGCAGGGTGTGGTGGCTCACGCCAGTAATCCTAGCACTCTGGGAGGCCGAGGTGGGAGGATGAATTGAGGTCAGGAGTTTCAGATCAGCCAGAGCAAGAGGGAGCCCCTGTCTCTACTGAAAATAGAAAAATTAGCCAAGTGTCATGGTGTGTGCCTGTAGTCTCAGCTACTCAGGGGGCTGAGGCAGGAGGATCGCTTGAGCCCGAGTTTGAGTTTGCAGTAAGCTGTGATAATGCCATTGTGCTCTATCTACCTGGGGTGACAAAGCAAGACTCAGTCTCAAAAAAAAAAAAAAAAAAAGAAAAAAGAAAAAAAAAAAGGAAACTAAAATTAGGGACAGAGAAATTAGGAAGATACCACTAAGAATCTTTTCTATATAATTTAATGATCCTTCCTCTATAATACAATGGAAAAAGGTAGTAAGTCTGGGAAAAATTATCTGTACAGTTTCTTCTCAGTACTACAAGATAAATTCCAATGAGAACTTAAGAAATGCATAAAGAGAAATAGCAAGTGGACATTATGACATGTGAAATAATTTTAAAGTTTCAAAGAAATGTATTGACCACAGAACGCAATTGTACTTGCAATAAAGAGTATTAAGCAAAATATGATTTTTTTCCTGCCAAGTTTCTGTCACTGCAGAATCATTTTATAATTGAGTATAAAAATAAAATAATTAATTTTTGCAAAATCATTAGTCTACATTCTTGACAACTCAAATATGTAAAAATGAAGAACAAAGTGAGAGTAAATTAACTAGTTAATAGAACAGAATAGTTAGTAGAATATTCTATTTGAATAAAAGTTTCTGTAAATCTTCTATCATGATGGAGTGAAGAAAATTGGCATAATCATAGCCACAAGCTATCGAAAATCTAGACAAGCTTAGTCTGGAGGGAACCGCGTGATTCTCAGTGTGCACGTTCTGTAATGTAATTTCTTCAAGGTAATTTTAATATAAGGGAGAGATGA
This sequence comes from Microcebus murinus, assembly GCF_040939455.1. Classification (NCBI taxonomy): domain Eukaryota; kingdom Metazoa; phylum Chordata; class Mammalia; order Primates; family Cheirogaleidae; genus Microcebus; species Microcebus murinus. The sequence goes on from NC_134108.1 coordinate 83,745,358, forward strand.
CTACAAACCTCCAAGCTATCCACTATCACTTTTATCCACACTTACTCAAATTTTGAGTTTCAAATTGTGTGTATATTAGTGTGCCATAAGAATGCAGGTGAATGAATTTTAATGTTTTTCTCTTCCTAACCTTCTTACGCATCTTCTTAAATTGTGCCTTGCACAGACATGGCTTCTCTCTCTGTCCCTTCAGCAGGGACCTTGGGGAAATGAAGGGAGAGGTATGTTTTGTAGTTTTACAGAAATAGACACACATTGCCACAGATTTCTCACTTGACCCCCAACTCATACACAATATCAATCAGTTTGGAAGAAGCTTAATAACTCTACTCATTTGTTGATTTAACTTAGCAATATACTTCTATGTCTAAAGGTCAAAATCAAGATTATGTATGTGTAAAACATACAGCAAAACAGTGACTAACTCCATTAACATTGAAAAATGTTCTTATTTACTTTCTTTTAGGTAATTTATTATATTTGATATGTCTATGTACCTGTCTTATTATCTGACTAGATTTTAAGTTACTTGCTCATGGAATATTTACCACTGAATCCTTCACACTCAACATGGCACCTTCCATAAAGTGCATGGCCAATGAGTTTCTCCTGAATTGAATTAAATGTGTTCAATTTACAAGCTCTTTTCCTTTTCCAGTATGTTTCAAATATTTTGAAAATCACTCTGGGGTAGGTAAGAATTTATTATTACATAGATGGCAGGTGATGACATTAAAATTCCTGATCAAATCTGCCTTTTCCCAAGCTGACACTCTTTTTTCCCCCAAATCCAGTGTTGTTTTCTTAGAGGCACATTTGCACAATTAAAAAGCAAACTTGGCAGTATATATTCTAAAAGTTATGGGAAGTTTGCAACTAAGAACTGGAAATCACAATTATTTGAATTATCTCAATGTGTACACAAACCAAACTTGTTGGGATCTAATTTAGTCATGCAGCCTACTAACATCAGGATGGAGTTGAGTAGCCCAGTATACTGAAGAAATAGAATAGAGGATATCTCTCTAAAAGGCCAACCAAAATCAAAAGTTCATCCATATAATGTATCAGAAAATTAGCTGGAAGTAAAATCTAAAGATTGGTTCTGAATTTTAAAAACTGCAATTTGTAATCAAAGGAATGAAGAAAATAACATTTTTACCCTAACTCACTTTTCTATATTTTGCTCAATTAAACACACAGACAACATAGATAGATAGATAGATAAATGATATATAGATAGATATGCCCTATTTGTCTATGGAATTTATAAAATATTCACATATAATTTGTGATATTACAAAAGCCTTTCAAAAGGCATTACTATGAGTGATGAATAAGACAGATCTAGATTTAGTAGGAAAAATAATCACATATTCCCTGAAATTAGAAGAAATTTCTTTTTTGTTGTGATTTAACTATTTTTTCTTGGAAGAGGTTACTATAGAAACTGTTCTTACTATTGGTTTCTTAAAACAAGTTTCACTAACTATAGGAAGACAATTTTAGAGGCCTTATTTTTACCTTGTGTCTGTTTATTATACATTAGAATTTAACATACGAAGACACCTTACATTGTTCCTTTATAATGTGAAAACACATATAAAATAGTAAAATTGCTTGTAAAGACAGTTTTGTCTTTAGCAGTTTTCTTTGCCTGAGTTGCCTTATCTTAAAACACTTATAACATGGTATATGGAATATTTTTATCTCCCCATCATTAAAAAACTGAAAAAGATAAGTTAATGCATAATTAAGGGAGATGCCATGAAATGAAGAGTTGCGTACATATAATGCATGGGAAATGGAAATAAAGTACATTAATAGTATTTTAAAAGCAATTAAGATACACTTTTAATAGTATTTTAAACTATACAATTTAACCTAATTTACTACTCTTAATTAGCAACTCTGCTCAAAAATAGACTTTGCTTTAGAAAAAATTGATTCTTCACTTTATTAGCTTTTATGAATTGACAAGATGACATTCATTAGATGCAGTGTCTATTGCCTGAGTGTGTGTTTCTTTTTTGTTGTGATTTGACTATTTTTTCTTGGAAGAGGTTACTATAGAAACTGTTCTTACTATTGATTTCTTAAAACAAGTTTCACTAACTATAGGGAGACAATTTTAGAGGCCTTATTTTTACCTTGTGTCTGTTTATTATACATTAGAATTTAACATAAGAAGACACCTTACATTGTTCATTTATAATGTGAAAACACATATAAAATAGTAAAATTGCTTGTAAATTTAGTCAGTAACTAAAAGGAAAAATCAATACTTTAGTTCCTTTTAGCTATTCACGACTCATTTTTCATTCCTTCAGAGGTGAGCCAACTTAATGGCTCGCCATCTTAGTGTTGTGGAAAAGTTGTGGCTATACTCCTATGTCCAGCACTGCTTTTCTAGGTACCCGAAGGTCATTGTGTGAATATACTACAGTACCACATCCTCTTTTAAGTAATTTCAGTAATCTCAAAGACACTCAAATCTCCCCACTTTGAACAATTCCAAGGATACTCATTCATTGGAAGCAAAAAGCTTAAAAAACTTGAAAGTATATATATACAAAGTGCCTTCAACATTGGGCCTGAACGTAGACTGACGGCTTTCTTTTTCCCTTTACCGCCACCTTTGTTTTATGTATCTTAAGCTGCAGCCATACTCTCCCACACATTCTGAAATATATCACAAGTTCCCATGTCTCTTTTCCTTTCTATAAACTTCATTTCCTTTCCAATTAATCCTCCCAAACATCCCTACCTAATATATCTCAAACATGTTTTAAAAGCTTCAATTTAGATTATACATTTATTGTAAAAGTATCAGTTTTGCAGGTAGAGTTGATCACTAATATTTATGAGCTTCTAAATATCTTATAAATTGTATTTATTAATACTATGCATGCATGCCTCATACACATATCAATCATTTGTATATGACCCTTAATGAAATACATAGTAAGAAGATAACTTAAAATTTATGTACAAAAATTATTTGAGAGTACAAATATAAATAGCAAATAAAATCCTTATTTTGATTTCTGTGACAGAGTTTATATTCAGCTACAGAGAAACACACAGCACACATGCACATACACCACACCAAGCAAAGAGATAACCATATTAACAAGTGAAGATTTTCTTCTTATCTCTAGAAAGCTGTCAAAGTCATTACTAGTAAATTTGAAACTATATAATACACAGGTATGTGGGAAATCTTTTCTCAACATTTGTTTTAGCAAGTAAAGATTATCAAATGGGGGATGGTCATGATGGAGACTCAGACTTTTGGGGGGAGGGGGGGAAATGGGCATTTATTGAAACCTTAAAATCTGTACCCCCATAATATGCCAAAAAAAAAAAGATTATCAAATGCATTTCAGCCAATTTCTTGTTTCAAAACAGATAGCAATAGAGTTAACAATTTCAAAAATTGCTTAAAATGTGAATAAATTGATATTGATGGGGGTATGGCTTTTCATTAATCAATCATCCATTAATATTGAAAGAGTTGTTTTTCTTTCCAAATGGAAAATAACTAAACCAGGCAACTTTTTCATAGATGATAACAAATAGCAGAAAATAATTCCCTAGGACTTTTTTTCTCATCCATTTCTCTTTCCTATTACATTTAACTTCTTCTGTAATTGATTTTATATATACACATATATATTCATATAGATACACATTGTGTATATATATGCATAAATATATGCATTTACATAGATTCTAAATATCTATCTACACAGACTCACACATACTCACACATACTCACATATTAAGGCATCAAGAGGAAATCCATCCTATCCTTTGGTTACCAAGACCACAAACATATTCATCCAAATATTATTTGATATTAAATATATTCAATTGGGCTGTGTGGTTTAATATGACAGACTGAAATAAAGACAACTTATCTCTGAAAATAATATATTCTACATTTCTTTTACCTGTGGCAATACTGCCTTATCATAAGTATGACCTCAAATGTTCCACATGAATTTTTTTTGACCTTGGTGCACCTCTTATTTTTCTCTTAGTTCCTTCTAATACAAAAATTGCCATACTCCACTAATGCATACACAATACACTATAGTCATTTTCAGAAGGACAGAATTTATTGCCCTTTTGAAGTAGGGGTGAAAAGGGTATGTTGTCTATATTGTGCCACTAGTGAAACTGCCATTTTAAAAAATAAATACGAATTCATACTACACCCCAGAGAATCTGTCTAAATACATAGAAGGTAGAACCTTAACACTGAAAACGCTTTCAAAGTCACAGCCCTGGTTTCAACATTTGAATTACTGTTGACTTTCCTTAGCATTTTCTGATTAATTCCAGTGGGACTTTTAGAGCTGTTGCAACACATTTCTTAGGTTTGGTCTGAAGAATGCCTCTGCTTATAGGTGGTAGAAATAATTTCTGAAGACTGGCTTTGAAGAATGTTTTCCAAATGTCAGATTTCACCCTGACATTTTTTCTTTTAATGCAAATTACTTTCTAGTTTATTCATCTTTAGCCATTATAGAGCTAGAAATTCAGAATGAAGTAGAAACAATTGTAATGTGGTTATATGGGACAGGGTAAAGAATATTTTCCATTATTGCTTACCATTGTAAAAGTATCTTTCAAAGGTAAACCATATTACTCCTTTTGTGTTTTAAACTAAAACAGTAACATTAAAAGTAATGCAGAAATGCATTAATTTCAATTAGAACTACTACAAGTATTACATTGTATTAATTTCAATTCCCAAACAGCTACATAAAATTCCTGATATCTTTAAATGTACAATCCCATAATCACAGTTTATAAAAATAAAAGAATCTATAAAGGTACTCTAGATATATACTTTTATTGATAGAGACAGGCTAAATGCAAAGTCAATATTGAAATTAAATTTCTGACTGCAAATAACCACAGGTGTGTACACATACACACATACATATAAACCAAAAGTGACGCAAATACAAAGCAACATGATAGCCATTGCTTGGCTAATATATTTTGGTAAATAATTGTCATTGTGTTAATATTTAGTGAACATCTTCTATTGGTCACTTATGTGAAGAGCCTATAATAGAGTGAAAAGAGCTTTCATGCCAATAGGGCTGTCAGAAAATAAACATGCAACATATAATAAATTAATATAGATTGAATTATAAGGCAAAATTAAGTTGCATAAAGTCTAAGGAAATTGCAATAGAAGGGGTAAGCAGACACACCATGTAATTTTTCCCATTCATGTGACTTTAGCACACGTAATTAACCACCTTAATACACATCTACTATTATCACAATCATTTCCCTTGAGAGTACCTCAAATTCTAGTATTTCCATTGACTGAGCCATCCTACCAACTATAAGAATGCAAATAAGATATCTGGGATGCATAGGTAAAGAAAAAAAAACAGTGTCTTTATAGACATATACAAAATATCACAATCTGGGTAAAAGTAAAAATCAGCAAATTTTATCAATATTAAAATGAGTCTATATATTTTAAAAAATACCTTTTGCTACAATCTGGATGGAACTAGAGACCATCCTCCTAAGTGAAGTATCACAAGAATGGAAAAACAGACACCACATCTACTCACTATTAAATTGGAACTAACCAATAAGCACTCACATGCACAGATGGAAGTAAAATGCAGCCAAAATCAAGAAGGTGGAAGGGAAGAGTTAGGGATAGGTGAAATTATACCTAATGGATAAAATGCACACTCTCTGGGTGATGAGCACACTTATAACTTTCAGTCAAGCAATTCAAAAGCAATCATGTAACCAAAACATTTGTACCCCATGATATTCTGAAAAAAAGTCATATTAATTAAAATTAAAAAATCAATTAATCATACATATACTTGAAACAAATGTTTTGAAACAATCACAGTAAAAGACAGTTTTGCTTCTCTGCATCTAGAAAGCGAGTAATTAAGTATGGTATACAAAAAACAATATTATATATGTTTAATTTTATATATATTTCATATCTACTGAATTTTAAGTTGAAAATAAAAGAAATTTCATTATTATTTAAACATATCATAGGTATTACCTTATCATAGGTCATATCATAGGTATTACCTTATTTACAAATTCAACTAATCCCACCCTCATTTTCTCCTTAAAAAATAAATTAATTACACTTACTTATAACTAGCATGAAAGTGTCATTTAAAAAATGCTTGTTTCTTAGATTTATGCGACAAAAGAAACTTTGCAAATCTAGTCATTTATATTTGGCTATTAAAGTTTGTGAGTGTAAAAGAGTTAGTGGATTATTTATTGTAGAGTGACAGAGAGAAGAAAAGGCAATAAGTGAGTAAATGATTCATGTATAAGCTCACATTCAAACCATGACTTGCAAAGGTGACTCTGAACTGATGTGGACTTAATGTGTTATCAATACTGAATGCCGAGCTATGAGGATCTCCACTGAAACCAAACATGACATGCAGTGATCAATGAGAAGCAAACAGATCACTGCAAACAGAGTTTTCTTTATGCTTAGTTTTAGATGAGTCAGGACACACTCTTGCATTCTTCCACGCCATCAATAAGGATTATATAGGTATAATACGATATACAAACAAATACATATAAAAATGCATACACTAAAATTTATAATCTGGGTTTTTTTTGGTACATTATTCATTTTTTTGCAATGTGATTTATTTTGTCACATTCAAATAAAGGTATTAACCAAGATATAGCACTGTTCTTTTTTTTTTTTTTTTAAATTATAGGTCTGGTACTCTTCATCCCTGTCCTTTGTAATATATTATAAGAATGTATAATTCACTGGTACTTATAAAAGCCACTAATTTTCACATGGTAATGTCTTACTAATCTGCTAATCAGATATCTAACAATATATATTATCTGGAGCAAAGCCAGAAACCTAGAATTATTACAGAAAATGTCTCTAAGCAATGGAAAAACTGGCTGTCACAAAGCCCATGTAGGAGAACCATAAAGCTAATAATGTTATCCTTTTATTCACAGGTTAAAGTCTATTACTTAAAATTATTGTAATATTAAGCCTGCTGAATTGACATGTTTGGTTATCAGATCTGTCCAATTTCAGTCCTTTCAGTATAAAAGGCACAGAGAGAGAAGCAGATAGTGAAAGAAACTAACTCTGAACAAGTAGACATTAAAAAGAGTAGAAAAAGAAGCATATGAAATACAATTTATAAACCTACCTGGGGGCATTTACTGTCAGGCAAAAATACCCACACACTTCAATATTTCCTCAAGGTATTAAGTCAATTGAAGTTTGTTAAGATTATTCAAAGTCTCAGTTGAAGAAAATTTAATGGCAGATCAGTCTGTTTAAAAAAGGCAAGACCATTTTCACTCTATTTTAAAATATATTCATAATATCAATTAATTTCAAAGGTGCTCATAAATATATGCTGAAGAAATTTTACTATATGAATGTGCATATATAGTACCAGAAAAAATGAGATATTGTAATGCTAATGTAAAATAAAGTCAAATGCATTACCACTTCTAAATTCTAACCAGTGCTTTGAAATGTAGAATACATTCTGACTCAGTTAAAAATTATGTTCTTTAATTGTTTGCACAGAAATAGCAATGCTTTGAATCAGTTGCATACCTAGATTTGACCCTACTAAAATGGAGTTTCTAAATTTGGCTCAATGTTTTTTCATTCACTGTTTGAATGAATGAAAAAAGAGGACAAGTTTCAGGTAATGAATATGCATAACTGCTTTCACAAATGTTCTTACTAAATATAGCAGGATTCAGAACCTTAATATCTCTGGCTGTATTTGATTTTGAGCTGCCAAGATGAAGTAGAGTAAGGAAACCCCTGTTTTGTTGTTGTTGTTTTAATATTTATTTCATCATATTACGGAGGTACAAATATTGTTAGGGTTACAAATATTGCCCCTGCCCCCCCTCCCTGCCCCCGATGTGTTCAATCCCCCGGTGGTGTGCATCACACACGTTATGGAAGCATACACCCCTTTCCTCCTCCCCCCTACCACTTCCCCACCACCCGATAAAAAGTTTGGTTTTGATTTTTTTTTTGACATTTTGGTTACATTGTATATCTTTGCCTCTCTCTAAGAAGGGTTAGAGTTATGCCCTCCTCCTCCAAAATATTCGCCACCTCCCTAAGATTGGGTCCCCCCCCAAATCCCTGGTGAGCATTGCCACCATTTGAAAACCATAGTTTTAATCAGTCAGTATCAATTTGATGGCGAGTAGATGTAGAGCCCATTTTCCATGTCTTGTGTCACCTCACTTTGGATAACGGGCTTAAGGTTAATCCAGGATAGCATAAATGGTGCTAGCTCACCGTCATTTCTTAGGATTGAGTAATATTCCATTGTGAGGATATACCACATTTTAATTATCCACTCATGAATGGATGGGCTCTTGGGTTGTTTCCATGACCGTGCAATAGTGAATTGTGCTGCTATAAACATTTGGGTGCAGTTGTCTTTATAATGGAATGTCTTATGCTCTTTTGGGTAGATGCCCAACAATGCTATTGCAGGGTCAAATGGTATTTCTATTTCTAGCTGTTTGAAGTATCTCCAAATTCTTTTCCGCACTAGTTTGCAGTCCCACCAGCAGTGTAGGAGTGTTCCTGTCTCTCTGCATCCTCGCCAGCATTTGTTGTTTTGGGATTTCTTGATATAGGCCATTCTTACAGGGGTTAGGTGGTATCTCATTGTGGTTTTGATTTGCATTTCTCTAATAATTAGAGAAGTTGAGCCTTTCTTTATATGTTTGCATGCCATTATTCTGTCTTTTTGGAGAAGTTTCTTTTCATTTCTGTCGCCCATTTCTTGATGGGATTGTTTGATTTTTTCTTGTTAATTCTTTTAAGTTCTAGATAGATTCTTGTTATTAGACCTTTATCCGAGGTGTAGAGAGCAAATATTTTCTCCCACTCTGTGGGTTGTCTATTTGCTCCACTGATGGTTTCCTTGGCTGTGCAGAAACTTTTTAATTTGATCAGATCCCATTTGTTTATTTTTGATGCTGCAGTGATTGCCTTGGGGGTCTTCCTCAAAAATTCTTTGCCTAGGCCAATGTCTGATAGGGTTTTCCCAACATCTTCTTCTAGGATTCTTAAGGTTTCATGCCTTAAGTTTAAGTCTGTTATCCATCTCGATTGAATTTTGGTGAGAGGTGAGAGGTAGGGATCCTGATTCGCTCTTCTGCATGTAGCTAGCCAGTTTTCCCAGCACCATTTATTGAAGAGAGATTCTTTTCCCCAATGTATATTTTGTCAGCTTTATCAAAGATTAGATTACTGTATACTGATGGTTTCATCTCTGGCATCTCAGATCTATTCCAGATATTTATGCTTCTGTTCTTGTGCCAATAACAGGCTGATTTAACTCTTATTGCTTTATAGTACAGGTTGAAGTCAGGAAGACTGATGCCTCCCAGTTTGTTCTTTTTATTTAAAATTGCTTTGGCTATACGAGGGTTTTTCTGGTTCCGTATGAAGTGAATAATTATTTTTTCTAGATCTGTAAAGAATGTTGATGGTATTTTGATGGGGATTGCATTGATTTTGTAGATCACTTTAGGTATTATTGACATTTTAACTATATTATTGATTCTACCAATCTATGAACAAGGTAGATTTTTCCATCTGTTTAAACCTTCTGCAATTTCCTTTTTTAGTGTTTCATAGTTCTCCTTGTATAAATCTTTTGTAACTTTCGTTAGGTATACTCCTAGATATTTAATTTTCTTTGGGGCTATAGTAAAAGGTATTGTGTTTTTGATTTGAGTTTCTGCTTGATGGTTCTTGGCATATATGAATGCTTCTGACTTGTGTATATTGATTTTATAACCTGAAACTTTACCAAATTTGGTTATCAAGTCTAGGAGTCTCTTGGAAGAGTCCATGGGGTTTTCTAGGTATAATATCATATCATCGGTGAAGAGCGAGAGTTTGATTTCATCTGCCCCCACTTGAATGCCCTTAACACTCCTCTCCTGCCTGATTGCTATCGCTAGGACTTCAAGTACTATGTTGAATAGGAGAGGAGATAGCGGGCACCCTTGTCTAGTTCCAGATCGAAGGGGGAAAGATTTAAGTTTTTCCCCATTTAGAATGATATTAGCAGTGGGTTTGTCATAGATGGATTTGATAAGTTTAAGATATGAGCCATCTATGCCTATTTTGTTAAGAGTTTTTATCACAAAGGTGTGTTGGACTTTGTCAAATGCTTTTTCTGCATTTATTGACAGAATCATATAGTCTTTGTTCTTCATTTTATTTACGAAGTGAATTGCATTTATAGACTTGCATATGTTGAACCATCCTTGCATCTCTGGAATAAAGCCTACCTGGTTATGGTGAACTATTTTTTTGATGTGCTGCTGAATTCTATTCGCTAAAATTTTATTTAGGATTTTTGCATCTGTATTCATGAGGGATATTGGTCTGTAATTTTATTTTTTTGTTGTGTCCTTTCCTGGCTTTGGTATCAAGGTGATATTGGCTACGTAGAATGAGTTAGGAAGGATACCATCCTTCTCAATGGTGTGGAATTGTTTCGGTAGTATAGGTATGAGTTCCTCTTTGTATGTTTGGTAGAACTCTGCAGTGTAGCCATCTGGCCCAGGACTTTTCCCTTTGGGCAGGTTTTTAATTACAGCTTCAATTTCTGAGCTTGAGATTGGTCCGTTTAGGAATTCTGTTGCCTCCTGTGTGATCTTATGGAGGTTGCATGAATCCAAGAATTTGTCCATTTCATCTTCGTTCTGTAGTTTTTGGGCATATAGTTTTTTATAATAGTCAAATATAATGTTTTGTATTTCTTTAATATCTGTTGTGATCTCTCCTTTTTCATTTCTTATTGAGTTTATTACAGTCCTTTCCCTTTGGGTCCTTGTCAACCTAGCAAGAGGGCCATCAATTTTGTTTATGTTTTCAAAAAATCAGCTTCTGGTTTTGCTGATTTTTAGTATAGTTCTCCTGTTCTCCACTTAATTCAGTTCTGCTTTGATCTTTGTTATTTCTTTTTTTCTATTAGGATTGGAAATTGTTTGCTCTTCTTTGTCCAGTTCCTTGAGCTTATTCATTAGGTTGTCAGTATCTAAGCTTTCTGTTTTTTGGATGTGAGCGTTAATTGCTATTAGTTTTCCTCTCAGGTAAGCTTTTGCTGTATCCCACGGGTTTTGGTAAGAGGTATCACTGTTATCATTTTGTTTGAAGAAATTCTCGAATAAATTCAGGAAACCCCTTTTTATTACTCTTATTTCTTATCCATTAGTAACTGAAGTTTTGTCAACATTTCACCCATCTTAAAGGCTATACCTCAAAAACAATTTGGTTCATACTAATTTTATTCCATTCTGCTTTTATCATTTTTAGAGCTGACTATGGACATGAGATACATTTTCTACCACGATTATGTATTAAATTTCAGCACATATATGATTTAGAATATCTTGTACTGGCAAGTGATCATCAAATGATCATTAAATAAAGAGATGTTGATTATCTATTACATAGTGTCAGTTGCATTTTAAAACAAAAAAACTTGGTGAAAAATAAATTTGGAGTTTATTTTGTTTTAGTGTATCAAATTAGGTGACGTTATCTTCCTCCTCCTCTTCCTCCTCCTGCTCCTCCTCCTTGTTTTAGTTGCAATTAGAGCAAAGGCCTCCTGAATCTCAGGTTTCATTTGTGTATTCCAAACAAAAGAATTAGATTGGCTTATTTTAATTTTGTCCTCATGTCTTCCAACAATGACATACTACAGCGTTGGTAGTCTGGATATTTATATACCTACTAGGATAAAAGGATACAGTGAGATGTTTCTATTAATTGAAGATGAGATTCACAGCATAATTCATCTTCAAAATCACCACATATATCACAGATCTCTAAAATGGACTTTGATTCTCTCCAGTGATATCTCAGGAGATTGTTAATGTTTTTCTTACCACCTTTGCTGCAATGGGGGAAAATTATCTGTGTTTATATCAACCTCCCACAGACAATTGTTAGTGACTAAGGACCAAGGTGAAACTCATCTTTCATCCCAAACATTTAATATAGCTTCTCACATACAGTAGGCTCTCAGTAAATAATGAGTTAATAAATGTAATAATAAATAAATGAAGGATTAGAAAATATTTATCTATTATCTTGTTCAATTTCTATACTTACATGGAAAATGAGTCTAAAAAATTGTGTGTTCACGAGGATAAAATTTGACATTGTATTTTATTCATTTCATGCACAAAATGCAAAGTCACCTGTTGTACACCAGTGATACAATATGTTCACAGTCATTTCACACTGAAACTTCACATAAGGCCCTACTTTCATCATTTCTAATTAACTATATTACATTAATTAATTAATTTTTGCCATCCTCACCCTGTACTAGGCAACCCCATCCAATCCCCTGACTGAGGAGCTCAGAGTGGACATTTGAATTCATCTTAATGGTCTCATCTTTCCTAAGTGTTCCTTTCATAAAAATGATTTTGTCTTATGTTCCTTTCCCTGTATATCATTAGAATGTAATTCAGCAAACAAATTCCAGCTAAGGTATTTGTGGCTGAAAATGTTAAAACGTACTTGTTTCAGAAAAAGTTTCGTTTGAACAGAAGTCTTTAGTACCTGAGACACATATATGGGTGGGATAACGTACCACTCTTATAACTGAGAAATCTCTCAAATAATGAAATATTGTTTGTTTGCACTATGCTTTGTGTAAGGTTTTCACTGGCTTGTATGCAGCCATGCAGTTAATATGAGGTCTCCACAACTGAGGAGCTATAGCAACAGTGAAGCCTCAGCTGGACTTAGCTTGGGAGCAGAGAAGAAAGCGTCTATTATGGAGGAAGGATATAAGAGACAGAGTCCAATTAGGATCCAGGAAAGACACTTGATTTAAACAGAATAGCTTTTTAATTGACAGAAAAAAAATTGTATATATTTATAGCATATAGCATGATATTTTGAAATATTTATACAATGTAGAATAGCTAAATAAAGCTAGTTACTGTATATATATTACCTCACATACTTATCTTTTTTTTTTTGTGGTGAGAACACTTAAGATCTACTTTTTAATATCTACTATTTTCAAGTATAGAATATATCGTTATTAACTATGTTGACCATATTGTGCAACAGACCTGTTGAAGTTATTCCTCCTTAATTTATCATATGGCATTTAAATTGAGAAGAAACATGAAAATGTGTATTTCTCTTTGTCTAGGTTAAAATGCCTGCATATTCCAGGGTGTTATTATCTATCTTTCTAAATGTATAATTCTATATGCTTTAAAAAAATTTAAGTATTATTGGACTATTCCTGTTCAACAGATACTGTTTTTATTCACTATTATACCAAATACATGCAATTCAACTACATTAAACATTCAGAGCATATTTAGTACACAAATTCACCATGTGGTTGAAATATATGAACAGGATTTTGCCTTTGTTATAATGTATGCATTTTATTAGTCTTAGTAATAATTTTTAAAATTATCAATTATTAAAATGTTTCTAAGTGGTATGCAGAGGTCATCAGATGTTCACTCTTAATGGAAATTGTTTCTTCTATTTTACACAACAATCATTTTAATGAAAGACAGAATCAATTTGCCACAGTTATACATAGCTTTCCTTGTATCATCATTCCCCAGTTTCCCGAGTTCAAAATTGTCAAAAGTTATTTTTCATACCAAATCTTTTATATTTAACAATCTTTCTAGTTCTTTTGATACTATCTCATAAGTATCTTTCATGTATTTTTCTCTGTTCATCTGTGACGCTGCTGCCTTATCTTACTTCTGAACATTTTGCATAGTTTTATGGATTGAAATGTAATCCTGTAACAGTAATAGCTATTATTTGACAAAAAAAGCTACATTATTTTAAAAAATAGGTTTCGGCCGGGCATGGTGGCTCACGCCTGTAATCCTAGCACTCTGGGAGGCCGAGGCGGGCGGATTGCTCAAGGTCAGGAGTTCAAAACCAGCCTGAGCAAGAACAAGACCCTGTCTCTACTAAAAAAAAAAAAAGAAGAAGAAGAAGAAACAAAGAAAAGAAAGAAATTAATTGGCCAACTAATATATACAGAAAAAATTAGCCAGGCATGGTAGCGCATGCCTGTATCTCAGCTACTCGGGAGGCTGAGACAGTAGGATTGCTTGAGCCCAGGAGTTTTAGGTTGCTGTGAGCTAGGCTGACGCCACGGCACTCACTCTACCCTGAGCTACAAAGCGAGACTCTGTCTTAAAAATAAATTAATAAATAAATAAAATAAAAAATAGGTCTCAAAAATTTACATTTAGAAAAAGTTAAATTTCCCCATAGGAGGGCTTCTAGAAACTCTAATAGAACATCAATTTTGAATTACTGTTGCAGGCATGTAGCATCAACACTTGTCTAGATAATAGACTATAGTCTAGAGAATGGGCCACACATGTGGCAAAAGACTGAAATCTTAATCAGTAGTTGGGCAATTTTTGCCGTAAGCAAAGCAACCAATCATCTAGTCCTATTTAGATTGTCCATAGATAGAACAAAGAGGGGAGAAAATTGAGCGATTAAGAAAGTAAAACTGAAAAGGAATAATAAAACATAGATTGTTACCAGTGATAATGACAGAGAGACAGAGACCAGACTGTGAAATGAAAGATGTGGTAGAGCCATTCAGAAAAGTAGGGAACATAGAGGAAGAGAACTCATGGAAGGAGACACTGAAACAGATTTGCAGTTGTGTTTTCACCCTTGTGAGAAAGAGAAGGTAAGTAAATGAATAAGTTTAATGCTCAATAGAGTAATCTGCAGGCCCTGTGTGGCTATAATCATGTGCAGGTAATGATACCTTAGAAGTGACCATGCTCATCCAAAGAAATTCAAGTAGAGAAGATGGGAGTCATAGCCCATAAGGGAATCTAGATAATGCACAGTGTGAGACATATATATGGCACAACAGTAAAACATAGTTTCTATGTGTGCATTTTTTCCCATAATCAGGAACAATAGCAATAACCAGAAATTCAACTCACTTAAAATCAATTTTATGATTATTAAAGTGTAGAATTTAAACTATTTTTATAATTTTCAAGTTCTTCCTTGGGCCTCATTTCAATAGATTAAAAAATAAAAACTTAATATAATGTTAAAAACTATGCAAAATGTGAACTACTAAAACTATACCATTATAAATCACTGCTCTTTGAAACATCCAATGTTTTATAACTTTAAAATATTTTAACTGTATAACATGCTATATGGTGGTGGCACAGATTCTTTCAGAGCCAATCTTGGTGTTGTCATTCCTCTGACTGTATCATCTAGAAGCCCAAAATATTGAGGAAAAATGCATCTACATTACATGAGAGTTAAATATGGTATACATGTATATTCATTATGCATTTAAATTATGATTATTCTATTTTTATCAGGAGCCAGTTTAAGGTAGATCTTACATGAAATAATAGGCAAAACGCACAATAAATCCATGGCTATAACCTGTTTCACATTTATGAAAGGGAAATTGAATTCTTAAATCTTTCCATGGCCCCAAATTAGATAATATACTATGCCTAGGGGAAGGAAAAAAAAATTAAACAGTGAATTTAATCTAAAAGAAATTCAAAAGTAATTTGAAAGAGATTAAGATTGCAACTAGATGGTGGTTCTTCCATGTATCTATTGTGTAATTTGCCTCAAATAAGATTTCTTTTTTTCCTTAATTAGACTTAAAAGTGGAGTCTTTTATAAACAGAAGCAAAGTTTACCTCAGCATTAAAATAAAAGCAGTTATTGGTTCTCAGCAGGTATTTCAGTATGTTTCTGTGAAAGTATTTTATGAGTCAGAAGGCATAGTCATGCAAATAAAATTAAAAAGAAAACCATGCCTGTCCCTACTTATTTGGCTTTTCTGCAAGGTTTCCTTCTCCCCTTTTCTCCTCAAAAGAAAATAGTTTTGAATTTGAAAGTTGGATTAAGTTAATCATAAATTGTCTATTCAATGCCTAAATATGCAATAAGAATGAAAATTTGGTTTATCACTCCAAACATCTAGGATTTATTTTTTTATTCTTTATTTCATGAAATTATGGGTGTGCAAACATTTTGGTCACTTGTTATGGCTTTGCCACATCCCAACCATGATTTGAGATGTGCCCTTCCCCGCCCACAATGCTCACCAAGTCCATTAGTTGTGAGTTTACCCATCCCCCAACCTCCCTATCCCCAAAGAATATTATTACATCCAGCAATACCACTATTAGGCATCTACCCAAATGAACAAAAGTCATTCTAGGATCTTTTTTGATGAGTCCTTGCAACAGTTTGACTCTTTTGTTTCCAAAATTCATGTTAAAATTTAATCTCCAATGTGGCAGTATTGAGAGGTGGGGCTTTTAAGAGATAATTAGATCATGTGGGCACTGCCCTCACAGATGGATTAATAATACATTCATGGATTAATGATTTAAAAGGTTAATTGATTAATGGTTTATTATAGGAGGGGAACTGGTGGCTTTATTAGCCGAGGAAGTGATATCTGAGCTAGTATGTTAGCATGTGAACACACTCAGCCTCTTGCTACGTGGTACCTGCACTGCCTCAGGTCTCTGCAGGCATCAGCCACCACCAAGAAGGCTGTCACCAGGTGCAGCCCCTTGACCTTGGACTTCTCAGCCTCTATAACTTTAAGAAATAGATTACTTTTATTTATAAATCACCCATTTTCAGATATTTTGTTTTAGGCAATAGAAAATGGGCTAATATAGGAAATTGGTACTGAGAGTAGGTTGTTACAGAACTAGGATGCCCTCAGGTTTCCCTCTCTTCACACATGTCCACTTTCCCTCTGACCTTCTCTACCATGTGTGATGCGGCACAAAAGCCATCCCCAGAAACCAGGGTCATACCCTTAAATTTCTCAGCCTGCAGAACTGTAAGCTAAACAAACCTCTTTTCTTTATAAATTACATAGGCTCGGGTGTTTTTTTATAGAACAACAAAGTAGACTAAGGCAGTCTTTTATAATATTTCTGCTTCTTTTGTGTAAAGACCATTCTTTGATAATTTGTCTTTTCAAACAGAGTGATTTATTCCATTGATTGATACTTACTGAACATGTTTTTAAAAGCAGTTTACCCTAGAAAACACTATAGAGAAATGAATCAGACACCGATCTTGAACTCAAAATTCTACTTTTCCTCAGTAGATATTTGGCGTATACATAAACAATTATAATGACAGAATATGTACAATGTACCCTAGTAGAAGTAAAGATTAAATATCTTAGACATTTTCAGAGCAGAGAGCCTGTATCCTATGTTCATTGGAGAGGAAGTGGGGAGATTGAGGAAACACATAAAAAGAAGGTAAGATTTTAGCTGAGTTTAGAAAAATAATTGACACATAAAAGGAGTATTCTGAGTAGTACAGACTCGGCCAACATTCTAATCAAGTACTACAGTTAAGCAAATCGTGAAATTACTAAAATATCTTCAGTAGTCCTGATAGATGTGAAATGACATTCAAGACATTTAAGATTTACTGATATTCAAGAGTCTCCATAAGCTAGTCTGAATAGAAATAAAGTATGCCATCTTTGCAACCATACAATTCGATTTTCTTTACCTTCTTCTACGTCATACTCCTGTTGTTTTTCCTCGTACCATCATCTGACTATAATAATATCTGAGTTTTTCCAGGTTGTAAAACAGTGTCTGACTATGTAAGACATTGGTCCTGATTTTCCTTGTTCTGGAGCCTCATATTCTTAAGTAGCTACGAAGTAGCTATTGTCACTTTTCTGGATTTAGAAATTATTTGTCATTCCAAAAATATACCAAATATTCTTATCATTGACTGAAGCATTATTTAATTTATCTATTCTAGAAAGCACAACCACTGAATCAAAGAGCCTGGCTCACAGATCTGTTAAGCACTTGTTTAAAAATAAGCCTGAGGTCTTCAAAGGCAATAGGCCAAAGGAGATAGTTCTATCTATCTCATGGAAGCATTTATCTTAAGTATAAAGGTATTTGATTCATTCTGTAACAACAAAATGTAACAGGAGAAAATGTAATAGTAAATATAGAAGACTGTATTGCAACTTAGTTTTGTCTAAGCAGT
This sequence comes from Microcebus murinus, assembly GCF_040939455.1. Classification (NCBI taxonomy): domain Eukaryota; kingdom Metazoa; phylum Chordata; class Mammalia; order Primates; family Cheirogaleidae; genus Microcebus; species Microcebus murinus. The sequence goes on from NC_134108.1 coordinate 83,763,512, forward strand.
TTGGCTTTCCTTAACTTTGTTTATGAAAATAGGAACATTTGGGACCAATTTAAATGGAATTAAAATAATAATGGTAGATGCTTCAGATTTGCACAAAGGTTAGCATTTTGTCCAGAAGATGAGAAGGAAAACAATATCTTTCTGAAATAATAGTTATAGTGATGTACGCATACATTTAAATATTTATTTGTTTTGATTATAGGTTTCTTGAAGCAATTTTCTTTGTAGTGACTTAGAAGGATACAGGGATTGATGAATAAAATACTTCAATTTGCTATGTTTTTTAACATGAATCTCTCATTTCATGAATAATTTTAATTTGATTCTGTGATTTATTAATTTGATAAATATACTTTGAAAATTAAAGTACATTAAATTTAGTTCTGAAATGTGGGCTCTTGGGTGGACAGACAATAATATACCATTAACTTAACAAACCAAATATAACAGCTTTGGTGTTGGTGAGAGATTTCATAGCATGAAAGGAGAAGTAAAGAGAATGCAATTAATTAGATCCAAAGCATCTGGGGTCCATTTCATTTAATTTGGGCCTGGTTGACCTTAGTGTAGAATTCATTTTTTTCTTGCTAGAGGACAAAGGAACATTAAGAATTTGAAGGATACTGAATTTCTTTTTCTGTTATAAGAAATAGTCACGCAGAAGTTTTGTAACACTTCATAATTTTCATCCGATGACCATTTAAAAACTATAAATGACAGTAACATAAATAGAGCTTTGAATTGCTTTCATTCACTTTTGCAATATGTCAAAAAATGAGATTAATTAAACAAATATTTTCTTAGAAACTTTATGCTATAGACACACACACATGGCACAAACACACAAAACATTATTATTGAGGTCTTCACAGACTATTGCAAGAGAAGACACTTACACAAATAATTGCAAAAGAAGACCTTTGATATTTTCAGGCCAAGTCTCTTGATTTTGTTTTACAGATTCTTTAATAAAGAAATACTGGCTTTAAGCTTTCTCTCAACGCATGTATCTGAAATAAGTGACATATTTCTTACATATGGCTCAGTGGTAGTATTCAAAGTGCAGTTCAGCATTTCCAGACTTTGCCAAACTTTCAAGACTTCCGCAATCTCAAAATTGATTTTATAATAATATGAAGACAACATCATACTTGTCTCACTCTCATTCTCTTATGCAGATATAGTGAATTTTCTAGAGGCTACATCACTGCAGATTTAATGCAAAGCAGATAAGAATCTATCTGTCTTCTACAGACAGACATTAAAGAGATTTGCAAAGATGTGGAAACAACCCAAATGCCCATCAATACATGAGTGGATTAAGAAAATGTGGTATATGTATACCATCGAGTACTATTCGGCTATAAGAAACATTGGTGATATAGCACCTCTCGTATTTTCCTGGATAGAGCTGGAACCCATTCTACTAAGTGAAGTATCCCAAGAATGGAAAAATAAGCACCACATGTACTCACCAGCAAATCTGTTTCACTAATCAAAATCTAGGTGAAAATATAGGAATAACATTTATCTGGCATTGGGCAGATGGGAGAGGGGAGGAAAGAATGGTATATACATACATAATGAGTACGATGCACACTATCTGGGGGTTGGACACCCTTCAAACTCAGACTTGAGGGGGGAGTGGGACAAGGGCAATATATGTAACCTTAACATTTGTACCCCCATAATATGCTGAAATTAAAAAATAAAAGAGATTTGGAAAAGTGTAAAATAAGCTGCTTTTCACTAATTTTGTTGTTTTAGAAAAGATAGTTCTATTTTATAAAAATACATTATTCAAGTTAACAAGTAAACTTATGATTGATATTTTAAATGAATTATTTAAAATATTTGAAGATTTCCAGTTTTAATTTTTAATTGGGGACTTCAATAATTTTTAAGAGTATAAAGAAGCCATGAGAACAAAGACTTGAGATCCACATCTCTACATCACAAGTCTGCCAACCTTTAAACTTTCAATCAAGTTTTATCTTATTTTCCAGAAGTTAAGAATTTTTCACTTTACTTTTACTTTTTAGATAATAATTTTATATGAAGGTCAAGGCTGAATCACTAAATACAACTGCTACACTAGAGTAAGCCTGAGAGTGCAGGGAACTCTGTTTCATAACTCACCAAACTAATGATATGCTTATGTCATTAAGAGTCAAGTGAAAATTGCAAGTGTTAAAACACTGGAATTTCAGAAATAACACTATTTGAGGCTATCATGGTATATGTATGTGCACACACATACATGTACTTATGTATAAAATATTAAATACATCCATATGTCTCTGTGTGTATAGAACGTTAATAAATTGTCTATTCAAATTAGTTACAACTAAGTTGTACACCCAAATTCATTCTCTGCAAAAGGTTTTGTGTCCCCTAAAACTTCCATGTGTTTTTACATCTTCATCTGTTAGTAGGTATACTTGCTATTAAATAAATAATTAATAAGTAGAACAGTCTTATGCATAAAAGTGTTGTAGCCCCAGTGTATGCGTACAATTTTGTGTTAACACAGAAGGCTTATTAATTCTGTTTTGGAAATTAGAGAAGGAAGCTTCACAAATATGAGAGCAACTCAGCTATATCTTAAGAATGCATTTACAGGTGAAGACTCAAGAGAAATATAAAATAGAAAAATACGCACAGAAAGATATGCAAGGTGTGGACTGTTGACACAGTAAGTGGAAATGTTCTCCATAGCTGGAGTAAAGTTCATGAAAATGATTGAAGGGATCAATTGTAAAGATAGTTTCAGACTACATGATAAAGTATCATATGTTCTGCTTATCTAGTTGGATTATCTACTAAAAAGCTGGCACATGGTAGAGCTTCCAAAAAAGTTGATTCTGCTTGGTTGTTACCTGTGCGGTGGTATGTGTAAATATTTTATAAATCACCCATACCACTAAGCGTTTTATAAAATAAGTTAATTGGGGGAAATATCCAAGAGATTTGGGGCTTATTCCTTTTGGTTTTAGGATGGTGTTACATATTTTAAGCTTGGAGACATTTTAGAAAAAAGAGCTCTATAAAGCAATGCGATATTTGTTTCAGACTAGAGGGAAGAATTATTGAGTTGCAGTTAAAAAGTAAAGTCTCCTGCACTCATGTCTGAACTAAGGCAGGAATGGTAGGGATAGGGAGGAAACTATGACTCAACAAAATAGAAGAATTGAAAAGCAGGAATTCTCATGTAACCCAATTATATGACATTGTTTTCATATTTTCACTAATGCATATAGAACTGCATTGTTTCCAGTTTTGCTATACTCTAATTTGGCAAAGGTAGATGAGATTGATAATTAGGACCTCTACCTGGTGATTCTTGAAGTCTGGGAATTATGCAATTTTAGAAAAAAAATTATAGCAAGACATAGAAAATAATATTTAATAATAATAATAACATATAAAAATAATACTAAGTTTTTACTTTTAATCACAGGCCACTAAAAAATCCTCTTTTGATTTAGGGGGAGACCTGTCATTCCTGCATAGTCTTGGGTGAAAAAAGTGTTTATTCTGTTCCACTCTTAGAAAGTTTTTGGTTGAATGATTTGTGAAACACAAATATAAATAAATATCCACCAAATCTAACTCCCCATAATAATATAGCAAATATTTTGCTTAAAACCTGCATCCTTATTTGTTTCTTTTTTTTTTTTTTTTGATTTTTCCATTTTCTAACTGTAGATACTTTTGGAGGTATATTTAAGTTGCCAAATGTTTTTCAATTATATTTACTGATAATAATTTTGAATATATGTTTATATTTTATTACTTTAAACAAAATTATCTTGAACTTCTTAGCTATTTTCTCAAATCTATGAGTTGGTGCACATATTGACAGCTCGTGTTTTATATACATTTAGGAAGATAATTCTTGACTTTCTTCACAAGTCAAAAGAAAGAAATAAAACTTAGCTTTGGAGAAATGAATTAAGTTTTTAAAATAAAATTGTGAACTTGAACTTGCTTTCATTACTTGAATAGTAAAATAGAATTGATTTTATAGCTACTACGAGAAAACTGAAATCTCCAAAAATCAATTTAACAAATTGGTTCCAAAATAATTCTGAAAATGTCAATTGCTTGACAGGAGAATTTTATTTTCTTATCAAATGAGAGCATCATTCCTTTTCTTTTCTTTTTTTTTTTTTTTTGTCTGTTTTCTTTTTGTTTGTTGGTTTGTATTTCAAGAGGCTGCCTAGAAATTTTATCATCATATCCATTTAACATTTTTTAATTAGATTACCCATCATTATTTTGGGATACTCAGAACATTAAAAATAACAACTGAAGAAAGGTGAGTAAGTAAAGCAATATAGTAATTTTGTCATTCTATGTCTTCATGACCACAATTGTCGCTCCCGCCTCGCCAGCAAGGAAGACGCGCAACCGGAGTTCTTCTGACAGCGCTTTATTGGGGAATCTGAAGATGACTAAAGCGGAAGACCCCGAGGAGCTCTCGGAGCGGGCTTATATAGGCACTAAGTACATTAGGCAGAATCTGATTGGCTCATGCAAGAGCCTTCATTAGCATACTTGCTGAGAGACAGGAAAAAGCCCCTACACATGCGCGGTTCACCCTGTTTATCAGTCTTGTGGTATGGGTGTGACCAGGAAGTCGGTGCCATCTTGCAATGGCGTTAACACCGCGCCCCACACACAATAATGTAAACTTTACAAAGGCAGAGATTTTTAAATATACTTTTTTTTTTTATTCTTTAAAGATACATCTCCAGGGCCTAGAACATTGCCTGATCAGGAATCAAAACATTTATTGGTTGAGTGAATAAATGATGGGTGCAGAACAAAGTAATTTCATACAGGAATTATTTCCTCATCATTGTTGTAAGCCTTCTTCAAGACACATCTCCCTCCTTGTAAACATACCTTCTTTCTTATAAACATACATCCAGCTAGTATTCCTAAAGAAATCCAGAAAGAGAACTAGATAGATAAAGATATACATATCTTCTGAATTTACTACCAGACATTTGCATTGAGTTAGAACACCTATGTTAGTGTCTGAGAAAAGGCAAGTAGAGAAATGTGTATTTCTAAGATTTGTCATGGGCCAAGAAGGAATTTTATCAAGATCAATTTGGAAAATCAAGCAATGAGGCAAAATCATTTGACAAGATGTGAACACAAACTTAAGGCAACATGTTGAAGGCATTCAGCAACAATGTACTTTAGTATATTTCCCTTTTGATATTTCTCCAACCCTCACATCCTATAGATGGCTTCATTTAATTATGAGAAAAGAGGTAATACATGTGGGACATTACTGGGTCAGTTTGAATTACAAAAGCTTGAAAAAATTTATTTTCTCAAAAAAATGGTTTAAATCTGAACATTGATTTGCAATGGAAGATAACCATGTACAAATAATATCAAGTAAGATTATTTTATTCACATGTGACTGTACTTTTGGTTACTCATCAGTATCCTAAAGGCTACCAGTATTAAAAACACAGGTCCTGATAGTTTTAAAATATTCTGGTAAATATACTGTAACAAAGGAGATGATCAATTGATTCTCACATTTATTCCTTACTAAACATAATTTTGTTTCACATTAACTTATAATGCCCAGGTGTGCTTAGGGGTTCCTTTGGCCTTAAACTGTGTGGATTTTATCTCTTGAATTTGGCTATACCTAGGTATGGGTCACATTAATAACTGAGATAAAACAGGGCAACTTCGGCTCAAGGAATAACCCAGGGTCTCTTTGCTTGGCATCAGGTGCTGCATAAAACATTTCCCTTAGCAAATGACTATAGAGCTAAAGGCACTGTGAATAATATTTCCAGTAAAAATGCTTCATGAAATGAATTATTCAATATTTATCACAGTTAGTATCAATCTTATATATACATGCCCATTTACTTCAGTCAAATTAGTAAGAAACAATCAAAATTTCCAATTCATTCTATGTAGATATAATAGCCACCTATTTGAGATTTTAGAACAGTAAGCTGCTTGGGAGTAGTTACATTCTTTTCAAAGAGTCATTCCTAAAATATTTAGATAATATCTTTTACTTTGCCAGTGCAAGGTGAAACACAAAGTTATATACCTGTGGCAGTTTTATTAACAGGATTCAGAGAATAATAATAATAAATGCATGCTATGGAATCAAATAGGAATAATTATGCAAGTGAAATGTATATAATTCTATAAATAAATAGGGGTATATAAGAAAAATTTAAAAAATGACAAGAGGATTTCAACAAAGACCATTGATAATTGAAAATAGAACTTTCAATAATCCAAGTTTTTAATGTGTAAAATTAGCCATGTTTTAATTATCTTTCTCTAATAATATTTTTTAAAAATTCTTTTATTGTCTGTGTTCTGTTTTAGAAAGACTAAAAAGAATCCTTGCCAAATTGCATAATTGTCTTTTCATCTTCCTCAAGTTTATTTAAAAATTTTTTTTCTTGAGAAGTTAACAGTGGCCTCTACATATGTTACACAAATTCTTAATTACAAATAATGTCTTTATCTTTAGAGCTCGCTGAGAGCAGAATCCTTTGATAGTAAGTAATTGCATATAGAGAAGAGTGGGAGAGATACACAAAATGAACTTCAGGATATGTAATTTTCCCTGTGGTAGAGAAAGTGAAGAGAGTTGGCCAGCATAGGGGATGTAAGAAGACCCTGAAGTTGAGAGAGAAAATATACGGAACATAATATATTTACTTCCTATATTGATTTACATATTCAATACAATCCCAATCAAAATTTCAGATGACTATGTTTAACAGTAATTGAAAAAATGACCCTTTTCATGAATATCTTTGAAATTATCCATTGTCCATTAAGTCCTAGATCATTTTACTGGACAATGTTATTTGGAAACTGTGATGTGGATGCTAGCTCATTAATTTTGAGACATAATCCATATATATTTATATTTATATGTGTGTGCACATATAAAGATATTGTGTGGGAAAGATATTGTTTGTTGTATACACATGCTCCTCAACGTACAGTGAATCTATGTCCCCCATCATAGATAGAAAATATCATAAGTTGAAAATGCATTTAATACTCTGATAAATTCACTGTAAGTTCAAAACATCATAAGTCAAGCCATCCTATGGCAGTGATTGCCTATATTCCTACAACCTTGACGAACTAGTTTATTAATTCTAGTAGTAGTTTAGGTTTATTTTTCGAGGTAGAGGGAGCATTCCTCAGGATGTTCTAGAAATCTTTCCTTAGGATGATTAGAAATCATTAGAAATCATTCCTGACATCCCCTATGCTGGCCAACTCTCTTCACTTTCTCTACCACAGGGAAAATTACCTATCCTGAAGTTAATTTTGTATATCTCTCCCACTCTTCACTATATGCAATTACTTATTATCAAAGGATTCTGCTCTCAGCGAGCTCTAAAGAGAAAGACATTATTTGTAATTAAGAATGTGTGTAACATATGTAGAGGCCACTGTTAACTTCTCAAGAAATTTTTTTTTAAATAAACTTGAGGAAGATGACAAGACAATTATGCAATTTGGCAAGGATTCTTTTTAGTCTTTCTAAAACATCCTAAGGATGTTTAAGATCATTCCATTTGTAAAGAGAGATAGTTTTAAATCATTCTTCCCAATCTCTATGTCGTTTTATTTTATTTCTTACTTCATTGTCCTGAGTTTATCTTAGCTTCATCTCTTCCTATAGTTGTATGTAACAAGTCCCCTGTATATAACCAACCTTCCATCATAGCCATGAGTACCACAGCCACTCATATTTAGTGTATGTCCTCCTCTCCCTGCTCAGGTTTCAGCACCTCAAGTTATTCCACCTTCCTTCATAGATGCCCTTGTGACCACTCTTGGTCTCCAACACTCTGCTCTAGGACACTGTGATCCCACCAAACCTCCTGAAAAGCATGGATTTCAACCTTGCTTTATTAATTGAACTGAACAGGAAGGAAAGGAAAGTGAGAGAGGAAGGGGAAGAACTGAGGACAGAATGAAACTAATGCTTTAGTCAGAGGAAAGTTCTCCAGGTTCATTAGGGCACTATTAAGGTTCAGAAGTAGAGATAGAGCAGTGAGGACATATAAGATGGTAAAACTAAATGGCTTTCCATATTTTTCCGTTATGCATATTGTAGTCTTCAGAGACCCCAAAGGCAATCACAACAGCAACAAAAATAAACAAATGGGACCTGATCAAATTAAAAAGCTTCTGCACAGCCAAAGAAACTGTCAAGAGAGCAAACAGACAACCCACAGGATGGGAGAAAATTTTTGCAAGCTACAAATATGATAAAGGGCTGATAACTAGAATCTATTTAGAACTCAGGAAAATCATCAAGAAAAAAATCAAACAACCTTATCAAAAACTGGGCAAAGGACATGAACAGAAACATCTCATAATTAGACAGAATAATGGCCAACAAGCATATGAAAAAATGCTCAACATCTCTAATCATCAGGGAAATGCAAATCAAAACCACAATGAGATATCACTTAACTCCAGTGAGAATGGCCTTTATCAAAAAGTCCCCAAACAATAAATGCTGGCATGGATGCAGAGAGAGAGGAACATTCCTACATTGCTGGTGGGACTGCAAACTAGTTCAACCTCTGTGGAAAGCAATATGGAGATATCTCAAAGCGATACAAGTAGATCTACCATTTGATCCAGCAATTTCACTACTGGGCATCTACCAAAAACATCAAAAGTCACTTTATGAAAAAGACACCTGCACTCGAATGCTTATAGCAGCAGAATTCACAATTGCAAAGCTGTGGAAACAACCCAAGTGCCCATCAATTCATGAGTGGATTAAGAAAATGTGGTATATGTATACCATGGAGTACTATTCAGCTATAAGAAACAATGGTGATACAGTACCTCTTGTATTTTTCTGGATAGAGCTGGAACAGATTCTACTAAGTGAAGTATCCCCAGAATGGAAAAACAAGCACCACATGTACTCACCAACAAATTGGTATTAACGGATCAACACCTAAGTGGACATATAGGAGTCACATTTATCGGGTGTCAGGAGGGTGGGGGGGGAGGAGGGGATGGGTACATACAACCACAACGAGTAAGATGTGCAACGTTTGGGGGATGGTCATGCTTGAAGCTCTTACTCAAAGGGGGAGAGGGGCATGGACAATATATGTAACCTTAACACTTGTACCCCCATAATACGCTAAAAGAAAAAGAAAAAAAAGGTTAAAGGTACAAGTTTAAATGTGACAATAAAAATAATAAAGCAAAAATACTAATATTGGTGTTGGTAATATGATAGATAGCTAATGTTTAAGGAATATCCACACCATCGTTGTTCTACATAAAGAAGGATTATTGAATGTGTGCTCCCGTTCAGGGAGAAGGTATTGTGACAGGAAGAACTATTTATATCCTGTACACACAAGTCTTGATGCCTGTACTTAAACAGCTGTTCTTTCAGATAGTAGTTTTCACAAATACTTCTAGCACACATGTAACAAATGAAGATTCTTTCCTATATGTTGAAACAGTGTGTGTTGGATGCACCATAACTGGATGCACTAGTAATATTGAGCTCAACATTGCTTACTTCAATATTTCAAACAATTAAAAACAGAATTAGGATTTTCAATGAAATAAAAACATTCTTTCTGAAGGGAAAAATCCTGTGAGGGGTAGTTGAGCTCTTTTAGTCTTCTACTCCCTGGAAGGAAGGAATTGCCAAACATCCATGCACATGTTGAGTGGAGAATTTCCTAGGTATCTGGAGCTTGAAAGGTTCTGATTATGAATTCTAAGCAGGCCAAAAGCACCACTGGGAATTGTTCTTAATGTGTCTGTTTGAAGGCACAGTTGGAATAAAATGATCTGCTGACAGTTGAGATAAAAATTCTAACTACAAATACAGAAATAAGAAATGCGAGCAAGAGGCCCATAGGAACTCTGATATATCAAACAATTAGAGAAATAATAGAATAAGCCAGTTCAAAGCAAAATGAGACAAAAATTATACCTCTATTTCTAATATGCTTGTTATTTTATAACAGTGCAATTATCAAAAAGAAAAAAAAAATACAGCTCTTGAAAATAATCTTGTAAGAGCCAAAAAAGCTGCTTGGTGTGTTTAACTGAAAAGGAGGAAGTGAAATGAAGGAGCAATATATCTTAGTTTGAAAGTCCAGATTTACTTTGAAATGCCAATTTCATGATGAAATTACATACAACGTCACACTAAATAAAACCATTCAATGTGGCAAGAGTTTATAATACTGCAATATAAAATATCTACACAAAGTCCCTCAGGATTATGTTATATCAACTGGCAAACTTTGGAAAAATCATGAAACAACAAGTCTAATGAAACAAACCAAAAAGTAGCTAGTGGATCATTCTATATTAATGTGAAGAAACCATTTTACAACTCCATCAAAAGTACTAGCTGTTTACCTATATGTTTTGGATTTAGCTAGTGTAACCATTTAGCTTTGCCTGCTACTGAAGCCACACTAAATATCCAGGAAAAGGATGATAAACATAAATATGAAGGGACACTCTAGAATCAGTGGATATCCAAGAAATGCCTTTAACTTAAAGATTAAAACCAAAATAATCATTCCCCAAAACCCCTAAGGAAATAAAATAAAGCACAAAGATAAAAACTTAAATGAAATTGTCTTCTGGGATATTAATATATATATATATATATATTGCATTTATGAAGCAGAAATGGGATATTATAAATTTATAATATTTGAAGTAATAAAAGTAGTTCTTGGACATTAAAATTGTGATGACACATTTTTAGCTAATGTTTAAAGAATTTCAGTGCCATTATTCTACATAAAGAAAGATGATTGAAGGTGTGTGGGCTCCTGTTGGGGTAGAAGACACTGTGGCAGGAAGAATTGTTTATATCCTGCACACACACAAGTACTGATGCCTGTACAGCTTAATGCAAAAATTGAAATCTTCCAAAATGAAAAAAGAAATTAAAAACAACTTATGTTTTATGAAGATGAATTGGACATAAATTTCCCTATTCTTCTTAATAAGTACAATTAAAATTTAATGTATTATAAATAATATTTAAAGAACATTAAAAAATACTGTAAAGGCAGAGAAAAAGAAGACCAGCTAGGGATGCTGGGACCTGAAAAATAACATAGTGGTGAGTTATTTGGGGTTTATTTTTTGCCTCACATATCCTGGGGAAGCCATAGACCTGAATACTCCCATATGCATAAAAGCAGTAACAAAAGCCTGCTATCTGTAGCCAAAAGAAAGAAAAAGGCAGCTTAGTAAGAGTAAATTTTTAGACAAGAAGTGCTCTACTCTAGATAAATACAGGAAACCTGTGGTCCCTCCCACATGCATGTCAGCAAAGGACCAGGGAGAAGCCTAGACTTCCACCCTCTCCAAACTGTAATAGGTGTCTCCCTAGGGATGGAACGTTCGTGCCTCCCCGAAATTTATATGTTGAAGCCTAATCCACGTGATGTGATAGTATTAGGAGGTAGGGCCTCTGAAAGGTGACTGGGACATGAGGGTGGAGCCCTCAGGAATGAGATTAGTGCCCTTATAAGGACCAAAAGAGACTTTAGTTCTCCCTTTTCACTATGTGAGGACACAGTAAGAAGACAGCCATCTATGAAACAGAAAGCTAAAATGTGGGCCCTCACCAGATACTGAATCTTCTAGTAACTTGATGTTGGACTTCACAGCCTCCAGAACTATGAGAAATACATTTCTGCTTTATATAAGCTACCAGTTTATGGTACTCTGTAATAGCAACCCAAATGTACTAAGACAGTGGCAATGAATATGTAAAGAGCAAAATTAAAAATAAAAATGCCATTTAGAATTGCTCTTTTCTATATATTTTATGTATACATATATTTACAATATATGCAAATTTAACAAAATTTGTACATGATTTGTGTACTGAAAACTATACAACACTGATAAAGTAATCAAAGAAGATCTAAATAAATGGGGATATATTGCCTTTATAGGACACAGAAATTTCACACTTGGACATTTATCTCAGATATGTAAACTTATCATCAAACAAAATGTGTATACCTATGTCTCTTGCATCTTTGTTCATAATGTTTCCAAACTAAAGCAACCCAAATGTCCTTCAATGCTTAAAAATAAACTGCAATAAAAAGGATGAACTATTAACATATGAAACAACTTGGATGACTCTCCAGAGAATTATGCTTAGTGAAAAAGTTAATATCGAAGCTACGTAGTGTTCCATTTATATAATGTGCTTGAAACAACAAAATTATAGAAAACATATTAATAATTGTTGGTGAGTAATGAGGAATAGGAGTGGGAGGGGAGTGGTAGGCTATAAATGGGCAACATGGGCATACTGTGGCAATGGTAATATTCTGTATTATTTTGTACTGTGGCTGAATCATTGCCAACATCGTGGTTGTCATATTATAGAATAGTTTTAGGGGAAACTGCATAAATGGTGTGGGATTTTTCTATTTTGTTTATTACAACTGTATGTGAATCTACAATTCTCAAAATTAAAAAAAAAGCTTAATTTAAAAATAAAAGGCAAAGAAGGAAGACAAAGGGAGAGACAGATATTGGAGAAAACCAGATTGAAAAAATAATAATGAGTGAAGTGTTTTGGAGGGTCAACATTTAAATAAAATTAGTTTTTAAAGAAAGAAAAAATGAATGGAAGAATTCTTCAAACAATCAAATAAAATTTTGCAGAATCATCCAATATTTTGCAGAATATCCAATGATATTTGATTGGAAAGTGTCTATATAGCCCCTAGCACAATAAATGAACTCTGTTAACCTGTGTTTGTTTGTTTGTTTGTTTGTTTGTTTGTTTGTTTGAAAGCAAAGTATGAGACAAAGACTTGGTTGCATGTAGTTTATGTGTGCGGTAATTCCTGGAAGGAAGAATGAAGGACCAAGAAAACTGAAAAAAGAAAGAAAGAAAGGCCAATGTATACATGTATAATCAATGCCATGGCCAACTGGAGTTCAATCCTATTGCAATGTTCTGAGGGACATATGGAATTCCTTTCAGAATTTTTCACTGAAAAGGAAACAGAATTATTTCTATATCAGTTTCCGTCCCTCGTTTGTTGGATGATTTGTTGAGGAATGTACCAGGATATATTAACTTCCAGTTCTTTGAGAGTGTTGCTATTAAAAAGTTTCAAATATCCTGATTTTTAGTTTTATATGTAACTTGATTTCTATCTCTACAGTTACCTGTGTTGAATCTTCTTTTCAAAGATACTGTTCTAAAATTTCACAATAATGTACTTTAATTTTGGTCCATACATCAGATGTTTCATTCTTTTGGCCTGTATCACATCCTCTCAGGTACAAACCTGATTGTGGTCATGACTGCGAAAGAGAGTTCCTTATTGCTTTTCATCAGCAATACTGGAAGTCAACAGGTCATGGGGCAGTATTTTTAAAGTTGAAAGAAAAAAAATTCTAACAGAATTCTGTACACAGCCTAGAATTCTATACTCAGCAGTTAATAATTTAGTGTAAGTCTTCAATATAAGCAATTTTCTTCTTGGTTCTCAAAAGAATCACCTCCAAATACCACTTATCAAGAAGCTGTACAAAGAAGTACTTCACACAAAATTAGGAAGGAAACTAAGAAAGACAGAACCATGGGACCTAGGGAATAGAAGATCTAAGTGAAAAAGAAATAAAAAAAAATTCCTAGGATTTTGGCCAAGGAGATCTCAATATGAGAGTTCTACAGCAAACCTTCAGATTTGAGAGTGTCAGATGTTTTCCAAGAGAGATAACTTAAATGAAAAAAATAAAGAAAACTTTGCTTAAAAATATGATGTTTTAAAAGTATGAAGGACAAATTTTAACAACCAAAGGGAAGTGTTGGAGGTCACAATTTTAAGTATGTAGAAAACTAAGTAAACATAGACATAAGACAAACAATGACTCAAACAACCAAAGAAGCAAAAAAACATTGTGTGAGATGAGAAAAGTAAAATTAGCATACAACGTGACTCAGCTCTAAAAAGCTTTGCTAGAGAATATTAATGTAAACACTAAATATTGCTCTATTCAAAATTACTGCCTAACAATTTCAGGCTAATGAAAAAACAGGAAATAATGTGTGCTTATGGAAGTAAGTAGATTTGCCATAAGGCTAGTAAAGTTTAAATGTTAGGGCCTCTAGCTGGCATGAGACCTTGGTAATGTGATCATGTAGTCATATTGTCTTTTCTGTAGAATTTGCAAGAGAAAAATGTTTTAACTGCAATTTGCAAATAATATTGTAATAGCTACTCAATACAAGTTCTTGTGCCTTCTCTTTAAGGAAGTGTTAATAGTGTTACAGAGATTGTCCTATAATAAAACTTAGTTTCCTAAAAACAAATTCACAAACTTAATATTGATTTTCATATCACATAAGGTTTTTACAATATAACCCCATATTTTATATAAGATTAAAAAGAGATGCTGAGAAAATTACCATATGTATTTTTTAATTTTTTTCTCATTAAATTTAAAATACCAATTTAGATATAATATCTATAATAGTTATTTTATAGAATAAATTCATGGTTAATAGTCTCTTCCTATTCTTTTTAAGTCTACATAAGAAATTGCTAAATTTTTCCTTAAATTGATAGAATATGTTATTTCCTAAATTGGCAAAAGAGATAAGAAAATCATGCAGTTTGGAGATCTGAATTATATAAGTAATTATGTCTATGTATAAATTTCAACTAAGGAAAGAATTTTGAAGTACTATTTATTAAATTTCTATAAATGCATAGAAGTAAAGTTTGGAGAAAGTAATGGTTTATCTATATTCTTTATTTTACTCAATAATATAAAATAGCCATTTGCCAACATCCATATGGAAGTCAGTAAAAAAAATTAATGGTGGTGTTATATCTTCATTGATAAGTTAGAATATGTATCCATATGTTATGTGGGTTGGACTGGAAGCTCAGTCTGAACCTAATGAAGTTAGAGAAAATAATGAATTTCCACAAGTAGTCTGAAAATTGAAGTTGGTTTAATGATGGCTAAAAAATGAGATCTGCTAAAAGAAAAAAATTGCCACATCTTATTTGGCTAGAGCTTTATACAATGCTATGAAATAGAAAAATAAAATATCTAATGTTATTAAAAATATGTAGTCTAAACAGATTATCTAGGCCATGGATTTTGCTATTGAAATAATAACATATGGGGCTTCCCCTTTATAGAGAAATGAGTATTATTGAAAAAAGTGAGCTTTTTTTCCTTTTAATTGTGTGTCTTAAAAGAATATTTTATCAAAGCTTGAATTAAATTACTTCAAACTATTTTTATCTCAAGTTTAAATGATTTTTCTTTCTCTTGGAAACTGTTTTTATTTTGATCTTTTACATTACATTCCTTCAAAGAGGAAACCCAAAAGTACACTATTGTAAAGCTCTGCAGCGAGTCTACAAAGGAGGGGGATATGGATCAGCACTGATGGTTTTTGTACAGTTCTAGTGCTTCTGAACTTCAGGCATTTGTAACCCTGAGAAGATGAGTCATTTTAGGACTTCATCAGAGACTCTGTTCCAGAGACGTGCAGAGGTTTTGTCTGTACTGCACTAATAAAAACACATTTGTAAGACAATTCCTTCATAACAACTAATTGCAAAGCAAAACAAGCCAAAATGGGAAAGTGTATGGGGAGGAACACTCTTTCATTCTACACTGGGGAAAAACATGCCTAGCAAAATTGTGTTTAAACACAAGTTCAATAATATTAACTCAAAATTAAAATCAATGATTTTATGTTAGAGTATGAATCAATACAAGTATTTTAAAACATAGCTTAGAATAAAAATGATTTAAAGTTACATAAGACATCATTTACTGCAAAACAAATAAAACAATGTATGCTTTTATTAAATTGTATAAATAATAAAAGACCAATTAATTTTAACTCTGTGCACTTATATGCAATAACTAATTTCCAAAATCGACTTCCTTCTAACATTATTCCAGGGTGATAAAGTAAAAAGAGCATAATCCCTAAAACACTCAAGGATTTAAACACAGGTGCCACATGATACTGATCTGTTATCTCTGATAAAATAATTTACATTTTCTGAAATACATTCATTTTTCTCATTAATGCAATGATAATACTTTTAATCATTGGAGTCAATGTTGGGATATAAATGAGATGACATGAAATCGTAGACTAATATCCCTTTCTAAAGAATTATAAATGAAATGTTATATTGTTTAATCTATTAATGATGATAATGAAGAGGATAAAATAATACTAATGATATCTCTTTGTGAGTTATTGCTATATGACAAATATTTTTTTTAGTTCTTTACAGTTGGACATTACCTAATTAGTTCCTAAGAAAACACAAGTTGTAACCAAAAATTAAGGCTCACAGAGGTTAAAAAATTTGCCTCAAGTTACATAGTTGGAGTCAGGAATGAAAGAGCTGCCTAACAATAGAATTTGCTTCAACTGTCAATTCTAAAAAGTCAAGTGTACTATTAGCAACATTGATTTAATTTCCAATTAATGTATTTATTTAGCTTTTTACTTAGCAAGCATGTTTTTGGTGGGTGGGAGGTGGCATAGACTCGTAGGAATCCAGTTTTCTTTCTAATTCTGTATCTCTGATTATATGTTTCCCAGCAAAAATGTCTATTATACATTGTTTGTGCCTTGGTACATCAACAATATCTGTTCATCATCATCATCTAAAAATATTTTTATGTGCTTCAGTTTCCCTGCATATAGCCAACATTTGAATAGAGTTAGCACAGCACTATATATATATATATGTTTATATTTTATATATACTTAATACATATTTTATACATATTTAATTTACATGAGTGTTGTCAAAGAGGATAATTATCTCTCTCTATGTAAAACCATTATTAAGTAGCAGCACCTGACCTTGAGCCCATGTTTTTTAACTCCAAATACTGTGTACTTCCAATATTCTCAAATGGTTGACTACTAAGTCAACTAGAATTAAGTCTCAATTTTGACAGAATTAAAGTTAGTAGTCCTAACAGATTCTGAATATTCACCCTAAATATTCTAAATTGTTGTGGGAGCTTGGTGAAATGAGTAGAAATGGTGATTTACATAAGCATTCTTTTTTAATGAGCCATTTTATTACATTTTAAAGGCTGTATGTATTCCTGAAAATTTTTATTTGACACTAATTTGCATACTAAAAATTAGTTGTTGCATAATTTCAGGTGATGAGAAGCAATCTGGTTTAGGCTGCTGTGGGTTTAAAATTTTAACTTTGTTAATAACTTGTATTATTACTGCTTTAAATAAAAGCTTTTTAAAATTTATTAACTTCCAATGGTATTTTGTTACATAACAATTTTGATATATAAAATTAAGTTATAGTTACAGTACATTAGTGTTTAAATAATAGTTTATATTTTAATGTGAAGTAAAACAATGTAAGTTATATTTGCAAAAGAAGACATACATCATTGTTTTCCATGCTTCATTGGATATACAATTATACTTTCAGGAGAATAAATTTGGCATATTGAAAATATTTTATGTAGTTTATTAATTTTCTTATATATTTCTAAGATAAATAATTGCAAAATTTTCTTGGCAAATTATCTTAATTCAGGGATAAAACATAGGTCTTAAATTTTAATTTTCTCGATGACAGGAAACATTGAAAGCATTCTACATACCACATGGTACTTAAAATAGACAAATATGTATACTTAGTAAATCCCTCTGAATCTGAAAATAGGAGGCAATATTAATTACAAAAGAAAGGAAAATATATGTGTATACGAAGGTATTTTATTGAAATGTTTCAATATTTTCCATATTTTCCTGTATGTTAAGTTCTAGCAGTAATAATTATATTGAAATTGATATCTCTATATGGAACATTATACATTTGCTTTTTTGATATATCAGACACATAGTTAGGTTTGAGGGACACAAAAAAGAATGAAACATTTCAGCCTGTGAGCAACCCACAATCTAGTAAAGGAAATAGATCTGTAAACACATAATTAGAGAATGTTATGATAATTGTTATAATAGTACAGTGAAATTTATACAGAGTATTTCCTAAGAAGGGATAAAGGGTAATATTTAAACTGAACCTTGATAGCTATTAGGAGTTCAACACTGAAGAAAAGAATTTTAAAAAAATCAATCAAGAAAAAGAGTTTGTGCAGAGATGTGAATACCAAAAGAAAAAAATCTAGTAAGGAAAAAAAATTGAAAGCTTAATTTTATGCTTTTTTTTTTTTTTGAGACAGAGTCTCGCTTTGTTGCCCAGGCTAGAGTGAGTGCCATGACATCAGCCTAGCTCACAGCAACCTCAAACTCCTGGACTCAAGCAATCCTGCTGCCTCAGCCTCCCAAGTAGCTAGGACTACAGGCATGTGCCACCATGCCTGGCTAAATTTTTTCTATATATATTAGTTGGCCAATTAATTTTTTCCTAGTTATAGTAGAGACATGGTCTCGCTCTTGCTCATGCTGGTTTCGAACTCCTGACCTTGAGCAATCCGCCCGCCTCAGCCTCCCAGAATGCTAGGATTACAGGTGTGAGCCACCACGCCTGGCCTTTATGCTTTTTATTTAGTAAGAACTTGAGAGGAGTGGAAAATTAGAGGCTAGAATGGCTCTAAAAACTGTATTCTATTGATATCGGAGAAATACAGATTTTAAGATTGTAATAGTTTCGAACAATACATATTTTAATTATACCTTGTTGTCAGTAAAAAGGGAGAAGAATTAAAAATAGGAAGAAAGAGAACAGCAAACTGGTTGGAATAGAAAATCAATAATTATTTAATAAATGTATTTAACAACACTTTGTGACTAATGAATGTGATAAGAGACACATATGTTAACCAACGATGTTTCTGAAGTTGTTAGCGTAAGAGCCCAGGAATGCATGATATGAATCCATCACAGAGGAATTCAGAAGGAAAAATATATATCTGGGGGATTATGAGTTCACTTGGGAATAAGTTCTCTTGGAAGTTCCTTTTTTGGCATAGTAGAAAATACGGCCAAGTAGAAGTTGAAATGAAGTATTAAATTCAGAGGGGCAGGCTGACCAAGAAGTAGACATTTGTAGGTAATTAATATTAGGCAGTATTTGAAATAAAAGAAAAAGGGATTGTTCACAATGGGAAAGAATCCTTGAAGACATGTGTAACCTCATGAGTAACACTGATGACTTACTAGGTGTGCAGAAGTGTAGTAAATTAAATAATACAGTATAATCTGAGGCAGAAATATTAAAAAGTAGTTTTAAAATTTCAAATTCAAGAGACACCCAAGGAAAAGGAAAAATTTAAAGTCTCCTCTTTAAAATAAGTAAAGAGTTTCACTTCAGGATAAGATTTATGTGTGATTTTTCAGGCCTTACTTCCCATAGGCAATTACAAAGGCCTTACCTGGCAGTCCTTGTGGGGAAGGCTCCCCTCCCCACACCAAAATGGAACACAGCTAGTACCTTGAAGTCTCTGAAGGAGTTGAAGTCAAGTACTCAGTCTCTCCAGGTCTGGACCAGTCCTCAGCATAGCTGTGTTACTAACTCAGGTGCTTCCATTTGAATGCTACATTTGAGCAGCCTCAGTTGAAGTCTTCCCCAGGTGACTCTACTGAAACCTCATTATAGGAGTGCCTTGAAGATTCTTTTCTCCACTCTGACTTAGTGTTCGATACATTTCCACTCTTATTCCTTCCTCCCCGTGCCTCCCACAGTCCCTGTACATAAAATGGCAGGAAACTTTTATTCAAAGTTTCCTTGACAGTAAGATGATTTCCCCATCCGTGTTGATCCACTTCACCCTCAGCCACTTTGGTTCCATGGAAGAAAATGGAACATTGAGGGTACTGATGCTGACTTTTGGCCTCTCATTTACACTATTATAGTTAGTATTAATAAATAAAGTCTTAATTGCTACTTTAATTTTAACTTCTTTAATCTACCATCTTGACACATGGCAAGTGAGTTCTCTGCAGCTCAGCTCTTGACAATAAGTAGGCACAAGAGCACAGGCCAAGGCTACATATGGGTACCTGGAAGCTTGATTGTTGGAATTGATGGTTCCTCATTTTTGAAAGCAGAGTCTTTGGAAGAAAACAAAGTCAAAACCCAAAAAGTCACCAAGGGAGGAGTGTAAATCTAGTAAAAAACAACAGGTTGACACAGTATAAACTTTCATTAAATGTAGTTATTTGTGTTCCCTAGTAGCCAACTCATTGTTTGATACATTATAGATGATAGATATGTTATAATTAAATGAAAGCATTCTGTTATTTAATTTTTACAAAATTGAAACCAAACAACAGCAACAACATTAGAAAATACTTTCAGAGGTAATATAGAATCGTGTGCTAATGATGATACTAAAATTAGTGATGATGTTCATAAGAACAGTTAATATGTATCAGACACTTTAAACCCTGTGTTATAAAACTTCTGAAAGCAAATCCAGCGAGTATAGTGATAATCAGAGCCCACATTTGATCCCCTAGATTCAGTTCTCCTTTAAGTAGACAAGTCCTTGTTTATACAATTTTATATGCATGTCTCTTTCTCTCTCTTTCTCTTCCACTCTCTCTTTCTCTCGCTTTGTTAAATGGGACCTGATCAAGTCAAAAAGCCAAGAAAACTATCAGGAGAGCAAACAGAATGGGAGAAAATATTTGCATGCTACACATCCAATAAAGGGCTGATAACTAGAATCTATACAGAACTAAGGAAAATCAGCAGGAAAAAATCAAACAACCCTATCAAAAAGTGGGCATAGGACATGAACAGAAACTTTTCAAAAAAGATAGACTAATGACTAACAAACATATGAAAAAATTCTCAACATCTCTAATCATCAGGGAAATGCAAATCAAAACCACAATGAAACATTATATATGTCCAGTGAGAATGGCCTTTATCAAAAAGTACCAGAACCATTAATGTTAGTGTGGATGCAGAGAAATAGGAACACTCCTACACTGCTGGTGGGATTGCAAACTAGTACAACCTTTGTGGAAAATAATATGGAGATACCTCAAAGAGCTACAAGTAGATCTACCATTTGATCCATCAATCTCATTCCTGGGCATCTACCCAAAGGAACAAAAGACATCTGTACTCAAATGTTTATAGCAGCACAATTCACAATAGCAAAGATGTGGAAACAACCAAAGTGCCCATCAATATATGAGTGGATTAAGAAAATGTGGTATATGTATACCATGGAGTATTACTCAGCCATAAAACACAATGGTGATCTAGCACTCTTTTCTTATCCTGGATGGAGCTGGAGCCTCTTCTAATAAGTGAAGTATCGGAAGAATGGAGAAACAAGCACCACATGTACTCAGTATCAAATTGGTATTAACTGATCAACACTTATGTGCACATACAGTAATAACATTCATTGGTGTCAGGCAGGTGGGAGTTGGAGGAGGAGACGAGTATATTCACACCTAATGAGTGTGCTGTACAACCATCTGGGGAATGAACATGTTTGAAGCTCTGGCTTGGGTGAGGCAAAGGCAATATATGTAACCCAAACATTTGTACTCTCATAATATGCTGGAAAAAAAACTCTATCACTTTCTATCACTTGAAAGCAAATAGGTACTGGTCACTATACTTTTCCAAATATGTAAAAGTGACTAATTTACTCATTTTATGAATAATATGTTTGACATGCAGAGATTGTTACTTTAATAGGGCCTTAAAAATAATGAAGACTGGCCGGGCGCGGTGGCTCACGCCTGTAATCCTAGCACTCTGGGAGGCCGAGGCGGGCGGATTGCTCAAGGTCAGGAGTTCAAAACCAGCCTGAGCGAGACCCCGTCTCTACCATAAAAATAGAAGGGAACTAATTGGCTAACTAATATATATAATATAAAAATCAGCCGGGCATGGTGGCTCGTGCCTGTAGTCCCAGCTACTTGGGAGGCTGAGGCAGGAGGATTGCTTGAGCCCAGGAGTTTGAGGTTGCTGTGAGCTAGGCTGACGCCATGGCACTCACTCTAGCCTAGGCAAGAAAGCGAGACTCTGTCTCAAAAAAAAAAATAATGAAGACTGGACATAATAATTCTTATATGCAGTTTCCTGACATTCAATGTGACTTTTTCAATTTCTTTTCAATATCCATGCTTCTGTGTTGCTAATTTACATTAAAGGTATCTTCAATCCGAAATAACTTCTAAAGCTTAAACAAATTTCTGTGTCTGTATTGTTTCATTCACAACATGGAAATAACTTCAAGTCTTAAAAATCTAATATTTTGGTAAGAATATGTGTGTTTAAAATGGGGGACAGAAATGCCTGTTGAGATGGTAGCCTCAACGTAGGTCTCAGCCTAATTGCTCTTCACCCCTTCCCTACCTTTACCTGCAATTGAAATGACAAATGAAATACAAAAAAAAAAAAAAAAAAATTTTAAAACAACAACAAAAAAAAAACAGAGAGGAACCCAAATCAATATTTTTAAATCAAGGAGAGTTTCCTCACTATGTTAGAAATATCAAGTAATTGTTTGTTGTATAGAGTATAAGAGAACATATTCAAATAACAACAAATCTGTGCCTCACTCCCAATCTGGAAAGCATACCAGAGCAGATTCCAGCAGAAGTCCATTTGTATTCAATCAGATGCACCATAGGGCAATGGGGAGTGCATTTTCAACCTTGGCAGTGCCACTGGGGAAGCATTCTTGTTGCTTTAAGCCAGAATAAGAAAAGTGCATTTGGCAAGATTTATTCCTGGCTTAGACTTGGAGACCTCTCAGAAAAGCAGGCTCTGCCAGGCAAAATCAGGGGATACGCCATAGTTGGCTCTTAAGGAAGTCAGATATTCCAATCGCCAGTCACCCTGAGGAGGCTAGCTCCTGGCTGCCACACCAAACACTGAAAAGACACGCTTAGACAAAAGGCAGCACTCCCCGCTGTGACTGACTCTACTTCTATTTTCAGCTCCTCCCTTCCCTCTTCTCCCAGGTTCACCGTATCTCTTTTGGGGTGTGGTAAAAATCTATAATATACCTAAAGATTTCCTTATCTCTATTTCTTCAGAGATCTGGACTAGGACCCAAAATTTCTAACACCACCTTCTACTGACATTCGCAATCAGCTCTTACCAGTAAAGCATGGACTTTATTCTTTAAGTGTTGGCTAAGACAAATATTGTCACAAATAGCATTGTTCCAAGAAAAAGAAGTAAATTTTGGATAAATTTAAATTCATACTTTTAAGAGATTGAAGGGTTTTGTTATGAAGCCATAAAGATAATATTGAGATGAAAGATCCACGTAATGAATTAGAAACGGCAATATGCAGTGAACAACTGTTTCATTGCTGCAGAAAATTAAAGTGATAAAGTAGAAAATAAATCAAGAAAATTTCTCTGGCCTAGAATTCAGACAACGTCAGTGAATAGATGAAACTGATGAGAAAAATAAAAGGAACATAGGAGATACATTAATATCATTCTATACATGTATGATAGAACTAACAAACTAAGAGAGATGGGAAACGGGATTACAGAATATTCAAATGTAACATAATGATTTGATTCATTCTAGAAAGCTAAATAAGAAAACCAAAAAACTCATTACATTTGAGAATATTTATATATTTATCTGTTTATCCTCATATCAATATAAATATCACTATAGTAGACATTCAATATAGAAAATATAAAAAAATTAAGTGAAGAATAAAAATTAGATAGATAGCAAAAGCCTCTGTCCACACCAATGCCAACAGATACTGACACAATAATGTATTTTTATTAAAAAAAAAATTACAAACCCAGAATATTATATAATTGATCCCTCAATTAGTAAGGGGGTGTTTATAGGCACAATATAGCTGATGCCAATAAAAATAAGATAAATAAATAATAAATGTGAAGCATGTTATAGTGGTTTGATAAAAAAGGTAAAAAAATTTTAAATATTAGTTTTTCAACAGAACATTATTATTGTCAATAGATTTTTAAAAAATGTATAAAATTATGAAAATTACTAAAATAGATGCATTAAAGTATAAAATTTTACTGATATTTGATGCTAATTTTCTCATTTTACATTTATATGCATGACAATATCAGTTAATCAGCTATATAAATTATGTTGGATAAGCTTGTAAAAACAGAAATTACCATTAAAAATAAACATAGGATATAATAAAATCCTTACTCATCATAAATAAATAAATAAACACAAGATATATGCCTTTCACAGCATGAGAGTGAGAGAGAAAGAAAAGAATCATATTTGGTTTATCTACTGCTGCATAACAAACTTAATAATAAAAAAGCTATTTATTATTATGTCTGCTATTATGTGGATCAGAAAGGCTGAACAGAGATGGGCCATCTCTGATTCATGAAGTTTGAGACCATAACTGGGAGAACTCAATGTCTGGGGTCTGGAACAGCTGGAGCCTGACCAGGCATGTGTCCTCCCCTCCCCTCCCCTCCCCTCCCCTCCCCTCCCCTCCCCTCCCCTCCCCTCCCCTCCCCTCCCCTCCCCTCCCCTCTCCTCTCCTCTCCTCTCCTCTCCTCTCCTCTCCTCTCCTCTCCTCTCCTCTCCTCTCCTCTCCTCTCCTCTCCTCTTCTTTTCTCTCTTTTTCTCTTCAAGGCTTCTCCCCCTGCCTACATTAGACAAAACAGCATGGCATCTTCAGAATACTCAGACTTTTGATATGGCAGTTCTGGTCTCTAACATTAAGGCAGTGGAAATCATCAATTTTCATAAGCCTACACCAAGAACTATTTTATCATTTCACCACACTCTACTGGTCACAGCCATCACAAAGATCATATCTTTCTCTGAATGGAAGGAGTGTCATTGTTGTTTAACCTGATACAAGCCCAATAGAACCAAGACCTAGTATAAGAGAGGCTGATAATTTATTTTACTGCCTCAGTTTACTCCTTTGTAAAATAGAATTATTATTAATAATGGGTCCTATATCATAAAGTTGTTGTGAAAATTAAATGTTTATGGAAATTAATAAAAGTTCAAAATCTTAAAGTATTTGAATTTTAATTTTATACATTTTTGAATATTCAATTCAGCTGCTATATTTTTCTTTCTTTTTCATATACTCCTGAACATGCACAAATACACATGTGTGTGCTCGCTCTCTCTTTCTTTCTCTGTCTTGGTCTCAATCTGGCTGTCTGTTTCTTCTTTACATGCGCATACACACACACAAACAGCCATACATCCATAAAAATTTCCCAATCCTGATCATTTTATAGGCCACATACATACACTCAAATATCAGTGCTTTCTGAAGCAAAATAATATAAGACAGTTACCCCAATGCAAAGACAAATTAAAATTATATTTAAATTTATCAAAACTTAATAGTTTTTGAAAGCTTAAACCATTCCAAAACTTTACAAATAAATTAAAGAAAATATCAAATCTTAACTAGAATAAAGAGGAAATCAAACTGCAATAAAACATGCTTAGAAAATAAATATAGTAACATTTAGTAACTGACATATAAAACTGTATTACATAAAGTACAATCTAATTGGGAAATAAATGTATCACATAAAATCCTACTGTCATTGCTATTGTTTGGATATTTGATCCTCCAAACCTCATGTTGAAAATTGATCCCCAGTTGGAGCGGAGCCTAATGGGAGGTGTTTGGGTCATGGAGACAGTTCCCTCATGAATAGTCTGGTGCTGCCCTTGCTGTGACAAGTGAGTTCTCTATTTGTTCCCACCACAGTTCCCCTGAGAGTTGGCTGTTAAAAAGATCCTGTCACCTTCCCCTACTCTTGCTTCATCTCTCACCATGTGATCTGCACACACCTGCTTCCGTTTGCTTTCAGCTGCAGTCTGAGGCCCTTACTAAAGAGTGGGCAAAGGACATGAACAGAAACTTTCCAAAAGAAGACAGAATAATGGCCAACAAACATATGAAAAAATGCTCAACATTTCTAATCATTAGGGAAATGCAAATCAAAACCACACTGAGATATCACTTATCTCCAGTGAGAATGGCCTTTAATAAAAAGTCCCGAAACAATAAATGTTGATGTAGATGTGGAGAGATAGGAACACTCCTACACTGCTGGTGGGACTGCAAACTAGTCCAACCTCTGTGGAAAGCAATATGGAAATACCTTAAAGAGATACAAGTAGATCTACCATTTGATCAAGCAATCTCATTACTGGCATCTACCATCAAGAACAAAAGACATTTTATAAAAAAGACATCTGTACTCGAATGTTTATAGCAGTACAATTCACAATTGCAAAGATGTGAAAAAACAACTCAAGTACCCATCAATACACGAGTGGATTAAGAAAATGTGGTATATGTGTACCATAGAGTAGTATTTTAGAAACAATGGTGATACAGCACCTCCTGTATTTCCTGGATAGAGCTGGAACACATTCTACTAATTGAAGTATCCCCAGAATGAAAAAAAAATAAGCACCACATGTACTCACCAGCAAATTGGTATTAACTGATCAACATCTAAGTGGACATATAAGAATAACGTTTATTAGGTGTCAGGCAGATATGGGAGAGGGAGAAGGGGATGGGTATATACATACATAATGAGTGTGATGTCCACTGTCTGGTATACATATATAATGAGTGAGATGAGCATCATCTAGGGGATGGACATTCTTGAAGCTCTGACTCTGAGGGGTGGGAAGGGAGGTGAGGCAATACATGTGACCTAAATATTTGTACCCCCATAATATACTGAAATAAAAAAATGTAATAAAAGAAGAAGAAGAAAAGAAGCAAATGCTGATGCCACTTGTGCCTGCAAAACTATGAGCCAAATAAACCTTTTCTTTATAAATTGCCCAACCTAAGGTATTCTTTTATAACAACACAAAACAGACTAAGACCGTCATCAAAAAAAAGAGAAAAATAATTAAACGTTCAACTTCTGAAGATATGAAACAAACAACAATGAATAGCAGAAAAATATTGAGTTGAATGAAAATAAGTTCATGTGCCATGATATGGAAAATGGTAGGAATGATAAGTACACAGTAGATCTAGTTACTCTAATAGACATGCTTTTTAAAGGCTCTTGGAAAGTTTACCAAGGGAAAAAAATGTACAACATTATAAATGTGACAGAATATAATCAAAGATCTGTAGAATTCAAAATATTAAGATGGCAATTTTACTGTTCTGTTTCATAAAATTTGAAAACACAATGAAATAGATGTTTTTCTGGGAAAAATGTGAAATTTTAAGATTATTTTATAGAAGATCTGAATAGAAATAATTGAAAAAACCTGCCTAAAATAGAAATAAAATGAAAGATAAAACTTTCACAAAGCATTTAATTTCCAGATAGTTTTACATCTGAGTTCCAGGAACAGATAATTCTATGTTATTAAACAATACTAGAACACAGGAAATGATGGAATATCTTTCCAATTGTTTTATAAATCTTGGGAAAGATGAAAATTCAAGCCCTAAAATTTTTCCTAACCAGTCTTCCTTACAAAATAGTACAAACATGAATGTATAAACTAAAAAATATAAATCAGTACTACATTATATTTATATTAAATAATATTGCATAACTTTAAAGGAAATGTAAAAATTTTAAAATAAATGAATAATCTGTGATTACTATCCATAACTTCTCCAGATAGGAGAAGTTTATGTTTTATTTATGTTTTAAATTAGTTCACCAAAAAGGGTTTGTAAATTCAGTGACTCTACTTTCTGTAACATTTATCTGTATTAATTACTAGCAGAGATGAACTGGATACTCTGCCCCAAAATATTTTGTGGATCTAATAAAAGAACACTATTATGTGTTGCATTTGAAAACTGAATCTACCAATTGGCTTATAGGTGAGAGGCTCTGTCTAATATAGAATTCTCCACTGAAACATATTCATCATTAATAATATTAATAGAAAGCTTTTTTAACTCTCAGCATTTAGCAGCAAAAATAATGTGGTGTCTGAAAATTTTTTCTGATAGTTTCCTTTTATGCAGTTTATCATTTACATTAAAATGATATATTTGTGAAATAAAAAGTAATTCTAATAATTGGCATAGTTCCATATGAAATAATTATACAAATCGGATTCAAAATGAAATAAAATATGATCTAAAAATATTGACCTCTGCAAGATAAAGACAACTTATTCCTACAGAGAAAGCATGAAGGTGGACATTGTGATAAATCTTGTGACATCAAAAGGAATTTGAAAGCCTGAAGTGATGGCTTA
This sequence comes from Microcebus murinus, assembly GCF_040939455.1. Classification (NCBI taxonomy): domain Eukaryota; kingdom Metazoa; phylum Chordata; class Mammalia; order Primates; family Cheirogaleidae; genus Microcebus; species Microcebus murinus. The sequence continues at coordinate 83,791,790 of NC_134108.1, forward strand.
GGAAAGATTACAATCACCATAACTTAATAATTTTATTCATATGTCTTAACTAGATTGTTCCTTTTATTATATTTATTGTTGTTTTTTACTGGAGATGATGATGGAAGCTATTTCAATGATTACTTTTTTAGAATCGTCCATTTCTTATTCATAGACTGATTTGCCTACATATTAAAATTATAGCCTTTGTCAGTATAGAGTAAGTGAGTAAAATACAGAATTGCAAATGCTTTGGAGTGTCTGTTCTTGATCTTTTCTTGGACAATGTCCAAGTTCATCAGCACTAAAATGTTAGATGAGAAGAAAATTATAGTGATGCTTGCTGAAATATAGTATCTTCATAATGTTATACATCAGTAAGTAAAATATCTTAACAGATTCTAAATGTATTTCTGACTCTGCTCTCGAGAGTACATCATAAATATGACCCTCTTTACAGTGCCATTCAAAGAATCATCTGAGTACTTCACTGCTTAATGACAATAAAAAAATAAGAATTGCATATTGTTTATTGGATGTGTTTATATGAAGAGTTTTACCTTATAAAACTCCAGCATATTGATACTAAGGAAAAAGATACAATGAGACTGCAGATGGAAGCATAAAATATCTTTTTGATTATAATAAACTCATTGAGTTATAATATATTTCAATAAAAGAGGAAATGTATATGAAGAAAATTGAATTTCACAGAAAGCAAATTTAAGGGTCTCTGTCATGCATGTTTTCAATATCCTCAGTTACTTAATAGATGAAGTGATAAAGAACAATCAAGAAACAAGTATATATATATATAACTTCTCTAAATATCTGTAGCACTAATTATTCATTCCAAGTATTGGACATCTATCAGTTATTGTTTTTCTCTCATAGATATGATAAATAAAAAATAGGTGATAAATAAAAAGATTGGTATCTGCTTTTTATGTGGATGAGAATATTTCTGTAATCAGAAACTTTGTAGCCTAGGAGATATTTCAATGTTTTATATATAGCGTGAAGTACAATATGTTTGATGATGATGGAGCTACAATATGGGATAAGATTGAGTCAATAATGACACAAAATTGGTATCTAGATGCATTGAAACATTTACTTGAAAATGTAAGAATTAATCCTAGAGTACCTAATTCTTTGAAGGACAAATAGAAAACAATATGTGAATTAGATCAAGGGAATGCTGTGATAAAAATACTATGAGATTGGACCAAAAGTAATTGCAGTTTCAGAGTGTGAATTTTAAATCATTATAACTACACTCAAACACATCTTTCTTAACCAAAACAGGAACCATTACAATCAACACATTTTTTGCCAACAAAAAATAAGCTTGTTTATTCCTGAAGCATAAAAATGCATGCTTCAGGATTCAACGAACTCTAGAAAGAATTTTCTGCATCCTGATGATTGTGGAAGTATTTTCCCTGCAAAAAGTTGTTGAAATGCATGAAGTAGAGTCAATTGGCAAGAGGTCAGGTGAACATGGTAGATGAGATGAAACTTTGTAGCCCAATTCGTTCAACTTTTGGAGCATTGGTTGTGCGACCTGCAGTAGGGCATTGTCGTGGAGAAGAATTGGACCCTTTCTATTGACCAATGGCAGCTGCAAGTGTTGCAGTTTTCGGTGCATCTCACTGATTTGCTGAGCATACTTCTCAGATGTAGTGGTTTCACCAGGATCCAGAAAGCTATAGTGGATTAGACTGGCAGCAGACCACCAAGCAGTGACAATGACCTGTTTTGGTTCAATTTTGACTTTAGGAAGTGCTTTGGAACTTCTTCTCGGTCCAACCACTCAACAGGTCATTGCAGGTTGCTATATACAATCCACATTCATCACATGTCACAATCTGATGAAAAAATATTTCATTGTTGCATATGATAAGAGAAAATGACACTTCAAAATGGCATTTTTTTTGATCAGCTCATGAGAGACCCACTTATCGAGTTTTTCACTTTTCCAATTTGCTTCAAATGGTGAAGGACCAGTAGAATGGTCAACCTTGAGTTCTTTGGCACCTTCTCCTGTAGTTGTAAGAGGATCAGCTTCGATGATTGCTCTCAATTGATCATTGTCAACATCTGATGGCCACTGCGCTCATCATCTTCAAGGCTCTTGTCTCCTTTGCAAAACTTCTTGAACCACAACTGCACTGTACATCATTAACAGTTCCTGGGCCAAATGCATTGCTGATGTTGTGACTTTTCTCCTTCTTGAGGACCAATTTTGAACTTGAATAAGAAAATTGCTCAAATTTGCTTTTTGTATAACATCATTTCCATAGTCTACAGCAACTAATAAAAAATATAATGTGCATTAAAATGATGTAGAACATAACCACATTTAAGAATATATTCCAATATCAAATGGCAAATTTCAACAATGCTAAAATTTCAATTACTTTTTCATCAACCTAGTAGATGTTTATATGTGTAAATGTATCTATACCTATATATTTTAATCAACATATAATAAATATGTATTATATTACAAAGGATTATGATAAGTGGAGTCTATGGTAATAATGCATTCTCTCTTACTCTCTATGATTTACAAAACTATGGATAGATAGGAATCACACTTATGAAGGTAGAATAATGACAGCAGACAATAGCAATCTGTGTTAGGCAAAATTATTGGATGTCGCCCATGAATCTCACTCTCTGCTGTACATACCCTGTGTTATTCTCTCCCCTTGGATATAGGCTAATCCTGTGAATATGATAGGATGTGACTTCCATATTTGGGTACTAATCAATTGACTCTAAAGAAAAGAAAGATTCTCATGTGTTTACCTAACCTAATCAAAGGAGTCCTAAAAAGAAGGTGAAGAGTCAGAGAGGCACATTTCTGCTGGCCTGAAAGAAAGTAAACATCAATAGTGTAAACTGTCCACAGAGCCATGTGGCAAAGAATGCCATTGACTCCAAGAGCTGAGAACATTTCTTAACTAACAGAAAATGAGGAACTCAATTCCACAGAACAAGAAATACATTCTTCCAACAGCTGAAGGAGTTTGGAAGAGGATCTTGAGCCTCAGACTGGCCTATACCTTGAGTGCAGCCATCTGAGATCCCCGAGGGAGAAATCTGTGAACCTGTGCTCAGACTCCTCATCCAAGAAAATGGTAAAGGGTAAATCTCTTTTATTTTGAGACACTAAGTTTATAATATTTTGTTACACTGCTATACAAAATGAACACAAGATCCTTCATAAAAATTGAAAACCTCAGACAGCTTGTACAAAATAATTGATAGTCACGTGGAAAAGGAAAAGGTCTCTTGAATTTGCAGTAATAAACAATGATGAGATATGAAATGACTTGAGACAAAACACACAAGCTGACATTTCATGGGAATGATAAAAAAATGTTGTATTATTATCATCAATTTACTGCCTTAGAGTGGGTAGAAAGAATAACATTTGGAGCACTGAGTTTAAGCCAATACTTCAAAGTACCCTCAGAAATATAATCTGTAAAAGGAATGAAAATAGAGGAGAAAGTGGATGTTTCTGAAGTTTTAGCAGCCAGTGGATTGCCTAAAAATGGCTGAAAAATATTATGTGTGGGTGAATAGAAAAGCATAGAGATTAGAAAAATCTCTCTTAGGGTATACACAGTTGAAAAAAACCAGAGGGAGAAGAAGAATTAAAGGACAAGGGGAAGTAGGAAAAAGCAACAAAAAGTGTTTGCTCACAAATATCTAAATTCTAGGGCTAGCTTAACAGTGACTTTCTACAATATGCAATATTATGAATTAACCTTGGAAAGTCACGAGTGTTATCATAAACATCTTCCTGGATCTCTATTTTTTTTTGGGGTGTGTGTGTGTGTGTGTGTGTGTGTGTGTGTGTGTGTGTGTAAGGCTATATACATAGAACCATATATTTTTGTAATGTTTTACAGTTTTTAAATAATGTATACAACTTTATTTCAATATTTCCATTCATACTCAGAGGTCAAATATGTGTTTTTATTATCAATTTATAGGCTCAAGTGTAGGGCTTACAGAATCTAATAGGTGCAGACAATTTTTGATAATTGTAATCTCAGTTGCAGTCATGGATTAACAAACATTTTATTTCATGTTCTGGCATTAACTGAAACAAAGTATCAAGGAAGAAAATCAGTTTTAGTTTGAGAGATAATTAGTTCACTTTTAAAGTACTGATATTGAGGAAGAAACTATAGCAAGTCACAGAATTTATTTTTCCTGAATAATTTTCATTAGTTTTAAAATAGTAAAGCCTTCACATTTTGAATATATTCTTTCAGTGCAAATGAAGATTTCTAATAGATAACAACTAAAATAATGACTTGGTTAAACAGAGAATTTGACCAGCAAACTTATCTGCATATTAAGTCTGTAAGAATTTTTTTATTGTTTTTGAGCTTAAGCTGTGATTAAAACTGATAAAATTGAGTAATATTTGTATTTCCCTTGGTCCTTTGTTTAATTATTAGAATATATTCCTGAAAGTAAGGCTGTGGCAAGCTTTTGGTTGAGGATTATAGAATAAAAGAAAACACTGTACAAGTAATCAAATTAAAAATCTTATCCTTCTGACTGTATTCCTTTTAACCCTATGATGGCTCTCCTCTTCTGAGGCAATTATCAGCTGTAGCAATTACCTTTTGCATGAAGCAATTGTTAAGTCTTGCTGGTAAAGTAGTGAAAATAACAATTGATTAAAAAAAAAAAACCCAAAACTAGGTGGCATAGAGTAACATTGATTTTTAAATTTCTCACAATACTTGAAGGGGACTGGGTTTAGCTGAGTGGGTGATTTTTTTTTTAAAGAATATAAATTTATTCTATCAAAATTCTAAGAGATAGAAAGTCCAAGATTAAGGTGGCAACATGTTGTGAGGGGCTTCTTGAGGTATCCCCACATGGCGGAAAGCAGAAGGGCAAGAGAGGGATGAACTTCATGTCCTCACCAAACAGAAGAGCAGAAGAGAGGGAACCCATAACACAAGCCTTTTTTTCAGCATATTGTGGGCGTACAAATGTTGAGATTATGTATATTGCCCCTGTCCCCCCTACCCCCTCGAGTCAGAGCCTCAAGCGTGTCCATCCCCTAGTTGGTGCACATCACATTCATTGTGTGTGTGCGTGTGTGTGTGTGTGTGTGTGTGTGTGTGTGTGTATGTATATATATGTATATATACAAATATCCTCCTCCCCCACCTGCCTGGACTCAATACCTGTTATTCCTATATGTCCAGTTAGGTATTGATCAGTTAATACCACTTTGCTGGTGAGTACATGTGGTTCTTATTTTTCGATTCTTAGGATACTTCACTTAATAGAATGGGTTCCAGCTCTAACCAGGAAAATACAAGAGGTAGAGGTGCTATATCACCATTGTTTCTTATAGCTGACTAATAGCTCCATGGTATACATATACCACATTTTCTTAATCCACTCATGTATTGATGGGCACTTGAGTTGTTTCCACATCTTTTCAATTGTGAATTGTGCTGCTATAAACATTCAAGTGCAGGTATCTTTTTCATAGAGTGACTTTTATTCTTTTGGGTAGATGTCAGCAATTAAAACAGCTTGGTAATGGCACAAGAACACAGACATTGACCAGTGGAACAGAACAGAGAATCCAGATATAAAACCATCTTTGTATAGCCATTTAATCTTTGACAAAGCAGACAAAAACATACACTGGAGAAAAGAATCCTTATTCAATAAATGATGCTGGGAAAACTGGATAGTCACATGTAGAAGACTGAAACAGGATCCACACCTTTCAACTCTCACAAAAATTAACTCACGCTGGGTAACAGACTTGAACCTTAGGTGTGAAACTGTTAGAATTCTAGAGGAAAATGTTGGGAATACTCTTCTAGACATTGGCTTAGGCAAAGAATTTATGTAGAAGACCCCAAAGGCAATCACAGGAACAACAAAAATAAATAAATGGGTCCTGATCAAATTAAAAAGCTTCTGTACAGCCAAAGAAACTGTCAAGAGAGCAAACAGACAACCCACAGAATGGGAGAAAATTTTCGCAAGCTACAAATCCGATAAAGGGCTGATAACTAGAATCTATTTAGAACTCAGGAAAATCATCAAGAAAAAAATCAAACAACCCTATCAAAAAGTGGGAAAAGGACATGAACAGAAACTTTCCAAAAGAGGACAGAATAATGGCCAACAAGCATATGAAAAAATGCTCAACATCTCTAATCATCAGGGAAATGCAAATCAAAACCACAACCACAATGAGATATCACTTATCTCCAGTGCGAATGGCCTTTATTAATAAGTCCCAAAGCTATAAATGTTGGCACAGATGTGGAGAGATAGGAACACTCACACGCTGCTGGTGGGACTGCAAACTAGTTCAACCTCTGTGCAAAGCAATATGGAGATACCTTAAAGCGATACAAGTAGATCTACCATTTGATCCAGCAATCCCATTACTGGGCATCTCAGTAGGTGATTCTTCTACATAAATGGGGGTAAAGTAAGCTTGGGTCGCAGTGGACTGGAAGACACAAGGTGCCTCGCTCAAAGTTTTGTCGTAGGTAGGTGGTGGATGGCTGAAAGGCTGAGCTGAGCAGAAATTCTATGATTGTTGGTCCTTTATAAGATTTCCAGGCCAATCTTATCCCTGTGGCCTTCCCATATATTCTACCCAGGATGGCTTAAGACACTCAAAAGTGCAAAATTAGAGTTGTCAGGCTTCTCTCAGGCTAAATCCCTGAACTGGAGCAGCATCACCTCCACAAGCTTATAGTAGCTAAGTGCCAGCCTCGTGTCAAAAGAAGAGGACATAAACTCAGCTTTTTAATAGGAGGAGTAACAGAGAATTTCTAGCCATTTATAATCCACCATGTGAAAATTTATTTGTGAAAGACGTAAATCAAAAATATTGAATGCTAAGTCCATTTAGAGTAATTATAAATATGCAGACATTTATTGGAGTCAGTGCTGTCATATCTATGTGTATTCATATGTATGATTAGTCAACTTGGGTTCTATGGAATTTGATCAAAATCATTGCTGTGGTGAGAAGCCATCAGGGTGATGGGAAAACCATATATGTTTGGTTACTATCTTCCTCAAATAGTCTTGGGACTGGTTTGTGTAAATGACTTAGTCAGATTTGGCTACTATAATGAAGTACGATAGACTAGGTGGCTTAAACAACAGAAGTTTATTTTTCACAGTTTTATTGATTGGAAGTCCAAGATCAAGATGTCAGAAGTGTCAACATCTAGAGATGGTTCTCTCCATTGTTTGCAGATAGCTACCTTCCAGCTATCTCTTCACATGGCTTTTCCTTAGTGCATGTAGGTGAGAAAGAGAAAACTTGCTGGTCTCATCTTGTAAAGGCACTAATCCCATAATGAGGGCCTTACCTTCATGATCTCATCCAAAATTAATTATTCCTTAAAATTCACATTTGCAAATGTCATTATATTGAGGGTTAGGACTTCAAAATATGAATTTTGGAGTGACACAGTTTAGTCCATAGCAATAAATATAAAATCCTGATGATCTGTTACAAGTATATCATTTTATTCATATGACTAAGTACTAATAAAGTACTTAGTATACCTGCATCAATTTTTAGAATAGTCAATTAGTCAGATATTTCTTTCCAACTTAATCTAAAAAAATCTCTAATTTTGATACTATTCTTCCTTGAGGAATAAGTCATCTTTAAAAGTTAAAGTAACATAGACTTTGAAAATAGATTAAAGCATGGAATATCTGCATAAACTGAGAGAAGCATGTCTTTATTTTGGTGTCTCTTAAACCCAAGAAGACTTCTTAGTACAGAATATGGGTTCAAGAACTATTTGTTGAATTGATATGAATAAAACTAGAATTTAAAGGCAATTTAAAAGAAAGGCAGTCTTTATTAAGAAGACAAACTTAGAGTCAGACAGACAGGATTCAAAGCTTACTTCAGTCACTTTTGAACAGTGTAGCTTTTGTGATTTTACCAGATCTGTGCTAGATTTCAGTTATTCAGTTAAAAATTTTAGGACCTTAAAAGACTATGTCGTAGTAATGAAATTTATGTTACCTAATGAGATCTGCGTGGGTCCACCCTCTTAGAAGTTCACTGGTAAGACTACTTCTTTCACCATTGACAATTTAATGATAGAATCATTGCATTGCTATTATTGGTTAAGTTTGTGATTAGTTTCATAAAACTGGTTAAATTGAATGCATATATAGATGGCTTAAATGGAAAAATCTATACAAGAGGGCCAAAATGAATATAGTAGTTGAAAACAGGATACCCTATTTTATATGGTTTATACATTAAAGGTACTTGTTCCCACATAATTTATTTGTTCCTAAGGACCAGTTCTCATAAAATGGAAGTGTTACTATTTTTTTTAATTTCAGTATATTTATGAGTACAAGTGCAGTTTTGCTACATGGATATGTTTATAGTGGTGAGAACTGGTCTTTTAGTCTACTCACTATCCATATAGTGTGCATTGTACCTAACAAATGGTTTTTCATTCATCATCCCCCTCCCATCCTCCTATCTTTGGAGTCTGCAATAGGAAAAGGTTAATTTTGTCAGCATTGTAGACAGAAGGAGACTGAATCTCAGGAAGTTACAGTAATTTTTTAAAAAACATGAATAAAAACTATAAAATCGAAGTTTTATTTCAGACCTTAAAACACTATGAATAATTATTGCCTAACAATCTATTCACACAACTTATTTTGGCAATTGAGTAGTTTTAGTGGTTAATTGTATTTCCCAAGTTAGCTAGGTTATGGTGCCCAATTGCTCGGTAAAATACCAGTTGAGATGTTGATGTGAAGACATTTTTTAGAAATGATTAATTTCTAATCAGTAGACTTTGAGTAAAACAAATTACCCTACATAGAGTGGATGGTTCTCATCCATTCAGTTGAAGGCTTTGAGAGAGAAAACTGAAGTTTCCAAAAATAAATATGGAATTCGGCCTAGAGACTGCAAATAATCAAACAAAAACTCTTGTCTGAGTTTCCAACCTATTTGTGAATTTCACATGCAAGGTGCAACATCATATCTTACCTGAATTTTCAGCCTGCCAGCTTGCCATACAGATTTTAGACTGGCCAGCCCTTATAATCATCTGAGCCAATTCCTTTAAATAAATTCCTGAATGTATGAATGTATGTATTATTTTGGTTCTGTGTATGGTCTATTTTTTTTTCTTTTTTGAAATCATGACTAATTACATGCTATTTTTATTTACACATTAAATAAGGTCACTTTAGGCAAAGAAAATACTCTATACATGTTTTTCTTTTATTCCACTGAAATTCCTTTATTAGTTAATTGAGTATACTACCCAGCCACCACAAATTTATATATATGTTTAATGATTTGTTGAATGGGTAAATAAATGAATTAATCCAAATCATTTGTATTTCAACATAAATGCTTTATATATCCACAGCACCTAGAAAAAATACCAGTATAACTTTATTAATTAATATTTTTTCTTAATTTTTAATGTTTTTAATTCTTATGGGTAAATAATAGTTATATATATTCATAAGGTACATGTGATGTTTTGACATAGGCATACAATGTGAATTAATCAAAATAGAGTAATTGGGGTATCCATTAACTCAGGCATTTATCATTTCTTTGTATTAGGAACATACCAGTTCCACACTTTTAGTTATTTTAGAATGTCCCCTTATTATTGATTATAGTCAAGTAGTTCTATCAAGTATTGGTCATTCTATCTAACAACTTAACTATAATGTTGTACCCATTAACCATCCCATTAATCATTCCCAGCCTCCACAACTGTGGAAAATAAATTTCTGTTGTTTGTAAGTCATCCAGTCTATGGTATTATTTTACAGCTACCTAAACCATTGAAGACAATGTTTATTGTAAATATTATTTTTTACCTTCTGTTGCCTCGGCTTAAAGGAGTTTTTGATGAACTGATGTTCTCAATTTTAATTATGTCCATATTATCAATTATTTCCTTTATGGTCAAGATTTTTTGGACTCAATTTTTCAAAGGTCAGAAAAGTGTTCTCCTATATTTTATTCTAAGATCTGCACTGTTTTATCTCTATTTTTTTATATAAGCACATCATGGGGGTACAAATGTTTAGGTTACATATATTGTCTTTGCCCCACCCAAGTCAGAGCTTCAAGCATGTCCATCCCCCAGATGGTGCACACCTCATCCATAAGGTGTGTATATACCTAACCCCTTTTCCCCATAGAATATATTTTCTTTTTTTTTGTCTCCTCTTCTATTTCTTCCATTAATGTTTTATAGTTTCCATTGAAGAGATCTTTCACTTCTTTGGCTAAGTTTATTCCTAGGTATTTTGTTTAATGTATAGCTGTTGTAAATGAGATTAAGTTCTTAGATTTTTTTTTCAGATTGTTTACTCCTGGCATATAGAAATACTACTGATATTTGTTTGTTGATTTTTTTTTTTTTTTTTGAGACAGAGTCTCGCTTTCTTGCCTAGGCTAGAGTGAGTGCCGTGGCATCAGCCTAGCTCACAGCAACCTCAAACTCCTGGGCTCAAGCAATCCTCCTGCCTCAGCCTCCCGAGTAGCTGGGACTACAGGCACAAGCCACCATGCCCGGCTGATTTTTATATATATATATATTAGTTGGCCAATTAATTTCTTTCTATTTTTATGGTAGAGATGGGGTCTCGCTCAGGCTGGTTTTGAACTCCTGACCTTGAGCAATCCGCCCGCCTCGGCCTCCCAGAGTGCTAGGATTACAGGCGTGAGCCACCGCGCCCGGCCTGTTTGTTGATTTTGTATCCTGCAACATTGCTGAATTTATTTATCAGTTCTAATAGGTTTTTGTGGAATCTTTAGATTTCTCTAGATATATGATCATATTATGTGCAAACAAGGATAATTTGAATTCTTTCTTTTCAATTTGGATGCTGTTTATTTCTTTCTCTTGTGTGATTGCTCTAGCTAGAAATTCTAATAGTATGTTGAATAATAGTGGTGAAAGTAGGCATCCTCATCTTTTTCCAGATCTTAGAGGAATGGCTTTCAGTTTTTCCCCATTCAGTATGATACGAGCTGTAGGCCTGTCATAATTGGCTTTGTGGTGTTGAGGTAAATTTCTTCTATAGTTTTTTTTTTTTAATCATGAAGTAATGTTGAATTTTATTGAATGCTTTTTCAGCATCTGTTGAAATGGTCATATGGTTTTTGTCCTTCATTCTGTCGAGATGAGGTATCACAATGATTGATTTGCATATGTTGAACTATCCTTGAATCTCTAGAATGAATCTCACTTGACCACAATGAATACTCTTTTCAATGTGTTGTTGAATTCTGTTTGGTGGTACTTACTTTAGGAGTTTTGCATCTATGTTCATCAGAGATATTGGCTTATATTTTGTATTTTTTAATGTGTCTTTGCATGGTTTTGGTATCAAGGTGAAATTGGCCTCATAGAATGAGCTTGGGTGTATTCCATCCTCCTCGATTTTCTGGAATATTTTAAGTAGGCATGGTATTAGTTCTTCTTTGAGTGCTTGGTAGAATTCAGCAGTGAAGCCATCAGTGAAGCCATCAGGCCCTGTGCTTTACTTTTATGGGAGACTTTTTTTACTGCTTCTATCTCATTTCTTGTTTTTGATTTATTAAGATTTTAGATTTTTTCCTTTCTTTCTCTAGGTAGTATTTGCCTAGAAATTTATACATTTCTTCCAGGTTTTCCCATTTATTGGCATATAATTGCTCATAGTAATCTCCAATTACACTTTGGATATCTGTAGTATCAGTTGTAATATCTCGTTTTTAATCTCTTATTTTATTTTTTGAGGTCTTCTTTTTTTTGTTTTTCTTTGTCTGGCTAAAGGTTTGTCAATTTTGTTTGTCATTTCAAAAAACCAAGTTTTTGTTTCATGGATCTTTTGTATTTTTTTGTTTCAATTTCATTTACTAATGTTTTGACTTTTGTTATTTATTTTTGTCTACAGATTTTGGGGATGGTTTGCTCTTGTTTTCCTAGTTCTTTGAGATGCATTGTTAGGTTTCTTATTTGAAGCTTTTCTACTTTTTTAATGAAGGCACTTACTGCTATCAACTTTCCTCTTATTATTTCTTTTACTGTATTTCTTAGATTTCAGTATGTTGTTTTCATTTTCCTTTGTTTTGAGAAATTTTCAGTTGCCTACTTAACCTCCTCATTGACCCAGGGTCATTGAGGAACATATGGTTTAATTTCCCTGTGTTTGTATATTTTCCAATGTTCTCCTGTTATTGATTTCTGGTTTTATTCCATTGTAGTCATAGGAAGCACTTGGTATGATTTCAAATTGTTTTATTTTTTAATAATTTGTTTTGTGGCCTAGCATATAGTCTATCATTGTGAAATATTCATGAGCTGAGAAGCAAGAGGTGTATGCTGTAGCTGTTGGGTGAAATTTTCTGTAAATATCTATTAGGTCCATTTGGTTTGTAACACAGATTAAGTCCAATGTTTCTTTGTTGATTTTCTGCCTGGATGATCAGTCCAGTGATTAATGTGGAGTGATGAAGTAGCCAAGGATTATTATATTTCTATCTCTCAGTTTAGCTCTCATAATATTTGCTTTATATATCTGGGTTCTGCAGTATTGGGTGTACATATTTAGAATTGTTATATCCTCTTGTTGAATTGATCCCTTTATCATTATATAATGACTTTCTTTATCCCTTTTTTACAGCTTTTGTCTTGAAAACTATTTTATCTAATAGAAGTGCAGCTACTCCTGTTCTTTTTTGGTTTCCATTTACATGGAATATCTTTTCCATCCCTTCATTTTCAGTCTATGTGTGTTTTCATAGGTGAAGTGTGTTTCTTATAGACAACATATAGTTAGCTCTTATTTTTTTTAATCCATTCAGTCACTCTATGTCTTTTGATTGAAGAGTTTAGTCCATTCACATTCAATGTTATTATTGATGTTATTGATAGGTAAGAACTTACTACTGCCATGTTGTTATTTGACTTCTGGTTGTTTTGTGGTCTTCTATTTCTTTTTTTCTTCCTTTGTGTCTTCATTTGTTAAAAGATGATTTTCTCTGGTAGTGTGTTTTATTGCTTATTATTTTTTTGTGTATCCATTGTAGGTTTTTTGATTTGAGGCTACAATAAGGCATGCAAAAACATTTTATAATCAATTATTTTAAACATATGACAACTCTGCTTATAAACAAGCAAATAAACCAGCAAAGAGAAATTTAATAGAAATTCTGAACTTTAACTCCATACCTTTCCCATCTTTGAACTTTCTACTGTTTACACACATATCCTTTTATACTATCCATCTCTCAACAGGTTGTTGTAGTTATTTTTGTTAGACTTGATTTTTATTAATAGTTTTCCTCAATATATAAGTGGTTTATACACTGCAATTACAGCAATAGATTATTCCGTATTTGTATACTTGTTGTTACCAGTGAGTTATATGCCTTCAGATAAATTCTTATTGTTCATTAATGTTATTTTCTTTCAGATTGAAGAACACCTGTTCGCATTTCTTGTAGGACATGTCTGGTGTTGATGAAATACTTCAGCTTTCATTTGTATGGAAAAGTCTTATTTCTCCATTATGCTTGAACAATATTTTTCTAGGATATAAAATTCTAGTGTTAACATCCTTTTCCTTCAGCACCGTGAATATGTCATGCCACTCTCTCCTCACCTGTGAGGTTTCCACTGAGAAGTCTGCTTCTAGACGTATTGGAGCTCCTTTATATGTTATGTGATTCTTTTTTCTTGCTTCCCCTAGGGCATTTTCTTTATTCATGACCTTTCAGAGTTTGATTATTAAAGGCCTTGAGGAAAACTTGTCTGAGTCAAAACTGCTTGGTATTCTATGACCTGAATATTGACGCCTTTCTCTAGGTGTGGAATGCTATTTTATTTCTTTGAATAAACTTTCTACCCTGATCTCTCCACCTTCTCTTTAAGAAAAATAACTATTAGATTTGCTCTTTAGAGGTTATTTCCTAAATCTTGTAGGCATTCTTCATTTGTTTTTATTCTTTTTTTCTTCTGATGATATATTTTCAAATAGCCTATCTTCAAGCTCACTCATTCTTTCTTCCACTTGGTCAATTTTGTTTTTGAGCAACTCTTATGAATTTCTCAGTTTGTCAATTGAATTCTTCAGATCCAGATTTGTTTTGGTTTTTATAAATTACTTTAATCTCTTTGTTAGATTTCTCTAATAGGCTTCTGAATTACTTTTCTGTGCTGTCTTGAAGTTTATTTATCTTCTTAATGGCAGCTATTTGAATTTTTTGTCTGTAAGATCACATATTTCCATCCCTCCAGATTGGTCAGTGCTACTTTATTTAGTTTGTTTGGTTAGGTCCTGTCTTCCTGAATGTTCTTGTTGCTTGTGGATGTTTATGAATGTTTAAGCATTGAAGATTTAGGTATTTATTTTAATCTTCACATTCTGGGCTTGTTTTAACCCATCCTTCTCAACAAGAAGTCTTTTCAGATATTAAAAGGAATTGAGTGTTGTGATCTAAGACTTTGGTCACTGAAACTATGTCAGCACTGGGGGTACCCCTAGCCCATAATTCTGTGCCTTTTAAAGATTCCTGATGGTACCACCTTGGTGGACTTGGGTAAGGTATGAGAGCATTCCCTGGATTGTAAGGCAAAGTCTCTCACTCTTCTTTCACTCGTTGTGCTGAGCTGATGGAATTGGGGAAGGAGTGATATGGACACTCCCTTTTAGCCACCAGCACCAGGTCATACCTGAAGCTATCCAGTCTCACCCAAAGGCCAATGCTGACTGTTTCCTGGTTACCTCTGATATGTATTCAAAGGCCAATCAGTTTTTAGTCAGCAGGTGGTGAATCCTGCTAGAACTTCAGGGCAGTATGTTTCCTTCTGGCCCAAAGTGGGTCTAGAAACACTGTCCAGGAACTAAGACCTGGACTCAGAGGCTTCAGGAGTCAGCTTGGTACTTTTGTTTTTATTTTGCTTAAACTGACAATCAAGTATAAAATAAAGTCCTCTGACCTCTTCCCTTTACCCAAGTGAAATAAGACTCTTTGAGGTGCACTGCCTAGAGTTGACGAGGGTGACACAGGCATTGGCTTGGCTCTTGTGGGTGTTGCCTCACTGGGTCATGTATAGCCCAAGTCCACTGGCTCTGAGCCAGCTCAGGCACAAGGACTGCACCCTTTGTAGCCTGCTTTAAAAATTTAGTGCAGGCTCCAGGCTGATCTTTCTTTTGCTGGTGGTGGGCTTAGCCAGAGCTTGGGTTTAAGGGTAGAGTCTTTCCCTCTGCCTGGGCTGATCTAAATGCTCCCTCTGTGGACTCTAGCAGATTTCTGCCCTGTGCTGTGTTCCCCTGTGCCAGGGAGGCTACGCGTTTCAATGCAAAGTCTCATAATTACTTCACTCTCCCTCCCCAGACATAGATTCTCTCTCTGTTCAGCATGATGGTGTGGGACTGCCGGAGAATGGGGTGAGGTGGCGGGGACAATGCAGGATTGTCTTTTCTGCTCTCTTCAGTGCCTCTTTTATTTATATAATGTTAAAACCGGGTAGCATGATGGCTCACCTTGTTTTTGATTCTTCTGTAGGTGCTTACTTGAGTGGATGTTTGTTGAATTTGGTGTTCATGCTGAGGGGCACTAGAGCTTTCTATTAGGCCATCTTGCTCTACCCTGTCTCTAAATAATTGACTTTAATAGCTAGTTTGGAAAATAAAATGGTAGTTCTGTTAGAAAAGCTACTTTTTATTTAATCAAAGAGTTTTCAGGACATAAAATAAAATTGATATTTCTGTATTTATTATAATAATAATCATCAACTATTATTGAGCTCTTACTAAGAATTAGGCAATAAGTAAAATTCTTTAGATCCCATTAGCAAATGATTCTCATACTCTACTATAGGAGTTCTCACTTCACAAGTGAGCAAAATAAAGGCTTAAAAAGTTCAATAACTGGCAGCTATCATTTTCGGAACTATGCCTGATCTCTGTCCTGCAGGCTCTGTATGTTTGCTCCCCTTTTTGCTTCCCTCTATGAGTCAGCTACACTTTCTACCATCTTTCTGTTTGCATATTAATTGATTCATTACACACATATTGAATTGCTACTATTTACAAGACACAGGTTCCTCATGGTATGAGGATTTTTTTCTATGTCAATACTAGAATCTCAAGTAAAACAAGCTTAGGGGGAAAAAGAATGTATTGGTTCATATAAATGAACTATGAGAAAACTAGATGAGCACCTGGGTTTCTGCAGCAGTTGAAACCAGACCCTCAAAGGCTGCCAGGGCATTCTCTCTTCACAGTTGTCTCTGCTTCTCTTTTTGCTTCATACTTTTTTGCTGCAGACCACCTTCCCATGGCAGGAGAATAGTGACTGACAGCTACAGAACCTCAATGTCCATTACTGGCAAGGGATTGACTCTCTTCCTGTCTATCAGATCCCACATAAAGTAATATCCTGATCATGATTTCTAATCAGCTGAATATGTGTGTTGTGTGCACAACCCTGACCCATTAAGGCCATCAGGAAACTGTGAACTGAAAGAATATCTTTCCCATATTGAAACCATGGTTTCTTCTTAAAGAAATAAGGAGATATTTTACTGATTGGGAAAATAATAGATGATCACTATGCTAATTTTCCCCATGGCCTAACATAGTATCCTAGGCTGACTTCCTCATAACTGTTCTAACACATACTCTAATTTTCCAGTGTTTTGGAGGTTAAAGAGTAAATTCTGTTTCTCATTATATCTTACTTATGTTACTAATAAGTAATAAACCAACTTCTACTTTGAAATTCCCACATGGGCATGTAGACTGCTTCACAAAACAGTGCTGATATTAATTATTGGCTGGCCATCATTATAATACAGTCTGTCAGCTTCTGATGAATTGATGGGATATGTGAGGCTGTATCTCCAATAATACACTTCAAATTAACAGCTTAAAAATTGCATTGGATTCTTCCTTATTTTTAAAACAAAAAAGCTCCCATAAAGAAGCATATGGGCAAAATTTCAGGTAGTATATATGAAACACAGCTATACAAAGAGTGAAAATGATGTGAACACATATAAAAGTCTCTGATGACCCTTATGATCCAATTTGAGCAATTAGATACTATAATATAGAGATAATAGTGTGGACTATACATGCAGCCAATCCTTTACAAAAATCTCCCTCTTTCCAACAAAGATTTGATAATTAACAGACACTTTGATATTCTCTCTGAAGAAGGTAAATTGAAAAGATTCTATTTCATTGCAATGCACAGTTGCATTCTTTAAGAGACATTTAAGAAGTGATGGAGTTGGTATCTTCTACACTTGCCAGCAGTGTCCATGTTTTTATCATAAACCCTTAAAGTGACATATAATTAAGGCTCCAAAATAACCGCTCCAAAAATATGGCTGTAGGAACTTCAGGCATATATCAAGTGTTCCCATTGTCCATAAAAATTTTATTAAAACTTAGAGTAAAAATGAATCAGAAAACAGTTGGATTTCTAGTTTAAGTAATTGAATTCCTGCAGCATCATTTAAGATGAAATAGGTGAAACATATGGCAAGATAGCTTTCTAATATAGGTCGTAAGATATTTTTAAAGGAAAAAAATGATTAGGGAGTTCACTATCAAAATGGAACTTTTCTTTACTTTCATTTATTTATTTTTATTCAGTCTCTGTAAAGACTGTCAAAAATTGTCAATGCCAACTATATTTCAAGTCATCATGGCAGGGTATTGGGAAAAGTTTTCAATTAGTAATAATCGCACCTCAGATAAACCTCATTGGCTAGGATACTGCCACTGCGCAAAGCTAGGAATTTTTCTTTAACTTTTAATGAGATAGCAGGACTAGTTGCTAGTGAACCTGTTTCTAGTTCAGCACAATAAAAATATGCATTATCATAAAGGAGAACATATGCCTCTTATTAAAACATATACATTTTATGATGTAATTAAATAAACACAACTATCTACAACAAAGTATAAAATAAGCTATAGAAATCTCATGAAATTTTACATGCCTAGTCCTTCTTGAAAATGTCTATCCAGTTATGGCTAAAACAGGCATTGCTATTGTGTGCCTTAATGCATTATTTTGCTCTTTCTAAATTATTTTGTTTATCAATTGTGTGTTTCAACCTATGCTGACTTAAGTTTGTGAGGAATTGCCTTTTAACAGAAACCTTATTTATTGTTGGATTGTGTTTATCCACCAATTCAAAGTTATCTTAAAAGTTCTAAATAGGTTATCAGTGATAAAATGGTTTAGGAGGTATAACTTTCCTGCAGTACGCTCTGCAAGCATAAATGTTGGTTTCCTACATTGTTTTTTTTAACTCATTTATGATTTTTCTTTCTTTGCTTTTTGCTTCAGGATACTTCTATAATACGAGTACTTTTTAAGAGTAGTTTCTTGATTGAGAGGGAGAAGAAAATTGACTTCTCAAAGGACACAAGGAAGTATGACAGAACATGCCCTGCAGCCAGCACTTGAGAGGAAATGGGATCAACCTCTCAAACCTGGGATGGTTAAAAATAGGTTTCAAAATGGGGCTATTGATTGAGTTAAATCTTCAGGAAGGGCTGGTGGTAAGATTTTAGGAGGAAAAACAAAAAACTAGGAAAAAGTTTCAAATTAGAGATAGGAGAGGAAATCTCACTTGAGAAATGGGAAATCAGTCTGTATGATTACACATAAGAGAGTGTGTGTGTTCGCATGCGTCCACTCATTATCTACAGCTGTAGACACGTGTAAGAGAAATATTCTCATCCAACATAGAAAAGTCTATAGAGGTAGCGGCTCAGCAAAGCTGTTCAATAAGAAATTAATGCTTTGAAAACATAAGATCAATATGCTATTTCTAGGTACTGCTTATGTAAGAAATATAATATTTGTTTAATAAAGAGATTTTAAAAGTGAAGTAAAAGAATGGCAATTTGAAAGTATATACAGTTAACAATATTATACTAAGCACTGTTCATGTATCATTTGATTTAATATCTACAAAAATATTTGCTATGTCTTATTGCAAAGCGCTTTTTCAGATGAGGACACTGAAGCACAGACAGTATACTGATTCTATCACACATTACGTAGCTGATAAATTATGCCTCTGGAATTTGGGGCTAGACTCTCTGCTTAAAGAGCCTGTATTTTCAATCCCTCTGTTCTACATTCTTCAATCATTATATACACATACTCATTTTATAAGACACCACTTTTCAGAAGAATAATTTTACTCATTTTTGACTTAACCAAAAGCAGGGACAACATGTCTATGTTAGTTTAAAAATAAATTTCTATCATAGATTCTCCTTGTTCTGTTCTCATTTTTCAAACTCTTGTTCTTTCCTTTATTTATTCTTTCTTCTTTATGACTCAGAAATCTAATGCAGCTAAGTGTCATCTCCAATAGCTAGATGCATATCTCACTCTTTAAGAATTCTAGAAATGAATGCTTCACATCAATCAATTACCAATTACTAATATAATACTTGGTTTTCAAAGGCTGTTTTGAACATCATCTGCAAATTGAAAAGACAGGTCCTGATTTGCTCAGTATGTGGATAGTTACAATTTCTTATCTTTTGCGGAAAGATATCCTATGCAGCTGGAGTAGACAGATGAGACTGATTGGACCTTCCTGTGCAGTTACCTAGAGGAGATGTCTGTTCATTGACCTAGCAGCAGTCACCTCAGATGCCAGAAGCACATTCATCAGCCAAGGCAGGCAACCATGCATAACACTTCTATAGCCTGGGTTTCCGGTGGATCCCCTGTCTCTGGGCTCTTTTCCAAAACAGTAACCAAGACATGTTGAAGAGCAAATTTTATTCCTTTCTTTTGTCACTGAATATTACATTTTATAGCATTATCACTTTTGATATTTTAACCCTATCTCTGCCTTACATACTTTTGTGTGTGCTCCAGTATAATAAATATGTGAAAGTTTATGTTTATGCTACTCCAGTTTATTTGCACTTTAGTAAAAGGATGATATGAACACACAAATTCTCTAGGTATGATCCATTTTCTAGTATATATAATTTTCAATCCTTCATGAAACAATACCTTTTTTAGAATAGCATACAGGCTTCCTGTTATGAGATACTTTAAGCTCTTACATGCATTTATATAATCTTAGAAAAATGTAGCTTCTTTATACCTTTTAAAAGAACTCTCTCAGAATTGGTACTGCATTCAATTTAGATAATTTTTTTCAATAAATACATAAAATATATAATATTAATCTCATTTTAAATGATTTTGAGGAACTAAACTCAGTTTCTTTGACTATGAAAATGCTCACAACATTTTCCAATATCACATTCACTGAGAGTTGAATTAATTTGCTGTTCACCACATTTAATGATTGTTAGTGAGAATGTTAAACAAAATTAGATGCAACACCTAATTCTGTGCCACTTGGCTGCACACATTAGTGTTGCTTTTTGTGCACTGCAGTCTATCACTTCTCTTTGGTTAAGATGCCTCAGATACTTTTCAACTACTGTAATATTTCTTATTGAAATTAATTTAAATGCCCTTTATATCGGAACATGACAGAATTTTATGTACAAAATACTTTGGAGAAAATTTAAACATGAACTTTTTTTCTTAAAATAAGACAAATTCATTGGGTTTATTTTGTGAAAAAAAAAAAGAAGAATCTTATTGATTTCTCCATTTGAAACCGTACGTCCTTTAGTGAAAAATTACAGAATTATATGACCAATGACAATTTATTCTACCATTCTACATGTGATCACAATCATATGCTAGATATTTGCTATTTTCTGAAATGAAAAGGGAAAATAAATGTTTACCAAGTTAAGTTAGACTTTCCTTCAAAAAGAAAACAAACAAGCAAAACAAAAACAAGATAAGTAAAAATAAAATTATAATAATGTGTCAGTTTGAAGGCACACACATGGAAATATTTCTTACTTTTGTACACACAAGGATAATTTCTGGGATTTTTCTGAATTCACAGTGAAGAATGGTACTAAAATTTTTTCTATGTAATTTATTTAAGTAAATATTTGCCAACCATGGGAATTAGTTATACAAATATTGCAGCAATTTGAATGGGACTGGAGAACATTATCCTAAGTGTGGTATCTCAAGAATGGAAAAACAAGCACCACATGTACTCTTTAATAATTGGGAATTAATTGATGGGCACACAAGGGCACGAAAGAAGCGAAAATCACTGGAAATCAAGAAGTTGAGAGGGAGGAGCAGTGGAGAAGTAAAAACCTACCTAACATACAATGAACACTATTTAAGGGACAGACACACTTATAGCCCTGACTTAATCATTATAAAAGCTATCAATGTAACAAAAACATCTGTACCACCTTAGTATTTTGAAACAGAAAAATAGGTAAACACTATATATGATGAAAACAATATATGGTAAAAAACAATCTATGTAAAATTAATCCAAAAATGATTGCCAAATGCAGCATGATAAGATGATCCTCTGAGAACCCTACAACATCGTTTTTTGTTTTCAACTTGCACTGTAATGGAAGCAATATTTTACAAGTTCCCTCAAAAGATGGTTTTCTCGAGATATTTTCCCCCTTTCATTCTTTCTTTGAACCCTGGGAAATATATAAAATTTGAGACAAAGGCATAATAAAGTTCAATAAACAGATAATTGTATAAATAATTGTAGTCAGTATTACATGGATAAATTACATAAAGTAATTAAGACTACTGGGTAACCTAAGTCTGGAGAAGAAAATCCATTCGCTTTACTTCCAATATTGTTTCCCCGTTTTCTGTTGGACAATTCAAGCCATTCGGCCTCTTAATACACCATGTATGTTTCATCTTAGAAGCAAAAAGAAGTATTTACTTCAAGATAACTGCTCTCAAATGTTTATAGCAGTATGATTCACAATTTCAAAGATATGGAAACAACCCAAGTGCCCATCAATACACGAGTAGATTAAGAAAATGTGGTAAATGTATACCATGGAGTTCTACTCAGCCACAAAAAACAATGATCTAGTACCTCTTTTATTGTCCTGGATAGAGCTGGAACCCATTCTACTAAGTAAAGTATCCCAAGAATGGAAAAAGAAGCACCACTTATACTCACCAGCAAATTGATATTAATTGATCAACAGTTAAGTGCACGTATAGTAATAACATTCATTGGGTGTCAGGCAGGTGGGAGCAGGGAGGAGGAGATGGATATGTACACACCTACTGGGTGCTATGTGCACTGTCTGGGGGATGGACACACTTGAAGCACTGACTCGGGTGGAGCAAAGGCAATATATTCAACCTAAACATTTGTACCCCTGTAATATGCTGAAATAAAACAAACAAACAAACAAACAAACAAAAAATATCATTGTTCTGTCATCATATTGCTGTTTTTTATTTCCTCCCCACTTCATTTTTTTTTTTTTTTGGTTTGTTTTGGAGAAACAATCATGTCCTATCCTTTTTGTATCTCTGTTGCCTATCTACATACCAACTCTTTCGATGTCTTTATAAAAGAAACTCCGAAGTTTTATTACTTTGTATGTATATAGTTCTGTATTTATCTCTCTCTATAAAATTTAATTGTTCATTAAGAAAATATGGAGATGTAAGAAAATGTCTTTCATGTTTTGGATTATCTGACATAGGTTGTGGCTGGGAAGAAATTTGCTATAGAGTAGTGATGGGAAATCCTCTCTGCAAAGGTTATGCAAAGGGCCTGGAGAGACTGATAGGGAGTGTGTTTGTCCTTTTCTAAGTGAAGAAAGAAGTAAGAAGAATGAGACAGAGGAGGAGGCGGTGGAGAAGAAAGCAGGTCGAGAATGCTAGAACAGAATTGATCATCGATAATCAGAAAAATATGACAAGTAGAGCAAGAAGTGAAAATAAGTAGTCCGTAATTTTCAACTGTATTTAGTAAACCACTGGAGTTTGGCGAGAAAATGATAAAATTGACTTAAGTTTTTTTTTACTTTTTTGCTGGAATTTTAACAAGCTCTAACCACTGTGTTGCAGATTGGCTTACAAAAGGATGAAAACATAGATAGAGAGGCCAATGAGAAGGTAGTATAAAATTCTGGCAGAAGATAGTGATGGCCAATATCTAAAACTTAGTAAAATCATGAATAAGATGTGAATGTGGATTAAAATCATGAATAAGTGAATGTGTCTTAATAAAAATTAAACAATCATGTTCCACAACACTGAAGCAGAAAGCAGGCCTTAAAGTTTGAGGTACTAGTTTTAAGGTAATTATAGGAAAGTACAAATGAAACTAAATTTATCTAGTGACTACTGTTTTCTAGGCACTGGGCTGAAAAGTTGGCATTCATTATATTCCTAAATCATCTCAATCTGTCCATGAAGAAGAAACGATTGCCATTCTTTCAAAAGAAGATGAATCTGACTCAGTGATCAGATAGATGCTCTTGGATAAAAAAAGTTTCTAAGTTGTTTGATGAGATTTATTTCAAAGCATTTTCTGACAGAAATATATGGAAAATATATAAATGAAAATCTCATCCCTTAGGAGTACACACGGACTCAGAACATCATAGAATGAAGAAAAAGTTAGATGAATTTATGGATGATTGCTTTAGGGCAGATTGTTAGAGCACTTATTAGAAATCCACACATGGTGTGCATTGTCAAGCAATGGTTGGGAACAATGCAGTGAATTATTTTGTGGTTTGACCCCCCATGTCTCTTCTTAATACTTTAATGAAAGATGAAGCCACTGGTGGTAGAAATACTTTAGCTTCTGGAAGTCCCTGTGAGGAAGCACAGTCTTGCTTGAGCCAAGTAATCAGGCAGACACTGTGTGCTTAATTAGTTTTCCTGGCAGAGGGACCTCTTTTATTTGTGGTAAAAGGACAGAAACTTCCTCCATGTCCAATTTGGTGATTGAAAAAAACAACTTCATAAAGTTTCTGTTGATAGCTGTTATAGGATTATAGAATATGATTTTAAAATATTAGAAAACACAAGTATTTAACAATTCAAATTATGCAAATATTCTCTAATTTGATCCTTATTTTGTTAGTTTTAACTTAATGCATTAAAAAAAGCTAGGAAAGTATTTAAACATTTTTCTTGAGTTTTTAAAAGCCATTTTCATTGACGTATGCTTGAAAACAAACTCCAATTTCTATTTTTTTCCTAAATACTTTATCACAATTAATAGTAGTTATATCAGATTTAGAAGGCATCTTATATATCTAAATTATAGTTTGGGGAGCTCTTATTACCATTTTATATAGCATATTGAACAATATTTCTAGCAATTTGGTATTCCCTAAATAGCATTTCCCTTTCATATTTTGGCCTAGTTTTACAGATATTTTGATAGATGCTTTTATATCAATAAAGACATTTAAATACCTCTTTTTTCTTTAAAATATAATAAAAATAAAAATAAATATGTAGAATATAAATAGAGTGCAAAAACATTCCTAAAAGAGAACTCTGGATGAATAATGCAGAATAGAAATAAATTTTCAAGGTAATAAAAGCCACAGCTTTGACAATTAGGCTTTATAGTTACCATGACTTTCCATGTCCAATATTGTCATTTTTATTTAACATGGCAATTTATAAAATTTATTTAACAGTGATCCCATGGCAGCAACCATTTCTGAAAGATTTTTAAAAGGATCCAGGAGAAAACTGCTGTTCAGTTTGCAATTTGTTTAAGTAGAAATAGATCATACAATGTAAACATACCTTCTTAAATGTATAATTGCCAACACTATAAAATCATACACCCAGAATTTTTCATTATACCTTTTACTCATCCTTGTAAATCTTTTTTTTTTTTTTATTTAAAAATCAGATTTTATTTTCACTCTTCCCCTTAAGTTAGTCTTCAATCAAAACACACAAATCATAACAAGTTAACTACAGAACTGCTGGTTTCTTTTTGAGATTACATTTTCATGTAACCATTTAAAAAGGATTCATGTGTATATGTAGCCCTGACACATTCCATGACTGGTCCTGAGGACCCCACCCTAGCCACCTGCAATGGAAATGTTCCTTTTTTTTTTTTCTTTTATTTCATCATATTATGGAGGTACAAATATTGTTAGGATCACAAATATTGCCCCTGCTACCTCCTCCCCCCGATGTGTCCAATCTCCCAGTGGTGTGCACCACACACGTTATGAAAGCATACACCCCTTTCCTCCTCCCCCCTATCACCTGCCCACCACAAGATAAAAAGTTGTGTTTTCTTTTACATTTTGGTTACATTGTATATCTTTGGTTCCCCTAAGAAGGGTTAGAGTTATGCCCTTCCCCTCGGAAGAGCTCGCCACATCCCTAAGATTGGGTCTCCCCCCTGAATCCCTGGTGAGCATTGCCACCACTTAAAAACCATAGTTTTAATCAGTCAGTACCAATTTGATGGCGAGTAGATGTGGGGCCCATTTTCCATGTCTTGTGTCACCTTGCTTTGGATAATGGGCTTAAGCTTAATCCAGGATAGCATAAATGGTGCTAGCTCACTGTCATTTCTTAAGATTGAGTAATATTCCATTGTGAGCATATACCACATTTTAATTATCCACTCATAAATTGACGGGCACTTGGGTTGTTTCCATGACCTTCCAATAGTGAATTGTGCTGCTATAAACATTTGGGTGCAGACGTCTTTATAATAGAATGTTTTATGGTCTTTTGGGTAGATGCCCAACAATGCTATTGCAGGGTCGAATGGTGTTTCTATTTCTAGCTTTTTGAGGTATCTGCAAATTCTTCTCCACAAATGTTGCACTAATTTGCAGTCCTACCAGCAGTGTAGGAGTGTTCCTGTCTCTCCGCATCCTCACCAGCATTTGTTGTTTTGGAGTTTCTTGATACAGGCCATTCTTACAGGGGTTAGGTGGTATCTCATTGTGGTTTTGATTTGCATTTCTCTAATAATTAGAGAAGTTGAGCATTTTTTATATGCTTGCATGTCATTATTCTGTCTTCTTTGGATAAGTTTCTTTTCATTTCTGTCACCCATTTCTTGATGGGATTGTTTGATTTTTTCTTGTTAATTCTTTTAAGTTCTAGATAGATTCTTGTTATTAAACCTTTATCCGAGGTGTAGAGAGCAAATATTTTCTCCCACTCTGTGGGTTGTCTATTTGCTCTACTGATGGTTTCCTTGGCTGTGCAGAAACCTTTTAATTTGATCAGATCCCATTTGTTTATTTTTGATGCTGCAGTGATTGCCTTGGGGGTCTTCCTCAAAAATTCTTTGCCTAGACCAATATCTGATAGGTTTTTCCCAGCATCTTCTTCTAGGATTCTTAAGGTTTCATGCCTTAAGTTTAAGTCTGTTATCCATCTTGAGTGAATTTTTGTGAGAGGTGAGAGGTAGGGATCCTGATTCGCTCTTCTGCATGTAGCTAACCAGTTTTCCCAGCACCATTTATTGAAGAGAGATTCTTTTCCCCAATGTATATTTTTGTCAGCTTTATCTAAGATTAGATTACCGTATACTGATGGTTTCATCTCTGGTATCTCAGATCTATTCCAGATATCTATGTTTCTGTTCTTGTGCCAGTACCAGGCTGATTTAACTATTATTGCTTTATAGTACAGCTTGAGGTCAGGAAGACTGATGCCTCCCGGATTGTTCTTTTTATTTAAGATTTCTTTGGCTATACGAGGTTTTTTCTGGTTCTGTACAAAGTGAATAATTATTTTTTCTAGATCTGTAAAGAATGCTGATGATATTTTGATTTGCATTGATTTTGTAGATCACTTTAAGTAATATTGACATTTTAACTATATTGATTCTACCAATCCATGAATAAGGTAGATTTTTCCATCTTTTTTTTTTTTTATTTTGGCATATTATGGGGGTACAGATTTTAAGGTTTCAATAAATTCCCATTTCCCCCCTCCCCCCAAAAGTCTGAGTCTCCATCATGACCATCCCCCAGATGGTGCACATCTCACTCATTATGTATGTATATACCCGCCCCCCTCCCCCCTCCCACCTGCCCAATACCCTATTGATTTTTCCATCTTTTTAAATCTTCTGCAATTCCTTTTTTTAGTGTTTCATAATTCTCCTTGTATAAATCTTTTGTATCTTTCATTAAGTATACTCCTAGATATTTAATTAACACACCTTTATGATAAAAAACTCTTATCAAAATAGGCATAGATGGCTCATACCTTAAATTTATCAAATCCATCTATGACAAAACCACTGCTAATATCATTCTAAACGGGGAAAAATTGAAATCTTTCCCCCTTTGATCCGGAACTAGACAAGGCTCCCCTCTATCTCCTCTCCTATTCAACATAGTACTTGAAGTCCTAGCGATAGCAATCAGGCAGGAGAGGGGTATTAAGGGCATTCAAGTGGGGGCAGATGAAATCAAACTCTCACTCTTCACCAATGATATGATATTATACCTAGAAAACCCCATGGACTCTTCCAAGAGACTCCTAGACTTGATAACCAAATCTGGTAAAGTTTCAGGTCATAAAATCAATATACACAATCAGAAGCATTCATATATGCCAAGAACCAACAAGCAGAAACTCAAATCAAAAACTCAATACCCTTTACTATAGCCCCAAAGAAAATTAAACATCCTTGTAAATCTTAAATGAAATGTAAAGTATGAAGGTTTCTGATAGTAGAAACATTCTTTGTTTTATAAATAGTTAAGTATGAAAACTAAAACAATTTAAAAGGGAAGTCTGGGGGAAGGGAGCTTGTTTGTATGTGTGGGTCTTCACCACCCAGAGGCAATATCTCTGTATATTTTTATGTATTTCTATCCAATTTTCTTCCTACAGTGATAAAGAAATTTTCCTTTGGCACAAAACATTCTTTGAAAACAACATTTGTAATAAGAGAATAGCCCAAATAATATAACTAAGCCCTTATAGTGAATATTTTATCCTATTTGTTTGGCCACATTTATATTACACACTGTACAAATAACTTTTGTATCTAAAGTTTTGGGGGTTTTGTTTTTGTTTTTTGTTGTTTTTTTGTTTTTGTTTTTTTCTTTTTAGAGACAGAGTCTCACTCTGTCGCTCTGGCTGGAATGCAGTGGCATAATCATAGCTCACTGCAGCCTCAAACTTCTGGGCTTGAGTAATCCTCCTGGCTTCAACCTCCCCAGTAACTGAGACTACCATCTCACCATGTTGCCCAGGATGATCTCGAACTCCTAGGCTCGAAAAATCCTCCTGCCTTGGCTTCCCAATGTGCTAGGATTACAGGCATGAATATAGTGCCAGGCCTGTGTCTAAGGTTTTAAGCATATTTCTTATTATTTCTTTTTGATTAGTTAATAAATGTGAACAATTTAATAAATTAATGGCATTCCTTTAAAGGAAATTAATGAATCAAAATGAAAAATACTTTTTAAAAACCTTTGCAAATGTTTCACAAAAGATTTGTATAATTAAAAGATACCTCAAGAGTACACAAGACAGTCTATTCCACTGAACTTTGAACCATATTGCATATTATATTTGTCACAATACCCAATGGTTAAACATTGTATTGTAACACACTTAAAATTTTTCATTTATTTTGTTAATTGCTACTTTGAAGTTACTTATCTGGTTATTAGACAGTAATTCTACCCGAATTTCCTGGCCATCCTTTTCCTAATGTTAAATGAGAAAGGCATCTTCTTTTCACCATATTTCTATAAAAAAAGTGTGCATTAATCATATTAACCTATCAAATATGCTTCAAAATTATTATATGCCTTTTAACATTTATACATTATTACTGGTATTTTAAAGTTTAAAACGTTTTTATTATATTTTTAAACATTTCTACTGTATGGTTTTTTTTTTTTTTTTGAGACAGAGTCTTGCTTTGTTGTCCGGGCTAGAGTGAGTGCCGTGGCGTCAGCCTAGCTCACAGCAACCTCAAACTCTTGGGCTCGAGTGATCCTTCTGCCTCAGCCTCCCGAGTAGCTGGGACTACAGGCATGCGCCACCATGCCCGGCTAATTTTATATATATATATATATCAGTTGGCCAATTAATTTCTTTCTATTTATAGTAGAGACAGGGTCTCGCTCTTGCTCAGGCTGGTTTTGAACTCCTGACCTTGAGCAATCCGCCCGCCTCGGCCTCCCAAGAGCTAGGATTACAGGCGTGAGCCACAGCGCCCGGCCTGTATGGTTTTTTTCTAACTGCTTTTGTATATAACATTGCTTTTCCTTCTGAATATTAGATAAAAATATATGTATCTTTTATTGGCACCATATTGTGTTATCTTAGTTTTTATATTTATTTTACATTTAAATTCTCCAAATATTTTTAACTTATTTGTCCTATTTTCAAACTAAAATCCTTAATTATTTAAAATTAATCACATCATAATATACATTTCTTTATTTTTCTTCTGATATTAAGTGCTATCTTTTCTTAAAGTATTTTAAACTATCAGATACTTCAGAGTTGTCTACTTCACTCTATTTCATTTTTTTTTCCTGGTTTAAAAAAATGTTTGGGCTCTCTGGTCCTCCTGTTCGACAGATAGCCGCATCTTCTCAGGCAGCGCCAGCACCGTCTCCCAGACACCATGGTGAAAGTGAAGGCCGGAATAAACTGCTTTGGCCATATTGGGCGCCTGGTCACCAGGGCTGCTTTTAACTCTGGCAAAGTGGATATTGTCACCATCAACGACCCCTTAATTGACCTCAACTACATGGTCTACATGTTCCAGTATGACTCCACCCACGGCAAGTTCCATGGTACGGTCAAGGCGGAGAACGGGAAGGTTGTCATCAATGGCCAGCCCATAACCATCTTCCAGGAGCAAGATCCCACCAAAATCAAATGGGGTGAAGCGGGCGCTGATTACGTCGTGGAGTCCACTGGCATCTTCACTACCCTGGAGAAGGCTGGGGCTCACCTAGATGGGGGTGCCAAAAGGGTCATCATCTCTGCCCCCTCTGCTGATGCCCCCATGTTTGTGATGGGCGTGAACCACAACAAGTACCAAAACAACCTCACCATCGTCAGCAATGCCTCCTGCACCACCAACTGTTTAGCCCCCCTGGCCAAGGTCATCCATGACAACTTTGGCATGGTGGAGGGACTCATGACCACAGTCCATGTCGTCACCACCACCCAGAAGACCGTGGATGGCCCCTCTGGGAAGATGTGGCGTGATGGCCGTGGGGCTCTCCAGAACATCATCCCTGCGTCCACTGGCGCAGCCAAGACTGTGGGCAAGGTCATCCCCGAGCTGAACAGGAAGCTCACTGGCATGGCCTTCCGCCTGCCCACTGCCAACGTGTCCGTGGTGGACCTGACCTGCCATCTGGAGAAGCCGGCCAAGTATGATGATATCAAGAAGGTGGTGAAGCAGGCGGCGGATGGCCCCCTCAAGGGCATCCTGGGCTACACTGAGCACCAGGTTGTCTCCTCTGACTTCAACAGCGACACCCACTCTTCCACCTTTGATGCTGAGGCTGGCATCGCCCTCAACGACCACTTTGTAAAGCTCGTTGCCTGGTATGACAATGAATTTGGCTACAGCAACAGGATGGTGGACTTCATGGCCCACATGGCCACCAAGGAGTAAAAGTCCCGGACCATCAGCCCCAGCCAGAGCACCGAGGAAGAGAGAGGCCTCAGCTGCTGGGGTGTCCCTGCCTACTCAGTCCCCACCTCACTGAGAATCTCCCCTCCTCACGATGCAGTTTCCATGCCAGAGCCCCTGAAGAATGGGAGGGGCCTAGGGAGCTCCACCTTGTCATGTACCATCAATAAAGTTCACTGTACTAGGCCAAAAAAAAAAAAAGTTTGGTTTTTTTTTTTTGGAAGATGATTAGAAGATGGTAAATATATTTTTTTTAAAAATGCTTGGGATTAATAATCTCTTGCTTTTAACTGAAATGATAAATTATCAGCAAATAAATTGAATCAAAACTTTCTACCAAACAGTATGTTTAAAAGAGCTGTAGCAATTATAATACAATGCATACATAAAAATATACTCTTGAAGAGATTATGACATATTCGCTATCCCTTTTTATAGTAGAATTGTTTACCCAAGTGATAACATGAAGTCCTCAGAAAAAATTCTGCCACCACACATTATGTTCACAGGTCTATCATTATCCATAATTTGATACGTGAAGAAATTAAATTGTTTCTCATTAGAAATGCCATTTGAATTATCATCATCAGAGAAGAAAATTTCAAGACTTCAAAAAGAATAGGAAGTATTAAAACCAAAGTATCCAGCATACTATTCTAAATTAATTCTTCATTTTAATAATATAAAGAGCTAGTTCTCTTTTCTTAAAAGTTTTATCTGTCCTTAATTATGGTGAATTAGGAAAGAATGAACTAGAGTTCGATTGAGGTTGCATTAGACTTCCAAAAAGACAGATACAATTGCTTTAACTCAATTAAATTCATCTGGGAAGCTAGTGGCCTGGCAAAGTAGTAAGAATGAGTATTAGTCTCCTTTGTCTTTACAGCCATCTGGAAGAAAAATATGTGTGGTATAGAAAGGAATCTTTAGCATTTTTGGCAAGGAGTGTTAGCAAGATTTAAATGTTATTTGCAATTTTAAATCATTCATAGATATGTGTCTTTATGTGCATAAATGGAGAAGAGATTTTGGTATGAATATCATGCTTAGATCAAATCTCATAAACATAACGATTTCAAAATGACCATGAAAAATCTTTGTCAAGAGAAAATATGATTAAAAATTGAG
This sequence comes from Microcebus murinus, assembly GCF_040939455.1. NCBI lineage: Eukaryota > Metazoa > Chordata > Mammalia > Primates > Cheirogaleidae > Microcebus > Microcebus murinus. The sequence goes on from NC_134108.1 coordinate 83,823,532, forward strand.
ATTGATATTTCAGGTTTAGCCCCAGATAATTCTCGAATTGAATGTGTGATCCTGAAATTGCTCAGAGTGTTTTGATTTTTTCAGAAAAAATAATCCCAAATCAGAATACTTAATAGATTGTTGGTTTACATTGTTTCATTCAAACTCCTGGCTACTTTTCTTACAAATAAAGCCATCAATTTGCAAGGGTACATCCAAGAGGCAACTCAGCGTGAAGTACTTGGAGTGTCTTTAAACCTAAAACATTCTCCTTCAGCTAAGAGTTACCAGGTAATTAAGTTCTGAATAAAGGAATATAAGTGAAAGTATTATGTCCTAGTAATACCTTTAAAAGGAAGCTACTTGCCCCTCCCTCACTTTTCTCACCCCCTGACCCACCAACCCCACACTCCCATATACATCACAACTTACAGGTACCTGAGGACACTTTCATGTTGGGGGTAGAGAAGTCTCAGTGAAGGCCAGAGCAACACAGAGGATGGATCCGTGTTCGTGAAGGACATTGTAGGGGAAATCCACAGTTTCCCTACTTTGCTTCTCAATTTAGATGTTCACATTAAAAGAAAGAAAGCTTTCTATCTTTATTTAGCATCTGTTAAAGTAATTGAAACAAAATCTAAACTGATGTATTTTTACATTTTTGTACATAGACAAATAAAACACATAGAAATGTTTTATTTAACTTTCTTATATAATAAATATTTCTATTCTCCTTTGTATACATGTACTCATGGTTCTTAAGATTAAATACCTGGAAATAAAAATGCTAAGAACATGGAATATTATCTATTATTTAATAGATAATTACGAATTGCTCTCCAAAATAACTGAACTATTTTACACTATCATGCAGCAGTATACATGAATATACATTTCCTGCTCATTGTGATTGCTTGCATTTGTAATCTCAGCAATTTGGAAGGTTGAGGCAGGAGGGTGGCTTGAGCTTGAGGGAGGGTTTGAGATGTGCCTGGACAACATAACAACACTGTGGCTCTGAAGAAATAAAAAAAGTTAGCCATGCATGGTACCACACCTGTAGGTAGCCACAAGTACTTGGGAGACTGTGGTGAGAAGATTGCTTAAGCCAAAAAGTTCAAGGCTGCAGTGAGCTATAATTGCACCATTGCACTCCAGCTTTGACAACAGAGAGATACATTTCCTGATTGCCTTCTAGCACTTGATACTATCAATTAACAACATTTCACTAAAATTCTCTGAAAGTATTGTCATTTTTTTCAAGTTTAAATATTAGTTTAAAACCTATAGCATATCATTACTATTTTTAAGTCATTACTAATTTTTGTTAGACTGACATATTTCTATTTATATTATATTTCTTTTCTTTCTTTCTTTCTTTCTTTCTTTCTTTCTTTCTTTCTTTCTTTCTTTCTTTCTTTCTTTCTTTCTTTCTTTCTTTTTCTGAGACAGAGTCTCACTCTGTTGTCTGGGCTGGAGTGCCATGGTGTCAGCCTAGCTCACAGTAACCTCAAACTCCTGGGCTCAAGCAATCCTCCTGCCTCAGCCTCCCAAGTAGCTGGGACTACAGGCATGCGCCACCATGCCTGGCTAGGTTGTTTTCTGTATTTTTAGTTGTCCAGCTAATTTCTTTCTATTTTTAGTAGAGACGAGGTCTTACTCTTACTCAGGCTGGTCTTGAACTCCTGATCTCAAACGGTCCACTCACCTCAGCCTCCCAGAGTGCTAGGATACAGGTGTGAGCCACCATGCTCGGCCCCTCCTTTATTTCTAATCTTCCATTTAGAATGGTTTTCCATATGCCTAATGAACAAACCCACTCTCTTTTTTGTAGTATTGGTCTTCTGGTAACATTCTGCACATGGTTTGTCCAAAAATTGTTTGTTTCATGGCAATTATCAATGAATACTTCCATGGATAAAATTCTGGTTTAATGGTTACTTTGTTAAGTACATTAATTATGCCTTTCTTTGCTTTCTAGATTCCATTGTTTCTACTTTGGTTTCAGTTGATTTTAGTCTAATTACCTGTGCCAGTTATTAAGTTGTATTACAGCTTCATATCAGCCTTCTACAATTTGCTTTGTGAGGTTGGTTATTACAATATACAAGCCACATTTCTGCTTTGCCAAATAGTTCTACACCAATCTTTGCCAATAAGGTGCAATAGAGGAAAATTGCAAGACTGGAAAAGTAAAGAGGAGAGTGTTGCGTCTTTGTGGTTGCTTCTAAAGGGCTTCCTACTTGTTTGAAGTCCCTGTTATAGATTTGAAAGATGTAATTTCTCTATTTATCTTTGTATAAATATCTTACATAAGATTAAGTATTAATAAAGATTACACTAATCATACATCTTTTGAAGTTTTATATTTTCATTTCACCATATAATAATTTTGTATATAAATTTATTCATTTCCAAACCATTTTAATTATTATTTGCTTTTATATGATACAAATAAAATACTTATTTAACCTTTACCTATTACTAAGCTTTCAAATTTGTATGAATACTTATTATATTTTATAATTATTATGTTATTTTAATATGACACTTACCTATCATATGATATGTTCTCCATGAAACACTACTCTAAGCATTTTAAAGTTTATCATCTATGTTAGAATCCAAAAATCTTGAGAAGATATTGCTTCTCTTTCTTGCTAATGAGGAATTTGAAATTCTGAGAAGTAGATGGTTTACTCAAGCTCACAAAGTAATTAATTATTTGGTTTTCTTTTAGGTTATATCAAAACTAAACTATTTCAATATCATTAACATTGTTTTTTGTTTGTTTGTTTGTTTTATCCTTTGTTTTTTGTTTGCTTACCTCCTTGTTTTAATGTTTTGGTCTCTAGTGTCTATTTACCATATTTCTGGTCATGGCCCACAGTTTTCATCTGAGGATTAAAACCTCACTCACTCTTAGGGCATGTGGTTTCAGAAGGACTTCATCTCTGCAAATAGGCAAAGAGCATGTGATTTATTTTTAAACAAATTAGTGGATTTATCACTTTGGTGATAGTTTTCAGATTTGACCATGTAACACAAGCATTACCAACCATACCTAGAGTCATTTTTAGAAACTTTAAAGGGCATATTTGGCTTTGAACCTGATTGCATGTGAAGCTAGAGGTGCTGTAATCATCCTGTCATGCGTATGTAAATCAATACTAAAACCAGCACACGGAAAAGAGCAGAGCTGAGCCAAGAGACAGAGCAGACCTGTTTTAATGACGTAGCTAGCACCCGGAATCCAATCATTCCCCAAGCCAATCATGCCCACTTAAAGTTTCTTTATGCAATAAGCTATAAATAGTCAATTTTATTTTTTATAGGGCTTCTTCTCTGAGCCAGTGAATATGCAGTACTTTATCTGATATAGCCATTTTTAATGCTTAAGACAACTATGTAAGGCAGATGTTATTGTTATCTTCACTTAACAGATAAGCAAAATAAGGCCCAGAGGTTCTTATGTGACTTGTAATATATCAAGATCCATGGAGTAGATGTCATGATTAAAATTTAGTCAGTCAGAATGTAGAGTCCAGCATTTCTTTCTACTACTATTTTTGAACAAGTGTGATTTGTACTTCTGCCCTTAGAACCACAAATGTCCTTACTCATGTAGTAAGGAATTATTACTACTGTGATCATAATCCATTTTATTGTTTTGTGATGCTTTATTTTAATTTATTGACTTTTCTAAAAGTCAATAAAATAAAAAGAATTTTTGTTTGGACTTTCATGTTCAGGTTATCTTTGTGTTTTTTGTTTGCTATCTTTTTCATGGTACAGAATACATTGATGATTAGGACCAAATGGAAGTTAATGAAAATGAGTTAAATTTCTCATTGTCGGTAAGTTTTGTGGAATAACACTCCTTGGATATAATATGCGTGTTTTAAATAATGAAACTGTCCCTCTATTTGTCCTTCACCAAATGAATGTATAAACTAGTCCGTTAACAATGCAGCTGACTATGATCAGAGTCTGTTTGGACATGAAATATGAGTTTTATGAACATTGTAAGCAATGATATACTATTTTAAAAATACAGAGTGATTTTCTTTATCTTATTTCTGTCTTCACAATATTTTATAAAATTTAATTGACAATTTTAAGAATTATAAACTAAATGTTTTAGATTGAGAAAAATGTTATTTTTGGTAGAAAGAATCTAAAGCTCTTAAAATTCTTGTAAGTCTTTTATTATTACTCACGAGCATATTCATAGCAAAATTTTTAAGATGAGCCTTTAAAAATATGAAGGAATAAAAGATGCAATCTGAATGGAATGCAAGAAAACATTTTCTTGTGTGATAATCGGGTAATATAACTGTAATTTGCTTCAGAAAAAAAAGGATAGCATTGTCCTGCCACAGAAATAAAACTCTATGTTTTTTGATAGAAACCATAAAAACTCACATTACTCTGTTCTAAATTGAACCATTTAGAAAACCTGCTACTGCAGAATCACACAATTTTTCTGTAAAAATTTAAGTCTTATATATCCCAGGATACTATTATTAGAATCAATAAAATATACTATTGTAAGATCAATGAGGGTTGAGATGACTATATTCTTATAAGCTAAAAAAGACAATCAGTATGATAATTAGAGCATGTTAATTACTCTCTACCAGCAACAAAAAAAAATGCAAATGATATACAGCAGGAAATTAGCAGCAGTTACTGCTCAATATTGCATGACTTTTCCATTAAGAATAATATAAGAAGTTGTTAAATTATAGAAAATGAGAATAATGAGGCTAGAATATTAAAGAGCTTTAGGTTTCCGGTCTGGCTATGGAGGAAATCATTAGAAATGATTCTGAGCAAGTGTTACATGCTGTGTGGATTCAGCAAGCTTGTTGAGTACAATGGGGAAATCTTCATGTATGCTTTTGTTTTTACAAGAATGAACAAGACTGAGTATTCTGGCTCAGCTAGAAGCAGTTCAGTAACCTTTCCTGAATAATACATTTGCCAAAATCTGCTAACACCATTTCACCCTTTTCTTTAAAAATGTTAGACTGATTGAACAATGAATATAATTCACCACAGTCCCAGAATAATCTGGAGTTGGAGGAAGTCTTTGTAATTACAAATCATATTTTTAAAAAGGAAAACGATTATATGACTAAGATTTAGATAAAACATGAATATAGTAAGAAACTGAGAAACTTTACTTCATCACACATACTCTAAAGAAGGAGTCGTATCAACTATTTTTTGAAAAATTTGAATATGAAAAAATTGCATTATAATAGACTGCCTAATTCACCAGCCTCCTCATATAATTTTGTCTGTCAAATGTGATACAAATACAGCAAGTGTAAAATCTAAGAAGTTTGATATTAAATATATATTTGAAAGAATGTACAATTGTAAAATATGCCTTACATTCAGTGGGGAACAATATGCTCCAGAAGAGAAAATTACATTAATTTATTTAAGCCAGTGGGACATACTTTAGTACACTTGCAAATTACATGAAAATTAAAACTATTATTTGGAGAAAAGGGAAGAGGAATGGGAAGAAAACAGAATATTTGCAACTTCCAGGTTTTATTTAGTTAAGAATTTTTAACAATTAATTGAATATATTAATATATGTTTACCTCAACATATGCTATAACATATGGCACTTATATTTTGATATGATTTGACTATTTTGTTGTATTCTTAGTCTAATATCATGTAAAATTTACAATTTTTCTAAAATTCCAATGTGACATTAATAGGCATCCTATATATTCTAAATTTACTGTATCAGAGATTACAGTCATGATATGACAAGCAATAAACATATTTTCACCTGTAGACCAGATTTCGACATTTACCTTTTCATCCTATCCAGTAACTCCAGTTTCTCTATGAAAACATTTCTCCTTTGCTCACAGTTTTTCCTAATAAAATATTGAGTTATTATCACCGTCCCTTCCTTTGCCTTATTTTTCTCTTAATATTTATTTATTACAGCTTGTGCTCATGGTTTCATTTGCAGAAAGACATTTTAAAAGCATCCTGATAAGTACTACATCACTAAAACTATTCCACAACAAAATTATTGGCATAAATAGACATATCATTGCTAAATACAAGCTGTTGCTAACTACTCATAAGCAAGCTTAGCCATCTCTTGCATAATATCATTGCACTCTAGGTAGGCAATTCAGTCCTTTGGAAATATCTCGAAAACAGCCCTCAAAATGATTATTGCCCGGCAAATACACATTTTACTGCTTAGTACCTTGTTGTTATTGTTGTTTTTGTTGTTTCCACCATAGCAGTTTTAAGAACATTTTCTCTGAAATTAATATCATCATGTTTATATCCTTTAGGATCTGTGCCAACTTTTTCATCAAAATACAAGCAAACAGGATCACGAGGAAGTCAGATTCTCCCTAATCTTTTACACTTTCCAACTTACTTCATTCAGATCATGTGATCTCCTTTTACTGAGCACACAGGAAGCAGTAAGACAACTTTCATTGCAAAGGAGTTAGATGGACACAGTAATATGAGCCCTTTTCCTAACTGCTGCTAATTTTCATAGCTGAATCCGTCATGATAGGACCTGCACATAACCTGTTAACATGCAAAATGAAGGCGATATACAGAACTGCCTGGAGGTGTCCTTATGATTATACTGCACATTAAATTGTAGCAGTAGACAGTGGGTCCAGGCTCTGAGGTACTCTTAGGAGTATCACTTCAAATGAAAGATGGACATAAAAGCAAACATGCAACAATAGTAACAAAATATGTACCTTTTGAAAGTGTCTAAAACCATAATTTTAAATAAATTATTTTGGTCTGTGCAACAGTTACATATGGTAAGTAAAACAAATGTGGAATATTGAAGTTTGAAATCAATTTTTATATTAAAGTGTATTCAAACAATGCAATTTTGCAGAGAATGTAAAAATGTTTAAAGTGAATGATGAAGTGAAAGATATCAATCGTAAAGATTTCACTCTGGTTTTATGACTCCAAATCTGGCACTCTTTCCACAATACTATGCTGCCATTTAAATCATTAATGCAAACAAAAATCCTTATTTTATATAACATATAAAGAGTACTTTCACATACATCATTAATAGTTTATATTCCTATGTTGCTACAAGGGCTGGATTCCTGTACCTAATTACATATGAGAAAAACTGATTGATAGAAGTTAAGAGACTGGTTCAATATAGCAGCCTGGCTATAAAAATATTATAATTTTTAGCCTTGGATTCTTTCCACTATATCACAAAATTTTCAAATAGTATATATCTGCCTTTCATTTATTCAACAAATAAAAACATCATTTACCAACTGCTAGATACTTTTCTAGTCACTTGGGATACACTGAGGGAAAAAAAACTTACAAAAAATTTCCTGCTTGAAAGTAACTTAAATTTTTATGTTATTATTAATTTTCACTAAAAAAGAAAAGGTAGTGGCATGGTAAAAGGGAATAAAAGCAGAATAGGTGTGGGGTATAGTTACCTTTTATATGGTTACCGTATATGGTGGTGATTTATCATCACCTCCAACTTAAACTAAACTCCCAATTCATAGGGAATTTTTGCTCTTCCTACCATAGGATATTTCTTGACAAGAATATCTGAATGTATTTGTCTCTCTTTCTTTGCTTAGCTAATTCCTATTTGTCCTTAAAGACACAATTTAGCGATGATTTTCTCTAAAAAGTTGCTGTTCATCTTTATAATCTAAATGACCTCTTTGTTTTTCCTTATTTGCAGTATTTATGGTTATTAGAGTCAATGCTATGTTATACTCATAGTGTTTGCTTGTTTACTTTCTACTTTTACCATGTAACATTGTTGAATGAACACTCACATTTGTTCCCAGCAGCTGATGCAGTGGCTGGCACTTGGTAGGGGCCCAGTAAATATTGGTTATCCAGTTGAAAGTCACTAAAGCGCTTAGTGATATTTTTTCTAGTGATTGCCCTAATCAAACAATCATCACAATGATCTGAATTTCCTTTTTATTTTTGCATATAATTTTAGAACAAACGCAGAATTTTTAACCTAGGATCTCTTGTGAATAGAGATATTATTACTATTTAAAGACTACCACAAGATTTTGATTATCAGCCAGATTGAGGAGTCATTGATCTAACGGAAATATTAGTCACATTTATATCCACTACTTTTTATTTTGGAAGCTATTGAGGCATTGTATCTTATTGGTACCTAATGTAGTGAAAAGGGGAATAGTACATACTATAAAAACTTAACAAAAAGAAAAAAAACTAACAAACTGATTAGAAAATGGGAAAAAAATTTGAACAGAAATTTCACTAAGTAATATACACAAGCAGCAAAAAGGTATATGAAAAATTGATGTACCTTTTACCTCTTTAAGGAATTGAAATTTAAGACAAGATACAGCTGCACAGTTACTAGTAAATCCAAAACACTGACAATATAAAATGCTGGGAAGGATGTGAAGCAACAAAAACTTCATTCATTGCTCGTGGGAATGCGAAATGGTATGACCATTTTGAAAAGCAGTATGTTGGTTTCTTACAAAATTAAAAGTATTCCTACCATATGAACTAGTGATTATGTTCCTTGGCACTTACCCAAATGAGTTGAAAACTTATGTATACACAAAAACCCACCCACAAATGTTTATAGAAGCTCTATGAATAATTTCCAAGCCTTGGAAGCAATCAATATGTCCTTCAGTAAGTGAATTGATTAATAAGCTATGATACATCCAGACCATGGAATATTATTTAGCACTAAAAAGAAATCAGCTACTGAGTCATGAAAAGATATAGGGGAAACTTAAATGCACATTACTTAGTGAAAGGAGCCAATCCAGATAGGTTAAATATTGTAGAATTCCAACTATATGACATGCTGGAAAAAGCAAAACTATGGGGACAGTAAAATGATCAGTGGCTTACAGCAATTAGGGGGAACAGACAGATAAATAGAAGGAGCCCAGGGAGTGTTTAGGGCCATAAAGTTATTCTGTATTATGGTGAATACATGCAATCATACATTTGTTAAAACTCACAGAATATACAACACCAAGAGTGAACCTTAATGCAAACTATGGTCTTTGATGATAATAATGTGTCAGTGTTGGTTTATTGACTGTGACAAATGCACCACTGTGGTACAAGGTATTGATGATAGGGAGGCTGTGGATATGTAGCAGCTGGAGGTTGATGGGAATTCGCTGTACTTTCCATTCAATTTTCCTGTAAAACTAAGTTTTCTAAAAAATAAGATCTATTAAAATAGCTAAATAATTTTAAGAAGGACAAAAAAATTTGTAATATAATAACATTCAATGGACTTTTCAACCTGATGAGAACCTTACATCCAAATGAGTATTTTGCAATCCAACCAGTGCCGTGTCTGCAAACTAGAGTGTTATGAAAACATACCAAAATAATTTCTGAAGCTTCTAATTGTAATAAACATTCAATTTATATGTCACATAATAATGAGAATATTATTTTATTTTATAGCATCCTTTTTATAGTATTTTCAATTATAATTATCCATTTTTATAGCATAGCTATAAGTTTATTGAATGTTTCAAAATCTCAAGTATGTCTAAATAATACATTATTTGCCACCTAAGAAAATATTAAAATCACCATGGTTTTATAGCTGGAATTTTTTAAATTAATTAAACAAAGAGAAAAAGTAGTAAAAATAGAAGACTTTGAACAGATGTTTTATAAAGGAAGATATAAAGATGGTAGAATATATCAAAATATGATTAATAGTCATGAGGAAAATGCAAATTTAAACCAAAACAATAATAGATCTTATGCTCATAAAAATGTCTACAATTAAAAAGATTGGCAACTACCAAACTCTAGTGAGGATTTGGAGAAACTGGAGTTCATGTATTGCTGGTGGGAGTGAAACATAGTATAGTCATTTTGGAAAACTGTTTGGCTGTTTCTCATAAATTACATATACACCTATTAAGTATAAGATACTTTTTTAGTCACGTGAGATATACTAAAGCAAAAAATATTTCTATTTTCATGCAGCTTATATTTTAGTGCAGTGAAAAGAGACTATAAACCAAAAACATAAGTGAATTATGGAGTATGTAAAAAGGCAATGATGACATAGAAATTTCACCCCTGTATATTTAGCCAAAGGGGAAAACATGTACATCCACAAAAAAACTTTTACAATAATGTTATTATCAGTTTTATTAACAATAACCAAAAATTGGGAACAACCTAGATGTCCATCGATATATTAATGGATTAACAAACTGCAGTGCATTAATACAATGGAATATACTACAGACTTAAAAATAAAAGAACTATTGAAGCTAGGCACGGTAGTTCATGCCTGTAATGCCAGCACTCTGGGAGACTGAGACAGGAGGATTGCTTAAGCTCAGGAGTTCAAGAGCAGCCTGAACAGGGGCAAAACACCATCTCTACTAAAAAATAGAAAAATGTGCTTGGCATAGTGGCATGTGCTTGTAAGTCCCAGATACTCGGGAGGCTGAGGCAGGAGGATAGCTTGAGTCCAGGAGTCCAGTGAAGGCTGATCAGACTTGACTTGAGTCCAGTCAAGGCTGCAGTGAGCTAGGATGATGCCACTGCACTCTACCTGGGGTGACAGAACAACATTCTGCTCCTCCCAAAAAAAGGACTGATATTGGCAATAGTAGAAATATGTATGTATGCACACATGCATATGTGTGCATATGCATATGTATCTATAGCATGTAGATATACATATATGGACTACATATAAATATATGCATATATAATTAATCAATATATAAAATCAATATATAAAAAGAATTGATTATTGATACCATGTTATGAAGTTCTAAGTAACGCCAAAACTAAACTATGATAATAGAAATAACAGTGTTATGGTTTGACTGAAAATTGACATAGGGAAAATTCAAGGATAATAGAAATGTAGCATGTTTTGGTTTTGTTGGAGGTGGTATAAAAGTCATCAGACAATTATACCTGTGCATTTTGTTAAATTATACACCAATAAAATATTTTTTAAATTTGTTATAAATTTTGATGTAGGTTAAAAGAGAAGCTAAAAGATGTTTTGACAAGTAGCAGAATTTTGGAATAATTTTATATCCTCTTGGAGTGTCTCCTTTGTAAAGGTCAATAATCATTTTGAAGAATAAACCATACATTCCATTGTTTTAAAATGTCATGTTTTAGTTTATAGTCCTTATGTCTTAATTTGAAAAATGCAATATATGTGTAGAAAAAAGTATATCATAAGTGTATAGCTTGACAAAATATTATGTTTTTTCTATCATTGTATTCCATGTGACTAGAAAAGTGCCCAGCACTTGGTAGGTGTCAAGTGTTTATTTGCCAAATAAATGAAAGACTAGATATCTCCTATCTGTAAATTCTTTGATATACTAGAAAGAATCCAAGGCCAGGATCACTTCGAAGTAACCAGAACACTGAATCTTAACACACTCATGTAACCAGAACTCAGATAAAGAAACAGAAGATTAGCAGCCCCCAAAATCTCTTGTACTCCTTCCCAGTCATTACACCCTAAAGAGTAAACTAGATTCTTATCTCTAACAACATGAATTGGTGCTTTAGAGAATCTATTTGTATAGATTATCTTTAATTACTTCCTTTCCTATATAACCTGCTTTTTGTTGACAGCATTTTGTTCAGTTTACTTCAACTTCAAGAAACATTATCTTAATTTTAATTCCTTGTCTTTTTTACTTGTATAAAACTTCAGTAGTTTTCTAATTAGTATCATAATTTGAAGTCTCTAGCTCCTGTAAACTGTTCTAACATTTTAAACTCAATTCTGTTATTCTACTTTGTTGTGTATACAGGCATGTATATGTATATAATGTGTACATTCATTGTATGTATAGGCCTACATATATGTATATATGCATAGCTCTGTGTGTATACACATACATACATATATTTATGCCATCATATTTACACAGTCCTCTTTTTTCCATCTTGCCTATTGTCTCATCCTTTCTTCTCCTCCATTAATTTATTCAGTAATTGAAATCCCATTTATTCTTTAAGTTTCCCCTCCAATTAGAAGCCTTTTTCAATGTCATTCATCAAAGTTGATCTCATTCTTCACTGTGAACTCATAGAATTTTTAAAAAGTATTCGTATACCTGGTATCACAACCCTACTTGAATTACAGCTGTAATACTATGCCCTAAGTATATTTTGAAATCTGTGAATATCATGATATTGTAGGACTACATTATTTTATGATTATATCTAGATAAATTATTCTTTATGTTTTCTCTATGTCACATGCATCAGAATAATCTGTTATGTTTATTTAAACTACAGAAGCCTCAGGTTCACCCCAGCCTTATATCCTCTAAAAATAGGTGAGGAAATTTGGAATTTAAATAATTGTTTGCCATACCATATGCTTAAAACCATTGCCTAAGCCAAGGACTTATATTATTACATATTATATAATAAGTTTTATTATATTTATTTAAATAAATAGCATAGGTCCAAATTATACCATTTTTTAGGTGATCTATAAACCACACTTAGTGCAATCAGAAAATGTAGTTGGAGATTCTTTTCTAAATAATTGTAGCCAATATATATAATATTTACTATGCGGCAGGTGCTTTCCTAAGTTTTATGTATATATTAACTCATTGAAACCTCACCAGTATACGCTAAAGTGATGACTATTATTTTCCCCATTTTACAAATGCAAAAAAATGAAATGGGAAAATATGAAATAATTTGCAAAAATTATATTTCTTTTAAATATGGCTGCAATATGTGTTCTTATAAACACTGTACTGCTTCTAGTGCATAAAGATGCACACACACACACACACACACACATATATATATACACAGAGAGAGAGATTGAGAGAGAGAACAAAGGAACTGGAGGCCATTATCCTAAATGAAGTACCTCAGGAATGGAAAACCAAATACCTCATATACTCATTTATAAGTGGTAGCTAAACAATGAGTATACAAGTCACGCAGAGTTGTATAATGCACATTGGAGACTCAGAAGTGGGGAGAGTGCGAAGGGGTGAGGGATCAATGTGCACTAAAAGCCCTGATGTCACCACTATACAAATCATTCATGTAACAGAAAAACATTGGAACCCTCTAAATTTATTGAAATAAAAAAAAAATCTTGAATTTGACCAAAGGTATCATGGAACATAATAGACATAAAGTGTCAGTCAGTTGGTCACATGAATAAGCAACGCACCCTGTTCACTCTTTCAAATAATTCCCAAATGGAAATCCAATGCACACTCATTCATTATATACCCAAACTGCCAGTTTATGTAAATTAGATGTTTTCTACAACAAATATTCTTAAACGACTGTCTGATTCAGGACAAATAAATATTTCTGAGAATTAGGCCTAAAATATTTCACACTATGATAGTTTCCATATTCATAAAACCAGAGAAAATTCTGAAGACTAACCTAGCATGAATCTTAACTCATTGGTAGGTAAATTAAAAACTTTATTTTGTAAATCCCATTAAAGATTTGTTTCAATGCCTGATTCTGGATATGTAAAATATTCAATCTCTAACTAATGTTTGTACAAGAAAATGACCATGCTATTCAGCAACTTGTCTGAAAAAAAATAATTTAATTCAAATGCTATGTCATAGAATTTTTATTACTTTATAGTAATTATTTATTGATCAAAATTATAGTTCTGTGCCTTGAAGTTCTTTTTATCACCTTTACAGTTAAAGCACTTCTTATGTATTATTTTCTATAACCCTCATTACAAACTGGAAAGCCAGTTTTATTTAGAGACAAATGTACCAAAGCTCAGAAAGTGACTTGCCAAGCTGGTCACATAGTGAGTAATATTTAAATATTGATGAAAAAAAGAAGACATTTCTTGAAAGAAAATAGGCTTTCCTAGGATAGGCTATTTCTAGATGACCATGATAATAGAAAGATAGAAGATAAAGATACATATCGATAGATCACCTGGGCTTGTGTAGTGTGTATGTATGTGTGTACATATTGTATATATACCTAATATTATATACTACATAAATATCATTCACAGTCACTATTCATTAACTACTTATAGGATATAAACTACCTTCATTTTAGATATGAAGAAGATGAGCCTCAATCATTCATTCTTCAAACAGGCTTTTATTGGGTATCTCCTCTGTGCAGGCACTATTCTAGGTGCTGAAGATAGTCTTGAACCACATTGACAATGTCTCTGCTCTTAAAGGCTGATATTCTTAGGAGGAAACAGAGATAAACAGAAAAATTAAAATTAAGCTGTGTTGCATAATAGAGAAAAAAACAAAGGATTCTTTAGATATATACAGGAAGGAAGCAGGCAAGGACTCTCCAAGGAGATGATATGAAGGTACCGTCGCATGACATGAAGCCAGGGTTTATGCCTGACCTCCTAAGGCAAAGGATAGTATACAATTTCTGAAGCAGAAGGAAGCTTGGTTAATTTCCAGAATTGAAAAAGTTTGGTTTTGTTTGAACTTAGCGGTCAAGGAAATAAAACTGTTTGTTGAGTGAAATATCTTATTACACTTGTTTTTCTTAACACTAAGCAAGATGGGAAGAAGAAATGTCAGTATCAGAAAGTTAATAGTTGTTGAAAAAGAACTATACATTTGCATTTTCTTTAAGTGGAATCCGTATTTCTTTTGAGTTGGAAAGGAAAAAAAAAGATTATTGCTTCAGTTTACCTATTGGTATCCTATCTCACATATTTAATTAAGTTCCAACAAATTTTATGACGTCTACTAACTGGTAGCTATAATTGGTAAAATAACATAGAAAATACTATAAAATATGAAAAGAGTTAACTAACTATGTGAGTAGGCCATTACAAGAGTAGGCAAGGAACATATGTTTTTAAGAAAGAAAAAGTAAGTGAAAAAGTTGATTGTCTTTGGCCTAAGTTTGGGCACAGATAATATTAGAACCATCAAAAAGTATCCATTATTTCTTAGCAATTTGAAACTTGTTACAGACTCTTTTATAACACATAAGTAACAATCTTTGCACCATAGAAGCCACCATCCAGATATGAACACTAAGAATATAAACATTCAAAAAGTGTGCTATTATTCACCTAAAAAGGGAGTGGATAGAGACTTAAAGGCAGGAATAGAACGAGGATTGACAGGTATTTTTCTGAGAAACAATGGAGATACTTGCGTTTTGAGATGGAAAAAAATCATATATACATAATGACTTGAGGAATAAAAAAGGAAATAGCAGCTACCAATTTACTCCACTTAAAAAAAGCTATTTTAAGCACAGAAAAAGTCTATAGAAAAGATGGCACAGGTATCTAAGAGACCGGAAGCTATTACTAGCAGCAAGAGCTATGAATTTTACCTCTTTTGTTGACCCCAGGCACCTAATCTCATTTGGATACTGCATTTAATATTGATGAATATGTTTTCCTTTCATTGACTCTTCTGCCTGCAATGTACTTTGGATCTTTAGCTGACAAGTACCAAGAAAACCGAATCTAGCACATTGTTGGACAAATCAATCATACGCAGAAACACAGAAAAGTCCCCTGCTTACTAAAGAAAAAACAATATATGATTTCATTTAACAAGGCAAAAGAGATCTCTAAATGACCTCAACAGGTCTATGTGGAGATATATATACATGAAATTACATATATATATATTATTTTTTCCATTCGTAGGCCATCGCTATACATGCAGCCTAGAGAAAAAGGCTAAGCTAGTGTTTTATCTATCACCTTCAACTAGCACACTCATGGATTCAGATAAAAGTGAGAAAGACACTAGAGAGAAATAGATGAAAGTAAATGACATAGGAACTGTCAGCATGGGCTTCTGAGACTGCCTGACAAACTCAACTGTTAAGTTACCCGAACTGAAAACAGGCAACTTCTTCAGGACACCTGCTTTCTCAGTATTTATAGGAATGCAGGCTCTTATTTGAAGGAAACAATATACAGACCTTGTGAAGAATTGGACAGAGATAGAATAATCATTCGCACTTACTAATCTATTCCACTATTAATATTGAAAACAAAAAGTATTAATAGAAGAACAAAGTTCTTAACACAGTTTTGAGTCAAAGTGATAGAGGTGATGACAAGGGCAGAAAACCAAACTAGGGAAACGAAATAGCTGTAAAACTGCTACCCAGCTGGCCACCACCATGAAATGGCTTTGATTTAATGTTGAGGAAAGCTCACAGAGCAAAGTGTGAAATGCTTTACAGGAGTCAAAAAGAACAAAATATACTATGTAATTTTACAGAGCATTTTATAATATCAATGAGATTTTTGATAAACAATAGAGTTAAAAGCAGAATAGTAAAGTATTCCTATTCTTGCTATTTCCAACTATAGTTATTGGTGTGTAGATTATGGCTGGGACTATTTATTTATGCATATATGCATATATGTTTATTTGACTAAATTAAGCTGTCATTAAGCATCTTCTAGACACATATGTGGATTATACTTTTAATATTTCTCCTGAAAAATGTATTTTAATCATCCCAAATAATCAGCATTATATTGATATTTGAATAAAAGTCATCAAACAAAAGTACTGTGTTACAGAAACACATGTATTATGAATATTGTGACTATAAAAAAACAAAGTGAAACAGAGATACTTGAAGAATGCACCAAATCAAAAAGTTTATGGGTGCATTTTCCCAAAGGCCAATGTTCTAATAATTTAATTTCATAATGGTGGCAAAATCTTGTACTAATTTCTGTACATTGCATATAAAGAGCTCAGAATTAATACATATTTTGTAATAGTCTACTACTAAATTGTAAATTCATCTCTGTTATAAATTCTGGGTTTTTATTTTTGCAGGTGTTTGCAAGTATGTTTTCTTTATTTTGGTTATTAAAATGACTGCAAACGTATTTATTCTATAATTTTTTCAGTGAATTAACTTCTGACTTTGTTGATCTGTATATTTTATATTTGTTTTCTATTACTTCATTTTCTGCTCTTATGTTTATTATTTTCTTTCTTCAAGATTATATGATTTAGTTTTAAAGTTACATGCTTACTTTATTAATTTTCCATATGTCATATTTATAATATAAGGCATTTGGTTGTATCCCATGATGGAACTAAATTAATTAAAACACTTTGTCCTGTAAATTTTAATTTATTTATAAACTATGACCAGGCAATTTTCTCCTAAGTATATACCCTAGAGAAATACTTACACAGGTGCAACGAGAAATTTTTTAAGTAGATTTTATAGTGAAATTAATCATTATTGCAGAAAAAGTGAAAGATACTTATACATATATAGACACATATTTGTATATGCACATACACACATTTATGTATATACAATGTGTAGTCTGTGGTTGTTAGTTACAGCAAACTATAAATAATAGTTAAGGTAGTTGATAATGTCATTTAGGTTGTTTATACACTCACAAATATTGTGTCCTGTTTTTTCAGTTAGTTAGATTGATGTATAAAATTCTGTAAAGTTAATATGGATTTGTCTATTTATTTTATCCATACTGTCAGTGTTTTGTCTCTTATACTTGATGCTCTGTTATTAGATGCATATAATTGCAGTTGGTATATTTTCTTTATGGATGGATAGGTAAATAGATTATGGCAGTCATTATATATGTTTTTGAATTTATCAAATATCATCCAATTATTTACCTAAATTTGATGAATTTTATAATATATAAATTATTCCTCAACAGTAATAAAATATACATCCAACAGTTTTAGTGATTCACTTACCAGGAAGGCTATCTGTGTGACCCTAGCCTATCATATTGTTAGAAAACAAATTACTATAGGAAGTATTTGAGTTATAAAAGAAAAAAATATTAAATATGTACATATTAGGATACTACATATATGTAAGCACAACATAGTATATTTTGCCATGTTGTTGTTATAAAGCCCTTCAAATAGTTTTTATTGATGACAATATGCTTGTTTGTATAGAGAGTTTCACATCTCTGTGGTAAAAACAATACTGCTGAGTCTAATTCTCATATCAGAAACATCAGTTTATTCTTGCTTTTGTTTTTTGTGGTAATAGAGAAGGATTATCTCATTTTGTTCAGGTATACAGCGGTAGAGGGAAGAAAAGCACTAAATACATTCTGTAGTATTTATGGAACTTTAAAATAGGCTACTCTAAGAGTCATTATTTCTTTTTGGTCAGTTCATCCCCTGAGTGGTTGTATTTGTGTGTGTGTGTGTGTGTGTGCGTGTGTGTTTGTGTACCCAGGATTTGAAGGTAAGCCTGTCCTTGTTAAATTCAATTTACTCTGATTTTTTGATGTTTGAATCACACATATTTAAAAATATGAATGCATGATTTGTTCCCATTTTTTCATAAATCTAATAGATATAACTATATAAAATATTAATGTTTAAAATAAACTTTGCAAAATACAATAAATATACAGTAAAGATAGCATACATGAGTCTAAAACATATTGCCATATGATATTAAGAAAAATATATAAATATGCTTAGTGTTAACATTTTACATTGATTTTGGGGAAAATATAATCATGAGCATTTTTTTATTTACTAAAATTGTATAAGATCTTGTGTTTTGTGAAATCAGAAGAGGACATTCTTGGCCATGTTTTTCATTATTTATCAATTCTCCTGATGAGAATATTCTTTATCTTTCTCTTAACTGGTAAAGTACTATTTATCCTTCAAGTCTAAATTCATTTGTTTTCTTATTTTTGAAAATTTCTTTTCTAAACCTAGGCAGAGATGGTTTTTCCTTCCCTGTGCTTTCATAGTATTTTGATACCTATTTTAATCAAATAACATATTAATTATTTATTTACAATATGTCTCATGTACTTATCTGTGGGTCCAGTGTGGGTTTCATTCATTCAATTTCAGACATAGTACTCAATGAATGCTTACCAGATCAATTATCTATTTAATTTTAATTATCTTTTAAATTAAATCATTTCTGCTGCAGGACACTAGCAAACCAGCAGAATGGCATTGTAGGGATATTTGAATATGTGTTCTTCTGGAGAAAGTGAGAACAATGACAAAAAAACGTCAAAATCAACATTTTTCAGAATCCTCAAAAATAACCAAAGACTTGTAATAGTCCATGGAGAGGGTTGATTTGTTTATTTGTGTGTGTGTGTGTGTGTGTTTAGATAACTTCTATATCTTGATAAGAATAATGAGTTTTGTGGCATTTAAAATACCCTGATTATCATGCTCCTGCCCCAGCTTCATGGTAGCTTTGGAAACCAATAGCCTCACAAACATGGTAGTCATGAAAATCAGAAACCTAGCAATTACTGGAGGGGATGTTCTGGGTTTAGTTTTCTATACAAGTGCAATTTCCAGAGTACTGTCATTATGTGACCTAACAGTTTCCTGTAAACCTCCATTTACAGGGCTTATTTTTATTTGACCTGTCTCAGATCTTGCTCAGTATGAGGGAACAATTGTTTCCACTGGCAATTATGAAAACATAAAGTAGCAATTGTTTAACATTGTAGCCACTTCATGTTCTGATAATGGCTAGGGAAAACAATAAGTTGAATAACGACAATAAAATAAGAGAGGATTATCTGGAGAAGGAAATGACTATAGATGACTTTATGAAAATTTACAATATTTCCTTGGCTGAAAAAGTCTCTAATCTTTCACTTATTCCTGATCTTGGGGTTCTGTTAATTAGCAGGTTCACTCAGGAAAAGATACAATTTGCCTGCTGGAGCATTGAAAATAAACCCCAAAATGTACATATAACCTCTTACCAAAGCTTGCAGACTTATTGATTTAATGATTTTAAGGAAATCTCTGTGAAATTATTAGTTGAATAATAAGCTAACTGATCAGAGATTTATGTGGCCACATATGCAAGTAATACAAGCTCTGCAGAAATAGGTCAGGAAAGTCACTTAATGAATAAATGAAAAGCAAAAGAATAACAACAAACAGCAACAGGAACAACCTTGGGAAGGGAGGAGTTCTGATTTTCAAAAATCACTACAATTTATTATTTAAATTGTTCAGTGGTCAATAAATGTTCTCACAAGAATTTATGACACTCACATGCACACACACAAAACAAAACAAAACAAAAAACAAAACAGCACAGGAAAGTATGCTTAAAATACAGGAAAAAAAAATACTTAATATAAACTGTCCATGAGGAATCCTACATGTTGAAACTATTAGACAAAGACTTTAAACCTGCCATTTTATATGTGGTTACAATAAACTAAAGAATATATGAGAATGGTGTCTCATGAAACAGAGCATATTTATAAAGAAATGATAATTATTAAAAATAGCCAAACAGAATTCCAGAAATCAAACAATACAAAAATGAAAACTACAAATCCACTCAAGAGGCTCAATAAAACGTTTGAACAGGCAAAAGACAGAACAATTGAAATTATCCGGTCTGAAAAACAGAAATAGAAAAAGATGGTAGAAAAATAAACATAGAGATCTATAGACGTCATCAATCATACCAGCATATACATAATTGAATTCCCAGGGGTAGTGAAGGGAAAGAGAAAAGAACATAAAAATATTAAAATAAGTAATACCTACAAAGTTACAGTTAGGAAAAATAAGTTTTGATATTCTGTTATACAGTGTGCCGACTATAGCAAATAACAAGGTAGTGTGCTATATAGCTAAAAGAGAAGATTTTGAATGGTGTTGTCACAAAGAAATGATAAATGTTCAAAGTGGTGAATATAGTAAATATCTAAATTTGGTTATTATACCATGTAATTTTATACCACTATTATGTACAATTATTATGTGTCAATTATAAATAAAAAAAATAAAAAAGAAATAATACCTAAAAACTTCTCTAATTGGATAAAAATTTTAATCTATATACCAAAGCTCAGAGGACTCTAAATAAGATAAATTCAGAGAAATTCTAATTTAGATACACTAAAATAAAATTGTCAAAAGACATTAAAGAAAGAATCTGAAAACAGCAAGAGACAAATGACTCATCATGAACAAGAAATATACAACAATATTAACAACTGATTATTCATTAGAAACCATGGAGTCCAGAATGTGATGAGTTGCTATATTTAAAATTATAGGAAAAAAACAGATTGTCAACTGAGAATTTTATATCTCTGCAAAACTATTATTTAAAAAATGGGCCGGGCGCTGTGGCTCACGCCTGTAATCCTAGCTCTTGGGAGGCCGAGGCGGGCGGATTGCTCAAGGTCAGGAGTTCAAAACCAGCCTGAGCAAGAGCGAGACCCCGTCTCTACTATAAATAGAAAGAAATTAATTGGCCAACTGATATATATATATAAAAAATTAGCCGGGCATAGTGGCGCATGCCTGTAGTCCCAGCTACCAGGGAGGCTGAGGCAGAAGGATCACTCGAGCCCAGGAGTTTGAGGTTGCTGTGAGCTAGGCTGATGCCAGGGCACTCACTCTAGCCTGGACAACAAAGCGAGACTCTGTCTCAAAAAAAAAAAAAAAAAAAAAAATGAAGAAAAATTAAGAAATTTCCATGTGAACAAAAAAATTGTAGTTTGCAGAGCCACATCTCCCACAAAAAATACAAAAGGTGCCCTTCATGCTGAAATAAAAGAAAACTAGAAATTCAGTTTATTCCACATGAAAAATAAAGTACACCAGTTATGTAAGTACATAGATAATTATAAGACAGAAAGACTAATGATATTTTTGCTTATAGCACTTTTATTCACTGATTTAAAGATAATTGCATAAATTGGTAATTATAAATCCATGTTAATAGGTTTATAATGTATAAAGATATCATTTTTATTACAACAATAACTCATGAGAAAGGAAAGGAAATCAACATATACAAATAAAGTGTTTTTGCTGTTGTTCCTAAAATTAAGTGGGTTTACTTCCATACTAGATTGTTATACATTAACATGGTAATTATGGTTCACAGGGCAATCAAAAAATATAAATAAATGTTGTAAGAGAAATGACAAAGATTTCAAAATTGTGCACTACAAAATAGCTATTTAACACAAAATACAATGTCAATAGAAGAACAGAGGACTAAAGAGCCATAAGACATATAGAAAACACATGGAAAAATGGCAGACAAAAAGGTAAGTCCTACTTTATGAGGAAGTATAATATATGTAAACAAACATTCAAATCAAAAGGCATAGGTAAGTAGTATTAATATTTAAAGGATGATACCACCATATTCTCCCCAAAAGAGAAACACTTTAGATGCAAACTTAACTAAGTTGTGTATAAAAAGGTGGAAAAGGTACAGTATGCACACAATAATCAAAAGATAAATGGGATGGTTATTCTAATATTGCATAAAGTAGATCTATAGATGAAACTGTTGGAACAAAAACAACCCAATTTATAATGATTAAAGAATCAATCTATTAGAAAAAAACATAACAATTAAAAGATATATGTAAATATTTTCAGAGCACCAAGATACTTGGAGCAAAATTTGACATAATCGATGGAATAAATAACAATATGCCAACCAACAAGAGTTGTTGACTTCAATGCCCCAGTTTAAATAATAGAAAAACAAGATAAAATATCAATTAGAAAATAAAATTTTGAAAAACATTTTTCCCTGGATAAAATATATTTTAAGCCACACATCAACTGTCAATATTGATGACTGAAATTATAAAAAGTTTTTTCTCCAAACACAATGGAATAAAAATATATATCAATGAAGATGGAAATAGGAAAAAATTTATATTTGTGGGAATTACACAATACATTCTTCAACATGCAAATGATCAAAAAAAGAATAACAATCATATTGAAAAATATTTGGAGGAGAATGAAAACAAAAATACAACATACTAAGGGAAAGAAACTAAAGCAATACTTAAATGGAAATTTATAGAAGTAAAAACTACAAATTAAATCAATGCCTCCACACTAAAATGTATTAAGAAGAAGTGAAAATCTGGACTGAATTTTTTATTAATAATAAGAATTACAGTGTAAAAAATGGAAAAAATGTAAAGATGTCTATTTGAAAAGATTAATAAATTTGACAAAACTCAACTAGAATTGCCAAGATAAAAGGAGTAGCCTCAAGTTACTAAAACTCAGAAAGTGGAATCATTACTGCTGACTTTACAGAAATTAAGTAAATAAAGGATTGCAAGAGAAAGCTATACAAATTACATAATTTCAATCCAATGTACATATTCTTAGAAAGACAGGCTACTAAAGTTTGCTTATCAAAATAGAGAGACATATAGACCAACAGAACAGAATAGAAAGAGCAGGAATAAATCCATGAATTTATAACCAACTCATTTTCAACACAGACACCAAGAATGTACATTGGGGGAAAGAACCATGTTTTCAAGAAATGGTGCCAGGAAAACTGTACAAGCATATTCAGAATAATGAAAGTAGACCCTTATCTCTTACCATATACAAATATCAAATCTAAATGAATTAAATCTAAAACTTGAAACTATGAAAGTACTAGAAGAAAAAAATGAGAAAGTGTTTCAGGACATTGTTCTGGGCAAGATTTATTGAGTAAAACCTCAAAAGTGAAGGCAACCAAAGTCAAAATAGGCAAATAAAATTATATCAAGATAGAAAGTCTCTGCATAGCAAGGAAAACAGTCAACAAAGTGAAGAGACAACATACAAAATTGAGAAAATGTTTGAAAGTATTCAATTAGCAAGGTATTAATAACCAGAATATATAAGGAATTTAAATAACTCAATTGCAAAAAAAAAACACCACACATAATCTTATTTTTAAAAATAGACAAAAGATCTGAATAGACATTTCTTAAAAGAAGACATACAAATGGCCAACAGTTATATGAAAACAATGTTCAACATCACTAATAATCAGAGAAATACAAATAAAAAACACAAGTTAAAATCACTTTTAGCAAAAAGACAAGCAATAATGGATGTTGGCCATGATGCAGAGAAAGGGGAAACTTGTACAGTGTTGCTAGGAATGTAAATTAGTAGGGCTACTATGAAAAACAGCATGCAGGTTCCTCAAAAAACTAAAAATAGAAACTAACATATAATCCAGCAATCCCACTGCTGGATATATAACAAAATACAGAAAGGCAAATATCACATGTTCTCACTCATATGTGGGAGCTAAGAAAGTGAATATCATGAAGATAGGGAGTAGATAAGTATTTACTTGATGCTGGGAAGGGTTGGGAGGTGGATAAAGAGAGGTTGATTAATGGGTACAAAAGTGCAGTTCAATAGAAGAAATGACTTAGTATTCTATAAAACAGTATGTTGACTACATTAAAAATAATCTATTATATATTTCAAAATAGCCAGTAGTCAATAATTAAAATGTTCCTAGCATAAAGAAAAGATGAATATTTAAAGTGATGGATATCCCAATTACCCTGATGTGATTATTACACATTATATGAATGTATAAAAATATCACATGTGCCCTGAAAATATTTACATCTATTATTTATTGATAAAAAATTGAGAACCATTAAAAAATAGACCTGTAACAGCTAAAGAGGTTCAACTAATTGTCAAAAGCTATTCACAAAATAAAGCCCAGGCTCAGTTGCTTCAATGGTGAATTGTACCAAATATTTGAAGACCAGTTAATATAAGTAATATTTAATTGTAATAATTAATAGCAATTATTCAAAAATACTACCAAAAATAAGACAAAAAGAGAACCCTTTCAATTTTTTTTTTCTTTTTGCTGGGAACATTATTCAAACTAGAAAAATACATCACAAAAAACACTACAGACTAATGTTTCTTATAAATGTAGATATCAAAATACTCAATAAATTATTAGTACATACAGCAAGTTATAAAAAAGAGTATAGTCCTCTACCAAGCGGAATTTATCCAAGGAATAAAAGGTTGATTCAACATATAATTACCAATCAATGTAATATAACAAACAAACATTTGTTGTAACAAACCATTATTGGAGAATGAGATAAAAACCACATGATCCTCCTAGTAGACCCATAAAAATACTTTTAAGAATATTTAATATCCTTTCATGATAAAAACACTCAATAAATAGGAATAGACCTTGTCAAACATATAAATGGCATCTATGAAAACACCCACCTTTAACATAATAGTTATTGCTAAAACAATGAAAGCCTTGTCTTTAAGACAACGAACAATTCAGCATTGAAGAACAAAGTTGAACTGACATGATCTGATTTTAAGACTTACTATGAAGCTCAATAAGTATACAAGTAAGGAAATGTGGTAATGATGAAATAATAGAAAAATAGATTAATTAAAGAGAATGGAAGCCCAGAAATAGACCCACATAAATATAATCAACAGGTCTTTTTGGAAAAAAAAAAAAAGCATATCTAACATAATGGAGGAAAAAATAGTCTTTTCAACAAGAGGTACTGGAAAAACTGGGTACCTTCATATCAAAAAAAAAATGAATCTAGAAACATCTTACATCTTTCACAAAAATTAACTCAAATAGGATCATAAACCTAAATGTAAAAGGCAAAAGTACAAAACTCCTAAAAGATAAAATGAGAGATAATCTACATGACCTTGGGTATGGTGTTGGCATTTTACATAAAACACAAAGAGCAAGAAAGAAAATCTTGAAAGAAATAATTGACAAGCCGGACTTTATTAAAATTAAAAACTTCTGATCTATGAAAGGCAATGTAAAGATAACAAGACAAGCCAAGACAGAGAGAAAACATTTCCAAAAGACACATCTGGTAAAAGATCATTATCCAAAATATACAAATAATTCTTAAAATTCAACAATAAGAAAATGAACAACCTAGTAAAAATAAAAACACACCTCACCAAAGAAAATACAGAGATGATAAATAAATGTATAAAGTATGGTCAATATCATAAATCATTAGGGAAATGCAAAATAGAAAATAATGAGATACCACTACACATCTATTAAAATAGCCAAAATCTAAAACACTGACACAAAATGCCTGGCAGAATACGGAACAGCAACAGGAATTCCCATTCACTGCTGATGGTAATGTAAAATAGTACAGCCATTTTGAAAGACTGTTTGGCAGCTTATTATAAAACTAAACATTCTCATACAATACAATCCAGGCATTATGCTTCTTGATATTTACCCAAACAGATTAAAACCTATGTACACAGCAACTTACACACAGATAACTACAGAAACTTTTTTAATGATTGTCAAAACTTATAATAAATCAGGATGTCATTCCATAGGTGAAAGGATAAACAGTGGTACATGCAGACAATGGAATATGATGAACTGTCAAGCCAAGGAAAGAAATGGAGGAACTTCATATGCATATTACTAAGTAAAAGAAGTGAATCTGAAAAGGCTACATACTGTATGATTCAAGTTATATAACATCCTGGAAAAGCCAAAACTATGAAGAGAGTGGAAAGATTAGTGGTTGCCAAGGGTTAGGGAAGCAGGAGAACTAACTGAATAGGCAGAGCACAGAGGATTCTTAGGGCAGTAAAACTACTCTGTTTGCTACTATAATGGTGCATATATGTAACTATAATTACAAAACCCATAGAATGTAAATTAAAACATTTATGTAAACTATTGACTTTGGGGGATAATGATATGTTGTTATAATATGTTGATTGAAACAAACTTACCACCATGGTGCAAGATTTCACAATGAGAGAAGTCATATTTATGTGGGGGCAGGAGATATATAGAAACTCTCTGCACTTTCTGCTAAATTTTAACTTTAAGCTAAAACTCCTCTAAATCTAAAGTCTATTTTAAACAATGGGCACAGTGCTTGAGTAAATATTTCTCCAAAGAAGATATGCTAATGAATGACCAATAAGCATATGAAAAGATGCCAGACACAGAAAGACAAATACCACTTGATTTCACTCGTGTGCAAAATTTTAAAAAGTAGAGCTCATTGAAGCAAACAGTAGAATGGTCACTAACAGGGCTGATGGAAAGGGTAGTGGGCAACTATTGGTCAAAGGACATAAGCTTTCGATTCTAAGATGAACAAATTCTGGAAATCTAATGTAGGTACAACATGAATGGTGAGGGATGGGTTAATTAATTTGATTGTTGTAATCATGATACATGTATACACATAGCAAATCATCACATTTTACAACTTGAGCGTATGTAATCTTTATTTGTGAAATGGGTATTTTAAAATAAATAAATAAAACACTGAAATATCCTAGTAAAATATCAATTTTTACTTTTAGAGGCAGAAATTCTAATTACTCCTGCTAGTATTGGATATTAAAGTTTCAGCACAGTAGAAGTTGCACACAATTTGTCCCCTAAAGTGAAGTTCCATGATGGGAAAACAGTCATGCTTTTTTTTTCATGCTAAAGAACAAAATTTTCAGTCAGAAAAAGTGGCTATTCAGTTACTAATTTGACAAAAAATGTTCCTTTGTTTAAAGGCTTTCAATAATAAGTGCTTAACATCTGTGAAGCATATATATACTGCTGACTTTTCAAGTGTTGATATTAAAACATTTTAGTACAAATAATACTTTAATTTGTTTTGATCAATTTTAGGCTTCCTTAAAATTATCTACAATAATGTTATAATACAAATTCTGAGTTTTCTATAATTCATGGCATTCATTATTCTACTATCACCATGAGCTAATAGATTTAGGTTGCCAATTTAGAGAGAGGGAATTCTGACTGCATTTAAAATGCCAGGCAGATCCAACAGCCATTTACTTCCATTTCACTAGCCTAAAAGGGATAGTACCAATGATGTTGGCCATTTATTTCATCCTATTGCATTGCACTCACTGACCTCGAGTTGCAAGTGTGATAAAATTGTATTTGACTTGTATAGAATCATAAAGTTTATCTTCATTAAGTTTAGGATTCCATGAACAAAAAAGTGGTAGAAGATTTAAGAGAAAATAGGGACCCAAACTTTAATATTTGACCTAGAATGAATCTTGAATAACTATTGAATTAACTGAGTTTGTTCTCAAGTACTTGACATTTAACTGCCACTCAATTGTTCTACTTGTAATTAGAATAAGTTGGGTGACTAAAATACCATGCACCATGAACTCAGTGAAAAAAATTAATTTTTAATCAAGAGTTAAGCCCAAGATTTTGAGAGTTTTGTTGAGCTTTGTTGCTCTTTAGGTATAAATTTGTAGTTAGTAAAATTCTCCAGAAATATTTTATTTTGTTTATATATTAAGGATATAAAAATATTGTATAGAGTCATTGAGAGGATTAAATTTTATGCCATATGTAAAATATGTTAGCAATTTTGCCAAACATCTTATAAATATATGTCACCAAATCATTATTTGCAAAATATATAAATTAGCCACTTTTGCAATGCTACTGATATATTTTCTCTGTCTAAAATGGTGTTCACACTTTTGAACTTCTTGAAGACCTAATTTTTTTCAGGCCAACCTTAAGATACATCATTTTGTTTGAAAATCTCTCAAGATTTACAACTTCAAACACTCATACACATACATATTTTCTGTATTAACATATGGAACCTTGTATTTTGAATTCATTTTTAACTTAAATATCCTTCATATTCAATTTAATGTTTACCTCTGAAGACAAGAACCATAATTCACAAAGTTTGGTTGCCAGCTTTGTTTTTGGCATCACTGTTTTACATATTGTTAGGTTAACTAATATTTGCTATTAATTAAAAATGTACTAAAATTACTATTTCTATTATATAATATTAATATGTTGAAGGAGATACAATCAGAATATGGATAGGTCCAAATATAAACATTATATACCTAAAAAATATATTTCATAATACAAACTCCCTGTTTGGCATTTTATTTAGCTATTTCTCAATACTTCACAGATTTTCCAGTGTCCCAAAAGTCTAAATTCAATCATTAAAACATATATTTTGAACATCTACTGTATTCTCAGTATTATATAAAAATAATTAATACATGACCTGTGTCCTCCTGTCTACCTGAAATTTTGCACCCTTTGACCAACACC
Organism: Microcebus murinus; assembly: GCF_040939455.1. Lineage (NCBI taxonomy): Eukaryota > Metazoa > Chordata > Mammalia > Primates > Cheirogaleidae > Microcebus > Microcebus murinus. The sequence goes on from NC_134108.1 coordinate 83,852,527, forward strand.
TCCTCATCACCCACCACACCCTCACTCTGCCCAACAACCCCAGACCCCAGTAACCACGATACTACTCTCTACTTCTATGAGATCAACTTTCTTAGATTCCACATGAAGTCTTTCTATGCTTGACTTCACTTAACATAATGTCCTCTGGGTTTATCTATGTTGTCATCAAAGGCAGAATTTCCTTCTTTGTATGGCTGAATAGTCTCCATTGTGTATAGATACCATATTTTTCTTATCAATTCATCTATTGATGGACGTTCCTGTTTCTTTCTTGTGTGTGATTCTATCTGAAATATTAGATATCCTGGCATGTATATTTCAATATTAATTTGAAGGGAATGCAAAGTTTTATTCTTCTTAGGAAGTTAGTGCTCAAATTAAAATGACAAGAAAAATATCCAGAAATTAAAAACTAAAAGCAATTCTAGATGTAAGAGCCAAAAGTCAGAGAGATTAAATGAATTTGAAGAAACATAATTTGAACTCATTCTCGATAGATATGTATCACAGATAGCAAAGCAAGTGAGAAAATTAGAGACACATATCCTCCTGTAAGACTAAAGATAACAAACATGAGTTAGGAGTAACAGGTAATACTCTACATTTTCAGAAGAAAATTAAGATTTTTTTTCTGCTCTGTAGCTATAGTAATTTAAGAAACTCCCACTCTGAGATAAAGGATTGCATACAAAAGGTTATTGAGAAACTCTCAATAGACAGATAACCTGTGAGGAAGGGAAGGAAATCAAATTGAGAATCCTAAGGTGCTGACTAGAATATGGTTTCTAATAAGGCCTCAGACAATCATACAGGAGGTGAGGAGCTACGGGTTGAGTTGTTCCAAATAGAGGCAAAACTGCTGCTTTGAATTCCTATTATCATTGGACCCACCTTGGTCGGTTGCTGAGTGGAAATGCAACTTTGGGCTAGGGTAGATCCCTTTGGCCAAAGCAATTCCAACTGACATTTGAAGCTATAATCCATCAGCAGCCAAATTTCCTAGTAGCTGGGGATGTATTTGCCCTGAAGAGGGATTGGACGGAACACTACAGTATCTGCTCCAGGAAATATATATGTTAGAAGGTGATAAATCTTTCAGAGAGAAATGAAGCACGGCAAAAAAATCTCTTGTGACTGGAAGGGTCAGGCTGTGGTGAAATGAGGTCCGGGTACAAAATGTTTTTTTATGACACATGCACTTTTTGTATGCTGGACGTAAGTATACACTTTTTTGAAAAAAAAAAAACACTAAAATAATGTTATACAGCACAGAAAAGTCGTCAGTATACAATTTTAACTCATACTATGTATTTTTATATCACAATGCTCACAATTAGTTAATGAGAAGGAAGAACTAATGAAATACTCAGGGTAAAGCTTCCTAAATTGGACAGCCCATTTTCTTACCTACTCTTTTTATAATAGAATCCTGAGAGGTCTGCATTTCCCAGTGCCTAACTCAATTATTACATCTTCTTTTCCAATGAGATTCCATGAGAATCTTTCTGAGAAGGAAGTGTACCACAAAATGTACTTTTTAGAATTAGATCTCTTTTGAAGTTCAGATCCCCATGTTACATTGGGCAAGAGCTTGGCCATTTAATCCTTATTTTTTTCTCATTGTTAATAACGGCAGTGATCATTGCACAGGATAGTTTTAATGATAAAACAAGAATAGGTATTTTAAGTGCTTAGCACAGTAAATCACACCCACTAAGCATTCATAAACTGCATATTTGTGTTAGTGGTGATTGAAGTAGGGACAGCTGTAGTGGTAGCAAGGAGATTGCCCTCATTCACTTGTAAGCAAGCTCTTCCAGCAGACCCCACTGTTTCTACTAACTTTTTGTGAATAAGTTTTCTATAAAAGAACTGAATTAAACTGATGAACCATACATAGTTTTAAAATTTTGCCTGATGCTAAACTACACAGTGCTACCAATTGTCGGCTTTTTTATTTTTACAGCCTTTTCTGTAAGCTCAGTAGATTCTTAGTTATGCATATATATTTGTAAATCAATTAAGTTAATTATTAAGTTTAGTTGTAATTTGAACTTCATAAATCTTTCCAAGATGTTGCACAGGTTATGTAAAGTTAAAACACAAATACCCATATGGAAGATATCAGGGAACAAATCGTAAATATGAGCAGGATAGGTGACGCATACGTGTTACCATGGCAACCCTGGAAGAAGACTTTATTTCAGTGCTTAGCACCACGCCAAAGAAAATTTCCTTTCTAAACCAATGATTCTGCAATAGAGGCACCTACGGAGTCTACCATTTGAATTTAAGGAACCAGAAAAAAACTTTGCTTTTGCCTTCTGTAAAAAATTTCTAGTTTATTACCTGAAAAAGAAATAAAGTAGTTCTTATGAATGATTTATTTTGAATAAATCACGCGACATAAATGGAATTATGTTTGGAAAATGAAGAGACCCTGGGTAATAACCTGTTGAAGCAAAAAAGAACAAACACAAGTGAGTAGGTACTTTTTCTTTAGTTCATTAGGGCAGAGGAACTAATGATTGACTCTAAAAGAAAACTCTGCCTTTAAGATCACCTAAAGACCTTGGGAAGCCAAGTGAAATGTAACTTATGAAGTTAGAAGATTGCATTTAGTCATTTTAAGGAGAATTTTAATTTTAATCATAAATTACATTTCCTATCCTAGGCCGAAAAAAAGCATTTCCTAATTTTAATCATTTTGCTTTCCTCTGAACTAGTCAGTAAATAGAATATTTGCTCTTAATTTGCTCTTAACATTATTTGAAGATTACTATAGAAATAGTAGTTTTAGCATTTTAACATCTAACAATAACTTGAGAATTCAATACTCTATATAAATAAAACTCACTGTTAAATTTGTTGTTCTTAGATACATAGGAGTTAGATGCTTAGGGATAGCGAGTTAATGTGGTTCATTTAAATTATCTTTAATTATGTGTGGAATAAAAATGCTCCAGTGATTTGTGCTGACTGCATTTTAACTATTTAAATTGACACTAGATTCTAAACTATTCTTTTTGCATATTTATTAGCACTTCCTACAAATCAAAATGATCAATTCTACCTTGAATAGCAAACAAACTGCAGTTTTGGCTATCTGAAAAGATGTCTGTTTCTTGCTTTTATTTATTTTCATCTTTCTATTTGAAGCTAAATAAAATTACAGTAAGAAAAATGGAATTATGCAAACATGAGGAAGTAAATATACTCAGGAAAAACCACCTGGAATATAGAAAACTAATCTCTAGTGCAAAAAAATAAATAAATAAAACTAGAAACCTGTTTTATGTTGACTGTTATTATAAAGAAATGAATTTCTCCATATTCCTAAGCTCATGAAAAATTGGGAAGCAGCCTAGAAGCATTATGTGGTGCAAAATCAGGAGGATAAGGATGCTCTATGTGATTGAGCTCAATTACAGAGAAGCAGCAAGGAGCTTTGTAGAGAGAACTTAGGTGAAAGATAAAGATTCCAGACAGCTAAGCATGAAGGTTGGTAAAAAGGGCATCAGCAGGAATAAAAACACCATTGCTCCAAAAAGTGGCTGACCTAATGTCTAGGCAATAAAGAACATAAGTTAGTTTAGTTGGAAATGCAGAGATGGAAGGAACAAAGGACAAATATCCCTTCTTTTAAAAAATATGTGTGAGTATATATAAATAATCTATATATAATATATAAATAACTATATAAAATACATATATACAATTTTTCTTTAAATTTCTCTAAAAAGCAAATGGCAAAAACATTGTTCATATGTCTAAGAGAACATATTAATGTTTTCTCTTTATACTTTGTTCATAAATGGACTTTGACCATTTTTATTGTTACCTTTTTAGTAACCATCAAAACAATATATTTTATGATTATCTTCCTAGCTTCTTTCTTCAAAGACAAGTTTATTGAAAATACATGGAGAGTAATTCTTACATACATTTGTACATTTTACATTACATTATGAATTATCCAGGAGTACATAGCTTTTTCATATTGAAAGTGTTGCTTTTTGAAATTTATGAGGCATAATATGTTCAGCAAAAGAATTAATTAAATCAGAAATTCCCTTATTAAATTTTCTCAAAGCTTCATTAATCTAATAGTATGATTTGTTAATCAGATTAACAGGGAGTTACCTTTGTGTGTGGACCTAAAGTGATTTTAGTCACAACTTACATGTGTCAGTATTGGGAAAGGAAAGGGGATAACATGTATTTCTTTGTCAGTTCAAAGGAGAGAAATAATTATAATTTTATTCTTATGGCTGCTATCATTTGTTACTATATGTCTATTATTAATTCCATTGCTATTCATTTCTACTATAATCATAATTTTATTTTTACTTCTATATTTTTATTATGAGAGTGTATTACTTGTCTATGTGTTCTACCTTATTAAAAATCAAAATATTAGGATTTAAACAATAGAAAAAACATGGTTATTACTGGATGGGAAAAAGCATAATGTAAGAAAGGCAAAAAGTATGTGTTTTGAGAAGTATTAAAAATCAAGTGTAACTGGAGCAAAGGAAAAAACAAAGGTAAACAACTGTGGGTTGTGACTATTGTAAAGGAGACCTGAAAGAGAAGTTTAGGTACCAATAATCAAGAAAATAAAATTAGCTCTATAACTAAAGAAACAAATCACAGCTTAAAAGATGAAGTTTTTATCAAAAGGAATTTGTATTTATAAAAGCTCAAGCTTTTATAATGCAGATGTGCACAAATCCATACAGAGTCCTCTATATTTTCTGCATCTCAATGCAATCAATTGTTCAGCTTTTACACAGTAAATATATTTTCTTATGCTGCTTTTATTATTCTTTTATACATGGTCTTTTGTTTGAAAATAACATTGAAACCATCCTTTTCCTTGCCTGGTTGTCAACAGCTTGCATTAAACTTTTGCAATTAAAATAATTAACAAAATAAAATTATAAAGCAAATAGCAAAAATATTTTATGTGTATGCCTATAAGAGCCTATAAATATTGTTGCTTTGTCATTTGACAAGAAACACACTTCAGTCATGTTTATTATTTTATTAATCCCATTCTTTATGAAAACAATGCCCTTCATGAGTTTTCGTTTAGTTTTTTACTTTCTTCAAAAACAATTTCATTCAATTTCTTTGGGAATATTTTTTATCTGAAATAATAGTATATAAAAGAGAACTAATTGAAACTATCTAAAGTAATGAACATTTGGTATAAATAGACATATAGCAAGAAGATATAATCCTCAGGAAATAAAATAAAAAATATTATATATCAAAAGCTTTCTGAAGAACTGAGATGACTGGCAATGCTAACAACCTCAGAAGCGGTCACTTTATTTTTAACCTTGATGCAATTACTCTCTGGATACCTCTTTCTCTCTGTGTTTGTCTGCTATCTGCCTCTGTTATATACTCCTCATTTCATTCCCTTATTGCTTTTTATTTTTTTAACCTAGTATTCTCTTCTTCCTAGTCATGGTCTTTCATAGACCCTACTCAATATCATGAACTTTCAGGTTCAATTAGCTTTCTGTTTCTAACAGGTCATATTATTTCTACATTTTACCATTCAATTTCTCATTTAAATTTATTAATATAGTAACCTAAATATTATTACTCCTTAATTTAATCAAATCCCATTTATCTATTTTTGGTGTTGCTGTGATTGCCCTTGGGATCTTGATAAATTCGTTGTATAGACTTAAATCTATAAGAGGTTTTCTGACTATTTTTTTTTAAGAATTCTTATGCTTTCATGTCTTAGGTTTAAGTCTTGTTATCTATCATGAATTAATTTTTGAGTGGTGAGAAGTGTGGATCCAGTTTCATTCTCCTATCCAGTTTTCTCAACACCATTTATTGAATAGGGATTCTTTGCCCCAGTGTATATTGCTGTCTGCTTTGTCAAAGATCAGATTGCAATCTGTGGATGGTTTTATATCTGGGTTCTCTGTTCTGTTCCATTGGTCTATGTCTCTATTTTTGTGCCAATACTATGCTATTTTGGTTACTACAGCCTTGTAGTATAGCTTAAAGTCTGGTAAAATGATGCCTCCAGATTTTTCCTTTTAGTTAAGATTGCTTTGACAATTCAGGCTGTTTCTGGTTCCAAAGGAAGTGTAGAATTATTTTTTCTAGATCTTTGAAAATGACATTGGTATTTTGAAGGGGGGGATTGCATTGAATCTGTAAATCACTTTGAGTAGTATGGACATTTTAACAATATTGATTCTGCCAATCCATGAGCATGATATGTTTCTCCATTTGTTTACATCATATGCAATTTCCTTCCTCAGTGATTTATAGTCCTCTTTGTAGAGATCTTTCACCCCTTTGGTTAAATATATTCCTAGGTATTTTATTTTCTTTGTAGCTATTGTGAAAAGTATTGAGTCTTTGATTTTATTCTCAGCTTGACTGTTGTTGGTATATAGGAATACTACTGATTTGTGTACACTTGATTAAATTAAAAAAAATTCTTAAATTAAGTAAGGAATCCCTTGATAACTTTTAATAATCACCATAATCAACTTAGCTTGGTTTGTCATGAGAAAACTTTGGATAGTTCTGTGCAAGTGACTCAAGATCGGCTTTTCATTTTAAAAATATCACTCTGGTTGGAGAATTAAATATTATGGCAAAATATAACATCGAGGAGATTAGTTTAGAGGTCATTGCAATTGTTAAGAGGAGAAAATACAGTGGCTCTGGTAGAATATGGTGATAAATGACCATTATTTTTAGGATAAAATTTTAAAGTTGGGTCCATTAAGCTTGTTAATGTATACATGACCTGCATGTAAATTAGGGGAGATAAAAATTAAAATCAAGTTCTGTTTTGAGCCTAAGTAATTGGAGGTACAGTGATGAATTTACTCATTTAATATAAATTAGAGAAGAAGTAACTTTGAGACAGAAAAATCAATGATTTATTTATTTTTCCCCCTTGGGGTCTCGCTCTGTCCCCACCTCTCCCCTCACAAAGTGCAGTGGTGTCATTGTAGTTCATTGCAACTTCTAATTCCTGGGCTCAAGTGATCCTCCTTCCTCAGCCTCCCCAGTAGCTGGGAACTACAGCCATGCACATCACCATGGCCATCTACTTTTTTTCTATTTTGTAGAGATGGTCTTGAACTCCTGGTCTCAAGCAATCTCCATGCTCAGTCTCCCAAAGTGCTAGGATGAGAAGCATGAGCCACTTCAGCCTTGGGTGCAGTGGCCCAAGGGTTTAGTCTTGAATGAGTTACATCTGAAATGCTTATCAAACATCCAACTGGAGATGTTATGAATCAGCTAGATATATGAATATAGACTTCATATCTGAGATAAAATTTTGAGATAATCAATGTATTATAGTGCTCAAAATCACAAGAGCAGAGTGTAGTTAGAGAATAAAAGAGAATTTATTCCAATATTTAAAGAGAAGGGGATGAGAGTCTGCTTTTTTATATAAGAAATAGTTGGTGAAGTAAAGGATGACCTAGGGAATAAAGCTTATATTTCAAGGAAAGAAAGATCAAGATTATCAAAACTGCTTAGATGCCTAACAGTGGGATTGCTGGATCAAATGGTATTTCTATTTTTAGCTCTTTGAGGTATCTCCAAATTACTTTCTACAGGGTTTTTACTAATTTTTAGTCCCAACAGCAGTGTAAGAGTGTTTCAGTCTCTTCACATCCATGCCAGAATTTGTTATTTTGGGACTTTTTGATAGAGGCCATTCTCACTGGAGTTAGGTGATATCTCATGGTAGATTTGGTTTGTGTTTCCCTAATGATTAGAGATGTTGAGCACTTTTTTTTATATGATTGCTGGCAATTATTCTGTCTTCTTTTGAAACGTTTCTGTTCATGTCCTTCACCCATTTGTTGATGGGGTGGTTTGATTTTGTTTTTTGCTGATTTTCTTAAGTCCTATATAGATTCTTTTTATCAGTCCTTTATCGGAAGTATAGAAAGCAAATATTTTCTCCTATTCTATAGGTTGTCTGTTTGCTATAAGGACAGTTTACTTGGCTATGCAGAAGATTATTAATGTGATCAGGTCCCATTTGTTTATTTTTGTTGGTGTGGTGATTGCTTTGGGGATCTTCTTCATGATTTCTTTACCTAGGCCATAAATTCTTTACCTAGGCCAAAGTCTAAAAGAGTTCCCCACATTTTCTTCCAGAATTCCTAAGGTTTAATGCCTTAGGTTTAAGTCTGTTATCCAACATGAGTTGATTTTTGTGAGAGGTGCAAGGTGAGGATTTGGTTTCAATTTCTGCATGTGGATAGCCAGGTTTCCTAGCATCACTTATTAAATAGAGATTATTTTCTCCAATGTATACTCTTGTCTACTTTGTCGAAGATTAGATGACAATATGAGGATGATTTTATATCTGGGACCTCTGTCCTATTCCAAAGGTGTATATATCTGTTCTTGTGCCAGTACCATGCTATTTTGATTACTATAGCTTTGTAGTAAAGATTGAAGTCTGGTAGACTGATGCCTCTCAATTCTACCATAAAGACATCTGCACACGAATGTCTATTGCAGCACAGTTTACAATTGCAAAGATGTGGAAACAACCCAAATGCCCATTAGTACATGAGTGGATTAATAAAATGTGATATATCTACACCATGAAATACTACTCAGCTATAAAAAAACAATGGTGATCTATCACCTCTTATATTATCCTGGATAGGGATTGAGCCCATCATTCAAAGTGAGGTATCACAAGGATGGAAAAACATGCATCACAAGTATTGTCATTAAACTGGCACTAACTGATCAGTACTAAGGTGCTCACATGTTAGTAATCCTGGGTGCCAGTCAGATAAGGAGGTGGGGAGTGGAGACTAGAGGGGCTGGGGAGGGAAAAGTCATAGCTAATAGAAATGGGGAACACTGTATGGAGGAAAGACATGTTAGTAGCCCTTGCTTGAGGCAAATGCATTTTATGTAATGAAAATTTTGTACCTCAATAATATTCTGAATACCAAAAAAAAAAAAAGGTCAATGAAACTCAAAACAAAAAAACTGCTTAGCGATGAAGTTAAATGAAGACAGGCTTACCCATTAACTTGGCAAAATTAAGATCTTTAGTGATAATGGTAAGTATTAGTTCAGTGTTGGATTTTTAGAGTCTATTGAAAATAAAATCACATACGGAAAAACAGACTCCAAATAAAGGTAATTATTTCAAGGCATTTTGGTGCAAAGGGAGCTTTGGAATAAAGTGGTGACTAAAATAAGACATGTGGTCAAATCAAAGGAGAATCTTTTTACAAAGTTTTACAAAGTTTTTGCACTGAAGGGGATAATCCAGCAGAGTACAAACATTGATAAGGCAGAAGACAAAGATAAAAGGAGCAACTCGAGGAGTGATCCTACTAAGGAGAGGAAGTGAGATTTAGTGCATGGGGGAAATTGTTGATATTACTCCAGAATACAGATGTACCGTGGATTACAACAGGGGATAAAACATACAGGCACAGAAATTGGTGGGTAATGAAAGTTAATGAATTCACTGGTAAGCAAATATAGCAGTTCTTTTATGATTTCTGAATTTATTGAAATAAGAAATGTGGTCAACATTTAGGAGTGTGTGTTTGGTAGTTGAGGTTTGAAGAGAATGGGAAACATAACTAAAATCATTTAAAGGCTGAGAAAGTGAATAGAGTTGGAGAAATATAATAAGGGTTCTTGAAAGTGCTAAGGCCCCAATTCAGGTTTCCTAAGTATGTCGTCAACATGAAAACATCATAAAGACAAATTTTTATAAATTTGTGTTTTTCCAATTTAAAATAAATCTAAGGCAATTAATACTCTAAATGAACTTAAAAGTTAAAACACAAATTATAGATTATGAAAGCATGCTCACAAGAAACTGATAGGAATTAGTATATAAAGTTATACAAAAATGTGGTAAATGCAAAATAAAAAAAATAGATAAAAACATCAGCAAAAATTAGATAAATGAAGAAAGGAAACACAAAAGGCAAAAGAAATCTGAAAATCTGTTTAGACTAAGATAAACTGAAATTATTAGCATAATAAGATTACATTTTACCCCCAATATTTTGACAAAATCAAAAATTTTCATTACCAAATATTGTAGACCTCATGGAAAGTTGGGGGCCTTTCTACACGGATGAAGAAGAACATGTTACTACACTCATTTTAAAGAGCCAGTTGAAAACATTAATATCTAGTCAGTCTTGTGATACATACATTTCACTTCTAGTATTAAAGAGATTTTTTTAAATCATAAAAGTACTGGATATTGTAATGTATGTAGTATTTTATTGAAAGCCCATTAGTCGTAATGCTGAATTGTATTAAATTGGTTTTAAATGAGATGATTATATATAAGGTCCTTAGAACAGTGCCTGAAACCGTAGAACCACTGTACAACTGTTAGCTAATATTGTCACTGTCATGATCCCCATAACCCTTGCACTGGGCTAAGTGTTTTGAGTAATACAAAGATAAAAATCCAGACCCCTGACTTTTAAAATAGATAATTTAATGTACTTTAAATGTATGGTCAGTGGAGAAGAAAATTCTGTATACTACTAGCTATAAACCAAGGCAGAATTAAATAGATACCATAATGCAGGTGCAAATAATTAGCATATTCTAGATGAAAGAGAGTTTAATTGTCCCTTTGAGACTTGAGTAAGAAAAGATGATGATTGGTTGAAGAAGTATAATTCTGACTAACTTTGCAGAGAAAGAAAAATTATGAACAAGGCAAGACAGGAGACTATTCAGATTGAGGACACAATATGAACAATGGTAAACGCAATATGTCTAATTGTGTGTCTTGATGTAGGTGAGGATTTATGCAGGAAGGAATGTACTAGAAAAACAAATAAGGTGTACCATGCCGAATCAAGCAATAAATGCCAACTAAAGAGTTCATTCTATAGTCAAAAAAAACATGTAAAAGTTTTTAAATAATTTTTATATCATTAAAAATATCATTTAGTTAGTGAAATGGACTAAATGTAATTCATTGTAAGATTATATATACTGAAAAGTTCTTAAAGAAAGCCTCAGATTTTCACATCTACCTGTCTTCATGTTTTTCAACATCACTTCCAAGTCTTTTACATTTGTCATATATGCTAAAAGCCTGAAACAATCGGAGTACTGTGGCTATATGTTCCTCTACAAATTAAATATTAATAAGATTAGATATCTCACATTGTTCCCAATTTCTCTTGTTATTATTCCATTATTTTCATTAACTTTTATTTTTTGCTTTCTACTGCAGTAAAAGCATTTCTGATTCCATATCCTTGAAAGGAAAAGAAATGTTCTTAATGATCATATTTTTCATCTCTTGATAATTACAGTATTAGATTAAATGGATCTCTATTAGCCTGAAAATATAAGTCCTCCAAAAGACTATGTTTAAAATTTGGGGGAAGTCATTAAAGACATTAGAAATTTCTCTCTGAGAGGGAGTAAACCAAGCCTGATTTAATTAATGAAAGACTTTAGAGACATGCTTTGCACAGATAAAATTGGATTAGAATATTGCAAAATAGCAGAATTCTGCCAGTTCTGATACAGATAACCTTGAATTTTTTTATTTTAGTATATGTATTCAATGTTAATTATTCAAGAAAAAACTCACATAATCATATTTAGAATGAATCGCATTATCAGGCAAGCATTATGTTTGCATAAAAAGGATCATAATTAATTCAAAACTTAAATTTATGGTTACTATATGACATCTATGAAAAATAATCGATCTTCAAATCAAATATTTTGGGGGAGCAAATATAATCACTTACACTACTAAATAAGTAGTAATTAAGATGTTCATGTTAGCAGGACACAATATTCATAAATTTACTTATAGTTATTGAAGATATTTCTACATCAGTATTTTTTCCAATATGTGGTACCCAAACCAACCTTCCTCTATCAGGTTATAAAATTGAAGATTCTTCTATAATTTTGTGTGTTTAAATGTTATCTAACACATTTAGAAGACAAGATTAAAAAAATTCCAGAAAAGTTCTTACCCTTAATTTTTTGGCAGCCTGAAAATATCTCATAAGACTCTGAAAAAACAGCATTATGTCAAGACACCATGGGATCTGTCAGGGTCTTTTATTCTAACACCTTCCTAGGTTCATCTTCATTTAGTTACTTATCCTGAGGTAATGGTAACTTTTACTCTCATTCCATTGCTTCCTCTTCCTGCTTCTTTCATTTTCAATTCTATATTTGTATCTGTTTATATGTAATGTTTCACATAGAGTACAAGAAATTCTTAAAAGGAAATTAAATCCCAAAATCCAAAAATGTTAATAAATAAATGTAGTAATAAATATAGAGATACAATGGCATAAAAATCCAATAGGTTATATGATTTTACATTGAGACACATAAAAATACAGATAATATTGAATTCAACTTTGAAGGCTATAACAAGTAGGAAATCTTTTTCAGTTCCCATTTATATTTCAATTCTTGTCACTAGAAAAGATTAATTCTGTGTTAATTTCTATCCTTTATTAAATTTTGTCATAAGAAATGAGGCATTGGAATTTTTATACTCTGACATGTTTAACAGTTAATGAACCTGACTCTCCCAATGCAAGATCTACTGCATAGTACAAATGTAGGGTACCCACAGCTGAAACAACTGACATACAACAGAGTTTATCAGATTCATTTGATTATTTTCCTTGTGGACATGATCACAGATGATTTGACTGATTCATTGTTTCTGTTACCTTGTCCATGGTCAATGTAGCTCATTGACCATGTATAAAACTACTGGTAGAAGTAGACAATGATTAATTTATTTAATCATTGTCTGTTTTTTTCAATCATACAGAACTAACACATAGATACACACAATCAATACTACTCTTCAAAAAATTTCTAAACATTTTAATCAACCAATTAGTAAATTATTACCTCTGTGCCACAGAGTCAAATCAATCATAGTACTTTGTGATTATTTTATCTATCATGTATCTAAGTAGACACTTCTAGTTTGCTCTGTTAATTATGAGGAAAATAAGACAATTACCTGAGATAAAAATAAATTTAAGCTGACAACCAATGTGAAACTGGCTGTAGGTAATTTATTCAGCACCAATTTTACTCCTACACCACCCTATCTTTTCTTTTTAGATCACTTGGCTTCCAAGGCACAATTCAAACAAACAGGTCTCACCAAAATAATATTAGTACAAAAAGAAAATAACACATATATGCACATACAAACATAACTTTTAAAATTTCCTTATCATAGAATTCATACTTGTTTTAAGTCATGTCTACCTTAGTGCTTCCTTTAATATTATACTTCCCTGAAATGCAAGAACTGAAGAACATAGGATGACTATTCTAAATTATTTATTATTAATTTATTTATGAATTTATGCTTGTGCTATGCATAGCTGAATGCTAAATACACACTAATAGATTACAATCATTAAAATGACATATCCTGTCTGTGTCATGAAACTAAAATAAATTATTGAAATCTATCAACACATTAGATCTCTTGGTACAGTCAATCAAGACTATAAGGGCATTTTATTTGTATGATTTCTCATGATTGTAGTGTGAACATATCCAAATTTACCAGTTAAGTGCCTCATCTGTTAGTATGCTTTCACTCTAAAAATCTTCAAGCCTTGAGTTTTCAGCATGCTACTTAAGATCCTAAACTATTTCTTGTCTACTAATTGATCTTTTCTAATTAGGATTTGTGTATATACTTTTTATACTTTTATTTAAAGATATTATCATTCTTCATTTTTTATTAATTCTTTCATATTTAAGTCAACTTATTCAGAACCTACGAATACCATATTTGGTATGAATAACTGGAACAAAAGTCTAGCAGCTTCCCTTTCCATAATTCAAAGAATTTTATAAACATAAATAAATCTATGTGAGATAACTCATAAATATTTTATACTAATACTCATAAAACAACATTTTGTATAGAACAGGACATTAACATTGAAGAAAAGTCAAGAATTTTTTCAGTTTCTAATCTTGCCATATTCTAATTTTTGTCACAAGATAGAGTGTTTTGTGAACTTTAAATACTAAAATATATAGCATGTGTTAAAAACTGTTGACTTCCCTATAACAGAAATCAAGATTTGATCCCCTCTAATAATGAAAGTCACTAGGTAGAATTTGGTAACAAGTGACTAAGGTGTATTTTATTCATTCACTTAATTCTAGGAAATGACTTTTAATGTTTTTCAAAAAAATAATACATTTTTAATAGAAAATGTTCTTCCATTAAAATCTGTGATATATATATAAATAAGATGGTGAAGCTTATACCATGCAAGCCAAGGCTAATACCTGCACAATGATAGCCAGATACATTATATGTTTATACAGGTATTAATATATTTCTTCCAAATAATTTTTTTCTGTTTGTCTTATTTGCCCTAGAGCCATTATGTTCTTGCAGTATGGCTTTTATGTGATATTTTAAACTGGATTTTGTTTTACAGTATTGCATTCTTAAAATCTATCAAAAGCAGTGATCGTGTTGAATTTGGAAAGGATGCAGACAGTATTGAATTGCACTGGATATTTCCGGTGATGGCAATAACTCAAAAATGTACGCCTCATTTCACTTTCTATGCACTGACCATCTAACTTTCTGGATATTCGTCAACTCAGTAGGGACTTATGACCCATTCTCTGCTCTTCCCTCATGAATGTTTTGTTGCAGATAAATTACAGAAAGTTTAGTTCTGTAAATATTAATGTACATTTCATTGTTTTCTTCAATTGCTATTGCAGAATCCCTAGTTCTCAAAGCCCTAGCATTATCATATTATTATTATTTCTTGTTAGTCTCATTGAAAGTTTCTACTGACATATATAATTTTACACGTATCATGTAGGCTTTCGATACATGTTTATATTCAAGGTATTACAGCTATATATGGCACCATCCATGTTCTGCCTCATGTACTCTGACTTTCTTCCAAAAGCAATGACCATCACCCACTGCCAATTTAGTTATGCAAGACAATAAGTAAATGTTCTCAGAAACAAGCACAAAATTATATATGTTAATATACACTTTGAATGAGAATAATAAGAAATAATAAAATAATAGACATTTCGGGCTTAGTTTAGATTGAAGAATCAAGAAAAGCCTCAGATTTAACACTGACCATGAGATATACATTAAGGGGAATTATAAATAAAAATAATGTTTCACTTTTTAAACAGTTTTTAAAAGCTATTATAAAAATAGCTAGGAAAGCAGTGGACATGAATATCTATGAGGGACAACTATTCTTATCAGATATTAAACCATACTACAAATTGCTACAAACAAAACAGGAGCATGAATAGACAGAGAAATCATTGAATCGAAAATAAAGTCCAGAGATAGAACCTAATTTCAGAAAAAAAAATTTATGATAATGGTTATATCTCAAGTCACTAAAAATTATCAAAAGGTAATATTTTTGGCAAATCAATGATGTTTGGCCAACTGAATAATTTTTGGAAAAAGTTAAAATTTTTCATATCATACACAAGAATCAACTCCAAATGGATTAATGATAAAAACATATTTTTGTTTTTTACTAGAAGAAAACATGGGTAAATTCTCTACTATCTAGATATAAGAAAAGGCTAACTATTACTAAAATTTAAATGCAATTACCTTAAAGCGATACAAGTGAATCTACCATTTGATCCAGCAATCCCATTGCTGGGCATCTACCCAAATGATCCAATGACACTCTACAAAAAAGACACCTGCACTCAAATGTTTATAGCAGCACAATTCATAATTGCAAGGCTGTGGAAACAGCCCAAGTGCCCATCAATCCAAGAATGGATTAATAAAATGTGGTATATGTATACCATGGAGTACTATTCAGCTCTAAGAAACAATGGTGATATAGCACATCTTATATTTTCCTGGTTAGAGCTGGAACCCATACTACTAAGTGAAGTATCCCAAGAATGGAAAAACAAGCACCAGATATATTCTCCAGCAAACTGGTATTAACTGAGTAGCACCTAAGTGGACACATAGGTGCTACAGTAATAGGGTATTGGGCAGGTGGGAGGGGGGCGGGGGGCGGGTATATACATACATAATGAGTGAGATGTGCACCATCTGGGGGATGGTCATGATGGAGACTCAGACTTTTGGGGGGAGGGGGGGAAATGGGCATTTATTGAAACCTTAAAATCTGTACCCCCATAATATGCCAAAATAAAAAAAAAAATAAATAATGATGGAATTAACTAGGGGGGGAAAAAAAAAAAGAAAAGAAAAAGTTATGGCTAAAAGTACCAGAAGCAAAATCAACAAACAAATAAAAATCCAAAATGAATTATTTAATATATATATATATCTCACAAATATAGGATTACTATCCTTAATATAGAAAGTACTTTTAAAAATGGAGATAAAAAGCCAAAATCTTACAAGAACTAGCGAAAAGACATGAACAAGTAATCCACAAAGATATGTAAAATGGCCCTTGAACATGTGAAATGAAGTTCATATGTTCTCACTCATAATGAGAAAAATACAATGAAAAGTACACTAAAATTCCATTTATGACCCATGGTATTGGCAAAATATTAGAAGCTTGAAAATTGGCAAAGCTCTAAGAAATCAGGCAATCATAGACTTTGTATACTAAAATGAAAATTAATACAGTCCCTTTGAAGTGGAATTTGGCAATATCTAACAAAACTGTGCTTCATGTGCTTTTTACCTTTCAACTCAGCAATCCTATTGCTAGAAAGTCTCTTACAGATACAACTGCAGAAACACAAAAATCCATATTGCACATTAGTAGAGCATTATTTGTAATTGCAAAATATTAGAAACCAATCATAGGAAATTGGGCAAATAAACTATGGTACATAACACACAATTTAGAATGTATAATTATAATACATAGCTGTAAAAATTGAATGTCTGTGAACTGATGTGAAATTATTCCAGGAGATACTGTCAAGTAAAAAGAATACCAAATATGTATGTGTATACACTTACCCTTTGTTTAAAAAGGAAGAAAAAAATAAGACAGCATGCACATGTACATGTGTGTATATATGTGCATATATATAATATAAAGGATAAACTCCAAATGGATTAGTGATAAAACATTTTTTGATTTATGTATATTTAGTTTATATATTTTATATACAGTTTATATATACTTATCTTTCAATAAGAAACACAAAAGTGATAAAATAGATGACAATTAAATTGGTTACTTACAAGGAGGTGGGAGAATGAGGAAGGGATGATACTGTATCTTACTTCTGTTTTGACTTTTGTAAGCATGGTAATATTCTAAATTTTCAATAAATATTAAATCAATAATAATGGAAAGGAGAACATTGTAGAAATGAACTCAAATCAATATATCCAGATGCATTTCAAATGAATACCATAACTACACAAAAGATAGGAAAAGAGAGACAGACAAAGAAACAGAGAAACAGGGAATGGGGTGGAAGATAGAGGATGGGAGGTAGGGAAGGAAGAAAATAATCCAAATAACTTATGAAAATAGTATCTGATCATATTAATATACTTTAAGTCTTTCATCAGAGTGAAAGTTGCAAACAAAACTTCAACTCTTTTTAGGAAGTTTATTTTAATGGAGTTACAGGCAAAAACAATCTTAAATAGTGTTAGATATATTATAGAATTGATCAAAAGATTGTATGTGTTGATACTTTTGAGAGCCAAAGTTCTCACTGAGATAAAAGAATAATAGATATGGAATGAAGGGAGCAAGAAAGAACCATGTAGCTGTGCACTTTAATTGGTGGTATCACTGTAAATTAATGATTTTGAAAATATGTATGTGCAAAATTTTATGCATGTATACATGCACATATTGAATGTACATATATATATATGTTTGTGTACATGTATGGCTATGTGTACATTTGTATGAGTGGTGTAATATATATATATATATATATATATATACACACACACACACATATATATATGTTTTTAGCTCTCTCCTGTATAAAGGTCAGGACATAATGACTATCTGATAGCAATGAGCACAAGTATCTGAACACTGATCACTAATATTATTCTTCAGAGAACCTAAGAAAAATGTCTTCTATAGGATCAAGGAACATACAAAGTAAGTTTGGGATATCTACTATCAGAAAATAAGGAAGAGATAATAATAATTAAGTGGGATATGTCATTGATCAAATATGAAACAATTTGAGGAGCAAAATAACACATCAATGAATACAAGCAATTAAAAATATAAATGTGTTAATTCATACAGATAATAAATCGATAAATAAGAATATGAATATATAATGTTAAGAGAGGGGAAACAGTGTCAGAGTTGAAAAAACAGCATTTTGCAGCCACCATATTAACAGTGGATCAAGAGGCAGAAATGATAATAATGAGCAAGTTACTTGCATATTCTTAAAGTGCAGGCTGCTAATTGGGGCAAGGGAAAAAATAAATGGTATAAATATGGTGAAGAAATCAGAGAACACCTTGATAAACTCATCAAAATTAATGTTATCAATGAGAAACATGGAAATTTTGTGCCTCCGGGTGTTACTTCCTCAGAATAAAACAACACTGGTTATAATCCAGCCAATAGTACACAACACTGTGATCCCCAAACCCCAGGCCATGGACCAATACCTTGGTCCCTGGACTGTTAGGACTGGGTGCACAGCAGGAGGTGAGTGGCAGTCCAGCCAGCAAAGCTTCATCTGTATTTACAGCCGCTCCCCATCACTCACATCACTGCACAAGCTCTGCCTCCTGTCAGATCAGTGGCAAGACTAGATTCTCACAGAAGCATGAACCACTGTTAACTGTGCTTGGGACAGATCTAGGTTCCATGCTCCTTATGAGAATCTAATGCCTAATGATATAAGGTGGAGCCGAGGCAGTGATGCTAGCTCTGGGGAGCAGCTGCAAATAAAGATTATCATTAGCAGAGAGGTTTGACTGCACAATAAATGTAATGCACTTAAATCATCCTGAAACCATCCCCTCTACGTCCGTGGAAAAATTGTCTTCCATGAAACTGGTTCCTGGTACAAAAACGTTGGTAACCGTTGCATAACACGATTGTAATGGCAAGGAAACCTAAAATGAAAAAAAAGTGCTATTTAAAAAGGGGGAGAGGGAACATTGCTCTTCAAAATATATCAATTTTATGAAAAACAAAGAAAGACTTTAAAAATGTTCCAGGTTAAAGACGGTTAAAGTGGTATGACGACTAAATGCAATACCTATCCCTAGACAGAATTTTGTACTGGAGAGAAAAATGTTATTAATATAAACAGAATTATAGGATCTTTTAACAAAATTAAAATTTGGATGATATATTAGATAAAATGATTAAATCAATATTCAACTTACTGAATATGTAAGTAAACTATGGTTTTATAGAAAAATATTGATATTCTGAAGAATTGAAAACTGATACATTTAGAGGAAAAGGCCATGATCCATGCAACTTAGCCTCACACATTGGGAAAGAGAGAGACGGAGATCTAGAATGTATAGAAGAGAAAATGATAAGGTAAATGAAATAATAGGTAACAATGGTTAATTGGAGTAAAAGGCATATGGATGCCCTTAGTACTATTCTTATTCCTGCAAATTTTTTTGTGATTTTGAAATTATGTACAAATAAAAAGTTTAGGCCAGGCATGGTGGCTCAAGCCTGTAATCCTAGCATTCTGAGAGACTGAAGCAGGGGAGGATCGCTCAAGTTCAGAAATTGGAAACCAGCCTGAGCAAGAATGAAACCCCATCTCTACTAAAATTAGAAAGAAATTAATTGACCAACTAAAAATACATAGAAAAAATTAGCTGGGCATGGTAGCACATGTCTGCAGTCCCAGCTACTCGGGAGGCTGAGGCAGGAAGATTGCTTGAGCCCAGGAGTTTGAGGTTGCTGTGAGCTAGGCTGACACCATGGCACTCTAGCCTAGGCAACAGAGCAAGACTCTGTATCCAGAGAGAAAAAAAAGTTTAAACAACAAAAATGTGAGGCATTTTTTATCATTTTTAAGCAACTTTAAGAAACAAGAGAGATGAATGGATTGGTTAAAGATGATTTTGATGGCTGAATTATTAGAAGTACACATTATATATTATTTCCAGAATATATTTTGTTTTGCTGCAAAACTAAAGGAAGCTTTCATTCAAAAAATGTGAATCTGACATTTTCATCTGTATCAAATCTTAGGAAACTCCTTGCCTAGGCAGAGTTCTTGGCTAAGCAATCTGGTAGTCAAGTAAAGCATAAGAAGGAGTTAGAAGTGAAGGTATCATAAAGGTAATAAAAAATAAATTTCAATAAGATTTTATTGTGTATTTTACCAAGTTGTTTTCCTTCCTATCTCTAAAGAGCAAGAGACTGCTTAGTCTCAAAATGTCACATAAAAATCACCCGAACAGATGAAAATTGTCTCTAATGTTATGTGAGAGGATAATAAAGATGACTAGTAAAATATTAAACAGTTGGAGTATATCTCTGGTGTAAAATAATATGTACAAACTGCTTAAAATAGACAAATCAACATTATAGTTCCTCATAAAAACCAACCCTTTAATTTGTGAGTTTTATAAATTTAGGTGATCTAATCACCTGTTCGGTGACCAAGAACCAACACCATATTTCTGTATTCTAAAAAAGTTCTATCAGTTCTAAGCTTTTGGAATGACATTTTGTAATGAAATTTAATATAGATAAAATGTAGACTTTATATTTTAAATCTCAAAATATAGGCCAAATTATGGATTTCTTAAATGCAATATGATTGATTTGAAACTATTCACACAAATAAACTTGGTACTCAATAAACACTGATTTTCCGGCCTGGGCAAAGAGTTTATGAAGAAGTCCCCAAAGGCAATCACAGCAGCAACAAAAATAAATAAATGGGACATGATCAAACTACAAAGCTTCTGCACAGCCAAAGAAATAGTCATGAAAGTAAACAGACAACCTACAGAATGGGAGAAAATTTTTGCATCCTATGCATCCGATAAGGGACTGATAACTAGAATATACTTAGAACTCACGAAAATTAGGAAGAAAAAATCAAATAACCCCATTAAAAAGTGGGCAAAGGACTTGAACAGAAATTTTTCTAAAGAAGACAGAAGAATGGCCAACAAACATATGAAGAAATGCTCAACATCTCTAATCATCAGGGAAATGCAAATCAAAACCACAATGAGATATCACTTAACCCCAGTGAGAATGGCCTTTATCAAAAAATCTCCAAACAATAAATGCTGGCGTGGTTGCGGAGAGAGAGGAACACTCCTACACTGCTGGTGGGACTGCAAACTAGTTCAACCTCTGTGGAAAGCAATATGGAGATACCTTAAAGCGATACAACTGAATCTACCATTTGATCCAGCAATCCCATTGCTGGGCATCTACCCAAATGATCCAGTGACACTCTACAAAAAAGACACCTGCACTCGAATGTTTATAGCAGCACAATTCATAATTGCAAGGCTGTGGAAACAGCCCAAGTGCCCATCAATCAAAGAATGGATTAATAAAATGTGGTATATGTACACCATGGAGTACTATTCAGCTCTAAGAAACAATGGTGATATAGCACACCTTATATTTTCCTGGTTAGAGCTGGAACCCATACTACTAAGTGAAGTATCCCAAGAATGGAAAAACAAGCACCAGATATATTCTCCAGCAAACTGGTATTAACTGAGTAGCACCTAAGTGGACACATAGGTGCTACAGTAATAGGGTATTGGGCAGGTGGGAGGGGGGAGGGGGGCGGGTATATACATACATAGTGAGTGAGATGTGCACCATCTGGGGGATGGTCATGATGGAGACTCAGACTTTTGGGGGGAGGGGGGGAAATGGGCATTTATTGAAACCTTAAAATCTGTACCCCCATAATATGCCAAAATAAAAAAAAAAAAAAACTTTAATAAAAAAAAAAAAAAAAAAAAAAAAAAATAAACACTGATTTTCATTTATTCATTAAACAAACATATACTCTTTGCAAGTCACTGTGTTAAGTTCTTGGTATATAATAGTGAGCAAAACATAGTCCCTAGCATTGATAAGCTCAATTTAGTGAGAAAGACAAATAATCTGGCAATTTGTATTCATTAGCTAAGTACTTATTATAGTAAGCACAGGATGTTTTGCTACAGAAATGTAAAGAAGAAGCATATAAACTAGGTTTTGGTAGTCAGGAAATATTTTGATTATGTAAAATAAGTAAATATTTAAACTAGGAAAAATTACCTGCACAGCCAAGGAAACAATCAACAGGGCAAATAGACAACATACAGAATGGAAGAAAATATTTGCATGCTATACATCCAACAAAGGGCTGATAACCAGAATCTACAAAGAACTCAAGCAAATAAGCAAGAAAAAAATCAAACAACCCCATTAAAAAGTGAGGAAAAGACATGAAGGAAACCTTTTCAAAAGAAGATAGACTAAGAGCCAATAAACATGTAAAAAATGCTTAGCTCTCTAATTATCAGGGAAATGCAAATCCGAATCCCAGTGAGATATCACCTAACTCTGGTAAGAATGGCTTTTATCAAAAAGTTCCAAAACATGTGGTGCTTGTGTTTCCATTTTTGTGATATTTCACTTAGGAGAATGGGCTCCAGCTCTATCAAGGGTATATATAAGAGGTGCTAGATCACCATTGTTTCTTGTGGCTGAGCTGAACTCCATGGTATACATGTACCACATTTTATTAATCCACTCATGTATTGATGGGCACTTGGGTTGTTTCCAGATTCATCAGGCTTTGGGCAGATGGGGGGGTGGAGAGAGGGGTATATACACGCCTAATGGGTGTGGTGCTGCATGATTAGGGAGATGAACACTTGAAGCTCTGACTCGGGTGGGACAAAGGAAATTTATGTAACCTAAATATTTGTACCCCTGTAATATACTAAAATTAAAAAAAAATTTTAAAATTCCAAAACAACAGATACTGGTGTGGATGCAGAGAGAAAGGAACACTTATACTATTGGTGGGGCTGCAAATTAGTACAATCTATATGGAAAACAGTATAGAGATTGTTTGAAGAACTAAAAGTAAACCTACCATTTTATCCACCAATCCCACTACTTGGTATTTATTTTATCCAAAGGAACAAAAGCCATTTTAACCAAAAAGACATTTATACTCAAATGCTTATTGCAGCACAATTCACAATTTCAAAGATGTGGAATCAACCCAAGTGCCTATCAATTCATGAGTAGAATAATAAAATGTGCTGTATGTGTATCATGGAGTACTACTCATCCATAAGAAAAAAAATTGTGAATTAATATCTTTTGTAACAACCTGGGAAGAATTGGAGATCATTCTCATAAGTGAAGTATGGTATGAATAGACAAACACCACATGTACTCACTATTAAACTGGAACTAACCAATCAGCACTCATGATGAAAGCAAAACTCAACAGAAATCAAGCAGGTGAGAGGGTAGCAGAGGGAGTGGGTGAAATCACACCTAATGGGTGCAATGAACACTATCTGGGTGATAGGCACATGTATAACTTTGACTCAAGCAGTACAACAGTGATCCATGTAACCAAAACATTTGTATACCCATAACATTCTGAAATTTTAAAAAGGAGAGTTTATCCATAGTAATAGAGAAAAAAATTGCCTTGGCTGTGTGAGTACTCTGAGAAGGTGAGAAATATTCTAGAGTAGGCAAAGAGCATGTACGCAGGCATAGAATCTGAGAAAGTGGATGTGAACTACAGGTATTTCAGTGTGGTTGGAACATACAAAAACAAATGTGAGAGAGGAGGCTCGAGTAGAAATCAGTGGCCACATCAGAAATAGCCTTGGAGCTACAGAGCTGGGACTTTATCTGATAATATTCAGAATGTATACACTTATCCACAAGTATTTATCAATCTAGTACTACTAATTGTACAACTAATTGTAGTTGTACAATTCTGAATGTATTTAATAGTAGTCTTTGCCCTTCTGGAGTATATATTCTAGACTTTTGATGCAGCACACCAAAAGCAGGTAAGCAAACAATTGTATAGTAAAGAAATAAAGGGATTAAGTAATTTGTATAATATTGAATAATAGATATAATGCATATGTCCATTCATTAAATATTTATAAAACACTCTCTGTGACATATCCTGGAGATAGTGAACAGAAAACAAATATACCTTTTATCCTCCAGTGTTTATGATTTAGTGAAAAATGGGAAAACTAAGGAAAATAAGCTGTTATTTAGCACTAATTATATGCCAGACACTATTCTAACTATTTTACATATGTTAACTCTTTTAATATTCATAATATCTTCTATTTTACAGATGAATAAAACAGACGGTAAAACATTAAATAACTTGCTTAAGATATGATGGAGCCAGGCTTTGAACCAAGCAGTTTGGCTTCATTCACTGAATCACCATGGTATATTATTTCTAAAATAAGAAAAATTGTGAAAGACAAAGAAAAGGAATGCCACAAGGACATACTGTCATATTATTTAATCAAGGGTGGTGATAGCCTTCTCTGAGGAATTGACAAGCCAATGAACACTTAAAAACAAACAACCAAACTGAACTTGTTTCAGGAAGAATGTTCCAGATTGAGGAAAGAATTTATGAAATAGTGACTAAGACAATAGGTACCTAGAAGCAGTGGCCAAGATTTTGAGCTTTATCTTTGACACTAGAAGTAAAGAAACTATAGCCCTATGGTTGCAAAAGGTATCAATTCACTTTTTATGGCTGATTATAACTTTGACTCAAGAAGTACAAAAGCAATTCATGTAACCAATACATTTGTATCCCGTAATATTCTGAAATTAAACAACAACAACAAAAAGGAACTATAGTCCATGGGCCAAATAGGCCTTCCTGTTGTTTTTGTAAATAAAGTTCCATTGAAACCCAGCCATACCCATTGGTTTATATATTATTTATGGATTATTTTGTGCTATAGTTTCAGGATTGAGCTCTTGTGATAGAGATCATGTGGCCTGCAAAGCCCGGAATATTTACTAGCTGGCTATCTACAGAAAATGTATACTGATCCTTGCTGTAGGCAATAGAAAGATAATCAAAGGTGCTAAACTGGAAAGTGACAGGATTAATTTGCATGTAAGAGTATCATTCTGTATGCAGTACAGAAATTGGTTTGGAGAGGAGCAGGATTAAAAGGAAATAAAGAGGCCATTTCAGCTTTCTGTCCAGAGCCACAACTCCTGATGACCCAAAATGGCTGCCACAACCTCACATAGCCGGCCTGAGATGGATGCCTGGTCATGATCAGGGAAACAGAAAGTATGCACCCAGACCCTCTACTACCTTCCTTATATGGCTATTCTTTGTCCCTCCGAGCTACTTCCTCCTTCTTCTTGCATATAAATCTGCACTCTGCTCCTAATAAACGAGACTTGATCAGACGCCTGTCTTGTCTCCATTTCTTGTGTCTTATGCCTTTCTCAGATCCCACTCCCTCCTCCGAGGACCCTACTAATAACTGGTCCTGCCGGTCGGGACAGCTTTCATTCAAAAAAGATAAGGGATGATGTGGCCGGGACTAGGCTATGATAATTAACAGATATAGAAAGTGATTTTAAAAAGGTAGGATTTAAGATGATATCAGATTCCTGGTTGAAGCAATTGAACAGATAGCAGGTGGAGTAAGTGAGTGATATAGCTAAATACAGATTAGAGGATTTAAATAAGATTTCAAGGAGAGCTCTGATTAAATGATGTTCTGGGTGCCACATAAGTGAGAGCTGAAGCATCAGTTCATTCAGGATGATGGCAGAATCTGACTCAGATTTTGAGTCTCGTGTTTAAATTCAATAGATGTAGAAAAGTAACATAGCATCATTAAATGATTCAACATGTGTTTTAGTGTAGGTATGGAGTAATGAATGATCCAGAAGAGAAATTAAGGAGTGGAGAAAAGTCTGATCTCAAGTTCCAAATATCCTTGAATGTGGTGGAAGGAGGCTCCATGATCACTGGTAGAGTACTGAGGGATCAGAGGTTTCTGTTAGGCCAATGGAATGGAAGGACCATTCACTAAATGGTATGAGAGTGCATAAGGAGTTATTTTGCATTAAGTAATAGCTCCAGAATAAAAGTTTCATCAGTAAAAAAATAATAAAGATGACAATGACAAAAATAGATGAATATATGTGATCATATTTAGGAAATAATTAAGAATTACAGGGATATGAAGCGAAGTGATATTAACTACCATCTGGAATTTCAGAAGATACTACTTAATCTTATATGACCTAAATGGGATGTGATACTTAGGCATTCATAGGGCATGCAAAAAGGCTTATAGAATTAGTTGCTTCTCTATTCTATTTTTTCCCCAGAAACCAGTCCTGCCTCTTATGGTAAATACCCCAGTATTTACCATTTCTTTAATTTCTATTGAGAATGTTCTACCTCTTACCCTAAGTCTAACACGAGCATAAACTTCACAGAGTTATTACGAGGATTAAATGACCAAATATTTATAAAGCTTTTAGAACCGTCCTGACATATAGAAAGGGCTAGATAAGTATTTGTTAAATGAAGGCCAGATTTCTATGTATGGTATAGCACAATCCCTAGCACATTGTAAGCACACATAAGTGCTAGCTATATGTCAAATATTAGCTCCATGTATTATCATTTATGCATCTTCTCTGCTTCCACTGCTACTACTTTAATGTATGTTCTCATTAGCTCAACCATGAACTACAACCAAGACTATTTGCCTCAAACCTTTCTGTCTTTCTCACTATCTGTAATGGATTATCTGTGATTAATTTAGCATCATATCTGTTCCCTTCTTTACTCCTGTAGTTTTTAAGTAGTATATCCTACAATCTCCTTCTACTAGAGTCCAGATGATTAGTAGCGCATAAGACATGTAGTGCTTATGAGGGGATCAATATTGATCAGTATCGCCCGACAAGTAGCCCTGCTGGCATCTTCAGATCATGCTGTTGTAAGAATCAACTACTTCAGTGCTATTGGCAACTAAATAGTGTTTTTAGTTATTTTGTGTTTTCCATATATAATGGCAAAATCATTAGATTGATTCCTATCATACCATGAAACCTTAAACAAGCTTATTACAAGAAAATATTTACCCAAAGGGAAAAAAGGCATTCTATAATAAAGACATCTGTACTAGAATGTTTATAGCAGCACAATTCATACTTGCAAATATGTGGAAACAACCCAAGTGCCCATCAATACATTAGTGGATTAATAACATGTGGTAGTTGTATACCATGGAGTACTATTCAGCCATAAAAAAACAATGGTGATCTAATACCTCTAGTATTATCCTTTATGGAGCTGGAGCCCATTCTTCAAAGTGATAATCACAAGACTGGAAAAAGAAGCACCACATATATTCACTATTAAATTGACACTAATTGATCAATAATTATGTGTACGTGTGGAAGTGACATCCTTAGGGTGTTGGTCAGGTGGGAGTGGGAATGAGGGGATGTAAATGTGCACCTAATGAGTGCAGTGTGCACTCTCTGTGGGATGAGCATGCTTGTAGCTCTGACTCAGGTGGTACAAAGGCAGTATATGTAAGGAAAGTGTTTGTACTGATGTAATAGTCTGCAAAAAAAAAAGAAGAAAGAAAGATAAACAGTGTATTTGCTGTTGTAGATCCTCTATCTCTTACATATTAAATATTGCCATGTTTGCAAGTAGTACAGAGTTCTTATGAGTGAAGGTGCCTTTGGAAAGAGAGATGGAATATTTTCCTTTTCATCACTTAACATAGTTTATTTAGCTTATTTAATAGTGAATGGTAAATAAATGGCCATTTTAGATAAGAAAAAGAAAAACTCAGAAGAAAATGTTTAGTGATTCTTAATGAGATTAAAACATAATTTGATCCCAGAAGTGGAAATTGGAAATGCTGAGACACCTTTCATTAGTAAGTAGAAATAGTAATATATAAAGCCATTTGTAGAAATAAGATCCGGACACCATATGGTTGATTCATGAGGGAAAATGCATGCCCTTGAAATACATTTCTCTTAATGCATTCAACAATTCATGATCAATTTCATCAATGGATTTAAGAAAAACATAAGAAGAGATCACCTGGTACCTAAAACAATTTGATCATTTCATTTTTGAGATACTCAATAATCTTGATCTTCTTTTGTTCTTTTTGGCTCATTTGACCTATATATAACTTTAAACAGCTCCCTGGCTGACAGACAGGCTATCTCATCATATGGTAAATGGTAATACACTCCATTACACAGTAACTTTAAAATCATAGCCCCGCTGAGAAGCTGCTCTAAGAGTTTAACTACTCTCTTGGCAGATATCAGCCAATATCTAGATATATTAGCAAGGGAGACTCCACTGACCACAAAAAGATCTGGGAGGGAGTCAGAATCCTATTTCAATTCTGTATGAAAACCTGTGGAAGATCAAATGTTTAATCTATTTTTTATTGAATGTGTACAGGAAAAAAATTTCAATACCTCCATATCAGATCACAAGCTGCTCCTAAGTGTGTTCTTGGTCAGTATTCTAAATATTTTTGATATTCATATAATGTGGAAATCAAAATATCATTAAAAATGAAAAATGCTACTGAAAGACATGTGTTTTAAATATTTTACTGGTTTTATATAACAAAGCCTATATATAACATAATATGAAATTGGCAGAAGACACAGTAATACCATGAGGATGATTACCTGTATTTAAATATCCAAATAATATTTTGAATTTTATAGAGATTGCCAAGGACATGTTGTTCTTTACTTAATGATCACCATTAAATAAAAGTACTATATCCAAATATAGAATTGTGTAGCAATGTAAAAATCATCAATGATAAATTAGAGAACACATAAATGGTATTTGTTCCTCCATTATTCTCTTAAATCAGTGTCTGTAGCCACCGGGATGTTGAAATAATACATTTCACTTAGCCGATATATAAATACTTTCTATTTTTGTTTTCAATTTTAATCATGACATGTTTTTAAGGACACATTTTGGAAATAAATGAGGCAATTAAGTGTGGGACTTTGAATTCCTTGGAAGAAAGCCATTATACATATACTCATAAATGAATGGCTTTATAAAGAATATTACTCTGGACTGGAACCGGTCTGGTATTCAGTTGAATGTTCTAATAATAATGTAATTATTACCCTTGTCACTTACTATTGACTTACTATTGGTGTTTTTTTTTTTTTTTTTTTTTTGAGACAGAGTCTCCCTTTGTTGCCCAGGCTAGAGTGAGTGCCGTGGCGTCAGCCTAGCTCACAGCAACCTCAAACTCCTGGGCTCGAGCGATCCTTCTGCCTCAGCCTCCCGGGTAGCTGGGACTACAGGCATGCGCCACCATGCCCGGCTAATTTTTTATATATATATCAGTTGGCCAATTAATTTCTTTCTATTTATAGTAGAGACGAGGTCTCGCTCTTGCTCAGGCTGGTTTTGAACTCCTGACCTTGAGCAATCCGCCCGCCTCGGCCTCCCAAGAGCTAGGATTACAGGCGTGAGCCACAGCGCCCGGCCTATTGGTGTTATTAGTATAAAAAAGAGGTAAGAACTTTCTCATAGGATATATCAGCGATTTTCACCATCTGGCTTTAGAAATGTTTCATGTTTAAAAATAGTGGAGAAAAGGGTTAGTTTTGACAATTTTCATATTTTGAGTTAAGGAAATACTGTAAATTTGCCTTTCCTTCAAGCTGTGTGGCTGCCTAGTATTGCATCACATCATTCTCATGAATAAGGTGGCCATTACTGCATGGCATGTTTTAAGGAGACTGTAAGTCAAAGCAAAATGTAATGAGAAGAGCCACTGAGAAGGAGCAAATGAAGATTGCAATTGTGTGTCCTTGTAAAGGACAAATCTCCTTTACTTACATGGAAAGGGTATGACCAATATAGAAAAAGCTAAAATTTTGAAGAAATACAAAAAAATATATATGTCCCATATTCATAATTCTTAACTGATCATTTATCTTAATTGTTTGTAATAAAGAAAGCTTTGAGCATCAAAGTTCATGATTTTAATATCTGAATAAATCAAATATCATCAATAAAAGAAAAACTGTGTTTCGATCCACAGACTAGTACACTATCTTGCAAATATATAAGGAATTAGATAACCAAATATATGAATGGCTTTTTTTAACCCATGATTAATGCTATACAAAAAATTTCTATATACTGAATACACATTCTTTCTGGTGCCCTCAAGTATTACATATACTTATTTATATAATTAGATTGTATACACAATTTATATTTTAAAATATCTGAAGTAGAAGTCAATGTGTTGTCATAGAGAGTAGTAATTATTTTTAAAAAATCAATTTAAGTTAAAAAAAAATTAAATTGATTAAAGATAAATAAACTGACAAACCTTTAGCTAAACTAAGAAAAAAAAATACCCAAATACATGAAATCAAGATGAGAAAGGAGCCATTACAATTGTTATCATAACTGATACTGTAACTGATCCTGAAATTCAAAAGATCATCAGAGACTAGTAATAAAAACTAGGAACACCTAGAAGAAATCGATAAATTCCTAGATAGTAGAACCTGCCAAGATTGAATAAAAATAGAAAACCTGAACAGACCAGCAAGGATTAATGAGGTAGAAGCAGTAACAAAAAGTCTCCTATCAGAGAAAAGCCCAGGACCCAAAAGTTGCACTGTTGAATTCTACCAAATATTTAAAGAACTAGTAATAATTCTGCTACAAAAAAAAAAAAAAAATGAAGAAAAGAGAATATCTCCAAATTCATTTTATGAAGCAGCATTACACTGATACCAAAACAAGACAAAGACATAAATGAAAAAGAAAAGTACAGGCCAATATCCATGATGGACATAGATGCAAAATTCCTCAACATAATACCAACAAATTGAATTCAACAACATGTTAAACAAATCATTAACCAAGATCAAGTGGAATTCATCCAAGGCATGCAAGGATGTTTCAACATATGAATATTAATAAACATGATGTAACACATTACTAGAATCAAGAACAAAAACCATATGATAAATTCAATAGATGCTGAAAAAGCATTCAATGATATTCCACATCCCTTTATGAAAAAAACTATCAACCAATTGGGTATAGAAAGAACATATACCTCCAAACAATGAAGTGTATATATTTCACACCCAAAGATACATCATACTGAATAGGGAAAATTTGAAATTCTTTCTTCTAAGAGATAGAACAAGACAAGAAAGCCAATTTTCACCACTTTTATTCAACATTATAGTAGAAATTCTAGCCAGAGCAATTACACAAGGGAAAGAAATGAAGAGCATCAAATTGAAAAAAAAAAAAAAAAAGTCAAATTGTTCTTATTTGCAAATGATAGGATCTTATGTTTAGAAACACCTAATGACTCTATCAAACAAGTGTTAAAACTAAGAAACAAATTCAATAAAGTTTCAGGATACAAAATCGATTTACAAAAATTAGTAGTGTTTTTATACCAATGGTGAGCAATCTGAGAAAGAAATTAAGAAGGAAATCCCATTAACAATAGATAGGAAAAAGAAATAAAATATTTAGGAATAAATTTAACCAAAGAGGTGAAAAATTTCTACAAGGAAAACTACAAAACACTGATGAAAGAAATTGAAGAGGACACAAACAACTGGAAAGACATTTCATGCTCATGGATTGGAAGAATTACTATTGTTAAAATGTCCATACTACCCAAAGCAATCTACAAATTCAATGCACTCCCTATTAAAATACCAAAGACATTCATCATATAAATTAAATTTTTGCCTTATATGTTAATATTTTCTTCTCTAGGGTGCATGTTCATAAATGAAAACAACTGCTCCTTAACGAAATAAGGTGAACAATAAACAAAGATGAAAATAAAAGGAGGTATAAAGTAATTAAACATAAAAATAGTTTTAAATACAATATAAAAATGAGTATAAAATAGAGTAAATATAAATATAATTTATATTATCAATATAAAATAGAGTAAAATGTAAGAGTAGAAAAGAAGAAAATAAATTGTGGGCATAGAAAACTATCAAAACAAATATAATGGAGAGACAGGAACAAGAAAAGTCACAACTCTTGTCATCTGTTTTCATTTATTACCAATTTCATAGAAAAACTCCCTTTAACAACTAAAACAATGCTCATATATTTGTGCCCTAAATGCCTACATTTTTATGGTATACAGCTATTTTCTACCCAGTGGGAAAAGAGGTGTGATGCAATGCTAGTTATATCTACTTTAGTCTGCTGAAATCAGCCACAAATCTATGAAGTATCACTTCTACTAATACTACTATAATGTTTTCTTCTGCTCTACAAGTAATAGCAATAGTAGTATGCATTTTGTTAAGTAATTTTTTTTATTTCAAAATATTAGGAGAGTACAAATGTTGTTATGTGGATGCCTTTTGTAATGCTTAACTTGGGGCTTTCAATGTTCACCTGAACAGTTTTCTTTGTACCCGATAGGTAGGATTTTACCCTTCTTTTCCTCTCCTTTCCCCATTCTCGATTTCCAGTGACCTTTACATCTATTTGTGCCCAGGCGATCCCATTAATTAGTTCTCAATTATTAGTATATGTGGTGCTTCTTAAGTAAATTTTATTGACATTAACTCCATCTTATAGAAAATAACTGCCTTTTTACTTAATTTTGAAAAACAACTACCAAATCCAGACAAAGATACTATAAGAAAAGGGAACTAGAAGCCATTATCTGTCATGAACATAGATGCAAAAATGTTCAACAACAGGGGGGGTAGTCCCACATCTGAGGGATGTGGTAAGCATTGTGGAGGGGAAGGGCATACCTCTAACCCTTGCTAGGGAGAGACAAAGATATAAAATGTAACTAAAATGTTACAAAGAAAACATTTATCGGGTGTCGGGCAGGTGGCAGGGGGGAGGAGGGAGACTGGTGTATACATACATAGTGAGTGCGGTGTGCACTATCTGGTGGATGGACACGCTTGAAGCTCTGACTTGGGGGCAGAGAGGCAAGGGCAATGTATGTAACCTTAACGTTTGTACCCCCACAATATGCTGAAATAAAAAATTTAAAATAATAATAATAATAATAAACATAAGAAAAATGTTCAACAAAACTCTAGTAAACCTAATTCAATAGCATACTAAATGGATTTTATATCATGACCTAGTGGTATTTACCCCTGGGATGCAAGAGTAGTTCAACATATGGAAATCAATTAATGTGGCACACCATCTTAACAGAATGAAGGATAAAAATCACATGATCATCGTGGTAGATGCAGGAAAAGTATTTGACAAGATTCAACACTTTTTCATGATAAAAATGCTCAACCAATTAGGCATAGAAAGAATGTACTTCAACATAATAAAGGCCAAACATAACAAGCCCACGGCAAACACTATATGCCAATGTGAAAAACTAAAAGCTTTTCCTCTAAAATAATGAACAAAACAAGGACGTCTTCTCTTGCCACTTCTATTCAACATATTACTGGTAACCCTAGGTGGAGTAACTAGGCAAGTAAAATAAATAAAAGGCATCCAAATTTGAAAGGAAGTAAAATTATTTCTTTTGGCAGATGACATGATTTTACATGTGGACTAAACTAAAGACTAAACAAATAAATGAATTGAGTAAAGCTGAAGGATACAAAATCAACATAAAAATCAGTTGTACTTCTATATATTAACAACGAACTATCCAAAATTTTTTAAATTTTTATACTAAAACTAAAGGCATCATAAGAAAGAAAGCTAAAGACCAATATTTCTCACAAACATAGATTTTTAAAAAACCAAAATATTAGTAAATCAAATCAAACAATCTTTAAAAATAATTAAACACCACAACCAGGTGACACTTATCTCAGGTATGAAAGATTGTTTCAAAATTTAAAAATCAACAAATGTAATTGATCATATCAGCAAGTTAAAGAAGAATGATCATGAAAAAATATTAACAGATGCAGGAAAAACATTTAACAAAATCCAACAATCACTAATGGTAAAAACTCTCAGTATACTAAGAATATATTGCAACTTTCTTAACTTCATAAAGAATATCTACATAAGACTTACAGTCAATATCATACTTAATAGTAAAAAAATAAAATATTTTCCACTAAGATCTGAAATAAAACAAGACTGTCCCCTCTCCCCATATTAGAAGTCCAACTTAATAAAATGAGACAAGAAAAGGAAATAAAAGCTATGCAGTTTCGAAACAAAAAAATGTCATTGTCTTTGTTCACAGATGAAATGATCATGTATGTAGAAAATCCAAAGAAGTCAACAAAAGAACTTCTGGGACTAATAAGCAATTATACCAATGGTAATATACAAAAGTCAAGTATTTTTTATATACAAGAAATGGATAAGTGGAATTTAAAATTAAACACACAATACCATTTACATTGGCATCCAAAAAACATAAAAGAATGAGGCATAAATATAACAAAATATATATAACTTCTATGTCATGAAAACTACAAAATTCCAATGGAAGAAATCAAAGTTATATATAAAGAGAAAGGTTTCTTCATGGATAAGAAGATGCAATATTTTCACAATGTCAGTTCTTCACAATTGGACCTATAGATTCAATATAATCTCAGTCAAAATCCCAGGTAGTTATTCTGCAGATATCAACAAACTGCTTCTAAAATTTATATAATGAGGCAAAGATCCACAATAGCCAACATGATATTAGAAAAGAACAAAGTTGGAAGACTGACACTATCAGACTACAAATCTTGTAATAAAACTAAAGTATTTAAGACAGTGTAGTATTGACTAAAGAATAGACAAATAAATCAAGGGAACAAAGGAACAGAATAGAGAGCTCAGAAATATACCTATATCAATGTAGTCAAATGGTCTTTGACAAAAAGCACACAATGTGAAAAGATAGTTTTCAACAGATGGTCTTGGAACAACTGGGCATTCACTAGGAAAAATAGTGAATCTAGACACATAGCTGATAGCCTTCCAAAAATTAACTCATACTGGATCACAGACATAAATATGAAAGATAAAGGTAAAAGTATAAAAATCCTGGAAGATAACGTCAGAGAAAATCTAGATGATCTTGAGTTTGGTAATGACTTCTCAGAGACAATACCAAAGGCATAATTCATGAAAGAAAGAACTGATAAACTGGAATCCATTAACATTTTCTGCTTTGTGAAAGTCACTGTCAAAAGAATAAAAAGACAAACCACAGATAAAAGAAAATATTTCAAAAAAAAAACGGATAAAAGACTGTTATCTTAAATATATAATGAATGCTTGAAACTCAAAAGTAAGAAAACAAACAACCCAAGTTGAATGACAAAAAAATTACTCCATGAGTACAGTGGACATTACTTGTGTAATGGAGACACTAAAAGTCCTGACTTCATCACTAAGCAATATGTCTATGTAACAAAATTATAATTGTACCCCATAAATTTGTACAAATAATTTTTTAAAAAAATAGGCCAAAGATCTTAATGGGCAACTCACAAAATATGATTTACATGTGCCAAATAACATAGAAAAGTTGCTACACATCAGATGTCATCAGAGAAATGGAGATTAAAAAAAATACATCATTACACATTTATTAAAATGACCAAAATCCAGGACACTGATAACACCAAATCCTGTCAAGCATGTTGCATAACAGGAACTTTCATCCTCTGTTGGTGGGAAGCATAAAATTGTACAGACACTTTGGAAGACAGTTTGATGGTTTCTTATGATATAAACATATGCTTAAGACACGATTCAGTAACTGAGCTCTTTGGAATATATCTAGATGAGTGAAAAACTTAGGTACACACCAACATCTACATACAAGTGTTTATAGCAGCTTCATTCTTAATTATCCAAATTTGGAAGTAACCAAGATGACTTTTAGGAGGTACATGGATAAGCTGTGGTGTATTCAGACAATGGAATACTATTCAACACTAATAATAAATGAGCTATCATGTTATGAAAAGACATGGGAAAAACTAAAATGCATATTACTAAATGAAAGATGTCAGTGCAAAAAAGCTTCATATTGTATGAATTTAAATATATTACATTCTAGAAAAGACAAAATAATGGAGACAGTAAAAAGATCAGTGGTTGCCAGTGTGAAGAAGGGAAGGAGGGCTGACTAGATGGAGCCCAGAGGATTTTTAGAGCAGTGAAACTACTCTGCATAATACTATAATGGTGGATACATGTCATTAAAATTTGTCCTAATCCATGGAATTTACAATGCCAAGAGTGAAGGTCAATGTATGTTGGGTACTTTAGGTGACAACGACAATGATGTCAAGGTACATTTATCAACTATAACAATGTGCCACTCTGATGGGTGATGCTGATAATGGCATAGGCTAAGTATATGTAGATAATAAGCATATGGAGAATTTCTATATTTTCTGCTCAATTGTGCTGAATCCTGAAACTGCTCTAAAGACTTATTAAAAATTTAAAACAAACTTCAGTGCTATACAATTCATCCATGTATCCAAAAGCCACTTGTACCCCCTACATCTTTGCTGACAGATGACTCAATAAATAAAATGTGGTATATATATAATCAGTGGAATAATATTCATCCCTGTAAAGAAGGAAATACTGCCATATGCAATAATATGGATGAACTTTGAGGACATTCTGATAAGTGAAATAAGCAAGTCACAGGAAGGCAAATAAGGCATGATTTCACTTATATAGGTACCAAACAATTCAAATTCACATTAACATAGTAGAATAGTGGTTGCAGGAGATGGGAGAAGGAAGAAATGTGGAGTTGTTGCTTAATGGCTTTAAAATTTCATTTATTCAAGATGAATATGTTCTAGTGATCTTCTGCACAACACAGAACCTACAGTTAACAAATAATATATTGTGGACTTAAAAATGGATTAACGGGTGGATCTCAGTTTAAGTGTTTTTACCAGACACACACAAACACACATTGAATAAATAAGTAAATAAATATATAACATATGTACATGAGGAAACTTTTGGAAATTATAGATATTTCTACTACCAGGATAGCAGAAATGGTTTCACAAGTGTATATGTCCAAACTTAACAGACTGCATACACTAAATATGTTTAGTTTTTGTACATCAAATTTAGCTCAATAACACTACTAACAAAATAAGAAAAAGATAACAACCCAAAAGAAAAATAGGCAAAAAATATTATGTCCAAAAATATAGTAAACCTTGATCAAAATAAGCATCTAAAAATTAAAATAAAAAGTAAAAACTAGAAGATACTTGCAATTTATGTAATCTATAAAAGACTGGAATTGAGGATATGTGAGGAATTCTTATATATCAGAAAGAGTTAAACAATATACCAAAAGGATGCACAAAGGTGTGAACAGAATGTTTATAAACATGTAAACCTTATGCCCATATGGAATAACATGCAACCTCACTATTAATCATGAAAAAGTAAATTAAGATAAGTATAGGAATATCACATTTACCCTGTAAATATATGCAACTATTATGTACCCATAATAATAAAACATAATAAACTAAGTATAAGATACATTTCACAACCTTCAGATTAGAAAGAGCAAAAATTTTAACATCTGACCAGAACAATTTTGTCTGTAATGTGAAACATTTGGAATGGATGACACTGGTGAAATTGTATTTTGTTACTATGCTTTGGAGAATTATTTGACCATGTCCAATAGTGTTGAACAAATGGGTAACCTTTTACCCGGCATTCCACTCCTAGGTTCACACCTGAGGGAAATCTGGCACCTATAAGCAAAGAGGAGTTGTATAAGAATGTTCACAACATTGTTGCTCATAAAGACAAATAAATTGGAAACAGACTAAATGTTCCACAATATGAGAGTAAATACAAATATTTTATTCATATACTGGAATGCTGCAATATAATGAAAATGAATAACCCAGAGCTACATTGACTAAAAGAATGAATATCACTAGTGATCTAGGAAACATTTCTTTCTCCAAAACTTCTCTAATTGCTCCATGTCGTTTTACTTGCCTCTTTCCCTGCTAATAACCTCTATAGAATTTGTGGGTCAAGGATTACTCTATCACCATGCTGTCCTAATGCATATGAATATGTGACTTGACTTGAGTGGGACAAGTTAACTACACATTTCAATTTATTGGCATTTTCAGAATGGCAACTCTGCACTTTATTTGCCATGTTCTCTTCTAAGTTTAGAAGAGGAATACTTGAAATTTCAGTGACTCATATAACAACTCCTCGTTAGGTAGAAAATCTAGCCATTCCACATCTTTATCCCTTTTTAATTGAAAATTCTCTTGTTTTAGTCAACAGGACTAGTCATCTAGACTTAACACCTTCTAAACATATTAGGTTTATCATATATTTATCATATATTTTTGATCTTTATTATTTAGGTCTCCCTCATTTTCTTCTGTTTTCACTTCTTTCATCAATGTCTTGTAGTTTTCAGTCTAGAAGCTGTAGTAAGAACAAAAAGTAATGTACTATAGGCTGGCTTATTATACTTTTATTCATATGTTCATTTTTACCCACTATGTACGGCCACTAAGTGATTTTGCTCTGTTACATCTCATATGCTTATTATGATATCCTAAGTAAAATAGTTCTCAGGATTCTTCTTGCTCTAATTGGTGAGGTATTATTTTGGCTTTGTTTCTGTGTTTGTTTATTTATTTATTTTTAGTCTCTGCATCCTTGAGAATCACTCTGGTGAGTATAATATATTTCATTGGGGTTTGATTGGTATTTCCCTGATACCTAATTAAATATTGAGCAATATTACATGCATTTATTTTCCATTTACTTAAAAATGAAAGCAATTAT
Source organism: Microcebus murinus (assembly GCF_040939455.1). NCBI lineage: Eukaryota > Metazoa > Chordata > Mammalia > Primates > Cheirogaleidae > Microcebus > Microcebus murinus. Next base: position 83,891,437 of record NC_134108.1, read on the forward strand.
TCTCCTATGTCTTTAGATAAACAATGATTTTTGCACTTACATTTAGATTTGTTATATTTATGATCTTTATTTATTTAGGTCTCTCTCATTTTCTTCTGTTTTCACTTCTTTCTTCAAAGTTTTGTAGTTTTCAGTCTAGAAGCTGTTGTAAGATTTATTGTAAGATGTATTCCTACAATTTGATCTTTATTTATGCTCTTTTAAATTTAATTTTTGATATTTAATTTTCTAAATTTTATTGCTAATATTAGATATGCTAATTTTAATACTGATCTTAATTCTTCAACCTTATTAAATTCATTTATGCCATTTTCTTTTGCTTCATAGACTGATTTTATCCTGTACAATGCTGCCTAAAAGTGGTGAGACTGGGAAACCTTATCTTCTTTAGTATCTTACTGGGAAAGCATTCAGTTTTTCATCATTAAGTATGTATGATGTTAACTGTAGGGTTATCATGAATATCCTTAATCAGATTGAGGTACATTGTATTCCTAGGTTCTTAAGAGTTTTGATCATAAACGTCTTTTGAATTGTATCAATGCTCATTCTTCATGAGACCTCTCCCACTTTAATAATTTGGTATAATATATTGATTTTTCAACATAAAAAAGAAAAAAAAACCCTTGTATTTCTTTAATAAACTTCACTTTGGCAAGATGACTCATGCTTTTTATTAATGTATTTATTTTGCTAATATTTTGTTAAGGATTTTAGCATCTATGTTCATGAGGGATATTGATTCATGATCTTTCTTGTAATGTCTTTATCAAGTTTTGGCATTAGGCTTATACAGACCTTACAAAACTCATCATGAAGTGTTCTCAAATCTTCTCTTGGTTTAAAGTATTTGTATAATGTTAGTATCATTTCTTCTTTAAATATTTGATAGCATTCACTAACAGCTGAAACCACTTGTCCCTGGAGTAATTTTTCTGGGAAGTATATTCTATATATAACCTTTTAATTTTTAATTATTATAATATTTATAAAGCTATATCAATTTCCTATGTCTTCTCATAAAGGTTGTGCTTCATAAAACAGTATTAGTTTAATCATACATGCAGAATTATTGACATAAATATATTTTAATATATTCTTATTTTCTTAATGACTATAGAATTTGTAATGATGTCTATTTTTTTATTCCTGATTTGAAAATTTTGCTTCTTTTTTTTCCACCTGATTAGCCTTGCTAAGGCTAATCAATTTTACTAAACTTTTCAAAGAAGTTTTGACTCTGTTGATTTTTATTTTTTAATTAATCATTTCTATATTGTTAATTTTGGGTTTTATCCTTGTTAATTTCTTTCTTCTACTTACATAGATTTAATTTGTTTATTATTTTCCATTTTGTAATGTTGAAACTGAGAACATTGATTTTTTTCATTATTCTTCTTTTCCAATGTAGGTATTTAATTTTACAAAAATCAACAGCTTAAATCAAACAGTAAATATTGGTATGTTTTGTTTTTATTTCTATTCAATGCAAAATATTTAGAATTTCTCTTATAATTCATTAATGGACCAAAAGATTATTAAGAATGGAGAATAGGTAATTGTTTAATTTCCACATATTTTTGGATTATTACATTTCTTATTTTTATTGATTTATATATTCAATTATTGTGATAATAAAACATTGTATAAATTCAGTACTCTGAAATTCATTGGTAATATTTTTTAGCTCAGTTTTTTATTATATTGGTATATCTGTGTGCACCTGAAAAAATATATATTCTACCATTATCATTGTAATGTTTTGTTTCATAGTATTGTCCAAATATTCTATATCCTTAATGATTTTTATTTATCAATTCATCAATTTGAAAGATAGTAATATTAAAATATCCAAATATTTTTTATATTCATCAACTTCATATTTTAGTTCTATTGTGTGAAGTTTTAAATGTCTTTTATTATGTTCATTTGCATTTAGGATTATATTGTCTTCTTGATGTTTTACCCTTTGATTAATATGAAATGCTTTCTTGATATCTGATAATACTTTTTGTCTTGCTGACATTAATAGAGTCACAGTATCTCTCTTACTCTTAGTATTTTCATGGTTATATTTTTCCAACCTTTTACATTAAACTATTTTTATTTATATTTAAAGTATATTTAAAGTATTTTTCTTTTATTATTGTTGCAACATATATGTATAATAAATTTTTCCATTATAATAATTTTACATGTAAAATTCAGTACAATTATGTACTTGTGTCCAGATCAATAAAGCAGAAAAGAGAGGATTGAGTAGCACTTCCCAGATTGTTAAGTACTTTGCTATTTGATTTGTCCTTCAGTACAGTGTACATTGCATAACTTACATGTTGTCATAATGTTTCCCATGGACTATAAGATTTCTTAATGTGGACATGTAAAGGATAAGAAATTTAAGAAATGAATGAGGATTTTTTTTCTTTTACTCTTCAAAATGTATTTTTGATACATCAGTATGGGAGACCTTTCCATCAATAAAGCATTGGTGATGGACAGTCTCACAAATATTTTTATCTCATGTTTGTCAGCCCTCTGCTTCTATCCCAGCAAGCAACTTGTGCAGCTGTTTTAAAAGTTGAAGAAAAGTGATGTTGTTTTAGTTTTTTTTTATTTTAAAGATATAATAGTTGATTGTATAAGTTAGATTTATTTATTCTATAAACTTGTGTCCAAGATGATACTTTTTAACCAGCTTATGAATAGGCATTAAGTTGAACAAAATAGAAAATACCTTTTCTACAGGATAGTTAAGATAGGTCATTCAAGTTGATAATCCCTGTCCATCAACCACTTATGCATTATTAATAAAAGTACAAGAATAAAAAAAAAAAAACTTTAAAAAAAAACTCCGGCGTGGCCCCTGGAGACGTCAATTACATTTACGATGTTGTACAACTATTATCTCTGTTGAAGTTCTAAAATATTTACATCATGCCAAAGTAAAATTCCTTAGCTATGAAGCTGTTTTTCCCCATTTTCTCCCTCTCTTCAGCCCTTAGCAACCAACAATCTGTGTTCTGTCTATTCTGGATATTTTTATGCAAATGGAATGACAAAATGTTTGACCTTGTGTATCTGGTTTCTTTCACTTAGAATATTGTTTTGATGGCTCATCCACATTGTGTGTGTGTGTGCCTGTGTGTATACATATATATGTATAAATATATATATATATATAGAGAGAGAAAATAATAATATATAGAGAAAGAATATAATGATAAATTTAATTTGAATTATTTTTAGATTTTCCCACATTTTACTTTTTCTGGTGTTCTTCATTCCTTCCTGTAGATACAGACTTCCATATGGTATGATTTTTCTTATGCTGAAGTACTTCTTTTAGCATTTCTTACAGTGCAGGTCTGTTTGGAAAGGTCTTTATATTGCTACTTTATATTAAATTCTAGATGTTGATTTTAAGTCTATTAATGACTTTTTTTCTTTCAACATTTTAAAAATATTATGTCACTGTCTTTTTGAAGCTATTGTTTCTGATGAAACTTAACCTCATTCTTATTATTGTTACTCTCTATGTAATGTGCCTCCTCTCTCCAATAGCTTTTAAGATTTTCCTTTTTTTTTTTTTTGGTTTCAGCAGTTTTACTCTGATAGGCTTGTGGTTTTCTTTATATTTATTTTAGTTAGGTTTCACTGAGCTTTTTTGATCTGTGACTTTTTGTATTTCAACAATTGTAGAAAACTCTTGGCATCATTTCTTTATAAATTTGTTTTGCCTTATCATTTATATCTTTACTTCTGGGACCCCCAATTAAACATATGGTAGATCCACAGTTCCCAGAGAACCTTTTTTTGGTATTCTTTTCTGTCTGGGTTTTAATTTGAATAATTTCTATTGCAATTTTTTTCAAATTCAATGTTTATATAGTTTTCATTCATCTAACTTTTGCTAAATTTAACATATAATTATTCATACTTTCCTTTTTTAACTGAATACTTTAAAATATTTAATATCTATAGCCCCTATGTGATAATTGTCACATCCGGACTGTCTTTGGGTTTGCTTCAATTGACAGATTTCCTTTTATAATATCGACTGAATTCTAGCTTCTTTCCACATCTCATATCCATAGTATTCTATATATTCTCAGGAGAGACCAAAATAAGCAATTCTTATTCCAGAAAGGAGAAAAAAAAATGGATTGTGGTTAAATAGTTTTGGGTACTTGTTCCTACTCTATCTACTCCATTGGAGATTAACACTGCATGTGGTCATACTGAAGGATTTAAACCATTCTATAATAAAGCAATCCATTTAATTCCCCTGAAGCAAAGAATGTCCCAACATGTGCTTGTCTCACCAAAGAACATGAAGAAGGAAATAGCTTGTTACAGTCCTGCCTTTGTTTGGTAAATGCCAAATTAGGCTATTGATAGAGGAAAAAATAAATAAATAAATAGTTTTTGGTGATACTTAGTATTTCACTGTTGTGGAAAGGATTTTGTCATTGTAGATTAATTACTTCATTAAAACAAGTCTGAATAAGTAAGAAGAGCAGCATACTTGAAATTAATATTAAAATTGTAAATTATACATTTATTATTTTGATAAGTAAGAGGCCAGACTGTCCGGATTTTGTTGTACTTATTTTGCCACAAGATGATTTCAATTTAATTTGGCTAATTTGTAAGAAATTTTAGAATTAATAGAACTATTTATCCACACAACTTATATACTTTGATTTTAAAAAGGTCATTCTACAACCTACAAGAAAATTCATATATGGATTTATGTAGAATGAAATGTAAATAAGAAGATCTGATTGCTGTGTTCTTCTAAGAAATATGTAATTAAACATTCGAGTGGTAGTGACTAAAAATAGCATCTTGAAGCAAGAAAGTTAGAAGACCTTGGTAGTGGCTTAAATTATACCAAAACTATTATTCAAAAGTTAGAGAGAATTTTAATAGTGTAGTTTTTAATAATCTGGTCCCCAGTTCAAGGCTAATATATTTCATAAAGGAAGACAAAGTCTTTCAAACCAAACATTCCACTGAAGAAATGTTAAAAATACATATCTAAACATAATTTAAATGTATATTTTCAAAAGTATCAAGAAGCTAAAAATTTAGTGAGGACCTAAGATGTCAAAATCTAGGAAAGTACAAGAATGAAACAAGATGACACCTCCAAGGGCAGATGAAAAGAATTTGAATTCCAGTTTTTTGTTAAAGCAAAGCTACTTTGAGTTGGTAACCTAAAGAATATGAGTTGAACTGGAAATAAACTACTTCTTACCAATAGTGAAACAAACGTTGCTTCTAAGTTGTCCAGGGAATTTCGAATCCTAAGGCAGATGATCACATGAATTATTTCCATAGAGCAACATATGCGACAGTGTTAAGAGGACACTAAAAATAATTAAATTCATAAAAAGTTTTAAAAATATGATACTAACCAACAAATTTGTTTTATATTGCTCATCTTATACCTATATCATAATTTCTTTAAAACCTATTTTGAAATCAAAAGATATTTATGAAAAAACAAGATGCTATATTCATGTACATTAAAGCTAAATTAAATCTGTTGATGACCTGAGAAACACTTAAATAGCACAAATTGTTCTTGATACTTATTGGTATACTTTAATACTCAGTCACATATGATTCTAATAATATATCCAGTAGTATTTTTTGAGTATTTTCTTATCAATAATGTCTTACTGGTTCTAGTTTTTCTAAAATCATAGTATTTTTTCTAAGTTGCATAAAATAGTTAAAATGAAATTAAAATATTGCTAAGTGATTTTTCTCTTTATTTAATATTTTCTAATTTCCATGACATTTTAAATTAAAAAATGATTTACTCTATAGTTATTAATACTTAGCAAGCTCAGAACAAATTTTGCTAAATGAAATCAAATCTATTTTGATTTGTTATTTTTCATATTGAAATATGTAAATAATTTAGCCAAAATTTTTAATAGATAAGCATCTTTTTGCCTCCATTCAGCTTTATTCAACAAAGAAATTTTTATAAGTCAAAATTTATTAATATAAGTAAGTATCTCTTTATAGTTATCAAGTGTTCTGCCAATTTGATTCTTAAATTTATAGGCCTTTTCAATTTTGGTTTATCACTGTTAAATACCTATTAATTCCATTAAAAATAGACTATCCATAATAAAGTAATCTTTAATAGGTTAAAATATTCTAGAAGAGTAAATATCGAAATTTCAAGATTAAATGTTTTATTTCATTTGAATTCTAATCTTTTAAGTTTAATTCATTTATTCCTTTAGTAGGGATGATTTCAGTGTTACTATTTAAAAATTTTAAGTATATTTCTAGCTATACATTCCTTAATTTATCAAGAACATTATTTTTTTCAAACTGCTCCACTGAAGTTGTTATATACATTGTCTCTGCAAAAATGAGTGATATTTTTCTCATTGTTGAACTTTTAAAATATATTTACAATAATGTTGGATGTTTCACTTCAAAATATAAACTTCAAAAAGACTTAAGGTTGATTTTATCAGTTGGTTGAGAAAACCAAATGAAACTATTACTGGATTTCCCTAACTTCTATCTGAAGCCTCTGAGGAGATCACTATCAAAGAATAGTGGGGGAGGGGGGTAGAATTTGTTCATTTGTAAAGCAAAAAGCATTCCATTTAGAATTTTGACCTCATGATTGGTTTAAAATCACTCGATAAACATATGTTTAAACAAAATATACTGTAAACAGAAATAAATATAGGGTTGTGTGTGTGTGTGTGTGTCTTTTGAAACTTGTTCAGAACCTACATAAAAAGAGGGGTTTTTGAGAATTTCTAGAGACCTATAAGTGGGAGCAGTTTAGCAATATGGTTGTGTGGGACTCTAGACTCAAATCACCTCTCTTCAAATCCTGGCTATTCCACTATTGTTTAACACCTCTGTACCCCAGTGCCCTCCTCTGAAAAATGGGATAATGAACATTATTACATAGAATTGTTTAATATAGAAATATGACTTATACATCTTAACTGTGTGTGTATATATATATATATATATATATATATATATATATATATAAATTATCCTGGCATAATTTTATTCAAATTAGCTGAATAATCAAAATTTCAGTTAAAAAGCCAGTTTTCCATATGTATGTTCAATTTTCAAAATTGCAAGTTGACTGTCTTAACATCAAATGTTTATGCAGGTTCTAAATACTAGTTGGTGTTAAACTATTTACAAGCTGGGATGCGACAGTAAAGAGAAAAAATAAGTAGAGTATATTTTTAATGAAATGCATAATTATATTTTAAATGGAAGGAAGTTTTCAGTCCCCATTTTTTTTCTGTGAAATTATACTGGTTTGTTAAAACCAAAAGTCTGCAAGCTTCTGTAATACATCAAGTAATGGTAAACTGAAGAACATCCACAGAGTACAATTCATCAGGAACCAGCTCATTAAACAGCAAGGCCTTTGAGTTGCTGGGACTGGGAGATGTTTAATGACTGAACATAGGAGAGTTAAATGGGCCCAAGCAAGAAGAGAAATATTTTCAGGAAATTACTCTTCATAGAAATTGGGGTAAAATTGCCCTTCCTATGCCTAGAGAACACAGAGAATGCTGAAGGGATCAGAAACACTATAGCTAACAATGAAAAGATAAATTGATTAAGATGAAGAAACAGTTTTGTAATTCTATTAAAGTTGGCATTCAGAATTTTAAAAAGCAATGAAAAAAAGCTAAGACTTCCATAGAAACCATTTGATGGAGTTTCAGTATGTAGATGCCTTTAAAAGATTCCCAGCAAGTGCACAGGCAAGATTTTCCATCTTTAGTGAAAAGGACTAACAGCAAGAACTTTGAATCTCAGTGCAAGATGCTGTATGTACAGAACTAGAAAGAAAATCCTATAGTGATAACAATGCAAACACATCTATAACTAATCTCTTATACCAGAGTTTCACAACCCTTTTGAATAGTAGCATCACCTAAGAAAATTTCAAAAAGTGATAATAATCAAGCCCACCAAACACAAATTAAAATTATAATCCCCAGGTGATTCTAATAGGCTAGCAGGTTTGCTGTACATTGAAGTCACAAAAATTTTATCATGAGATTATTTTTAAGATAAATCTGGATAGTTATATAAGATCACACAATAGTTGGTATTGTTTAATGCATGTAATTGATAAAGTACAGTGAACAAGACCAGGAAATACCTATAATTTAACAAAATGAAATTTATTAATTTTCTTTCAAGGATACCACACTCCATGGGGAATCTTGGGAGTATGAGGGAATTAGCAAGGACTTGCCTTAGTGTTTGGGGTTGTGCTGAATGACTTGAAGATGGGCTTATAGAAGTAAGTGTGTATTCTGAACTGGGTGCTCTTAGAAAGCAGGGGCAATTTGATGATTAGACTTAATCATTTTTACTTATAAGGTGGAAGAAATAAACAATAGTGGCTGTGTCATTTGCAAGTAAGGAGGAGACACTTAGTGAGCCAAGAAAGAAGAGGATATTGAGTTATTTTTGTTATGCCACACAGTCCTTTCCTTTAACATATATTTAGAAAGGAGGCCAGATTGATCTTATTTTTTACTTTGTTCAAATAGTTTGGATGTTCTGTGACATTTTGTTTTATTAAGTTAGGTATTCTAACTTTGAGCTGTCAGCTTTCAGAGCCTTTTACCCTCACATGCTTACATAATAAAACAAAATACATGATTTTATTTTAGCATGTGTTTAGTGTTCTTCAAGAAATCTTGTCATGTGGAAAGCGACTTCAGCAAGACAGAAAAATAAAAGTTCCCCAGCTTCACTTCCTCACTGCAGAAATCCAACTAGTAACTATCCATAGGCAAAAAATACCATACTGATTATTGCAGAACTCAAGAGTGGGGTTAAGACACCCCCTTAGACTACTGAACCAAAAAAAAATAAGCTGATGGGAAGAGTTCTCTTTGACCTTGCTGTCCCTCACCCAAGCTGGCACAGTGCCACACACAGAGATTTCTCTAGTACCCATAATTTCTATAATGGTAAAAGTGAGTTAGAGTTGGACATTCTTCTTTTCCACCTTTTTGTAACCTTTCACATGAGGCCCACTCCTGTCTTGTCCCATGAGAAACATTGGGAACACCATCAAGGTTAGGCCAGCTGGGGTCAATTAGAAATAAAAATGAATATAGAGTTCACAGAAACTAGCATATGGATCTTAGTGATTGCTCTGCATTCTGGCCAATGAAGGTGCCATAGCAGAGGAAGTAGCTAAACATATCATAAGGCAGGACATCCAGTCTATGGGTTTTCCAGGCAGGCTGGAATCCCTAGCTTGCTTCTACACAAACAGGTGCTCTTCTTATGTTTTACCTATGTTGAGAGGCAACTGTAGGTCAGTAATTATGGCAGCATCTGGACCTGTCAAGGTGGAAAGGTGATTCAAATAATTTCCAGTGTTCACATTAAGTCTTTCCCATGCCAGGAATTAACTGCAGGTCAGTAAATACCCACCAAGGGAAAGTCTGGGCTTGCCCAGTCATAACTGCAGAGTGATGACTCTACCAAATTTTAGGGCTCTATGTAAGCCTACCCAAGGCTAGGAGCCAAGCACAAGTCCACACATATCTGTGAAACAGCCTCTGGAACTTCCTATCCCATTTGGCTGAGAAACAATCCCAGAGACCACACCCTACCTTGGAGCTCATCACATGGCCCTGCTTAACTACAAATTCCAAACAATAGTACCACCCTGCCAGGGAAGAAAACCTGCAACCCTGCTTAATCAGAGGCATTATGACAGCCCAGCCAGGAGCACCACTTAATGATAGAGTTCAATCAGTGGTCTCACCTGACCAAGGAGCATAGTCAGCAATGTCATTCAACTTCATAGCAGAGGAAGTGACCCAGTAAACTCAAGAACCTGACATCAATCTCTACCAGTACAATGTTGCTATGAGTTGGCCCACCCAGCATTCCAGGCTAAATAGTAAAGATATATCACCACCAAAAAAAAAAAAAAAAAAAAAAAAACACCTAAAAAGGCCAACATAAATGGCTGTTGCCTCAAATTCAGGAATCAACATAAGGACATAGGAATTATTAAAAAATAAGGAAATATGGCACTACCAAAGAAACTAAGCTCCAGTAACTGACTTAGAAGAAATGGTAATATGTAATGTAAGAGACAAAGAAATTAGAATAACCCTCTTAAAGATGTTTGGAGAACTACAAGGAAACAAAAATATAGCAAAACAATTCACAATTGCAAAGATGTGGAAACAACCCAAGAGCCCATCAATACATGAGTGGATTAATAATGTGGTATGTGTGTACCATGGAATTCTACTCAGCCACACAAAACAATGGTGATCTAGCATCTCTTATAGTATTCTGGATAGAGCTGGAACCCATTCTATTAAGTGAAGTATCAAAAGAGTGGAAAAACCAGCACCACATGTACTCATCATCAAATTGATATTAACTGATCAACACTTAAGTGCACATATAGTAATAACATTCATTGGGTGTCAGGCAGATGGGAAGGGGGAAGAAGGGATGGGTATATACACACCTAATGGGTACAGTGCACACTATCTGGGGGATGGACACACTTGAAGCTCTGACTTGAGTGGGGCAAAAGCAATATATGTAACCTAAACATTTGTACCCCTATAATATGCCAAAACAAAAAAATAAAAGTAAATAAATAAATAAATAAGAAAACACAAATAGAAAATTAAATAAAGTTTAGAAAAAATCCTAGAAATAAAGAATACACTAACTGAATTAAAAAATTCAATAGAAGGCTACAGCAGCAGATGTAATCTAACAGAATATCAGTGTGCTCAAAATATTTAAAATAATCCAAATAAAAAGCAAAAAGATAAAATAATTAAATGAATGAAAAAGGCAGCAGAAGAACTCTCCTTTGCATGATAGGTGTTTATGAAGGAAAAGAGAGAGAAAAATGCCTAGAAAGCATATTTATGGAAATAATGTGTAAAAATTTCCCAAATTTGTAAAAAGATAATAATGTGCACACTGCAGAAGCTCAGAAATTTTCAGTCAAAGAGGAGTTCACTAAAAACATTATGGTCAAATTATCCAAAACCAAAGACAAAGAAAGAATAATTAAGGTATCAAAAGATAAGAATATGTTATATTCTTAGAAACTCCAATACAGCTTTAAGCAGATTTCTCAGCAGAAACTCTGCATGTCAGGAGAGTAAAATTATATATTCAAAGTACTGAAGGGGAAAAAATAATGGCCAAACAAGAATATTTTACCCAGCAAAGCTGTCATTCAGAAAGGAGGAATAAATAAAAACTTTCTAAGACAAACAAAAGCTAAGGGTGCTCATCACCACCAAGCCTACTTTACAGGAATTGCTAAAGGTAGATCTTTCAGATGAAATAAAAGGCTAATAATAAAAAAAATTAAAATGAAGTAAAAATCTCAATATCAGCCAAGCATACCCATACAGAATTATCTAACAGTGTAAAGGTGGTGTGTGAAGAAATTTTATATCTAATAAGAGGGTTAAAAGACAATTTTCTTTTGACAGCTACAATAAATTGCTAAAAGATATAAATTACAAAAAATAATATAAATTTTCATATCAGAATTATAAAAGTTGGTAGTTGAATAATAGAGCTTTTGTATGCAATTAAAGGCAAGTTATTATCAGCCTAATATAGCTTGTATAAAGATAAGATATTTTATGACAACCTTATGGTAATCACAAGGGAAAAACAAAATATAAAAGACAGTATTCAAATCATATCACTACAGAAAACCAACACATCACAAAAGAAGACAGAAAGAATGGAAGAAAGAAACAAGGGAGTCACAAAAAAAATTAGAAAACAAATTAATAATTGGCAGTAGCAACATCTTATTTATAATTACCTTAAATGTACATGAATCAAATTATCCAATAAAAAGACATTTAGTGGTTGAATGGATTTGAAAATAAAAGGAAAGATCCAACCATACGTTGCCTATAAGAGACTCACATTACTAGTAAGGACACAAATAGATTAAAAGTAAAATAATAGAAAAATGTAGTCCAAATGAAAACTAAAAGAGAGAAGAGGTAGCTATATTCATATCAAATAGACTTTCTGTCAAATACTATAATATAAAAAGAAACAAAGAATGTCATTACATAATGATAAAGTGCTAATTCACCAAGAAGACATAATAATTGTAAATATATATGTACCCAAGTTTGGATCACCTAAATACATAAAGAAAATAATAAATGATCTGAAGGGAGAGACAGACTGCAATATTATAATAGTAGAGGACCTCAATATCCCACTTTCAACAATGCACAATTCATCTAGAAAGAAACTCAATAAAGTAACATTAGACATGCATTACACTTTAGACCAAATGGGCCTAAGTCATATACAGAACATTTCAATCAACAGCAAAAAAAACATACATTTTTCTCAAATACACATGAAACCTTTCTCCAAGACACATCATGCCATAAAACAAATCTCAGTAAATTTAAGAGGATGGAAATAATATTAAGTAACATTTTTCATCACAATGACATGAAACTACAAATCAATAACAGGAGAAATTTTGGAAAATACAAAAAAATGTGAACATTAAACAACGTGCTCCAAAACAAGAAATGGATCACAGAAATGAAAAAGAAAATACTTTGAGACAAATGATACCGAAAATGTAACATACTAAAACTTATAGGATGCAACAAAAGCAATCATAAGATGGAAATTCATAGCAGTAAACACCTATATGTGATGTAAGAAAAGAAGAAGATCACAAATAAACAATCTAATGTCATACTTCAAATAATTATGAATAAGACAGAGCAAACTAAACTCAAAACTACCTGAAGGAAGAAAATAAGAAATATCAGAGTAGAAATAAATGAAATAGAGCCTAGAAAACAATAGAAAAATATCAACAAAACTGAGTGTTTTCTTCAAAGATAAGCAAAATAGAGAAACCACTAGCTATACTAACAAGGAAAAAAAAGAGAGACTACACAAATTAATAAGATCATAAATGAAAGAAGAGACATTACAAGCAACAGTGATGTTTTATAATGCTGACAATAATTTCTTATAATCCTTTGTAATCATTTTTAGTCTATTTGTGTCCTTACTTGGTAGTATCAGAATATCAGAATACAAAGGGTTATAAGAAAATATTGTAATCAATTATATGCCAATAAATTTGATAACCTAGGAAAAATGGATAATTTCCTGGACACATACAACATACCAAAACTGAATCATGAAAAAATAGAAAACATGAACACACAGATAATGAGTAAGAAGAAGAAATCAGTAATAAAAGGTCTCCCATCAAAGAAAAGTCCACTGCTAAATTCTACCAAATATTTAAAGAACTAATGTTGATTCTTATCAAACTCTTATAAAAATATCAAAATAGAGAAAATACTTCTGTTATTGTTTTATGAGGCTAATATTACTCTGATATGAAATACAAACAAAACAGTATAAGAGAAAAAAATACATAGGCCAATATCCCTGATGAATATAGATTCAAAAATCCTTAACAAAATATTAAAAAACAGAATTCAACATGAAAGGAATAATTTACCATAATTAAATGAGATGTGATCCTGGAATGCAAAGATGATTCAACATATGCAAATCAATACATGTTATTTACCACATTAACAAAATTAAGAGTAAAAATCATGATTATTTTCACCATTGTAGAAAACTCATTTGACTACATTCAGTTCACTTTTATGATAATAACTCTGAACAGATTAGATATACAGCTAATGCTCCAAAAACCATAACTAACATCATTCTTGATGGTGAAAACTGAAAAATTTTCATTAAAATCAGACAAGACAAGGATTCCATCTCTTACCATTTCTATTCAAGACAGTATTGGCAGTGTTAGCCAGAGCAATTAGTCAAGAGAAAGAAAGAACAGACAGCTTAATAAGAAAGGAAAAAGTAAAATTATCTCTATTTTCAGATGACATAATCTTTTATAAATAAAACCATAAAAACTCCACAAAAAATCTTTGAGAACCAATAAATTCAGCAAAGCTTCAGGTTACAAAATCAATGTACAATGTAGTAGAACAATGGTACCAGAGGCTGAGAGGGGTAGGAAAGAAGGAATCATATCCCTTTGTTGACCAAACGATACAAAGTTTTGATAGACATGAGAAATGGATTTCCAGATCTATTACACAACAGGATACCTATAGTCTAAACCTATATTATAAATATATAATAAATTATATATTTCAAAAATATTAGGTCATAAATTATGAAATGAGCTGTAGTAGAAGCGAATCAGTCTCAAACTACCTGTGAATTAGCCAGAAGATTTGACACTACTAGTCCATAAACATTGGATCATTTGGAACAAACCAACAAGGTAAAGAAGCTGAATAGATAGGTACCATATGAATTAAACCAGCCTCAGAAGAGAAATAATCTTGAAGCTCACCTTTCTTTGCTGTCAGGACATAAAGGCAGACCATTTCTACATTGTATTGTTATGTGTGATGAAAAATGGATTCTTTTTGATAATTGCAAGTATTCGGCACAATGGTTGGATCAAAATGAAGTGACAAAACATAGTCCAAAACAAATATTCATCAAAAAAAGCTAATGGGTCTGTAAATTCCAGATGTTTCATCATAAAAAATGATAGGTAAGAGAGGCGATGGATATGTTAATTAGCTTGATTTAATCATTCCACATTGTCTATGTATATAAAGGTATCACATTGTACCTCATAAATGTATGCAATTATGATTTGTGAAACAAAAATAATAGTTATAAAAATTAAAAATAAATGATTAAATTTATTTCTTCAAAAAAAAAGAAACCTTATGAATGTCTCTCTAAAGTTTAGGACAGAAAAATACTTTCCAGATCTTATATACATTTAGAGTGTGATGGATAGTCCTATTTGAGTTCTAAGATGGAACATCGATAAATAAGAAAATAAGATCCTTTTTTACAGAATGCTTTAACATGGCCTATATCCTCTGGGTATTATAGAGTTTGTTTTGTTTTATTGTCACTGAGTATAACATATGACTATTTTCTCCTTTCAGGTTTACAATAAATCCTAAGCCATACAATTTTCTATTAACTGTGTGTGGGTGGAGGAGAGGATGCAAATCACAGAGAAAAATATTTTACCTTATCATTTCTAGGTTGTACTAATCATCTGGTTTCAAGAGACTAAATTTTTGATGTGAGTTTCAAGAGGAAAAAGGAAGAACTGCTTTAAAATTGAATATAGGCTTGACTTCATGAAAAGAAACAGGTAAAAAGAGAGGAAGAATCCACTTCTGGAGATCAATCAATCTAGATGTTATAGATGAAGTTAGTGCCTAAAAATATATTCTGTGCAGGAGTAAGGGACACTTTTCCTGTGAAGTTAACATGCCTTTTAAATATCACGAGGAAACACTCAATTCCAAAGAGCAACATAAATCAACACATATGAAATAATATGAGAAAGGCAGTTCTCTACGTCATGGGAAAACTGCCACTAAAATGGCAAAGTAACGAAAGAAGACAATAGGATATGGTGGTTCTTCATACAGATAGTTTAACATACAGAAACAGTATAGTTTGAAAAAAATTCTGTACAGTGACAACTACAAGCAGTTTTGAAAGCAGCATCATGAGATTAAATCTGGAAAGGTGGGAAATCACAGATTCTTAGTTCCGCAAAAAATGTTGAGCCTTTTAGAAAGAATCAATAACATTGTGGAGGGGAAGGGTATTCCTCTAACCCTTGTTAGGGAGAGGCAGATAGAAAATGTAACCAAAATGTTAAAAAAAAAAAAAAAGAAAAAATAAAAACAAACATTTATCATGTGTGGGACAGGTGGGAGGGGGGAGTAGGGGTGGACATATACATACATAGTGAGTGTGATGCACACCATTTGGAGGATGGGCACATTTGAAACTCTGACTCGAGGGAGGAGGGGAGACAAGAGCAATGTATGTAACCTTAACGTTTGTTCCCCCATAATATGCTGAAATAAAAGAAAAGAAAAAAAAAAAGAATCGATAACAAAAGGCATTCTCTGAATAAAGTCAAGGAATGCCAAAGTCAGATTAGCATCTGCAGTGTTACTCAAATAGCAGTTGTAATATGAATTCCAGAGAAGTGAAACAGAAGGTAACTCTCTCCATCAAGAGGCCACAGTAATAGCCCAGAGAAAGAATGATAGGGCTTAAATGCAAGGGAGGAGTAATAGGAATGGCAAGGAAGAGCTGAATGGGAGAAAAGTTAATGAAGTGAAATCAAAGTGCTTTGTGTGTTATTAGAGAGAGGGCGAGAGCAAGATTACTCTTTTGTTTCTGATTTGCATGTCAGGGGAGGAAGATGTCATTAGCTAAGATTGGAAATGCAGGAGAAGGAGAAAAATGGAGAGGAGGGAGAAAAATAATGAAATGAATAAATTAAATCTGAACTCTTTCAAAAGAGAGCTCAGTAGAAATGTAATTTGGGAATTACCCAGTGTATGAAATGGTACCTATAGGAGTGATAAAACCCTGGAGAGAGAAAAGAAGAGGATTAAAAAAATGGTACAAGTCACCAATATTAAAGAAACAGGCAGAGGAAGAAGAGCAGACACAAAAGATGGAGCAGAGATGGTTATGGAGATGAGAACATTTGGTGCTGTCTGAACAACCACGAGCATAGACTCTCAGGAGCACAGAATGATCCATAGAGTGAAATGAATAGGCAGCAATTACAGTCAGACTGCTAAGAGATCTCTGGGTATAGCCATTAAAAGATCATTTTACATATTTACTAGAATATTTTAGTGGAATATAGAAGTAAAAACCAGATTGCAGTGGGTGGAAAGAGCAAATATGATGTGAGGAACACAAGACAGGAAATATGTTCTTATGTTTAAAAAAGTCATGCATACACACACACCCCAAAATTTCTTCTTTGGAAAAGAAAACTAGGGTGACATAGTGAGTGAAATTTACTTGAAAAAAATGTGTCTTTTGATTTTTTAATATGATAAAGATTTCTCAGCTTTTATTCATCAATGAGGTAAATATTATTCAACACCTAGTACATGCCACGTGCTGTATGAAACTGACATCATACTATATGTGATCTTGCTTTGTGACATTCTTCCTTGAAAATTCAGGAACTATAATCCTATGTGATTAAATGAGATTAAGTGTTGTTAAATGTGATTCAGTGTTTAGAGTGTGTGTGTGTGTGTGAATATGTAACTCGTATTACACATATGTAACTCATATTTTTATTATATATATGTTTAGGATGTTTCATACTGTATTATTTAGAAAATTTAATTAGTATCTTTGAACTTGCACTTGAGCACACAACTAAAAATGGTTATTTACTGAAGAGTGCATGTTTTTCTCTCCCAAAATACTAAGGAGAATTTATCATTTAATATTGTCTCATCCTACAGACATATAAGGCATACCAATTTGCATTGATTGTCTGAGCCTTAATGCAACTTGCCAAGTCACAGAACTCCTTGCCCTGAACCTAGAGAATCACTTAAGTCCCTACAAGCCAACTCTCAAGACACTAACTAAATAAATCATAACAATCCATATATAAAATGAGACTATGCAAAATAGTATTTTATTCTTACAATGTGCAGGGGATATTTCTACAGACCACTAGGCCCTCAGAAATTTCACTGATAAGGCAAACCATTTTATTCATAGGGGTTTCTGTCCCATGCCTTGTCAACATGTGTCATCTAGATGGTCTGTTACACAGGCATCTTGATTGTTTGCCACTCCCTGTGATTTGGACCTGTCAGCATACGGGTTGTAACTCCAGTGGGCCAGCAACATGTCCTCTTAAAGCTCTGAAGCTTAAATTGTAGAACAGAGTGGATATAAACATGAGGCGAGAGAGTCCAATTTCCATAAATTTGCTGGGATCTAACTGTAATTACACATTTGAGAAAATTAGGTCACTAATGGGTAAGGCCTGAGTTGACTTGACTTCACCTCACTGGGTAACTTTCTCAGGTGGGATGTTCAAGAAAAGCATTAACAGCCTCAATGTGAAAGGGAGGAGCCACTAGTCCAGATTTCAGGGAGGCTCAATTCATCTTCAGTCCCTCTAATTCATCTCACATATTTCCATTTCATCATAGAGCTAGTCCATCCTGAGTGCCCTCTACATTTTGCATGTGCCCTCCCAATACTGTGTATTCTATTTCAGTAATTAGAATTCATCAACTCATGAAATAAAACATTTATTTGATTTGTAGCTATCTTAGATGTGCTACTGCAAGGTATAGATACATTTAGTACTTAACTTGATAGTCCCGAAGTTTCCTTCTGTGCCTCAATTAGAGTTTAGGAATGTTAACACACCATTCTCCTTTTAGCTCTCCTGTGCTCGTAAAAGGCTCTGCCTAACTTCTGTTTTTGAAACCTTCCTGTCCTTTAATGGCATAAACAAAAACAAAGATTTACCCAATCCACCTTAGCTTATTTTAATTCAAAAATTTTTCATACTTATCCATTAAAATAAAAAATGAGTGAAAAATGCTAAACCCAATAGGATGCCAGTAAAATAGGCTTAAATCAAACTTACCCCAGGCAACCAACCTACATAGTAACTCTATCAAGATAATCTAGAATTGCTGTGCCACTAAGTAGCTGGGCAGGAGCAAATGAAAACCATCTGTGAAAGAAGATAAACATCCTAGGGCTAAATTGTTTTCCACAAGCAATTTCTTAACTACAATGTCCAACTCAAAATAAAAGGTAAGCAGTCATCTTAAGAGTTAAGATAAAATGAGTAGGAACAATCAGAAACAAAAAATAGCATAAAAACGATCCATAGGCACATCCAATAATGGTATTACAAAACACAGATTATAAAATAATCCATATCTGGAAGTTTTCTCAGAGAAATGGGTTTAGCTGATTAACAATCAAATAAGCACTTTTATAAACCTTAAAAATAGATAAAATTTAGAACACAGTGGAGAAATGTAATGTACGTTAGTATAGATTCTAACAGTTAAAATATTCCACAGTTCTTTGGCATTCAAAAACTGATGTGAACTCTAATCGTAATTCTTTTTTATTTAATATCTCTGCACCTTATAGCATTTTCCCTTTATCTAGACTATTCTTTAGTATGACTATAATGTGTCTAATTTAGTGCTTCTTCAATCTTAAGATTCATATTGTCTGTTCTGAAAAATAATTATCCATAATCACTTCAAATATTGTCTGACCCCCATTTTTATTGCATCTTAATGGAATTCATTATAGATTAATGCAGGTTTTTCTCATTCTCTCCTCCTACCATTCTTTTATCTTCTGTAGCACATTTTGATACTAATTTTGTAGCACATTTGATAATAACACATAATAATAACTTCTCTCACTATTGTGTACCCAATATGTGCCAGGAACTATGTAAGTACTTTATATTTATTCCTAAGAATCATATTGGAATCCAAAAAAACATAAATAACTTGATGATTGTTGCAAATTTGGTCTCATGCCACCTTTGGGTGATTTCTTCTTTTCGTTTGTGTGTACCATTTATTTTACCTAAGTTTAATATTTATTTCAATTGTCATTTTTTCTATGACTTTCTTTTCCTTTTAGTTCCTTTTTAAATGAATGTGCTTTTCCACAATGCACCATTTTTGCTTTATCTATTCTATTTTTTAATTTATCTTTTTGAACACATTAATATATATATTTTTAAGTATCTCTCATGTTAATATAGTATCTGTTTCTTGGATGTCAAATCTTTTGTTTATTTTATCCACTGATTGTCTCATATGAAGTTTGTTTCCTTTTGTGTTTTGTAACATAGATCATGGAGTAGTCCCTTCAGCAGACTTTCTACAAGATTCTCTTTGTCCTCTGAGTTACCTATTTGTGTAGACTTCTTATCTCAGATTACCTCAATAACACAGTAAATGTGCATACAGACCCATGCCGGCACATAATATAACTTGAGTTTCAATTTCTTGCCAACAACACTTATGACCTCATACTCTTCCCTGCATGAGTAGCCCACTTACTTGACATATCCCTTGGTCAAGGGCTGAAATTATTTTTAGGCTGTCCTATATTTGAGTTTCATCTCCAAACTAAAAACCCAGATTTGGGGCTTAGCATCTTAATTTATTTATCAGGCAAAACTCTGTCCAAGGAAATTACTCCATGTCAATATTCCCCAAAGCTTGGTGGCTTCACTTTGTGGTCTCTGATAAGACATCCTTTACTTCTTCATTTCTAGCATGTGGGAATTCTCTTTGTTGTCACAGAGCTGAAGGATGCATTTAAAATATTCTATTGTGTTTCATATAGACTTTTAATATGTTTGGTGTGAAAGTGAGAGATGTCTTCAGTCCATTCTGTCCAATATATCACCCCAATATAGTAAAACATTATTTGCAGCTAGATTTTTGAATTTGAATAATCCTTTCAATAGTCCATTTTATGCATTTATAATTGTTTCCTTAAATAATAATAGTATACTTCTAATCTATTGAGAATTTCATTGGCAGAAAGCAGAAATGAAAATTTATATTGAATTGTTAGGTAGTGTTGAATTATTACAAAATATAGTTTAAGTCATATTTTATAAGAATGCCTAACAAATACACCAGCAATGTGATAAAAACAAAACATTATTGTTACTTTGAAATCTTACAAATATTACTTGATTTCCTCAAATATCCATTTAATTCATAAGGGAGAAAGCAATAGTTTCACAAAAAAAATATACAAAAGTATGCAATATAACAATACAGTAGTATTTCAGGATAACCTATAACACTTGGTATGCAACACAGAATCTTAGAATAAGATCTACAGATTTTTGTGTCTTCAAATTTATTCCCAGTTAACAATGCATTTAACTCACTTCACTTCAACTCAGTTCATCAAATATATTAAAAAGATTACAATATTTCTAAGACTTAAGAACCAGAAAATTGCCTAGTTTTCTCATCTCTACAATTCTCCTTCTTCTTTTGTAAAAGATAGTAATACTGATTTTTTTCTCTCGTTGTAAACTTCTAATTATGATTTAATCAATGACATTGAACAATTATACAAAAAGTCTTCCTTATACTGTACCCTAATATGCCTAAATTAATATGAATCCACTATTTCTAATTCTTAACCAAAAGACTATTTAGCTGAATCAATCCAATCCTCCATCTACATAATGGTACATATTAGAGCTTTTATATTTCCTACTTGTCTGCATCTCTTAAATTAATATATCTAATAATATAAACAATCCTATGTTGTAAAAAGAGATTATATACTACTGTGAAATTTTCTAATTTTATAAAAACATATTTTCATAAATAATGCTATAATATTAAAGCTTTGGGATATAAAATATATCAATCTAATATGAATTTATAATTGTTTTGATACGTTTCACATATGCCTCATTTGTAAAAAAAAATAGTATTAAATTGTTAGACCAATAATAATTTTGTCAGTCATTTTATTAATAGCTTTATCCTATTTAACTTAAACTTTTAATTTCATATCTGATTCAAGTTCTCTTTCTGTCATTTTAGGGTACGCTATAGCTGTGGCTCAAGTTTCTTGGACCGTGTGTATGGGGACGGAGTGAAATCCCATACCTCCTTTTATTTCTCCCCTCTTCTTTCAGTGAGCTTTTTTGAAAAGAAAGAGGAAAGAGGGACAGTGAAAAGATATGTGTCTTATGTGATTTCCTGTTGCTAGATCGCTGTCCTCTTTCTCTTGGTTGACATGGTTGCTTATGTAACAGCTCACAGATTTTTCACTCATAAAATTAGTCCAAATGGTTTATCTCAAATGATGGGCATATGCATTCCTTGCATAGCCCTGTGTGGTTTTCACTTTCTGTAGAGTCCCATGCAGAGAAGTTGCAGTCCATCCAATCCCCAGGTTCAGATTTGACTTTCTTTTCTTCTGTATAGTCTTGCTACCCTGAAATCTCTTGCTCATCAGTCCTCTTCTAAAGAAGATTAACCTTTTAAGTGGGATATTAAAAAGACAGTTTAATCTTAAGTGGCTTCTAAGTTCATGGTTCAGGGATATCTACCTATATGCATTGTATATCTATACATTGAAGAAATGTAATAAGATTCATTGGCAATCCCTCTTGCTGGAAAACTACAATTTCTTCTCTGCCTTTTACTCTATAGTTCCGACTTTATGGATAAGAAGAGAAGTTCAGCCAGCCACAATTTTGGTACCTGTGTGGGACAAATAGCTTTTCTAAAAGAACGATCAGGTCCCTCAGAAAGACTATTGCCTTGCCCACTCTGCTCTCCCTTCCATCCTTTATACAAAAGGTGAATTGTTTAAAAAGTGAATATTATTATTATACTATTAATGCATTATATAAAAATTAGCACTAACATATAAAATATATTAATATATTATACATACAAAGTGAATAGTACTAAAGCTTTATAAAAAAGTGAATGGTCAGAAATGCTACAATTTAGCCTGCATGTTGGGGAATTACTTGGGCTCAACATTTCCCTTAAAATGTGGAATACTGGGAGAGGATGAAGCATGATAGCCTAATAGAAACCTCCAGTGATCATCCCTCTGCATGAACGCCAAATTCAACATATATCCATGCCAGCAAGAACCTTCTTTTAGAAGAACCAAAATTCAGGTGAGTGGTCATACTATCTGGTTTTAATATTGTATCAATGAAAGAGTCACTGAAGAAGAGAAAAGAGACAATATTGGATTTCCTACACCACCCTTCCTTCATTTCCCAGCAGTGCTGCATCAGTGTACAGAGTGGACAGAGGATCTGTGTGCCTGGGGAAGGGAGAGTAAAGTGACTGTGGGATTTTGAATTGAAACTCAGGGCTTTTGTGGCACAGGGGAACACAGTACATGGCAGAATTCTGTGGGCACCAAAGGAAGAAGCACTTAGAGCAGCCTGGTCAGAGGAAAATCCTCTCCCTCAAAACCTGACAAGCCCCTCCCCCAGCTGATCAAAAGCAGGCTGGGGCCTGGCCTAAATTTGTAAGGCAGTCAGGCTTCAAATGCAGAAGTCCTTTGGCAATTCCTGGAGCTGTGCTGGCTCAGAGCCAGTGGGCATGGGATTTGTATGACAGTGAGACACCAGCCACAGCATCCAAGCCAGTGCTTGCGTCACCCTGCCCCAACTGCAGGCAGTGCAGTTCAAGAAAAGTCTTCTTCCACTTGGAGGAAGGAAAAGGAAGAGTTCAGAGGACTTTGTTTTGCAACATGGGTAGCAGCTCAGCCACAGTAAAATAAAATACCAAGCAGACTCCTGAAGCCCCTGAGCCTAGGCCTTAGTTCCTGGATAGCATTTCTGGACTCACCCTGGGTGAGAAGAAAATATGATGCCTTGAAGGGAAGAACCCAGTTCTGGCAAGGTTCATCAAGAGCTAGCTAAAGAAACCTTGGGCTTTGAATAAACATCATAAGTAGCCAAGCAGCAGTCACCGGGGGCATTGGGTTAGACTGGGCTGGCTTCATATGTGACCTGGTGCTGGCAGTCATGAAGGAGTGCCCATGTCCCTCATCCACAAACTCCAGCAGCCCAGCATAGAAAGTGAGGGAATAGAGTAAGAGACTTTGCCTGATAATACAGGGAATTCTCCCATAGCTTACTCAAATGTACAAAGTTAGTACTACCAGGAGACTACAAGAGTCACAGTATTACTGGGATTGGGACACCCTCATTGCTGATATGACTGCAGTGACCAAAGACTTAGATTACAACACTCAGTTCCCTTCGAATATTCGCAAAGGTTTTTCAAGAACAACAGGTTCAAACAAGCCCACACAATGAAGATTAAAATAAATACCTGTCTTCAATGCCTAGACATCGAGGAATATTAACAAGCCTCTAAATACTCATGAAAACATAAGCACACCAAACAAACTACATAAGCTACAAATGACTAATCCTGGAGTGATGGAGATATGTGACCTTTCAGGCAAATAATTCAAAATAGTTGTAATGAAGAAGCTCAATGAACTTGAAGACAAACACACAGAAAGAACTAAGAAGCTTATCAAAGAAATTTAACAAAAACTTTGAAATAAAAAAAATAATAATAATAAAGGCAGAAATTTCGGAACTGAACAATTCAATTGACAAAGAAAAATGTAACAGGGTCTCTTAACAGCAGGATTGACCAAGCAGAAGAATGAATTAGTGACGGACTTATACCTAATGCATAAAATCTTAAGAATTCTAGAAGAAGATATTGAGAAGACTCTTTCAGACATTGGTCTAGGCAAAGAATTTTTGAAGAAGACCCCCAAAGCAATTGCCACAGCAACAAAAATAAATAAATGAGACTTGATTAAATTAAAATATATCAAATTACTGAAAGAAAACATTAGGGAAAGGCTTTAGGACATTGGTCTGGGCAAGGTCTTCTTGAGTAATACTCCAGAACATGGGAAACCAAAGCAAAATTGGACAAATGGCACCACATCAAGTTAAAAAGCTTGTTCATAGCAAATGAAACAATCAACAAAGTGAAGAGACAACCCACAGGACAACATTTAGAATCTACCCATACAACAGAGGATTGATAACTAGAATGTATCATGAGCGCTAACAACTCGATAGAAGAAAATAAAATAATCCAATTTTAAAAATGGACAAAGGATCTGAATAGATATTTTTCAAAAGAAGACATACAAAGGACCAATGAAATGGGTATATGAAAAAATGCTCAAGATCATCAGTCATCGGGGAAATGCAAATCAAAACTGCAATGAGATATCATCTCACCCCATTTAAAATGGCTTTTATAAAAAAGACAAGTAATAATGAATGCTGGCAAGGATGTGGGCAGAGAAGAACCCTTGTACATTGTTTAGTGGGAATGAAAATTAATGCAACCACAATGTAGAACAGTGTGGAGAATCCTCAAGAAACCAAAACTAGAAAAACCATATGACCCAGTATCTCATTCTGGGTATATATTCAAAAGAAGGGAACTCAGTATATCAAAAAGATATCTGTACTTCCATGTTTATTGCAGCACTATTCACAATAGCCAAGATTTGAAATAAACATAAATTTCCATCAACAGATGAATGGATAAAGAAATTATGGTACATATGCACAATGGAATATTACATAGCCACAAAATAATGAAATCCATCCACTTGCAACAACATTGATGGAACTGGAGAAGACCACATTAAGTGAAATAAGCCAAGCACAGAAACAAAAATCTCTCTTGTTCTCATTCATGTGTGGAAGCTAAACAATTAATCTAATGGAGACAGAGAGTGGAATAATGGTTACCAGTACCTGATAAGGGTAGCAGGAAGAGGATATAAAATGGAGATAGTTAATGAGTGCAAAAATATAATTAGACAAAATTAACAATATTTGATAGTACAATAAAGTGACTATAATCAGCCATAGTTAGGATACACTTTAAAATAACTAAAAGAGTAGAATTGGCATGTTGTTAACACAAAGAAATGATAAATGCCTGGGATAATGTATACCCAAATTACCTTGATTTGATTAATTCATATTGTATACTTATATCAAAAAAATCACATGTACATTATAAATATATACAACTATTGCAAGAAATATACTGCTGTGCATAGTTGCCTCCCTCATTGGCTTACAGATATGTGTGACTCATGGTTTCTTCAGGAAAGCAGAACCTCCATTGATGATAGGAATAATGGATGTATGTGGAGATTAAACCTTGTATTAATATTAGGCTATTAAGTATGAAATATCTGATTTCCTTAAGTACTAATTTTGACAGTTGATATCTCTGGCATTTCACTTTGACATTTTTGTTTTATTTTTACTTTTAAATGCATAATTTGGCTTGTGGTTATCTTTCATTTTTTTAGAGCAATTTTTGTGAAACCATAGATAAGTAAAAAATTCATGTTATTTTTGAATATGAGTTTCATTGTGGAACTAATGCAGCTCAGACAGCTTGAAATAGCAACGAAGTGTTTGTGAAGGATGCGGCTAATGAAAGCACAGTATGTCAATGCTTTGAGATGTTCCATTCTGGTGATTTTAATCTTGAAAATAAGCCACGTGGGCAAACTGAGAACAAGGTAGATAATGATGAGCTGAAAGCTGTAGTGGAAGCAAATCCATCTCAAACTATGCATGAATTAGCAGCAAGGTTTGATGTTACTATTCCAACAATATTGAACCATTTGAAATAATTTGGCAAGGTAAAGAAATTGGATATATGGATTCCACATGAATTAAGCGTTAGCAGAGAAATTGTCTCAAAGCTTGCCTTCTGTCATGACATAAAGGTGAACCATTTCTGCACCATATTGTTACATGTGATGAGAAATGGATTCTTTTTGACAATTGCAAGCATTTGGCACAATGGTTGGATAAAGATGAAGTGCCGAAACACAATCCAAAATCAAATATTCATCAAAAAAAGCTACTGGTGTCTGTTTGGTGGTACAGTGCTGGTATTATCCACTATAGCTTCATGAAACCTGGTTAATCGATTACACTGGATGTCTACTGCAATCAATTGAAATGATGAGGATGCTTGAGATTAAGCAGCCAAAATTGATCAATAGAGACAGGCCAATCCTCTTGCAAGACAATGTTTAACCATATGTCACACCAACAATGCTGCTCAAACTACAGAAGGTGGACTTGGAAACTCTCTGTCATCCACCATATTCACCAGACCTTGCACCAAGTAACTACTATTTCTTCCAGTCTTTGGATCACTTCTTGCAAGGAAAAATATTCAATTCTCAACAAGCTGTGGAAAACACGTTTCACCATTTCACTGCCACTAGCTGTCCAGGCTTCTTCACTGCTGGCGTAAACAAGCGACTGTTAAAATGGCAAAATGGGTTGATAGTTTAGGCACATACTTTGATTAATTGTACTGCTTCTTGTTTGAGATATAATAAAGTACATTTTCAATACAAAATTGTGCATTTGATATTTAATGAGCTATGTACCCATAATAATTAAAAATAAAGAAAATTTTAAAATAAAAAAAAATATATATGCAGTAGTTTCCCTAATTCTCACATTTGTGTTTTATTTGCAAGTCTGGATTAGGAGAAACAAAGTCTACTCAATTTATTTCAAGTAGTTTTCTATAGATGCCTAAAATTAAATCCCTATGTCAGGTTTGCTTGTCCTCCCCCAAGTGTTATCAAAGCATTACTCATAATTATTCACAAAAATCACACATTTCAGAGTCTTCCCCAATAGATTTAGCTTTGAAGAAAACATTTTCTGACTAAGAGTAATTCCTTAAAAAATAATATTTACTAATAATTTAAATAATAAGTAATGTTAAAAATACTATTCAGTGGAAAATACTTACGATTATAAATTGATCTTGTAAAAAATTGCTACTAATTTAGAAATAACTCAAAAAGGTATAAAAGGTAGTATAACCTGAGTAATTATAAATCTTCGAATAATACATTTGATCATGTTTTGGGGATCTAACATATTTCTACTTCTAGAATTCCTCGAAGACTACTGTAGCTCTTCAGCATATATTAGAAATTGACAGCTCATTATCAACTCATTAGGAATGCTGTTAACTGTGCAAAAGAAATATATTCTGCACAGTAGACTCCTAATTGTGAAATGTATTGAAATTTGAGCTAGATTCAGCATTTCAGAGAGAGAAAAGAGCTTCTATTCAATTAATGGAAAAGCATACAACTGCATGGTTAAAATGAAAGAAAAAACTTAAGTTTCAATATATTTCAAAAAACAACCCTGCATTATGTTTTCTTGTTCTTTTACTTGTTCTCTGACTTCCAGTTTATAGCAGTTGTCTTTCAGTCTCCAGTTCCTTTCAAAACAAATGCACTGATCATTGATTCTAGACTCTCAACTATAAAATCATTTAAGCTAAATTTTGAAGATTACTTGGAATTATTTGAGTCAATAGGCAAGGCCAAATTGCTTTTATGAATAAACATATGAAAATAAGGCATTTTAAAATATTTTTAAATAAAGAAAAAAATTATTCTAAAGTTTTTTTAAAAAGTCACATCTGTGGTTTGTACTTGATTTTAACTTAACAGACTTAAATAGTAGTCTATAGGAGACTATAGGTCAAATTCAGCCTACTGTCTATTTCTATAGATAAACTTTTCTTGGAACACAGCCACACTCATTCATTCATTTTGGAATTACCTATTGCTGTTTTCATGCCATACTAGTACAGTGAAGTAGATGCAAAAGAAAGCATATGACCCACAAACTTAATATATTTACTCTTTGGCATTTACTATTTGACCCCTGAGATTTTTTTTGTATCTCGATTTTTATGCTATTTGGGATATAAAGTAATAGATGAATTATAAGGAGTATTTCTTTATATAGCCCAAGAAACTAGAAACTTTTACCTGCATATCTTTAACTTTGGACTTTGGGCACAAAATTCTAGATACCTTTAAATATTTAGCTATAAGTAAATTAGAGATAAACTATAGAGTGATTTATAAGCCTAGATTTATATTCTTGTTTTCACTTTCTCTCTTTGTTTTTGTTAACAGAGATGGGATCTCAGTCCACAATTGTAGTATACAATCAACATACTTAAAAATTAATATAATTTCTATTTTGAACCCATGAACCTCCAGGGTAATAGAAATTTAAAATCACTGTGCCAATTAGAGAATTTTTCTTATTTCACAGTTTCTGTTTAAACTCTAGGAGTATTTGGAGTAGTAGATATTGACAATACACCTCTCTTTTTTGTAACTTAATAATTGCTCTTGTATGATTTTAGTCATTAATCCACACTTGTGATTCCAAAGCTGTCTAGTATTTTGCATGGGACTTGGTCATGGTAATCCAAACAGTTCATCATGAGATATCATTCTATTTTATCCTGTAGGCCCTTTCATGTCTGTTGGATCTTACATCTATTTCAAGGCCATTTATAGGGATTGATTGTGCCTCAGCCTACTCTTCTTATACTACTCTGTGGTAGAGAAAGTCTTTGTATGCACCATTTATCTATTCTTACTCTATAACTTTTCCATCTTGTTTTTTTTGCAGCTTCCTTATGGCTCTGCCTGGGAATAAAGAGCAGAAACCCCTTTCTAGAACACACCATTACTGTATGATTATGACTCTTTGTCCCTCTACTCAGTATACAAAAGAAAGTCCCATGTTTCCAAACCCTCATTTTTTCCATTCATTTATTTTTACCCAGTAGTCTCCTTCTTTGAAAGATAATGGCCTATACATAAGAAGCCCATAAGAAGAGGACAGGTCAATGTGTCTTGCTACATTTTTCTGCAAAAGTAAGGAATTCAAATATCAAGTCTAATTGAATCAAGGTTAAACAACAACAACAATAAACGAAAAAGAAAAAAAGAAAATGAAACTGGGTAATAAAAATAAAAGTTTGTTAAGATTTCTGAAATAAAATTTCACTACACTGGTTTCTTCCTATTGCCATTTCAATCTTAAATAAATATTAATTTTGTATGTCAGTATCTTTCTATGCAAATGTATTTCTGGTCCAGGTAGGTTAGATTGGGGTAATGTAGCAATTAACACTTGAATCTTAGTAGTTTCATGTGATAGGTGTTGATACTATTTCATCACATATATCTACTACAAATTGGTGTGTCCTTTCCAAACACTAAGTTCTTCAGTATGATGAAGACTCCCTGTTTTGAGATCCACCCCTGAAACGAGTTCTTTTGCATCACCAAGAAGAGCAAGAAAGAGACTGGAAACCATGTCAAAACTTTTCTATGGCTCAGCCAAGATGAAAAACATATTACTTTAGCTCACTTATCGGCTAGAGTTAGCCACACTATTTCATTTAAGTATAAATGGGCTGAAAGTGAGTCACTTCTGTGTCCAGGAAGGAGAAATTTGTAATGAGATTTAGTGAACACATAGTAGTATTTCCAGTATCAGAGATATAATTTCATGATGTTTTAAATCATCAAATCTTTTTAATATACATGTTATCAGGGAACATATTTTTCACCATTGATAAAACATATTACATAAAGGAAATGTTCTATCTTAGAAAAAAAGAGAATAAGTTAAAAATACCCAGCATGTCTCTAGTTAAAAGCAAATGACAATATTTCCTCATTCTGAAGGAAACAAGTGAACAAGTACCCAGGCTTTCTCTTCCAATGTGTTCCATATATCATAACCTCAAAACAACACATGTAAATAAACTTTTTTTTCCAATTTGTTTTGTTGTATTAACATATAAATAACATAAAATTTACTGTCAACAATTTTTAAGGATATAGTATGGTGTTATTAAAAACGTTAGCAAACCATCATCACCATTCATCTTCTGGCCTATTTTCCCCTTGCAAAATTGAAACTCTGTACCCATTAAACAATGTCTTCTCATGTCCCTCCTCCTGCCCCTGGCAACCACCATTCTACTTTCTGTCTCTATAATTTTGACTATTTTGAGTACCTCATCCAAGTAAAAACATACAATATTTGTCTTTTTGTGACTGGCTTAATTCACTTAGCATAATGTCCTCAAGTTGCATCCATGTAGCATATGTTAGAATTTCCCTCCTTTTCAAGACTATATAATATTGTGTGCATATAACACATTTTGCGTATCTATCCAACCCTCAAATGACATGTGAGCTGCCTCTATCTATTAGGTATTGTGAACAATGCTGCGCATAGGTGTATAATTATCTCTTCAAGACCCTGCTTTTATTCTTTTTGGTGTATATTTATAATTAGAATTGTTGAATCATATGGTAATTCTATTTTTGATTATTTGAAGAACTGTATATTATTCATACTGTTTTCCACAGCAGTTACATCATTTTACATTCTCAGCAACAGTGCACAAGGGTTCCAATTATTGCATATACTTGCCACACTTGTTATTTTCTGGGTTTTTGTTGTTATTAATAGCATTTATCCTAATGGGTATAAAGTGGTATCTCATTATAGCTTTGATTTGCATTCTCCTAATGATAAATTATGTAGAGCATTATGTCATGTGCTTATTAGCCATTGCATACTTTCCATGGAGAAATGTCTATTCAAGGTTTTTGTCCATTTTTTGATCAGGCTGTTTAGTTGTTATTGTTGAGTTTTAGGAATTATTTATGTATTCTGAATAATAATCCTTTATTAAATATGATTTATAAATATTTTCTCCTATTCTATAGGTTTCCTTTGTACTCTGTTGATTTTTCTTTGGTGTATAATTTTTTTAATTTTCATGAAGTTCAATTCGTCTAGTTTGTTTTTGTTGCTGTTATTGTTTTTGTTGTTGTTGCCTGGGTCCTTAGCCTCACATCCAAGAAATTACTGCCAAATCTAACGCTGTGAAGCTTTGCTTCTGTGTTTCATTCTAGGAGTTTATTAGTGTTAGGTCTTACATTTAGGTCTTTGATCCATTTTGAGTGAATTTTTTGTGTATGGTGTTAGCTAAGGATCCACCTACATTCTTTTGCATGAAGGTACACACTTTTTCTAGCACCATTTGTTGAAAAGCTTGTCCTTTATCCATTGAATGCTCTTGGTATCCTGTCAAAAATCATTTGACAATATATGCAGTGGTTTATTTCTGGGCTATCTCTTCTATTCTATTGCTCTATAGGCCTGCATTTATGGTACTATCACAAGGTTTTCATTACTGTAGCTATGAAGTTTGGAAATCAGGAAGTGAAAATTCAACAGCTTTTTTCTTCTGCTTTTTGGTTTTCTTTTTTTAATATTCAAGGATGGTTAAACATCTGAAAATCAATCAATTCAATATACCACATTAACAGAATGAAAGGTTGTTCTGGATATTCAGAGTCCTTTGAAACTTTACATGAATTTTAGCATACGTGTTTCAATTTCTGCAAAATCATTATTAGAATTTTGATAGGAATCTGTAACTTGTTTGGGGTACTAAAACTTCTTAGTAATATTAAATCTTTCAATCTATTAACATTTCTATGTTAACATTTCTGTGTTTCTATTTATTTATTTACTCTTTAATCACTTTCAGCAACGTTTTGTAGTTTGTATTGTAAAAGTCCTTAATCTCCTTGATTAAGTTAATTCATAAGTATTTAATATGTTTTTGTAAATAAGATTATTTTCTTCACTTCCTTTTCAGATTGTGCATTGTTACAGTATAGAAATGTAACTGATTTGGGTGTGTGACTTTGATGACTTCGTGTATTAGTTCTAACAGTTTTAGTGTAGAATTGTTAGGGTTTTCTAAATACAAGATCACCTCGTTTGCAAAAGAGATACTTTTATTTCTTCCATTCCACTTTGAATACCATTTATTTATTTATTTATCTAATTGCCCTGACTAGAACTTTTGGTACTATGTGGAATATAAGTGAAAAAAGCAGGCATCCTTTCCTTGTTTCACAATCTAGAGGAAAAGTTTTCAATCTTTCACCATTGAGTACCATGATTGCTGCAAGTTTTCCATATATACATCTTTTATTATCTTCAGGTTGTTTCTTACTGTTCTAGTTTGTTCCGTTTTTTTTGTACCATGAAAATGTATTGAGTTTTAACATGTTTTTTTTCTACATCTCTTGAGATGATCTCGTGTGTTTTTTTTTTCTTTCATTCTTTTAATGTGGTATATTAATTACATTGATAGATTTTCAGATGGTTAGCCATCCTTGCATATTTATCCAGGAAGAAATCCTACTTGGACATGTTGTATAATCTTTGTAATATGCCGATGAATTTGGTTTGCTAGTATTTTGTTGAGCATTTTTTCATCAATGTTCATAAGGAATATTGGTCTGTTTTTTATTCTTGTAAGGTCTTTGTCTAATTTTGGTGTCAGGGTAATACTCGCCTAATAGAATTAGTTAGGAAGATTTTTTCCCTCTTTAATTACTTTTGAAAAACTTTGAAAAGAATGAATGTTAATTCTTCTTTAAATATTTGGTAGAATTTACTTGTGAAGCCATCAGATCCAGGGCTTTTCTTTGTTGAGAGATTTTTGATTACTGATTCAATCCCCTTACTAATTATAGGTCTATTCAAATTTTCTATTTCTTCATGATTTAGTCTTGGTAGGTTTGCATTTCTAGAAATTTATCCATTTCATCAACGTTATCTAATTTTTTGTTGTACAATTGTCTATAGTACTGTCTTATAAGAGTTCATAACCAAAAATTGTTTTCAAGTTTTGCTTTTGCCATATTAATGAAATATATTCTTTATAGAAAAAACCATAGAAATATGTGAATATTTAATCAATACTATCTTCACTATTATATTTTCTCCTTATAGCCTTTATTAATCCTCATATGTGAGAGCTGTTAAAGGCAGGAAAGATAGCTCTATGTTTAAGAACATATTGGCATGGGTTCCCTTTCAAGTAAAATATTTTCTAAAATTGGTAGAAGGGAAAACTTAAGTTGAGTAACAAGATTTTCTTTGTTACTTTCAGAATTTTATGATAACTAAATATATATACACATACATAAACATGTATGTGTTTAATTTAATTTGGGATTAAAGGTTTAAAAAACAAAAGAAGAAAATTAAAAGAATAAAAAAAGAAGATATAATTAATTTGTTTTAACACAATAACAATATTATAATTCCTAATACGAGTATTTAAGAAAATAAGAAATATATAAGTATTACTTTTTCTTGAGTGATTCTAACTATAAGATAAAGATTTTTGCATACCAAGTATTTTTTAAGTGCTTGGAAAGTAAAAATAACTGTTATAAGTAAGGATGCATCTGGAATTATATCTCTTTCAATCTTAAGTCTATCACAATGTGAAAAGAAAAAACTATTTAGTTGAAAAGAACATGTAAAGCAAAATGTATTTGTGTCAGCAAACAGCCTACATGGCTGTGAAGTCCTGATTCACTTCCTTCCATTAATTCCCCCTATCAAGTAAACTGAAATTTAAATTACCATCTTCAAAGTTTAATTTATTTTGTTAGTCATGCAGTTAACTACATTTATAGAGGCCTGACTCTTCCAGAAAGAAAAAGTGCTGATAGTAGAACCAATATGAAGGGAGAGGGAAAAAAAATAAATGTAAAACTTGATTTAAAATGCTAATAAAAGATTATTCTAAAAATGCATGTTGTTATCATTTAACAAAATTTTTACCATTTTTAGTGCTAACTTATAAATTTACTTTTAATCATAGTTTTTCCTTTCTTTAATTATATATTCATTTACTTAATCCAGATTCCCCACTCTATAATCTCATTTGTATAGATTTCATTTTAATGTTGGGAAAAGGGAAATATTCTTGGTCTGTAGGAAGATGCCATTCCTACTTTACCACACATAGAAAAATGAGTGAATTTATTTTATGCTCTGTGTGTGTGTGTGTATGTATGTGTGTGTATGTATGTGTGTATATATATAATTCTTTAGGATATATATATATATCCTGAAGAATTAATTCAGAACTTAAAGGTCATTTACAGGTCATGTAATTAAAACCCTATCCAATATAAGAATCCCCCTCTGTAATGCATCTCTCAGAATTAGCTAAGTGAAAGAAAACACACTACATCATGACATACTCCTCTAATGACTTTTACTTTCTAGACATTTTTCTTAGATTAAGCTGTTTGGCTTTCCATGTTGGAGGTTTATTGGATGTATGAGGGGAGTGCCCTTGAAGTCTGCTTCTGTAAGGAAGTGAAGAAAGAGGAATTACAGAGAGGAAGCAGTTAAACTGGATTGCAGTTGCACAAAAGCTTTGGCCAATGTGATGGAGAGCTGTGGAGTTAGGATGACCCTTCAGAGTTATCCTGAGCTTTCAGGAGGAAAGCTCATTCTTTATGTCATAGTATAAGCCAGCCATTGGAATTAGAGTGCCCCTGGGGAAGTCCTGTGGTCTCTGCAGAGGTAGCAATTCTGGCAGGACAAGTTAGCTATAAGCTGTCAGACTTCATCACACTCAGCAGCTGGAGAAATGAATGCTTCAGTTTTAAAGCGTGGGTCTGGATGACTTAGAAAAGATTCTACTCAGCCAAACCCTTGCTCCACTCATATCCATTGTCTTTTAAGAAGAAAGCTTTCTAATGATCCCAAAGATGTATCTTCTTTCCTGGGAAAACTTTCAAGAAGTATAGTGCTATGAACTATGTCTTTCACCTCCATTCCTCATCACTGACACTGAACCAGAGGTCTAAACTGTTATTTATAGACTTTCTCAACTACTTCTTATTTGAGATTTTTCTTACTCTAAGCTAACACCTCTGTGTTATTTTTCATGGTCTAAGTCCCCAAGTATCACACCCTCTTCAGGTCATGGCAACCACAAAATAGTGCATTCAGTGTGGAATTTGCACCAAGGACTACCATCAAATAAATGCCCTAAAAAGTCACCTGAAGAATCACATATGTCCTTTAATGTCCCCAGATTTTTACAGCAGCCCAAGAATATGTTGATAATTGCAGTCAATTACACTAGACAGAAGAATAACTCCTTTTCTTGCTTCATGGTTTCTTACCACATGGAGTCTAACTAACCACACAGCAGTCATAACCAAATGTTATTAGGACTATTATTATAGGCTCTGGTGAACTCCTTCCTCTTTAACAAGAAGCACCTTAACCCACAGAGTTGGCATGGGAATTACAAATTCCTTAAGAAGGTAGCTAGGTGTAATAGTAAGCAGAGACACTTCTGCTTTTACTATTGGGTTACCAAACGCAAGTTTTCTAACTGTTGGACACATAGCATCATATAATAAACATTGACTTAGGATGTGAACTGCATCCTGGAGAATGTCACTCTATTCTCACAGGATTAACTCCATGTCAGCACTTTAGTTCAAACTTCAGAGGCCATGCTACCACTCTAATCAAGCCCGCAGCTTCTGGGCGACATAATATTTGATATGGTCATTTGTCTTAGTTTGTATGTGATGCTATAACAAAATATATATGATTAGCTAATTTATAAAGAGTGGAAATTTATTTCTCACAGTTCTGGAGGCTCTGAATTCCAAGATCAAGGGGCTTCTAGGGTTGATGTCTGGTTAGGGCCCAGCCTCTGCTTCCAAGAAGGCACCTTGAATGCTGTGTCCTCATATGGTAGAAGGGACAGAAGACAAAAGCTGGATCCTTCCAGCCTTTTTATGAGGCATTAATGTCATCCATGAGTGGCTCTTCCCTCATGGCCTAATCACTTCCTAAAAGCCCCACCTTTTAATATGGTTGCATTGAGGATACAATTTTTAGCATATGAGTTTAGGGGGGACACATTCAAACTATAGCATAAGCAAATCTCACTGTCCACTTCCTTTGTTATCAATTGGATTTATTGTTCCGATGAGATGTTACACAAGATCCCCGGACTGGAAATTAAACACTTCATGAGATCTACAATAGTGCTGCTGATTAAGAACCAGAGAGTAGCACAAGAAAACCTCTGCCTGAAACATATATGCATTGCAGTTAAGATACCAGGGCTTAAGGAGTCTGATTGAGCTCCCTGAGGAAAGTGCCCTGTGGGCATAAGTGTAGGTCTCTGTTGATGGCAGGTTGGCTATTCAGCAACAGCAATGGTTAGATCAACCTTGATGTGTGAGGTTCAAACCATAGTCTCTAATGTAGTTTACATCCCTGCTACCTTGATTACTCCATTTCAGCAGTCATGTGCAAGTACTGGAGACTGATGAGAAAGGCTGTCCGGTAGAGTCATTCTGGGTTTTTTTGTTATTTAGTATATTTTCCATGGTGATGCTTAATTAACATACAATACAAAGCTCTTCAAGTTTGTGATGTCCATCCACATGACTTTTCTCCAAATCTCTTTGTCCCTGATGTTACAATTCTTCTACTATCCAGACTCTGACTAATGAGCCAAGTCATTTATAAATCTTTATGCATATATTTCCTCTGGAAACTTCTCTTTTTTATTTTTTCCAGCATATTATGGGGGTACAAATGTTCAGGTTATGTATATTTCCCTTGTCCCCCCCCCCTCGAGTCAGAGCTTCAAGCTGGACATTTCTCTTTTCACAAAGAATGGATGACAAGGAACATTATCCAAAGACCTTGCCTCTAGGGGCATTGTGCCTTGTCATTGTCTTCAGGGCTGCACATAAATGGACTTTAGTACAGGAGGATTCCATCTTCCATTTGCACTCACTGGGCCAAACCATTTCTTAGCCAAGGTTGATCTTTTCCTCCTCAGTTAGCTGATCATTAGCGACATGCACCTACTTATGAGTGAGCTAAGCTCAAGGGTGCAGGAATGGTTCTAGGCTAGCTTCTTGCACAGCTTTTTTGTGAATCGGAAACATTCTTCTCTCTATACTGAGCATACCACCTCATAGGATGGAATGTTATTGGGTAGCAAATTTGGTGGGTTTGATAGAAGCCGGCAAGGCTGTTCTGGCTGCATATTTATCTGATGTGCCATAGTCAGGTGATTTTTCTTTTTCAGGACTCAGTGGCACTCTAGTATCTGATTTTCAATGGGTCTTAGAAGTCTTGGATCTGCTGCAAGGACTTATTAACAACCTTCCACATGAATGTGTTTAATATGGGATGAGTTTCTCTGCGTTGCTGGAACCTCTTTCTCCAACACAATGTATACTAGTTTCATACAAACGTGTTCTCAGACTACTCTCAGAATGCAGAAAACATAGCTTGTGAGCATTCAGATCTTACTTTAGAATACCTACTGTCTTCTCTGAATCCTTCGATCTTTTCTTTCAGTGTTTACCCAGGCACTTCTCTTAGTGTTAGTCATTAATTTTTGCAAGCTGCCAAAGGTCATTGAGTAGTATGCAAATGTAATTTCTTGGAATCCTTGCCAGAGTGTTAAACACTGTATCATAAGAGTAAGCATATATTCATAAATTCTTCCTTATATAGCTTTATATTCTGCTCTCCCATGATTCAGCCCCTCAGAATTCAGTCCCATGTGTATTCTCTGGACTCCTGTTGGTAGATATTGGCTAGTTCCTACAGTTCTTTTGAAGTATAGTTCCTTTCCTCTCTTAGAAGGCCCAGAGGTAGTTGGGCATCTATATTCTTGCATGGACCAGCCATAGAATAAAAACTACTGTAGAGTGTAGGGTGATATTAAATATGACAACTCTTTTTGGCTAAGGGAAATTCCTGGAAAGATGCTCATTTGAGAGTGATATTCTACCAACATTCCCAAAAGCTAAAGGGTTGCTTGCCTAAGTTGGGGAATCTGGGTGGTGCATCACAGATTCCATTTCATGATTCCAACATTCTTATTTACATTTTCCATCATTTTGCATGATATATTGTCTCTTTCTTATGTGTGGGCTTGACTATAACCTAAGTTAACCAAAGAATTGTCTGACAGTATTTCAGACCACCTAATTCTCCATTTCTGTTCTCTTGATTTCAGATCTTATTTTGCTCTCTTAGGTTTCTGATTCTTCTTTCCAACACAATCCCTATATCTGGCACCATCATAAGAACCAAGTTCTATATGATCTTCTATTGAATGCTTAGAAGATGTTTGAGTAAACACGAGTTATTATATTTCAATTTAATTAATTTATTTATTTTTATCTTATTTTTTATTTCAGCATATTACAGGGGTACAAATGGTTAGGTTATATATACTGCCTTTTCCCCTGCCCCCTGAGTCAGATCTTTAAGCATGTCCATCCCCTAGACAGTGTGCACCACACCCATGAGGTGTGAATATATCCATCCCTTCTTGCTCCCTCCCACCTGCCTAGCACCCAATGAATGTTACTACTATATGTGTACTTAAGTATTGATCAGTTAATACCAATTTAATGGTGAATACATGTGGTGCTTGTTCTTCCATTCTTGTTATACTTCATTTCGTAGAATGGGCTCCAGTTCTATCCAGGATAATGCAAGAGGTACTATATCACTATTGTGTTTTGTGACTGGTATACATATATATCACATTTTGTTAATCCACTCATATATTGATGAGCACTTGGGTTGTTTACACATCTTTGCAATTATGAATTATGCTGCTATAAGCATTCGAGTGCAGGTGTCTTTTTTATGGAATGTCTTTTTTTCCTTCGGGTAGATGCCCAGTAATGGGATTGCTGGATCAAATGGTAGTTCTACTTGTAGTTCTTTAAGGTATCTCCATATTACTTTCCACAGACATTTTACTTGTTTGCAGTCCTACTAGCAGCATAGGAGTGTTCCTATCTCTCCTCATCCACACCAACATTTATTGTTTTCAGACTTTTTGATAGAGGCCATTCTCACTGGAGTTAGGTGATATCTCATCGTGTTTTTGATTTGCATTTCCCTGATGATTAGAGATGTTGAGCATTTTTCATATGTTTCTTGGCATTAGTCTGTTTTCTTTTGAAGAGTTTCTGTTCATGTCCTTTGCCTTCTTTTTGATGGGGTTGTTTGATTTTTTCTTGCTGATTTTCTTGAGTTCTACATAGATTCTAGTTATCATCCCTTTATCAGATGTATAGCATGAGAATATTTTCTCCCATTCTGTAGGCTGTCTGCTCTCATGATAGTTTCCTCAGCTGTGCAGAAGCTTTATAATTTGATCAGGTCCCATTTATTTAATTTTTTATTCTGATTGCCTTTGGAATCTTCTTCATAAATTCATTGCCTAGACCAATGTCTGTAAGAGTTTTTCCAACATTTTCTTCTAGAATTCTTATAGTTTCATGCCTTAGATTTAAATATATTACAATTTTACAATGGAATTTTTAAATACTGTTTTATACCCTCATGATTTCTCATTTTAAAATTAGAAAAATAGAATGCTTTTATAAAATTTGGGAAAATATCAAAGTAGAAAAGTTAAGTACATTTAGTGCATAAAAGACTTTCTTGGACTTATAAGGATTTGGGAGTCTCAGAATGTATAAGCCTTCAAAGAGTTACAATAAATCCTTATTTTTTTTAATAAAGACATTTGCATGAACATAAGACATTGTTTTTAACAGTTCACAAGCTTCTGCTGTTTTTATAGTATCTGAAGGCTGTATCATCTTTTAATGTCAATGCATTTGGTTGCCATAGAAATTATAATGATGTCACTCACTATTTAAGTATAGAAATAAACAGTAGGAACAGATGGGCACTTTAGAATGAAGGGTAGATTTTAGTGCAAATTTTCTTGAAAACAAAGAACAACAGGTTAAAAATCACATGCAAAAAAATAAAACTATCTTGTGTAACATTAAAAATTAGGATGTGTTTCCATAGTTAACCATCTAATTTGCTGGATTGAAATCACCAACATAAGAGCAGAAGGAGCACAAAAGATATTTCAATGGAGCAGAGATTGAAACAAACTTGTTCAGGTTGGTACTGGATCATAGTGACAATGTACAGATATAAACACCTAGTAATCTTAGCAAGGCTGGTCCTGAGATCAACTAAAGATAAATATAAATTTAACCTGAAAGAAGTTGGGGTGGGTGTGATGACAGTTAACAGAAAGGAAGTAATATGTGTGAGAACATACAGAAACACATTTAACATTCATGGATAGACAAAGTAAGCACATGTATCTAGGTCTAAAATGGAAACAAGTATTGTTTTCAAAATGTGTTGTTCCAAAATTGTTGCACCATTTACATATAAAAGATTTACAGATATGTCTGTGTTCTTTGTTGAAAAATTTTCTCTTTGGTATATAATATTCACAAATTACCCAACATATAATATTGGAAGCACTGGTGGGTATCAGTATATAAGGATTATGCAAAAATCAAATCAGCCAAGTGAGAAGAAAACGGTAATCCAAATACTAACTATAAGACTTTTTTGTTTTAGAAACTCTTATGTAACAGTTCCTAAAATACCTAAACATCCAATATCTTCCTTTATCCCTTGTACCAAAATAACTTGTGAAAATTTATCTAATTATGTGTTCTCTATTCAATTTTTAGTAATTCTTATGTATAAAATGATTTGCTTATTGAGAAAGTTATAAAAAAGCACATAATTTTTTATTTGCAAGTGTTTTTAGTTTATGGTCAAAAATTTTTAAAGATTTATATCCTCAAAAGGAAAAAAAATTAAATTAAAGCACAAAATTTACCTGCTGATATATAAAATGTCTCCTATGTGGAGTTTTTAATAAATTAATTTCTATTTTATTAATTACAATATTTATACACATTTACAAAAAAGTCTTATATGAAATAAACAAACCATGATTAGACTACTAATTTTTATCTATATTTTTTGATCATAATCTGATGTAATATAATAAAGAGTAATTTTCACCTGACAAGAAAATATGAAGTAATTTATAAGTGGTTATTGGATATACCAAAGGCAATTACAGTATAGCTGTCGAGCATCTGGTATTTATATTTAATTCTGCTGACAATAAAATTATATTGAATATCTGTAAATTTGGGAGCAATAATATTTAAAATGTCAGAATAAGATTTTGAAGAGTATAGTTTAGCTATTTTGGGGGAGCATTTATTTACCAACAGAGAAAATATATTCATCTCTCTAGGAAGGTACGAATGACATCTTTCCACATACTTTTCCAAAAAAAAATTTGATTAGGTGTGATCTTTTACTGATTTGGGAAAGTTTCTATAAAGTGGCCTCACCCTAACAATTAAATCTTTTTTTTTTTTTGTAAGTTCACCAACAACGTCTTGATTGATTTATGAACTGTACTTAGAATAGTTTTGTTACTTAGAATTGTTTTGAATCATTTTATAATCAGTCAACATTTTATTAGACACTAGGTGATAAATTTACTTTACTTTTGAAAACAGAATTTTCTTTACATACTTGAAATCTCTTCTTCTTTCCTGCCTTTCTTTAATTTCCAAAACAAATTAGCTGAAAGAGTAGATTACACTTGCATTTTTCACTTCCTAATTTTTCATTCATTCTTCCTATGTCTCCATTTCTAATAATGTCCTTCCATAAACACTATACTCCTTTAGATCACCAGTGGTTGTCCTGAGGATAAAGCCGGGCGACATATCCTAGACATTAAGTTACTTTATGTTTCTTTCTGTGACATTATTTTGCATTTTCTATTACACAATTTGAAACTTGCTTCTCTAGCATTCTAAGACAAAATCTTAGGTTTCTTCCAACCCCTTTGCTCATAACTCTCTAGTCTCTCTTCTTTTTCTTTCCAGCTTTTTTTTTTCTGGTCTCCCCACAAAGTTTTGTTTTTTTCATTTTCATCCTTAGAGTTGGTCTTCCAGACCCACATACTTTTCCCTCCCCTGCATCTTCTCATTTATATCAACATTTTAAAATATCACAATGATGCTGATGACACCAAGCTGTTCTCTTAAACACTTTTGTCTTTTGTTTGGGAGTTTTCACTTAAATGTCTCACTCATATCTATAGTTGCACATTCACATTCAATTCTCATCTACCTTTTGGTACCCTGCTTTATAACCTTCTGTCCTTCTAATTTCTATATCAACTATCTAGCTATTCATGCCTGAAATCTGGAAATCACCTAATAGATTCCCTTTGTCCAAGGGATGAGATATCTTTCCCTTTCCCTCACTGTTCTTCATCCCATTGGTTAGAAAATATTGCTACTACATTTTCTAAATTTCTTTTCACACTTCTCCTTTCCTACTTCCCTTTTTGCATATCCATATTGATTGTATGTCTTAAATGCTGTCTGACCTCACTTTGATGTAAGTAAAAAATCCTTACAATTTCATAAAAGACCTTTTTCATGGTACTTAAATTTCCTTTACTGTATCATGTTTATTCAGGTTGTCTTTGCTTCATACATACTGTTCCCTTTTCCCAGAATGCTTCAATTTTTTACATATCTCTGATCGCTGCTAGCATCTATCCCTAATTTTTCTTAATCTACATAACTCACATAAGTAGCATTTCTTGCAGGAAAATCTCCCCATATGTCTAACATCAAATGTGAGTAGATTATATATTTCTCTCTTTGTCCACTTAACAACATAATATTTCAGGAGCAAGATTATCATTTTCTGATCGTTTTATTTATTTTTTGGTAAGCTTTATAAAAGCAGGCATTGTGTACTCTATGTCCTAAATTGAAGGACTTGCAAACATGTTGAATAAATAAATAAAAGAGTGAAATGCAGAAATTATGGACATTTAAACCATATAAGCATTTAATGGTGAGATTTGAATGTGTTTATCCCATTCCTAGTTTTTTTAAATGGACCAGACATGCCTGTGAAAACGCATGGTAGACACACTTTGAAACCTAAGCAATGGATTTGGTTTAGCATCAGCATACATTGAACTTATTCCTTGCTTCTTTTTATAATCTGCCATGAACACATATTTTTTACTTATTTAAATTTGAGCATTGCTATCCTAGGTTCTCTTGTTTGTTTCACATTCTTTGGACTTTAGCTCTAGAAATTTTTAGACATATGTAAAAAATACTGCCTTGGAAGGCTTTCAGGAGACTGCATACAATCATTAAGATTGACTATTTTGTGGAGCAAGATCTAAGATGAGATGCCATCCAGTGCTGGATAACTTAGCCAAGAATTATAAGGTGTGTTACAATATTTGAGAACAAAAAAATCTCATTAATTATTTAAAAAAATATATAAAATAGAAATAAAGTTTTATGGTATTTAAAAAGAATGTTAATCACAGGAATTTAGAATTTTCAGAAGGCAATGATCAAAAGATTTAGTGAGCAATCATCATCAACATTTCTCTATGAGTGGCTTCTTCTCAAACACTAAAGAGGATTCAAATATCTGTGAATAACAGACACTAAAAATGATTGCATTGATATCATTTTTGCATGATAATTTTTCCCTGAAGAGTAAGTATAGGATTTGAAATAGCAATCAATTTAACTACCCTGTAATATGTACTCAGATATTTGGTAATGCAAATAACTATACATGAGAAGACAGAAAACCAGTAGACAATACTAATTATTGAGAATTGAGATTCAGAGAATAACCAATTGTTTAATGTCCTCTGCTTCTTTCTACAGTCTCATCCACATCCTCAAATATGTTGTAAAAATCATTAAGTTAAATGCCCTCTTAGTTGGGAAATTGATTAGATGGACTATAAAATGTTTTGATAGAAAAATATATTAGGGTTCCCAGAATTGAATAGATGAAAAAGAACAAAAGGTATGAGCATTAGTATGTTGGAAAATAATAAATTGGGAAAACTGGAAGTTCAGATGCAGAAGAATAAATTTGGGCAATTATCCTATTCCCATACAAAAATAAACT
The DNA here is from genome assembly GCF_040939455.1 of Microcebus murinus. Lineage (NCBI taxonomy): Eukaryota > Metazoa > Chordata > Mammalia > Primates > Cheirogaleidae > Microcebus > Microcebus murinus. The sequence continues at coordinate 83,935,616 of NC_134108.1, forward strand.
CAAAATGGATTTGAGACTTAAACGTAAGACCTGAAACTGTAAAACAATTATAAGGCAATACAGAGAAAAAGCTTCTTGACATTGGTATGGGCCATGATATTTTGCATATGACCCCCAAAACACAGGCATCTAAAGCAAAAAAAAAAAAGAAAGAAAGAAAAATATGATAATATCAAACTAAAAATCTTTATTGCAAAGAAAACAATCAATAAGGTAAAAAAGCAATCTTTCAAATGGAAGACAATATTTGTAAACTATATATCTGATAAGGGGTTAATATCCAAATATACAACAAACTCAAACCACTCAATAGTAAAAGAGAAACAAATTTAGAAATGGGAAAAGGACCTGAATAAACATTTCTCTAAAAATGACATACAAATGGCCAACAAGTATATGAAAAAGTGCTCAACATAACTAATCATCAGAAAAATGCAAACCAAAACCATAATTAGCTAGTCATCTCTGATTCTATGGAGTAGATACCATGACTAAAGCTCACCCTCTTGAGTTGGAAAAATTAATAGACAAGAAGTTATTATTGAAATTAAACGGTGGCAGATACGTTCAAGGAATGTTGTGGAGATTTGACCCCTTTATGAATCTTGTGATAGATGAATGTATGGAGATGGCAACTACTGCAAAACAGAACAATATTGGAATGGTGGTAGCTGTGCCCTTTCAACAGGCTGAAAGCCTGAGCAGCACTTTTCAAAAACTAGAAGTTCAGCACAATGAAAGAAGCAGTATGTCATTCTGGACCTCATGGTTCCAATTTTATTTGGATTTTGGGCCTCAAACACAATGGCAAAAGAGAAAGAGCACTACAGTAGCCCTCCTTAATCTCAGAGTGAATACCTGAAACCTCAGATAGTAGCAAACCCTACATACACTGTGCAGGAATTTCTTTTTCCTTCTTCACAATTTCATGGATATAAGATTGGTTCTTACCGTATATCTTTGCAACCTCAACAAATGATTTTTTTTTTCTTTTCTTATCAAGTTGAGAACTTTCACCATTTCACTTAAAGGAAGTACTTTATGGCTTCCCTTTGGCATATCTGTATTACCAGTATCACTGCTATTGAGCTTTGGGTCTATTATTTATGTAATGGTTTCTTGAACACAAGCACTGTGATACTACAACAGTCAATCTGATAACCAAGATGGCTAAGTGACTAACAGGAAGCATACAGACACCGGACAAAGGGAGAATATGTGTCCCTGGTGAGATGTCATGAAATTTCATCACACTACTCAGAAAGTGTGCAATTTAAAACTTATGAATTGTTTATTTCTGGAATTTTACAAGTAATACTTTCAGACCATAGATTAAGGGGAGGAACTACTTACACGGCAAAGGTGTTTACCAGCTAGCCTTATTTTCTAAATATTATGTGACAGAACAAATATGTAATGCCATTTTAAAAAATGTTCATGAAATGGCAAAGTTTTATTTTGTTTCTTAATGATGCTAAAAAAGAAATGGTCCTCAGATTGGAAAATCTTAGTTATCAAAAATAACTTGTCTTTACCACCCTCTATTCCTAGGGAAATTGTCAGTCATAAACAAGTTGAAGAAGGAGCTAGGAAGGAATGTTAGTTTTTATGCTTCAGACAGTAAGATGTGATGTTCATCTGTTGCCAAAAAAAAACCCCAAAAGGGCAAGGAACTTAAAATTGAAATTCTAAGAACTAAATAAGGATGTTGTTTATCTTTCTAGATTTTTATTCCTAACTTATAAGGAAAGTACAGGTCTATAGACTCTTTCAGTCACCATAGTGATTTTGATGGTGTCTTTTTCTGTCTCTCTCTCTTTCTCTTTTTTGGTAGGAAACAGGGTCTTGCTCTATTTCCCACGCTGAAGTGCAGTGGTGCCATCATAACTCACTGTAACCTCAAACTCCTGGGCCCAAGCGAGCCACCTGCTTTAGCTTCTACAGTAGCTGAGACTGCAAGTATGAACCGCCAGGCCTATCCAAGCTCTTTTAAAGCTGCCCTTTATCTTCACAGAAGTAAAAATAAATCCTACAATTTATGTGAAACCACAGAAGATCTATAATAGCCAAAACCATCTTGAGTAAAAAGAAAAAAATAGAGGAATCACATGACTTGACATCAATTTACACAACACAATTGCAGTAACCAAAACAGCATGTTACTGGCACAAAAACAGACACATATGCCAATGGAAAAGAATAGAAAACCCAGAAATAAATCCACACACCTATAGTTAATTTATCTTTAACAAAGGTGCCAAAAACATACAGTGGGGAGAAGATAGTCTCTTCAATAAATGGTACTGAGAAAATTGGATATCCATATGCAGAAGAATGAAACTAGACCCTTCTCTCTCACCATATAAAAAAATCAAATTAAAATGGACTAAAGACTTAAATCTAAGACTTGATACTATAAAACTAATAAAAGAAAGCATTGAGGAAATGCTTCAGGATGTTGATCTGGGCAAAGACTTCTTGGATAATACCTCCAAAGCATAGGAAACCATAGTAAAATTGGACAAATGGGATCACAGCAAGGTAATATGAGGAAATAGAATCATCATGTTAGAAGCTTTGGAATAAGTATAAATAATCGCTGTTCAGAGAAATCCATGTTCCCTCTCCAAAGGGCCTGTTTTACTATGATATCAAAATCAGGTCATGTACATTGGCAAATTAAACCTTTTGTTAAATAAACTTTTGAAATAGTCAAAAATATAATCAATCAAATATCACATAATACATGTTGGAATGGCTATTGTCAACAAAAGAAAAGATAATAAGTATTGATGAGGATGTGGAGAAAAGGGAACCCTTGTACACTGTCTGTGGGAATGTAAACTATTTGAGCTATGAAGTAAAACAGTAGGAAAGTTCATCAAAAATTAGAAATAGAGCTACCAGATAATCCAGCAATCCCTCTTCTATTAATATTTAATATGTATATATCCAAAGGAAATGGAATCAGTATTTTAAAGATACATGTACACCCATGTTCACTGCAACATTATTCACAATAACTAAGGTATGGAAACAACCTAAGTTACATATATTCCTGCAATTTACAATATTCCATTATACACATGTACACATGTGCACACACACACATACTCACAGAAATATTATTTAGACTTAACAAAGAAGGAAATCTTCTAATTTGGGACAACATGGATGAAACTGGAGGACATTATGCTAAGTGAAATAAGACAGACACAGAAAAATATATACTGTACGATCTCACTTACATGTGAAATCTAAAATTTGAACTCAGAAAAGCAGAGAGTGGAATGGGGTTTGTCATCATGGCTGGAGGGTGAGAGCAATAGGGAGATGTTGGTTATAGAGTACAACATTTCAGTTACACAAGATGAATAAATTCTAGAGGTCTAATATATAGCATGTTGCTTATAGTTAATAATAGTATATTATATATTTAAAATTTGTCAGGAGTAGATATGAAATGTTCTCACCACGCACCCCTGCAACATGAAATGGTAGCTCTGTGAGGTCATGAATATGCTAATTAGCTTGATTGTGATGATTATTTCACAATATGTGTGTGATTATTTCACACACGTATTTCACAATATTTCACAATATTATTTCACAATATATATATATATATATACACACATAAACATCATGTTATGCACCTTAAATTTATACAGTTTTAAATTTTCAATTATACCTCAAAGGAGGGGACGGGTATATACATACATAATAAATGAGATGTGCACCATTTGGGGGCTGGTCACGCTTGAAGCTCAGATTTGAGGGAGAAGGGGGGGCAAGGGCATTATATGTAACCTTAAATTTGTACCCCCATAATATGCTGAAATAAAAATAAAGTAGCTTTTTGTTTTAGGTTAAGAAGTGTAGACTTGAATATCAAACACAAAGGACTAATCTTAGTAAATACTAACATATATAGACAGTGGAAAAAGATAGAGAAAAGAAAAAAAAGAAAGAGCAGAAATAAATTGCATATATATGCATTGTGTGTGTATATTTTATATATATATATATATATATATATATATATATATATATATATATATATAGGATTAGCTTGGAAAAGGAAAAGGTAGAAATGTACTGTTAATTTTTTGGTAATATTGACTTAGAAATAAAAAAGTAGTTATGAATAATAAGTAGATTGAACAAAAAAGTGGAGAACACTTTATGACTGACATCATTAGCAAGGTAATAAAATTACATAATGAATAATTTTAAGAATTATAATTTGAATACATAAAATGAATAGACAAATTACTAGCAATAATATACTCTGTCAATGGCAGTTAACTAGTCATCTAACTAATCTTAGAAAACAGCTAAACCAGATATGCAGTGTAGTAGGGCTACGTAGCTGAGTTCCAGTAAATCAAATGTGAATGGAAGTGAAATATGACATTTCCATGTTGATGTCATAAAGTTTCCATGCTTTGATCATTTCTTTTCTTGCACACTCCAACTCCACTCATTGCAGGTGGAACACTACAGGAAAAAGGAGCCTGGGTTCATGAGTAACTGATTAGAAGAGAACCACCTGAAAACCAAGAACACCCATTCTCAAATTTTGTATTTTGTTATAATATTGAGATTCTGATATTAACCTTTAAACATTCTGACAACGAATGTATTTTAATATACTTTAATTAATGCCACTATCAAAACTTTCTTTAAAATAATCTTTAAAAATATTTAAAATAACATAAAAATAAAATGAATATTTGATAATTTCATTTATACAAATGTTCAAGTTTTAGCTCAACAAAACTGTTTTATTTAGGAATGCATTTTAGGTAGAATATAAAGAAAAATCAGGAAGCAAATGGCATGTAAGTCAGGTTAGGATAAAGAAAAGATACGATCTCAAAGGATCAGCCAGAGGTTTCTACAGTATTTTCAAGTTATTCCTTTACTCACATTGTGCTTGCATGGAGACTCTCTTTATAATTATTATACTGTGAAGGTAAGTTTTATGCCCTTCTAGGTATTTGGTTAAATTTCACAACAACAAAAATAGATATCCCATTTCCTACACACACACACACACACACACACACACACACACACACACACACACATAAAGTTAGGAAAGTAAATTTTAAAAAATAAAAAAGAAGAGAAAAATATAGGGAAGTGCATTAGAATTAATTGATATCCCTAAAAGACCAAAGGAAAGAAACAGAAAAAAAAAATGATATTATGTGTGGTAATAGCAGAAATTTTCCCAGAGAGAAGGATCAGAATATTCATTTGAAAATAACATAAGGAAATAAATCCATTGAGATATGTCCTAATAATGTCACTGAATTCCAGTGATAAAAAGGGAAATTATATAGACTAGTCTTTCTCAAGGTGTGATCCCAAGACCTGCAATGTCAACATCACTGGGGAACTTGCCAGAAAGGCAAATTTTTAGGCCGTACTGAAGACTTCGTCTGAGTGTTGGATTTAGCAATTCATGTCAAACAATTCTTCCAAGTTAAAATTTAAGAGCCACTGAATATAAAAATACAAGATAAAAATAAAATAAATATCGAGTAACCTAAAAACTGAAAACTCACACTGGTGTCTGGGTTCCCCACAGTAACATTTAATGCTCAGAGAATGAAAGTGTGACCCAAGACCTCTGTATCTTCCAACGGTCTGATTCAAGTATGAAAGCAATATATAAACATCCTCCAACATGAAAGAATTCAAAGGTTAGAGAATTTATTTTGGGGGTGTATGTGAAAGAACAGCTTGATGATGAATCTAGCAAACTAATAAATAATGCATAATACATAACTCAAAAATAGAGAAGCTGTGTAAAGAAAGGGTTGGTAGGGTCATTCACTTCCATTTAAGTATATATCTACATCTTCATTACTGTGGAGATTGTGGTTTTTAAACAGGATATAATAGCATGATTCTTTAAAATATATCTAATGAAATTGGCAAGAAGGAAAAGTAGGAAGAAGTATTTGGACAAAAGTTTCTCATTTTTTAAAATGCTTAATATTCAGTAGATAAAACTGAAAACTAATAAATATAGCAATTTCTATATCAACTTCTTTTGAAATCTATAAAATTTCAAATGTTACCATATTATTACCATAAATAAAACCACAAAAAAATGTGGAAGAATCATTAAAATAGACATAAAATACAATGGTATTTAATGAGACCATATATAGCTTATGTATAAATAAATTCTGAGACCATATATAGCTTATGTATAAAATAAATATACATGGGATGAAGGTATTTGTCAATATTTTAAAAAATAGAATGATAGTATTTGTATTAGAGATGCATACAGCACAAAGTGACTCAAAATAATTGAAATTTAATTAGCTAAATATATGAAAAATGCGTAGGAAGGAAAGAAAGCAGAGTTTGGGTTTAAGGTAAAATCAATACATGAGGGAAAAAGGGTACTAAACTATGAAATATGTGTTAATATTCTACATAAAATATGTAAAAATTTAAACATTGTAAGAAAAATGGGAGAAATATAGTAAAATACATGAGAGATAAAAGATAAGCTAGACAAATTTTTAAGTGTGTAGAGAACTCAATCATCATAATGATGTTTGAGCTAGTAGATGAGTTTAAATTCATATGATTTGAAAATAGACTAATATTCTTTTAAAGAGTGAAGAAAATGTTATAAAAATTATCTATATATTAGGACAAATAGAAAATGTTAACATTTATAGAAAATTAAATGACATTCTCTGATCAAAGTTTAAAAAGAGAGCTTTATAATAAAAAATGGAAACAAAAAACCTGCTATATGAATTATAAGAACAAAGCAGATATTGAATTAAAAGAAAAAACACAAATTGTCAAAATTTGAAAATAATTGCAATGAAAATGCTAGGTCCCCCAAATTAATGTTTCTGGCTAAAGACAACTAAAGATAGCTGAAGTCATAGATATAAGTCTTATATTTCTAAACAAGAAGAATAAAAATTAATTATCTATTAAATAAAAATTACAGAAAATAATAATATTAATGTAAGAAAAAATAATGAATTGAAAAACAAAATAAGGAACTAAGTTAGAAAAATAATAAAACAGTAAAATGTCTATTTTACAAAGAACCACAAGTGGTTCTTTAAACATGTAACACAGATATGCCATTATCTAAGCTAATCAAGAAAAATGTATCAAAATACATAAAATGGAAAAAATTACAAATGAGAAAAAGTTAAACACAAATACAAGAGAAATGAAGTGATTTATGAGATGATAATTTGCTTATCCTTGAAAATAAATTTGAAGGCAAATTTGACTTGTAAGATGAAGCCATTAAGTTTTCAAGTTTCAGTGTATAGTTTCTCTCTCCTCTCTCTCTCTCTCTCTCTCTCTCTCTCTCACACACACACACATACACACACATTCCTGCACATGTACACACACAAACACAATATAAAGATGTTTCAAAAATGAATTTAAATAAAACTAAAAATAGGTAATTCCAATTCTTCATTTAAATGTAGACCCTTCTATTAAAGATGTAAACCTGAAATAACATCATCATGACGACAGAGCTTGACAGAAACGTGCAGTATCAGGTCCCCACCTGGACCTACTGGAACAGAATCTACAATTTTAACTAGACATATTGGTAATTCATATGAACATGAAAGTATGAGAAGGTCTATGTTAGAGCAGTGGTTTTCAATATTGTCTAAATATTAGAATCACCAGAAATCTGTAAAGCAAACAAAGAAAAAAGTGGGGAAAAAACATACTGTGGACATTAAAATCAGGAATTTGTCTAATGAAGTAGCTTATAGACAATAACAATTTTTTTCAGCATATTATAGGAGTACAAATATTAGGGTTAGGATATTTCTCCTGCTCCCCTCCCCCTCAACACCCGATAAATGTTATTCCTATATGCCCACTTAAGTGTTGACAATTTTTTAAAAAACTTTGTTCTACATTGAAAAACTAGACTACAGTATATCAATCAGGTATGAGTTATGTGTAAGCATGAAATATTTTTGTTTTTATTTTTGCTAATAAATATCAACATCCCGTGCAAGGACAACATGGCTTGATAGGTTTGGAAAAAAATTTAAGTTACTAATTACATCTCACTCTTGTGGTAAATTTAGGTGAATTCGTAATATAATTCAATCATGAAAACTTTAGTCTGATCTCCATTTCATCAGGGAAATGCAAATCAAAATGGCAATGAGATGTCACTTAACAATGTCTTTTACCAAAAAGTCCCCAAACAACAAATGTTGGCATAGATGCAAAGAGATGGGAACACTCTTACACTGCTGGTGAGACTGCAAACTAATACAACCTCTACGGGAAGTAGTCTGGAGATACCTCAAAGAACTAAAAGTAGAACTACCATTTGATCTGGCAGTCCTATGTACTCTGCTTCCTGTTATCTGATGCCAACTCTTCCACCTCTGTATTAAATTTTTTCCTATCTCATTTACGTAATAAAATCTATTTGGTCTTTGACACCTCTTAGTGCCCATCATCAATTTTTTTTAACCATAGAAAAATGTTACATAAATCCAATCTTGGAAAATGAATCATTTTTCATGCCACCTTCATCTCCTGCCTCATTTTTCATCACCTTTTATTACAAAACTCCTTAAAGGAGTTATCTACATTCTCAGTTTCCATTTCCTCGCCTCCATTCTCTGATCAACACACTTCAAGTATTCATTCTCACTACTGTACCAAATGTCTTATCAGAGTTATAGATGATATCCATTTTGCCCAATCTGTCAACTTTCAGAAGTTGAAATTGGCATTATTTTGGATTTAATCACTCTCTCTTTGACTAAAGTATTTTTTAATCTCATAAGACAGTTTTAATATCTTCTTATTTTCTGAGACCTTCCCTGCCACTGCACACTTCCATAGAACATTCTTTCAAATTATCTTGATTTCTTTCATATAATACATGAATGTCTTACTAGAATGTGACCTTCTTAAGGACAAAATCCTGTCTGTTTTTCATAGTGCAATAATCCAAATGCTTAACATGTTGCTGGCATATGACAGTAACTCAATATATATGTTGAAAAAAATAAATGAATTCATGAATATTTTTAACATATTTCCTGTTTATTTTCTCTGGTATTTCTGACAACCTATCAATTCTATTATGATTAATAGAGAATAAAGAGGTCCAAAAATACTTTACATAGTTTGGCTTATTTCCAGTGTAACCAGAAAACCAAATGAGACAAGGATCCAAATAATGCCTAATTACTTTCCTTATGGAATAGGGATAGGGCAGGGTAATATTCAAATATTATTCCAAAATAGTATAAAACCTTGCACAGGCTAGAGGTAATAAATTGTTTGGACAAACAATTTAAAATCTTATTCAGTATTTCTGTTTATGAAATGAATTCACTTGGTTGGTTGACTAGTACTTACAGCTTTGGTTACAATTTACCAAGAGAAAGTTAATACTCCCCTTGCTACTTCTTGAACATCTAGGTCCAATTGAACTTCACAGCCTTTACATGTTCCTGTGTCTGGAAGTCTTCTTACTCAGATCTGTATCTGATCTGTGTCTTCATTTCCTTAGGTCTTTGCTCAAATTAAAATTATATCCCCTCCCTAATACTACCTCGCCAGCTTTATTTACCTCATAGCACTTATCATCACCTAACATACTATATAATTTACTCATATATTTTTTCTTGTCTCTCTCTATGCTCCATTAGAATGTAATCTTCATAGGTTCAAAGACTTTTGTCTTCTTTGTTCACTGTGATATACACAGTTACTTAAAAATCATCTGGAACAAAAAACATTCAATATGTATTTATTGAAATGGATGATCTTTAACCCTTAGTGTCTTTCCTCAGAAAGCAACTCCTCAGTTACCTGCTGAGGACACATTTTCCCTTAATATAAGCCTATGTTGTCTATAGTAAAATGTATCATATTAAGATCAATTAAAACTTGTTAAGGTCTATTTGCCTGGGGAAAGTTGAATCTCCTAATCTGCAGATATCTGTGAATTTTTGAGGAAGTAACATATTTGCATGGGTATCTTGGTCTTTCTAAGAGTGCCTTCCTATCCCAGGTTTGTCCAATATAAAATGTCTGAATGCAACTCACCTAGCTTTTTCAAATTCTTACCTTAACACAGAGGTCAACACAGCAACGTCCTTGAGCTTTACCAAGCAAAAACTTATTTGCAACAAATTTTTGTGTTTGTGGCTAGTAGACTTTGCTATATTTTTAGTGAGTTAGAATAAATCACAGAATCACTAATAACATATTATTTATTTAACATTGTTGTTCTTAAAAGTACCTTCAATACATTTTTACCACCACAATTTCTAGGTCTCTGACATATTGTTCATTTTTTGGTCCCTCTCTTGCTGCTCTTCTCAAGTCATCTCAAACACATGTGTATGCCTAAATATGCATATTATATATAAAGAAAGTATTAACAGTTTGGCTGTCTTTTTTGTTTTTTGTCTTCAGTCAACACAAACCTTCATGTTCATTTCTCAGTCAATGATATATCAATATATAATCCTAAATAAAGTCACCTCTTGCAGTAGGAAAAAATTTGATATGGAGTTTATTCATGCTGATATAATTTTTTAAAATTTATTTACTGCATCATTGTCATATAATACAAACTCAATGTGGGCTGTTTTGCTCTTTTCAATTGTGCTTTCCCTTAAAATATATACACTTATTTGGTTTGAAGAAACTACCACGAGACAGCTGTTGTGGACAGATGGCCTGTGTTGACTACAGTGTAATAAACTATATTAAATGCAATTAACACATTTTCTTACTTCTAACAGGAAGTAGTTGAGTGTCATCTATTTCAGCCTAAACTACCTTTTGGGTGTACACATGCATTCATAAATCCTCACATGCCATGCGTTTTTAAGTGAGCACTTCTGTCAGCGTTTATAAAAATGTCTAAGCTTCTTGATTGTAATTACCACTAGTTATAAAAAGAAAAAAAAATTCATACTGACCATGTTGAATTGGTCGGGATACTGACTGAGGAGTACTTTTACTTCTATAATTTATAGTTAAATGGATTTTTATTAAAGAGCCTTTAAGTAAAGAAGCAACCAACTTTAATTTTTATTAATTATGACAAAAAAGAGATAATAATTTATTTTTTAATTTAATTTTATTTTTTAGAGTGACAGAAAAAGTATGTATTTACTGTGTACAACCTGATTTTTTTCTTTATTTTTTTTTATTTCACCATATCACAGGGGTACAAATGTTTAGGTTACGTTTATTGCCTTTTCCCCACTCGAGTCAGAGCTTCAAGCATGTCCATCTCCCAGACTGTGGGCACTGCACCCCTTAGATGTGTATATACCCATCCCCTCCTCCCCCCTCCTACCTGTCCAAAACCCGATGAATGTTACTGCTATATGTGAACTTAAGTGTTGAACAGTTAAAACCAATTTGATGGGGAGTGCATGTGGTGCTTGTTTTTCCATTCTTGTGATGCTTCACTTAGTAGAATGGCTCTAGTCCTGACCAGGATAATACAAGAAATGCTAGCTAGATCACCATTGTTTTTTGTGGCTGAGTAGAACTCCATGGTATACATATACCACATTTTATTAATCCACTCGACCTGATTTTTTGAAGTGTGCTTTATGTACATTGTGGGATGACTAAATCTGGTTAATTAACATATGTATTACTATACATAGCTATTATTTTGTGGTGAGAACACTTTGTATGCATTCTTAGCATTTTTCAAGAATACAATATATTATTATTAACTATAGTCATCATGTTGTACATTAGATCTCTTGAACTTATTTTCCCTGTCTAAATGAAATTTTATATCATTTTATTTTCCCAAACAACTCTATTAATAAGGCCAAGTAAAATTGACAAAACATATATGAAATAGTATATGTAAATTAAACCACTTTATATATGTTTTAAACTAATTAAATGAGTTTTCATATTAAATATTACTTTATAAAAATATGCTGTGAGTGTTTATTTATTTTAAGTTATGGATGCCAGATTGTTCTTTGATCATGTATTAAAGCTTATTTCAAATTTTAAAACCCAAGTGTATACAACAATAGCAGATAATTCTTATTTGCTATATCTTTAAAAAAATCTAATCTTTTAAAAAATCTTAGATAATAGTGTAGTTATTATCACTGTTTCTATTTTTTAGAAGAGAAATCTGAAACACAAACAGAAAGTAAGTAAATTGATCACAGTTAGAATGTTAGATTTGGGCTTCCACACTTACCAGTCTGAATCCAAATCATGAACTGTTAATATCATGCACACAGCTTGCCAACATGAGTTCCAGCTATCTATTAGAAAGTGAGATGAAAGACGAAAGATAGTCACTGAAGTGTTGGAAAAGTGTTGACTACATTAATTATAACTTTGTTCTTTTACATAAAAGTGAACATTTTTCTTAGTAACCCATATGATCATTCAAAAGTTGCTTATAATATTCCCTAACATGCATAGTAAACAGTATCTATGAATTTGAGCCTAAAAGCTACGGTTTGAAAACTAATGTGGTAATGTCTGTCTATATAATCTTTGACTCATGTAAGATTGAGAGGGAAATAATAACACTAACTCATTTTTACTAAAGATCTACGATCATAATAAGAAAAATCACAAAATTTGAAATAATTATAACTGAGTCAATAGTAATCCATATAAGATGTTCTTGAAATACACTTGGACATTATTATGGTAAAAATTCCATTTTCTACAAAGTGCATAATTTACCATACCTTTCTGTTTAATAATGTGTATTTTTAAAAGCCAGGGATCATAAAATCATCTGAATTGCTGAAAATGCATTACTGAAATGACTTATTGTATACTTTTTAAAATAAATACAAACCATTTAAAGAAATATCTTTTAAAAGAGCTGTCATTAGTTTTTACTTTTTTATATGGTCCTTGTTAAATACATAAACTGTAGCTTTGCTAGGAATTTAGAAATAATAGCCACCTTGAAGTTAAACATTTACCTGTAATATCATATGATGGAATAGGGCTAAAGAACTTTGAATTATAACTCATGAAGTGTAAGTTTTACAGACTTGAGTGCAAGACAGTTTTAAAAGAATCCCACTTTAATAGAAATGTCAAAATATCTATACCTATTTTTCATTTTCACGGTTGCACTTTCATTTATAAAATGTCAAAGGAAAGATGTTTAGAATTTTTTTATAAAATATTTTACTTAATGTGCAAAAATAGAATATATGTTATGAAACCAATCAACAAACATCAAGTTTACTGAGCACCTGATGCCACCATTGTTTGTGTTACTATTTAGAATTAAAAAAAACTATAAGGCAAGTTATTCCAATTTCATATCAGGAGGCTGGAACTAACACAATATATCCTCTGAATCATGATAACAATAATAGGGGATCCAGAAAAAGTAATTTACATAATTCTAACCTCAAAGTGCTTATAGACTGTGGAAAAGACTGATTCATGTGAATAAATAGCAAAAATATGAGAAAGACTATATGTATATATTAAATGGTCAGTTACAAATTACAATTGCTGTAGGTACTGCAAGAAAAAGTACTTGGAAAAAGACGTCTATGGACAGTGTTCATGACAGTGTTTGTGTCGTTGTTCTTCTTTTATTGCCTATGGTAAAATTTTTGTCCTCCTCTACTTATCTCTTAAAGTCATATTGATCCATTCCCAACCATCTCAGCTTATGGTTATGGTATTCAAAACAGCACTATAAATTAAATATCTTTATTTTCTTTCTACTATTTGCAATGTATTTCTGTATAACATGATTAAATATTGGGTTTTTGTTTCTTTTGTGTTATACCAAATATGTAACAATCACATCGTACTTATGAAATATTGTTTTAAAATAAATATGTCAAAATATAAAGGTGTGTATGTATATATACATATACATGTATATATACACTTCTAACACACACACTAAATCGAATGCTTCTTGAGGTTTCAGAATATAGCTTCTATATTGTAATATAATCACTACACCACGCCTAATACCATATAGTGATTGTGTGTTTAATAAACTGATAAATTTATAATGTTTAAGACTTATGCTTAATTAGTCATTTAAAAAGTACCATTTCTTGCGAATCAAAACCACAAAGAGATATCACCTAACCAGTGAGATTGGCTTCTATCACAAAGTCCCAAAACAACAAATGCTGGCAAAGATGTGGAGAGACAGGAACACTCTTACACTGCTGGTGGGACTGCAGATTAGTTCAACCTCTGTGGAAAAGAATGTGGAGATACTTCAAAGAGTTAAAAATAGCAATGCCATTCAATCCAGCAATAGCACTATTAGGCATCTACCCAAAAGAGCAAAAGATATTCTATAATAAAGACATCTGCACCTGAATGCTTGTGGCAGAACAAATTCACTATTGCAAGGATGTGGAAGCAACCCAAGTGCTATCAATTCATGAGTAGATTATTAACATTTGGTATATGTATTCAGTAGAATATTACTCAATTATAATAAACAACAGTGATCTAGCACCTTTTATATTTTCCTGTATTGAGCTTGAGCCCATTATCCGAAGTGAGGTATCACAAGATCAGAAGAAGAATAGGCTCCACTTGTACTCACCATCAAATTGGTACTGACTGATTAACACTATGGTACTCACATGCTAGTAATATTCTCCAGGGATTAGGAGGTTGGGGGGGGTAAACTCACAACACAGTGAGCATTGTAGAGGGGAAGGGCATGCCTCTAACCCTCGCTTGGGTGAGGCAAAGACATAAAATGTAACCAAAATGTTTGTACCCTCATGATACGCTGAAATAAACACACACACACACACACACACACAAATACACACATACACACATATGAATGACACATTCCTAATAGTACTAAGTAGGGTAAAATAATGGAATATGAGTTATCAAAATATTATGTATCAATTGGGAGTATAAATATATTCAGCAATTTGAAGCACACAAAAAAGTAACATTTCTCCTTAAACATAATTTAATTTATTAATATTACCAGTTTAATTCTACAAAAATAACATTGTTGAATTTCTTATATGGTACTTTTTTAAGCCTACATTTGAACTGGCTGCCTGTTTATCATTCAGAGACTTTCCCAAATCCTTAGATTTGGTTTTGGAGATATATTTCTGAAAAATCATATAAGTCACAGGGAGCTTAAAGGACAAAAAATCTTTCTACTCATACTTCCTACAAAGATCAAACTGAGATAAAGACCTTATATTCTCAATTATATCATTATCATCATCATTAAATACTTATCTAAATAAGATAAAGTTGTCCATTAAATATTTCGCTAATTTCTTTGGGAAGTATCAAAAATATTAATTCTAAATTATTTCCATTGGGATTAATATTTCAAGATTTCTACTACTCATGGTTACATATCATTAGTCCACAAATTTGAATATCATTAGTTTCTTACGTATCATTAATCTTAAATATCATTAGTTCACAAATTTAATTCAGACTCCCTCAATTACAGCATATATAAAAAGTAAATATCTTAATATCATTTCTAAAATATTATTAGCTAAAAATTCCTAAGGTATCATCAGTCCACTAATTTAATACAGACTCCCTAACTTATGCTGTACACTGAAAAATCAACTACACATGGAGTAAAAATTCATAAAGCCATGCCATTCTAAACTTCAAATATAATGTATAAAAAGTCTTTATAATATTGTTTAAACCTAGAATTCCTAAAAAGAAACTACAGTTATATATGATTACATAATATTTTAAATTCTTGAAGGCAAAATAGCACAAATACAATTGAAAGACAAATTATACACAGAAAATAAATGCCTGCAGTAAAATGATGACCAGTCAACAAATGAAGAAATGAACTAGAACCTTATCTCTCATAATATACAAAAATCAAATCAAAATGGATTAAAGAATTAAATTTAAGACTTGAAACTATAAAATTACTAGAAGAAAATTTCAGGAAAACCATCCAGGATATTGGCCTGAAAGATATTTCTTAAATAAGACCTCAAAAGCATAGATGGCCCAGACAAAAGCGAACAAATGGAACTGAATCAAGCTAAAAAGCTTCTGCACAACAAAGAAAACAATCGACAAAGTGAAGAGGCAAAACACACAATGGAAGAAATTATTTACAAACTACTCATATGACAAGGGATTAATAACCAGAATATACTAAAATCTCAATCAACTCAATAGAAAAATAAATGAATAATCTGATTATGAAATCTGAATAGACGTTTCTCAAAAGAAGACATACAAATCGCCAAGTGATATATGAAAAAATTCTCAGCATCACCAATAATTAGAAAAATGTACATTAAAACTACCAGATATCATTTTACCAAAGTTAAAACGGCCTTTATCAAAATGACAGGCAATAAGCAATGCTTGCAAGGATGTGAGGAAAGGAGACCTCTTGTACACAGTTGGTGGGAATGTAAATTAGTACAGTCATTATGGAAAACAATACAGAGGAGTTTCCTCAAAAAACTAAAATAGAACTACCATGTGATCCAGCAAACCCATTGGTGGGCATATATTCAGAAGAAAGGAAATCAGTATATTGAAGAGATAGCTACACTCCCATGTTTATTGTAGCACTATTCACAATATCCAAGGTGTGAAATCAACTTAAGCATTCATCAGTGAATGGGTAAAAAAGATGTGGTGCATGTAGGCAATGGAATATTAATCAGCCACAATAAAGCTTGAAATCTTGTCATTTGCAAGAACAGGGATTGAAGTGGAGGACATTGTGCGAAGTGAAATAAGCCAGGCTCAGAAAGACATATGTCATATATTCTTACTAATATGTGGAAGCTAAAAAAAAAAAAATGATCTCATGGAGATAGAGAATAGAATGATAGTTACTAGAGACTTGGAGGGTAGAAGAGGGATGGATAAAGAGGAGATAGTAGGAAGAACATGTGTCTGGCTTCTGGCCAGGGCTCTGCTTCTCAACCTGTTGGAATGGCTTCCCAAAATGTTGCTACCCTTTATGAGAAATAAAGCTCTCATTTTTCCAAAATAAAAAAAAATTAAATTAAAAAGATGGAGATATTTAATGAGTACAAAAATACAGTTGGATAGAAGGAATAAGATATAGTATTTGGTAGCATAAAAGGGCAACCATAGTTAACAATACTTTAATATATATTCCAAAATAAGTAAAAGAGTTGAAAGGGAATGTTCCTAACACAAAGAAACAACAAATATTTGATGTCATAAATATCTCAAATCCCCTGATTTGATCATTATACATTATATTTTTGTTTAAAATATCACATTTTACAATAAAGAAAATTTAAAAAATTGTTCAAAATATATGAATCATCAATTCATACAATAATTCAAATGTTCACCATTTGACAAATTCTTATCCTCACTAATAATAAAAGCAATATAAATTAAAATAATGTTGAGATGTTCTTAAAATAACAAGACAAGTTAAATTTTTATATTAAAAGTATTTAAATATTGGCAATACTCAGTACTCCCAGAGTATAGAGAAATAGTTATTCATAGAGATTGAAAAGGAAAATTCAAACACTTTCAAGAGCAGTATGTTCATATCTAGCAAAATTAAACATGTATATAACTTTTGATTCAATGATTCCACTTAAGGTATTTTAATATATACCCTGTTGAAATATTCACACATCATCTCCCATTGCTGAGAATAAGGATATTTATATCAGAATTATTTGGAAAAGTTAAAAAATAGAGAAAAAATGAGAAAATTTAAATAAATTATGATTTGTCAGTGCCATTATATATCTGTTATATCAAATATATCTAAAATAATTTATTAAATTTAAAAAACATAATTTATAATTTCATTTAAAAAACACATTCTCTTTATGTATATATATATAATACCATTATGGTCCATGAATTAAAAAATTCTGAGAAGATATACGTAGTCATCTATGTGTTTCATAACTGAGACAGACAGAAATGAGAATTCTATACATGGCAATAGAGAATTTAAATGACTGAATTAAACATTATTATATTATAATTTTAAGGCTTAAAGTAATTTTACTCTTTTAATACCAAATTAAACATGGTAAAGGAAGTAGATGTGTGTATAATAAGTAATTGAAGTTCTAGAGGTCATTCTTTACTTCTGGTATTCCAGTAAATGTGGTTTATTTTAATGCTTTTTAAAAATCAGTTCAGGGAGGGGGGCGGGTATATACATACATAATGAGTGAGATGTGCATCATCTGGGCGATGGTCACGCTGGAAACTCAGACTTGGGGGGGAGGGCATTATTTGGAACCTTAAAATGTGTACCCCCATAATATGCTGATATAAAAAGAGATCAATTCAAGAAAAAAATGTTTCCATAAAATGATAATATATAATTAATTTTAATTTTCTTTCACATGGAATTAATGCATAAAATAGGATGCTTGAATTAAAATGAGAAATATAAGGATAGATGCTAATACAGTGTTAGGATATAAGCGATAACCCACTTAATTTTAAGATCTTACTTTTAATCATCACTTAGACAGGAATTTCTTAAATAGTAAATATTATAAGAACTTCTTATTAGATTTTCTTATATTATGGAAACTATAGCAAGATCACTTAGCCATATTGTGTTAGCAAGTAACTGTATTTAATTAGTATTTACTTTGGAATTGATATTTCATAAGGTCAGTGATGGTATGTACTTCACTTAGCACAGTAGGCCTGATGTTCAGCCCCATCACAATCGCAGAATAAATGCTCAATAAGTATTCGCTAAATGAATGAAGATAATTTTAATTCTACTCTTTTAAGTTGTATCATAGTCAGGCAAAAATGTTTCCCTTTAATTGATTACTATATTTACTTTTCTTTTTTTTTTTTTTATTTTGGCATATTATGGGGGTACAGATTTTAAGGTTTCAATAAATGCCCTTAAAACAATATTTTGTGGATTCAAATTACTTTTAAGTGCTTTCTATTGTCTCTTTAATTTATACAAAATTGTCTGTCTTTATTCTAAGCATTCCAGAAAAATACCTAGAATCCAACATTTTTATCACAGAAATATTCTTCTCATTGGTGCACCTAAATTTCAGGTTTCAAACTGGCAATTGGGATAATTGAAAGCTATAAAGGACTTTTTGCCACGAGAAATTAAAAAAAAAAAATCTACATTAGCAGTATTGTTTTGCTCTTTAGAGCTTTTAAAAGCCATTGATTCAGGCTTGCTGAAAATTCTACTCTCTCCTCATTACTGAAAGGGAAAATTGCAAGACACTGAGAAAAAATGTGATTCGAAGGAGACAGACAATTAAATATAATAGTCCTTGAAAAAAAATAGTTATTGGAGAAATCTAAGTGGAAATCTGATGGGGGTGAGACTCTCACAAATACACTTAATCCAGCTCACCTCCTGCATAGATATTCCTTGAACACTGGTAACAAGAATCACTACCTTAAGAAATTAGTCTTTCATTCCCACTTATTCTATAGCATGGCTGAAACAGAATAGAAAATATACTTTTAGGCTCAAATTAGAAAGAAAAAAAACTAATAATGTTCCCTGTCAAAAGGCCAAAAATGAAAGAATGAGAACATTTTTCAGGTGTACTATTATCAAGAACAAAAATATTTAGAAATTATGATCTAGCCTGGCATGGTGGCTTACACCTGTAATCTTAGCACTCTGAAAGGCCAAGGAGGAAGGATTGCTTGAGTTCAGGAGTTTGAGACCAGCCTGGGCAACATAGTGAGACCCTGTCTCTACTAAAAATAGGAAAATTAGCTGGTTGTGGGGGTATGCACCTCTAGTCCCAGCTAGTTGGGATACTGAGGCAGGAGGATAGTTTGAGCCCAGGAGACTGAGGTTGCAGTGAGCTATGATGATGTCACTGTACTCTAGTCTAGACTGGGCAACAGAGCAAGACTGTCCCCCCCCCCAAAAAAAGAACAAAAATGAACAAACAAATAAAAAAACCCCAAATAAACAAACAAACAAACAAAAATTATCATCTCATCAAATATATTAGGTTCTGAAAAAAATTTAGGTTTCAAAAGATATTTTCTGTGATAGTTTTCTCTTTTCTAGATAGATGATTTAAATATTCATATAATTTTTGCAGAAAAGCCTATCTTTAGATTTATAAGGGGATATTTTGCAGTTTTTGTTAACAAAAGGTTCATTAATCACCAGATATCCAACAGATTTCCAAATGCCAGCTATAATTTCAGAGTTTAACTCCTGGGTAGCCCCCAAAATATCTACCAAAGCACATATCAATAGTAAAATATTTAGTCTAATATGGTTATCCAACAAATAGTAAACTACTAAATAGTTATATGCTAACATTTTTCTTTAATACTAACTTATTATGTGCCAAAATATCCTAAGTGTTTCTAATTTTATTTACTGAAAAATACACATTTACATAAAATGCACTCTTAATAATAATTGAGCTTAATAAGATTTTATGATTTATAAAAATAAAATATCTAGATAAGGTAAAATAATTACATGAGTTCATTTATTTTAATATGGTTGTGGCCGAACATTGGGTCCAAATGAAATGATATTCCATTCCCAGGAAACCTCAAGGAAACATTCCTGCTCTGAGGGCAAGTAATAGATGAAGTAAAAATACTCTCAAATCACATACTTTAAATTACAAAAGAAAAAGAATCTTAAATACAGAAATATATTCCAGTCCCTAATAAACAAGGCACACACAAATTCGCATTAACTCCTTCCTTTAATTAATTTAATTTTTGTGGCATTTTCAAGAATGTGAGGAATTGGTATATGTGAAATATTAGCCTGGCTTTCTTTATCATCTGGTAAATATAGATAGGTAGGGATTTTAAAGTAAAAGGAAGCCTGCCAATTGTGGAGGAATTTCTTTGTTTGCTTTAGTCACTTATTCATGTTGACTATGAGGGGGAATATAAATAAATAAATATGATATTAAAAAAGTATTAGGGTCAGAAATTACTTCAACACTTTTGTTAATTTAGTATTTTGGTCAAAAATACTGTTGAGGATGTTTAAATTCTAAAGGAATATTTTCACATGATTATCATTTCTCATATCTTGGGTAATTTTCCAGAAAACGACTATTTTTCCTGTGAATATTTACATCACCAATGGTGATATTCATAAGTATTTTGCAAGATATTTTCTGAGACTTTGCTGTGATTAGTCTGTCGGCAATAGTTTGAATCTTTCAAGTTCTTGCTGAGTCTAAGACTATGTTCTATGGCACAATTAAAGATGCTTACCTTTGCTGAAGCAATCAGTACCTCCAAAATCATCTGTTGACATGAAAGGTTATTAGGCAAGCTAGAAAATCCACTTAATCCTTCACCTCAAAATTTTCATATTCAGTGATATAAAATAATTAATTTTATTAAGTCTGTGAAGACTGAGTCATCCTAGTAATTTTAAGAGATGGCTTTCTCTTACATTAAGGGTAAAAAAGAAAAGCTTTGTCTAATACAAAGTTCTATAGATTGGTTATATAATGAACTTTTATATTGTAATAAAAGTGAAAAGGTTAATCTGCTAAATTAATAAGGCCTTCCCACTAAATTACCATTTAGAAGAAGATGTGTATGTTTATTCATTATATCTTCAAATTGCCAAATAAGAATAAGTATATTGGCCTTATCACAACATTTTCTATTTTCTTATTGAAATGATAAGAAATACTTATAAAATGATGTTTAATTTAAGCTGTTTTAAAGCACATATTTACAAATTCCAACTATCTAGAGAGGACCATTCTTAACAGTTTAGAGAGGACCTCACCAAATCTCATTTTAGCCTGCCTACTCATGACATACCAATTTTGAGTTTAAGTAATATTTTTATATGTTTCATTCAGTTTAACCAATGTTTGCCATAGCATAACAAGATTAACAAGCTTTCAAACCCACAATGTCTGAATCTTGCAAAAGAAGAATTGCACAATGTAGGTTGAATAGTCAAGGGAGACTTTATTCAAGATTATTGAAAAAACAGTCTTCATTCTGGGTAGCCATGTACTCAGTTCAAATTCAAGATGTTTATCGCTAAATAAAAAGGAATGAAGGGATATCAGGTAAAATCTACCAGCTTTTATCTTAGTTGTCCTCTTTAGGTGTCTAAATACCCATGTTTACAGGTATTCCCTTCAGGCGGATATACTCACCACTCCCCCTAGTGAGAGAATTACCAAATCTCATTCAATTACAACATTCATCTCAGAGTAGAAAGTCTGAGTCTGGATATTGCACATTCTCCCCAACATGCCTAATATGAATGATGAAACAGAAATAGAATTATCACACGAAACAATATTTTTTTTGGAAAAGAAAAATATTTAAAAACACAGCTATTTGTCATCTCTAGGAGTAATCTAGCACTGCTCCTCAGGAATTGTGAACATTTCCATCTGTATCAGAGAAACACATTCAAATACAGATGTTAAGCACAATTTGAAACACCTTCTTGTATTCTCACTAAAGAATTCCCTTGTTCCTTGTCCTTCATGGCATCTGGCCTAGGAGCTTGAGAAATTCATTCTTCTTCACTTTCTTTCTTCGTCAAATCTGAAGTGGCTTTGGAGAGTATGTTCTTCTGGGCTAACCTATTTTCATAGCTCATTTCCCACTGAAGCCTGTTTTAAAAGTTGGTATGATTTTTTCAAGTCTAGGTTGTAGCCTCCTGGCATAACAATTTCCTCTAAAAGATTGTAGGTGTCTATTCTACTTACTTCTAATTCATTTTTCTATATAGGTAAACTTCCAAAGCTCTCATCCAGATATGGATTCATAGTCTTTTATTGCAAGCCTCTGTGATCTGTTTGCCTTCCTCTATTGGATCTTAATGGCTGGCTACAACATTGATGATTGCATGGAAGGCACTTCATATAGGAGTCTGCCAGTAGGTGCACAGCCTTTGATTGGGAGATAAGTTTAATCTCCTGTTAAGGCTGCCACCATTTTTTATAACTGCTTTATAACAGCACTATTTTTTATAACTGCTTCAGTCTGAGGTAGAGAAGCAGTTGAATTTTCAACCCTTTAAGTCTACAAATTTTGATCTTTTAGTTCAATTGCAGATTCTAGGCAAAGTCTTTGCATAACTGCATTCCTTTCCATATGTGCTTACAACTGGCAATTCTAGCCTGATTTTTTCCTCTATTCCCCCCCCTTTTTTTTTCTTTTTAGGATTATGCTTAAAGCTGCTGAAACCAGCCAATACCATCCAACTATCTTAATTGTCATTAAAGCTTTAGCTAGATCTAACTTCTAAAGGGCAGCATCAGTGAAAGTATAACCAATATTTTCCCTGACATAACAAGCTTTCAAACCTAAAATATCTGAATCCTGTAAAAGAAAAATTGTATCAGACAAGTCAAAGAGGCAGAAGAAATTTTATTCAAGACTATTACAATAAGGTAGAGATTGAATGGCCTTTATCAAAAAGTCTGAAAACCATAAATATTGGCATGGATGCAGAGAGATAGGAATACTCCTACACTGCTGGTGGGACTGCAAATTAGTATAATCTCTATGGAAAGCAATATGGAGATATCTCAAAGAGATACAAGTAGAACTACCATTTGATCCAATAATTCTATTACTGGGCATCTACCCAAAAGAACAAAAGACATTCTATAACAAAGACATCTACACTAGAATGTTTATAGCAGCATAATTCACAATTGCAAAGATGTGGAAACAACCCAAGTGTCCATCAATACATGAGTGGATTGTGTGGTATATGTAAATAATAAATAATAAAGTAATAATATGTGATATATGTCTACCATGAAGCTCTATTCAGTCACCAAAAAAAAAAAAAAAAGAAAAAAAATGGTGATCTAGCACCTCTTGTATTATCCTGGATAGAGCTGGAATCCATTCTACTAAGTGAGGTATCCCAAGAATGGAAAAACCAGCACCACATGTACTCACCAGCAAATTGGTATTAACTGACCAACACTTAAGTGCACATATAGTAATAGCATTCATCGGATGTGGGACAGATGGGAGGGATGAGGAGGGATGGGTGCATACACACCTAATGGGTACCGTGTGTGCCATGTGGGGGATGGGCACACTTGAAGCTCTGACCCAGGTGGGCAAGGGCAATATATGTAACCTAAACATTTGTACTCCCATAATATTCTGAAAGAAAAAAGAAAAAAAAAAGGAGATTTTTAAACACTGCAGTAAGCTAATGAAAAAAGTACTGAAGGACATTTGAGAGAGGTTGGTCAGTGGGAGTAGGCAATCTTTGTTTGCTGATTGGCACTTATTGAAGTTAGGCTCCGATTCTCCCACAGAGACTGGGACAGAGGGGCCATGTCTTTCCAATGATTACATTTCA